>NC_066580.1:56062330-56702687 GCF_024323335.1 Lathyrus oleraceus | reverse complement strand
CAACATTTGTCTCACCCTCTCCCCTCCTGGGTGCCCCAGGGGATGGCTTCTTAGTACTCGAGGAACTTGAAGAGCCAGGATCTTGTATCCTTCCTGCTTTGATAAGGCTCTCAGTTCTTTCCCCACAGACAACAACATCTGAAAAGCTACTGAACGGGAAACTTCCCAAGCGATCCATGAACACACCTTGCAAGGTTCCAATGAACATGTCAGTCAGCTCTCTCTCCAACATCGGAGGTTGCACTCTTGCGGCTAGTTCACGCCACCTCTGGGCATACTCTTTGAAGCTCTCATTATCTTTCTGATACAAGCTCTGTAACTGAGTTCAGCTCGGCGCCATATCCATGTTGTGCTTGTATTGCCTCAGAAAGGCCTCACCCAAATCTTTCCAGCTCCTGACTGATTCTCGCTTCAGATCTATGTACCAGTCCAAAGATGCCCCAGATAGACTATCTTGGAAAAAGTACATCCACATCTTCTCATCGTCAGTGTAAGCAAACATCTTCCTGAAGTAAGCCTGCACGTGGGTGCGAGGACAGGAAGTGCCATTGTACTTGTCGAAAGAGGGTGCTTTGAACTTGTAGGGGATCTTCAACCCTTCCACCAGACCCATGTCGGTCACATCAAACCCAAGGGAGTTCTGACATTCCATGACTCGGATTTTCTCAGCAAGATCATCCACTTTTCTATCCCTCTCTTCGGTTTTCACAACATCATCGTCCTCACTGAGGAGAGTAAACATGTCCTCTTGTCTGTCAATAATCGGAGTAGGATGACGAATGGGAGCCCGGGTAGCTCTGGCATTGACCTCTGCAGCAAGAGGCTGTCCATTGATTCTTATTCCTCTCAACTCTTCCCCGACGGCGTAGTCGTTAGTGGGAGCAGCAACATTGATAGTCTCATGAGCGGGTGCAGCAACAGGCGAAGCACGGTTGGAAGTCTGAAGTACAGTCTCTTGTCTCTGAACCAAGGCTCGGAGCTCTTCCTGACCTTGAGCAACCCCTTGCATCATCGTTATGAACTGGGCCATGTTCTCCCTCATCTCAGCCAACTCAGTCTGAACCTGATCCATGCTTCTTTGTTGATTTAATCTGGTTGCGGTGCGGACGATGATCAACAATCCTGTCTCAATCAAAACCCAAAGTGAGAAGTCGTGTCCCCAAACATGTCTGTAATGCAAGGATCACAGGTGCATGATATGCGTATGATGCGGATGCTATTTTATCATGAATGATCCTGAAAAGGATATGCGTATGCGAGTTAACTTTTTTCATGCATTATTTTTCTTTGGAAAATAAACATGTTATGATGCAAATGATGGAGCCAAGACTGGCAGGCTGTGCATCTCAGAACACCGGATCGGAGCTTTGGCTTGAATTCTGATCACAAACATCTGAAACCCAGAGTCAATCTGATCAACTGGCATCTGAACCCATATCTGGAGAACTGAGTCACCATCTAGTCACCAACCGGTCACCATCAGTACCTGTTAAAATGATCATTCCCTCCCCACTCACGGGTGTCGTCTAGGCCAGGGTAAGGTCGAGAGAAACGCAGCATAAATAACCTTTCGCAAAATATCATCATATACACACCCGAAGTATGCAACGATAATATCCCACCAGGGTCTGAACTGCTCGTGATATCAATGTTCCGCTAAGTGGCGCAATACCACCCGCTTCCCATGAATCACTCTATTCCTAGGTTTCTTAGATTTCACTCATAGCCTGGGTATTGGGCCTTTTACCTTGAGTAATCCCACCCCAAACAGAGAGAAACAAACAACCAGCCAGATGAATAATGAATGTGAATGAATGCAAACATAAGTGCAAACATAAATGCAAACAATAAATAATGAATGCAATAACAAAACAGCAAACAGCAACCAAAACCCTAACCTAGAGAGCGCTAGGAGAGACTCGCTTAGGGAAGATGGACCAGCACAGGTCAACTTCTCTATCATCCCCAGCAGAGTCGCCAGCTGTCGCATTACGCGAAAAACCGGCGGGAAAACAGAACAACAGAGCCGCCACCGTGCGTTATTTATCCCAAAGGAGGGAAAGGAAACGCTCGAAGTAAACCTGGAAAATACATGGTCTCGCGACCAAAGAGAATGGGATCAGGAGTCGGTTATGCGAAGGGAAGGTATTAGCACCCCTACGCATCCATCGTACTCGACGGGATCCACGCACAATAGGAAGGAAGATGGTTGCTAAAACACTGCTCAAACACACACACACTGGCTGAAAGAGACATAAGAAAACAGACAAGGCTGACTCGGCAGGATATCGCATCTTGGGCCTACTTAGTCCATCAGGCATAGACATCAGAGTCAAAGTAGTTCGGACTGGGGAAACGACACATGCTCGCTAGGATGTCGCATCCTATGCATACGTATCTCCTTTGGACGAAGGAGAATCAGAGCATTCGTAGCTCGGCTGACACGCACACAAACAAACACAGGCAAAGGCAAACGTGGAGCCTGAATGCCAATCATTGGACTTACATCAGCATCCGAACCAAAACACACACAAGGGGTGGTTAAGACACAAAGGGTTGAAAAAGAAAAAGGGCGGAAAAAGAGAAAAAAAGCGCCCGGAGAGATCAACTCATCTCCTGCCTACGTACCTCATCTGGTATGAGGATCAGGGCGACGTAGTTCCCCTACGCAGGGAAAAAGGACTAGCCTAACCAGATAACAGAGGGAGACACAACACTATGGAGACTACGACTCGAGCCTAGATGTTGTCATGCAAAATCATCCCTAAGTTAAGGTTTCTAGCTAACTTGCACAGGAAGCAAGCCTATCCTAAATATGACTTGCACAGGAAGCAAGCCACACCTGACTTGCACAGGAAGCAAGTCAAACTAAACCTAACTTGCACAGGAAGCAAGCTAAAGCAAACACACAAACACAAATAGCACACACTATATGCAAGCAATGGGCTCAAACAAGGTTAGGTTTTAGTCGAGGGGTCATATCAACCTCAACAAACAAACCACTGGAACTGGGTAGTGTTAGCTCTTAACCTTGCCATTGAGGGGCTAAGGTGAAGCTGATGAAAGGTGAGTGAAGATAAGACTTCACAGCTCTTATCCCTGGCCTGGGAGAGCTTATGACAAGAATGTGTGGGTTCAGAAAGTGGGAACCCTTCTACACATTTAATACTGACTCAACTGTACAATTGTACAAGATCTTGGGTTTGTATCTGCAATGCATCAACACAGTGGTGTGAGCAAAGCAGATGACACACAGAATAGCAGGGGATAGGTTGCATATCCCTTGGGTTCTGCCAATTGCCTCTTCACTTAGGAGGTCTTTGACTCTATACAAGGACAAATGTAAACAGTCACAAACATTGCCTCTTAAGGAGGACTTCAGACAGGTGCCTGGCCAAGTAGCAGGCCAGGTCTTCCAGACTACATGAAGTAAAGAAGTTATACCTCAATGCAAATTGCTCTTAAGCAAAGCAAAGCAAAGTTCACAAGGAACTAAAAGCAACTAAAGTACCTGAAATCAGTCAAGCACAGTTAGTATACAAGTCAAAGTTAAATTTGAATGAAACAAAGGTTAACAGTCAACACAAGCAGATAAATGTGCAATGCACAAAGCTCAAGGCATGTAAGCCAAGCAACCTACAAAACAAATAGATTAGCCATGGTAAACAAGCAAACTCAATCAATTTGAATTGGTCTCGTTGGGTAATTGTTGCTTCACCTGAAAAAATAAGCTCAAACATGAGTAACAGGACCACTAGGACAAGCCTAGGGTCAAAAGGGGATGAGAAAGTCAAAACAGCAAATGAAATCCAATCAAAATCATATTCAAACAATCAAGAAACAAACTAAATTGGGTTCACATTCATATCAACCATCATCATCATTTCATGAACAAATTAGGTCAAGGCATGGCATATGGAAGCTCATAGAAGTCAACAGCAAGACTTAACTCAAAACCAATCTCAAACATTTCAAAAAATCATCAAATAAATCATGATCAAACACAACCCATAGCATGGTAAGCATGTCAAATTTCAACTCATTTGGACAAGCAGAAGGTGGTCAATGAACATCAGAAAGGGCAAGGCAAGTTTAAACATGCTCAAAGAAGTCAACCAAACATGCATCAACTTGAAAAAATCATAAATCAGTGATAGCATATGAGAAATGAATGGGACTAAAACCATGGCAAAGCTTAAGATGTCTACTAATCACACATCAAATTTCATGTCCATCTAATAAAGTATGAGAATTTCACAAATGAAATGGGAGCATGTGTCACAAAAAGTCAACATATGACCAAACAGGGGAGAAAATCCCAAACAATTAGGAAATGCCACAAATAATTCCAAGAAAAATCACATGTAAACTAAACATACTCAAGTACATTCATGCAAAAATTCAATCCAATTTGAGGTCAAGAGGCATGGTAAAGAAAATCATGAAGTTGCACATCAATGGTGTGACACAAATTGTCACACCCTACTTCAAAAAATCATAACTCAACAACCAGAGATGATAAATTCATAAACTCTAAAACAAAATCACCATGAATGTGTCTAGTTTGAGCACAAAAAATTTCAAGGCCATTGGATAATGCATCATCATTTCACAAATGTTTTGGCATAAGGTACAAAATATGAGCACATGAACAAAACCCTAGCATCATTTAAAATTCATTCATTCAAAAAATCAGGAAAAATCATGATTAAATACTAGAGATCCAGATGAACACAATGCAAAAAATCCCATTAATTTTGGATTAAACATGGATGAGATATGATTTTTGTAAGGTGAGCACAAAATTGAAATGAAAATTGAAGAAATAAATGAAATAAACATTATTTAGTGGTTAATTGGTCACGGAGTGGCATACTTGTAATTACATGTGAAGCTTAGTTAAACGCAGCGCATTAGTCATGGAAACGAAATGTTGTGATTGGTCAGTGGAATGGAACAGTGTCATACAGCATGCAAACGTTAAAAATAATTCTGGGCAACAAATGCAGTTAGGGTTCATGTACAGTAGATCTTCATCACCTTCACCAAATCGAAAAAAATCATATTGCCCAGAAATGGACCAAAAGCATACCATTAGAACCAGTAAACCACACACATTCACAATCCAACATCCATATTCTATGAATCAAGCTATCCAATGAGAAACAAGCAAAAACAAGTTTGAACATGAAACTTAAAAACCAGATTTCTCACACATAGCTCAATCATTTTGCACGATTCAAAGTCCATAACAATCAGCAAGGTAAGGTCTACATAATGCATAGCATGATTTGGTAAATAGTGAAACTCGAAAACTTACTTGATCTTGAAGGAAAGGATGAAACAGTGAGGATTTGGTTCCAAATGCTCGAAACAGTTGTTGCTTCAAGCTTCAAATGATGGATGGTGAAGAAAGTTTGGCTCAGGAAAGCTTGAAATGGTTCAACTCGAGGACTGCCATGGATGAGTGCTTGATGTAGCAGAGCTTGGTAATGGCTTTACAGTCAAGGAATAAGGCTTGCAATGAGCTCCAGAAGGATGATGAATGATGAAGCAAACAAGGAAGAGTCGTGCTCTTTGGCAATTTTCAGAAAAATCTCAAAAGTGAAAAAAAAGAGAAATTGAAAGAAATGAGTTTTTTCTGTGTGATGTTCTGGCTGCTAGGGTTGGTTTCAGAAAGAATATGAGGTATTTGTATGTTGTTTAGTGGAGCTAAGCAAGATTAAGCAAAGTGGTAATTGGAATCTTGAAAATGACATGTTTTGCTAATTTGACCATTTTTACTTAAGTGGTGAGGTGCAAGAGCCATGGCTGCGAAATTGGGCCTAAAACACATCCCAAATATCATATCTGAACTATTCCAATTGGCCAAAATTGTTAGAAATGCTTAATTCAAAAGTTCATTTTTGTACCACACTTGAAATTAAATCATGCTAGTTCAAAAATGCCATTTTGATTGGTGATGTTTTGATGAATGATGATGACATTTTTTGAAAGAGGGGATCAAATGTGACTTGTTGCAAAAAAACCCCACCCAATTTGGCCAAATGGTTTGAGAGATATGGCCTTTTGAAGTTCAAAATTTTTTGAGAATGAATTGATCATAACTTGCCAACCATACATGGGAATTGAGTGTTCTTGGACTTTTTGGAAATGGGAGAACAAGATCTTCAACTTTCATGTTGGGCAAAAATTCATTTGAAGCTTGTATCATGATGTAAGTTTGAGGATCAAGAAGTTTCCATTTTTGGCAAATTCCAATTACAGGTCAACTTTCTATTTTTGGAAATTTCTTGTCTGGCTTCAAATTCTTCCATGATGATGTTTGACATGTTATGTGAGGCCTATATGGACATGAATGAGCCCTCTCAAACCAAATCCCACCTTGAAATTCATAAAATCAAGCCCAGTTGACCAAGGTTGACTTTTTAGGGTTTCTGATGGACTGTGCATTGACTGATGACTTCTAAGCATCCAATCTTTGACCAAAACACTTCAAAAGGACCCCTAGGTCATGTGAACATGTTGGGCCAACCCTAGGGCCTTGGCTCAATGAAAAATTGTACTTGCTTGATTGACTGACTGATCTCCTGACCAGTTTGACCTAATTCTTCTGAATGGCTTGCACTTGAGGCAAAAGGGACAATGCAATGCTATGCAGTGGACCATGTTATGTTATGACCTAATATGAGAATGTATGTACAATGATAGGTGCAAATTTGAGGTGCTACACTTGTTGACACCGGTTCTTCGTTGAATATGCTGCCAAAGTCAATATTATCAAAGTTGTCATACCAAGGAGCGCGTATGAGATATAGTGACGTAATTGTCAAAGCTTTCGACCGTTCGCGTAAGACAATGATAGTTGAAGTGGACATTCTGATGAAGATAAGTCTGAGTGATTTTCAAATTACTTTTCAAGTAATGGATATCCACCCGGCCTATAATTGTCTGTTGGGAAGACTATGGATCCACGAGGCAGGAGCTGTTACCTCCACGTTGCATCAAAAGCTCAAAATTGTAAAGAATGGCAAGCTTGTCATTGTTGGTTAAGAGAAGGCACTGTTGGTTAGCCACTTGTCATCTTTCTCTTATGTTGAAGCTGAGGATGAGGTTGGAACTCCGTTCCAAGCCTTATCTATTACTGCTGAAAAGAGATTTGGGGAACCTATGTCCTCATTGAAGGATGCAAGGAAGATTGTTGAAGAAGGAACTATTGATCAGCAGGGACGAGTGGTAGAGGTATCCGACAATAAGAATAGAATTGGTCTGGGTTTTCAGCAAGGGTTGTAAGCTACTAGATCAGAGGATATGCAACTTAGCTTCCGTAACGGAGGGTTCATTCATGGCAATGAACAACACTTAGTTGTTGTGCTAGAGGATGGCAAAGAGGAAGATTGCACCAATTTTGTGACACATGGAAAGGCTTGCAACAATTAGATTGCTATTGATATTCCTGTTATTATGCATCGATCAAAGTAATTGCTTTTATTTGTTTTCAAAAATACTTCTTTTATGCCTAAGGGAGAAGTAAACACTGTTGGGCATTTCAAATTGATCATTAATATAGTTTAATTCTATTCATCCACATCTACGATGTTTTGTTTTTACTTTTTTCTTTATTCTGAAAATGGTAATCACAAGAAACATAAATAAAAAAATATAATTGTCCATCTGCATAATATTTGGTCACAAATTCACTTCTCTAAAATTAAAATGTCAAATCATTATGCAGGTTGGTTTCTAACCCCATTAAATACAATGATCTTTCTCCTTCTCCAAATTTTGAATTCCATGTGTTTGAGGCCTAGGAGGAAAGTGATGAAGAAGTAAGTGATGAATTGTCTCGTTTTCTTGAACATGAAGAAAAAGCCATTTAGCCATTCGAAGAGCAGATTTAGTTAGTCAACTTGGGTTCCGAGGGTGATGTGAAGAAAGTCAAGATCGGGGCTCGATTGTGTCAAGATGTTAAGAAGGGGTTGACTGATCTTCTCCGAGAGTATTCATATGTGCTTGCTTGGTCCTATCAAGATATGCCTGGTTTGGATTTTTAGATTGTGGAGCATAGATTGCCATTGAAGCCAGAGTGCCCGCCAGTCAAGTAGAAGTTGAGAAGAACGCATCTTGATATGACAGTAAAGATCGAAGAAGAAGTGCAGAAGCAGATTGATGTCAGTTTCCTTGTGACCGCTGAGTATCCGCAATGGGTGGCCAATATTGTGCATGTGCCAAAAAAAGATGGAAAAGTACGCATGTGTGTTGATTATAGAGATTTAAATAAAGCTAGTCGGAAATATGATTTTCCTCTACCACACATTGATATGTTGGTAGACAATACTGCTAAATTCAAAGTCTTTTCGTTTATGGAGGGATTTTCTGGATATAATCAGATCAAGATGGAACCCGGAGATATGGAGAAGACCACATTCATTACACCCTAGGGAACATTCTATTATAGAGTGATGCCTTTCGGATTGAAGAATGCTGGTGCAACTTACCAAAGAGCAATGACTACTCTTTTTCATGATATGATGCATAAAGAGATTGAAGTTTATGTTGATGATATGATTGCTAAATCCATTGATGAAGAGGAACATGTTGAGTGTTTATTGAAGTTATTCCAGCGATTGAGGAAGTATAAACTCCACTTGAATCCCAATAAGTGTGCTTTTGGTGTTCGTTATGGTAAGTTGTTGGGCTTTGTTGTTAGCGAGAAGGGTATTGAAGTTGATTTTGCCAAGGTCAAAGCAAGACAAGAGATGCTTGCGCCCAAAAATGAGAAGCAAGTCAGAGGTTTTCTCGGTTGCGTGAATTATATCTCTAGATTCATTTCACACATGACTTCCACATGTGCGCCTATATTCAAGCTTCTTCGGAAAGATCAGTCTTGTGATTAGATTGAAGAATGCCAAAAAGCTTTTGACAGTATCGAAGAATATCTACTTGGACCACCGATTTTGGGTGCGCCTGTTGAAGGAAGACCACTGATCATGTATTTGACTATTCTTGAAGATAGTATGGGCTGTGTTCTAGGTCAGCAAGATGAGACTGGAAAGAAAGAATTTTCAATTTACTACCTCAGTAAGAAATTCACCGACTATGAGACTCGGTATTATGTGCTTGATACAACTTGTTGCGCATTGGCTTGGGCTGTTAAGCGTCTGTGTCAGTATATGTTGAATCATACCACTTGGTTGATATCCAAAATGGATCCAATCAAGTATATATTTGAGAAGCCTGCTTTAATTGGGAGGATTTCCTGTTGGCAGATGTTGTTATAAGAGTATGATATCGAATACCGATCTTAGAAAGTGATCAAAGGTAGTGTCTGTAGCGGTGAATTCATGATCATCAAGCTATGGATAAACTTGAGATCAAATAACAAGAGTCGCCACCGCGCTTTTATTTTTTCCAAGGGAAAAGGGAAAAGTACAAACAAAACCCAAAAGTAAGAAGTTTTCAAATCAAAACTAATAAAATGTTAGAGATTACAGGTAAGGGGGTAGGTTACACAGAGGGAAGGTGTTAGCACCCAAAATGTCTTAGGTACTCCTAGGGAGCCCTTTATGTGTGCATGTGTATTTGGTACAAAATGATGTTTACAAACAAACAGAATAGGGGAATGAGAAAAGAATTCATTAATTATATTTTTGTGTTTGGATGACCTTCGATCTTGCGCCTACGTACCAACATAAAAATGAGGGATCAAAACCTCGTAGTTCGTGATACAAATTTCAAAATGGATGCCTTGCTTTTAATTAAAATTAAGTTTGAAAGGCACAAAGGCCTAAAAATGGTTTGAATGAGTTAATTATTTTTTGGCTTTTTGAAAGTTTAAGTCAAGTATAGTTAAGTTTATTTACAAGTTTGATTTAAGAAAAGAAATTTAAAAATGCAATGGCATAAAGCTAAACTTTCTATCTTTTTACAAAGTGGTCAAAGTTTTAGAAGAAAATAAGTTCAATCAAAGATGATTTTGAAAAAGGGAGGGAGAGATTTTGAAATTAAAGGAATAGGGAGAAGATGAAGGGACTAATCCTATGCACAAAATTTAAAAGTTAAGAGTTGAAAAGATCTAACCAAATGGGTAGCAATCCAATAGACAAGAATGTCAATAGAAACCCAGAATTTCCTTGGACTTTTAGAATCAAGCAACACACACATGCACAATTATATTATCTTTCATAGCAAAGGCATAAAATAAAGATAGCCACATCCATGCTTATCCATTCCATGATCTTTTTCAAGATTAAGCCATGTAGCAGATGAATTTCACAAGTCACAGGTTCAAAATAAAAGTTTCATAATGATCATGTTGCAGATGAACTCAGAGGGATCTTGAATGATGTATCAGATGAAATTTCAAATTGCAAGCACTTGGTTTCTCAATAAGTTGGCATTGGCCAAGTCCTTTAGCATAGGAATGTTGCCTAAGTTCTAAGTCCATTTATCCAAGATCATACCAATAGTCCACACAAAAGTTTTTTAGGGTTTTTGTTATTAATATGTACATTAATGGTCAAAGACCACACAAATAAGCGAAGTATATACAAACAAAATATATCACACAATATGGTCCAAGTGGACAAAGTGAGAATTGCATTAACATAAACAATTAGAATGATATGAACAATGGCAAATGTATAAAAGCTAGAATTAAATAACATTAAAGTAAATGGCTTGAAATTAAAAGTTAGTTGTTAATAGGTTAGAAGTTAGTATTGTTTTGCTTTTGCTTATCATTCTTAGACATTCTTTGGAGAACACTCAACCCACTTATCACAAGCATGGATCCTTGAACCAAGACATCTTCCGAAGGAAGGAAAAAAGGCCAAGTTTCCACACAATACCATGAAAGAGGGGGGACTTACAATCTCACTAACTAGAATGTTATGCCTTTTATGTCACAAATTTAGCACCATGTTAAGCAATCGTAATTGGACTTATGTAGAAGTCAAAACTATTTGAGGTCGGGCAATAAAATTATGGCGTTAATGCATGTTAGAGACATAGTATTATGGACTATGCTCATGAAACATACCACACACAAAAAGAATATGCAAAAAGTGTGGCCTAATCTCATCCATACTCATGTTAAGTTTTCAATCAACTAGCTTTAGGACTTTGAGATATCATAGGCCAAATGAGATGAATGCATAAAGAAAGGGAATGAGATAAAATGGGAGAGGAATGGATCAAAACACAAATTGGCCAAAGGAAGACATATCATCCATTCATTTTGGCAGATGGAATGTACATTCCATCAATCCCCTAAATCCAATGATATTAACTTGACAAAGTCAAATCAACCTTGACCAAGGCTCAACATCAAGAGTCAAACACAAACAAGTCATCACAATTGGTCAACTAAATTATTTGGCATTTATTCAAATTGAAAAATACTAAAGTAATACATTTAAATTGAATATGGTTTGTCAAATTCCTAAAACCTCATTAAAACACCAAATAAATGGCCATGAGATTTATCATAGGTCAAACAAGGTCAAAGGACCTTGGAGAATTTTTTTAAGAATTTTTAAAGACTTAAAAGTATTTTTAAACAATTAAAAACAAATGAAAAATCAATTAAATCATGAAAAATATTAATAATGATCCAAAAAATAATTTTAATTCAGAATATGAAAGAGGAAATTATTTGAAAATTTTGCGTGAAACTCTTATATTTTTTGGATCAATATTGAAATTAATATGAATTAATGAAAATAAAGCAATTAAAATGAAATTCAAATAATCATAAAAAACGTGGACCACTTGATCTCCCTCATTAATTGAGGTGGCGGATCGAGTGGCCACCAGCACACGTTCCCTGGTGGACTTGAGTCAACGCGGCACATGCATGGTAATTAAAAACAACGCACGAGATTAAATCAATTTAAAAGGGATCAATGGCTCTGAACCATGCCAACACATCACCGACATCCAAAGGTCGGTCATCTTCTTCGGTGACCCTGGCCGGACTGGTTCACTCATCACCATCGAAAAAATGAAAAAGGAGGACATGATCTGAAGGAAAAAATGGCATCGAGCACGAATCAAACATCAATTTCAACTAACTCCTCACATATCGAAAGATATGAGGAGTTGAATTTTGAGGTATGTCAACTGAGTTGCTTCGATTTGACCTCTAAGCAACTCAATCTTCTTGCCTGCATTGGTAGGACTTCAGACAACCAAAGAATCAATACAATTGAGCAAGATTGAGAGAGAATCGAAGAGATGAAATTTTCTGGAAAATACCGTCAATGCAGGTCTGGATTCAACTGTTCTTGCCTTGGCTCGTGCTTGATCTCACTCAGAGTGCTTGCAGAAGTGGAATGAAATGCACAAAAGGTCTTGGATCCCTAGAGTTTTTAATCTCAAAACAGTGAGATTCAAACTCAATTTCAAGATGAATATCTTAGGATTATCCACTCAAATGGAAGGGTTAGGGGACTAGGATCCAAGATGGCGTGAATGTCTGTTGAATTCTTAGCATATGGAGCTCTATTTATAGCTGGATCATGTGATATTTTCACCTTCCAAATGACTTTCCAAAATTGGCAATGGATGATGCATGCGTGCATGGGCGTGTACAGGCCTATGAGATCATTTCTTTAGGTCCACAATTGAGTGTGAGAGAGTCTGAAATCAACTTGGATTGCAAGGTAAGTGTACATGGAAACTTGAAGTTTGATCTTTTCCAAATGATGATGCAATGTTCAAGCCATGCGCAACCTATTCAATTCTTGTCCAAAATGGATGAACTTGGACTTTTTGGAAAGGTTAGATCAAGAGGAACAACTTTCATATTCAACACTTTTACATTTGAAGATTGTATCATGATGAATTTTGAAGTGGAAGTTTGGAAATTTTAACATGTTGAAATATTTTCTAAGTGTCAAGCCATATATCTCAATATTCCACCTTGCTTAACTTTTTATGTGAGCTTCAAATGAGAAAACTGTCTTCATAAAAATTGTAACTCTTTCAAATAAATTCAAAATGATCACCAAATTCAAAGTGACCTATAATGTAGCCTCATATCACATGCTCATAAAAGTTGAATTTGCTCTCACTCCAAACATCAAAGTTGAAATAGACATCTTGAATTTGATTGTGCAACTTGGAAATATTTCATCTCATATCAATTTAGCAAGTTATGGCCTTGGGAAGTTGACTTTTAAATTAGGGTTTAAACAAAATGACCTATAATGTTTCAACATACAAAATGATTTTCCAAGCGAACATAGATCTAGGTCTCAACATGAAAGTAGTTTGGAATGTTATTTAGAGTAAGTTTTATCTTGGAATCATTTTCATATGGTGAAATGCGTAGGAGATAGAGTTTAAGGAGACCCAGTTTTGATCAGATGAATTCATCTAGCCAACCACCATCAACCAACTTGCCAACCTTCAATTCTTTTGCATAATATGGGGAATTTAGAAGTATCCATTAATAAATTTGATCAATTGGTAAGATAGCTTGTTGGAGAAGTAACTCAAGATACCCAGTCAAACTAGGGTTTCCAAGGCAAATCACCCTCAAACTCTTGAAGAAAACTTAATCAAAATAACATGTAGAGATCACTAGGACTCATATATGATGCTTGTGACCATTCTTGGATCAATTCATGGTTGTGCTCTTTGTCATGAGGGTCTTAAACCCTAGATATGAACTTGATGAATCAATGGTTATCAAGCCCTACCTACAAAAGAGTTAAGCAAATGCAAAGTGAAATTCTAGTTAACAGACTTTCGATGTCACAAGGGTTGTTATGACATACAATTCTGCGCAGACAAGAATTATGCAGAACTTAAAATGTAAGTGCAGTAAATAACACAAGTAATTGTTTACCCAGTTCGGTCCAACATGACCTGCGTCTGGGGGCTACCAAGCCAGGGAGGAAATCCACTATTAGTAGTATTAATTCAGACCTTAAACCAACTGTTTAACCCTATCACTTAATACCTACCCAATGCAATTTCAATCTTACACTAAGATCAAAGTTCCTACTCACTCCCCCTCAATCACCTCAGTGATTACTACCTTTAATCAATATTAAAGACAATTATGAAGTCACACTTCAAACAACTTTTGATTGTGCTTAACAGCTTTAATCAAGATACACAACACTCATGCTTAAAAGCTTAGAGTGACATAACACTTACAACTCAATGAACACCCTATACCAATGCAATCATCTACGTGATAATAGCTTGGCTTACAAGATACGTCTAATACAAGACACACAAAAATACAGCAGTGAAGTATGATGGACACACAAAATCTTCACGCCTAAAATCCCTAGTTCTGAATGAAGGATTGCCATCCTTTTATATTGCAGCACTTGGGCCTTGTACTTGTATTTTCCTGAAATTAAGGTCACGCGAGTTCCCCTAAATTCCACATCTAGGTTACTAACAAATAGGCTATTTGTTAGGTTCATTAATTGTAGCTTGGTTGTTGGTTTCCTGGATTTTCTCTCAGCTGTTGAATCCCTGAAGAATAGCCTAAGAAAAATGCTGAAACAGAAAAACTAAACAACCTACAATCTAGCATACGCTGTCAGGAATGAATGTCACAACATTCAGTTTGACATCCAAATCAAGGACCATATGCTAAGTCTATTTTTCCTGAAAACAGACAGTACAAATTTGCTGAACTGTACAAGACCAATCTGTCCATACTTCAATATTAAAGACAATTATAAAGTCAGCGTACATTAATAAATGTCAAGACATTCAATTTGACATTTACACAATTAGCCTTATGTCAGGTTTGTTATCCTCCTGAAGAACAGACTGAGATACATACTGAAGTGTAGCAGAAAACCACTCTGCCTATTGTTCAGTATATGCTGTCAATGATGAATGTCGTAACATCCAGTTTGACATTCAGACAGTAGGCCTTATGCCAGGTCTGGTATTTCCTTGATAACCAGACTGAAAATAAATACTGAGTTATAACAGAACACCAACTGTTCTATTCTTCAGTATCTGCTGACAGGGATGAATGTCATAACATCCAGTTTGACATTCAATAAATCCTGTATTAGCTAATCCTGTAGTATACTACTCAAGTATGTCATGACATCAGCCAAGACATCAGAGTACAACTAGATATTCTAACATACAATGCAGTCAAACAAACATCTCCACGGCATGTCATGACATCAGTCAAGACATTAGGATCCAGCTAGTGTTTTACCATATAATGCAGCCAATCAAACATCTACACAAAGACATATTTATGGTATTTTGGTTAGTAAAATGATAATATACAAGTATGATAGAATCACATAGTGCTTGCTGACCTCTCCCAAAACAAACCCAATGAAAGAGGGGTAAGGAGGATGCCAAGGTATGATCCCAATGCTAATGCTTATGATGAGATTGCATGAGGGATATTAGGGTCAAAATTGGGGTCTTACAGCATCTTGGATGACCATTTGGCTCACCAACCAATTGAAGATTACTAGTCAGTGCAGTATGATTTTCCAGATGAAGAGATCTTGTACTTGAAAATGATGGATTGTGGTGAACCATTGCTTGAAGAAGGGCCAAAACCTGGTTCCTGTTGGGGCATGGTATTCAATGGAGCTGTTAATCAGTATGGTAATGGCATTGGGGAGGTAATTATTACTCCTCAAGGCACACATTTTACATTTACAACTAGATTAACTTTCAAGTGTACAAATAATATGGCAGAATATGAAGCTTGCATTATGGGGCTGGAAGAGGCCATTGATCTCAGAATCAAGCACTTAGATGACTTTGGAAATTCAACTTTGGTGGTGAATCAGATCAAAGGTGAATGGGAGACGAATCAACCCGGTTTGATACTGTAAGACCCTAATTTTGACCCTAAGATCCCTCATGGCATCATAACATTGCATTTGCAAGGCCTCAAGGATCATAAACATCTTTGTCCCCTTTTGCCTTTGGGTGGGATCTCTTGTGAGTGGTTTGAGATCAACAAGCATGCTTGAATTGTATATCATTACTTTTCTCATTTTTTTGCTTACTAACCAAAAGCACAAAAATATTCACTAGCATCTTTTGTTTATAGCTTGAGCAATCACAAGGTCCAAAGCTTCTAGGAGATCACTGGTGCAAAGATATGGCCAAGAGAAGATGGAAGAAAGCACGGTAATGGTTCCCAAAGCTCTCATCTATCAAATATGCCTCCCAAGTATCTCAATTCATCATTTTGATCAAAGAAAGTCAAACGGTTTGAGGTTTGTTCCTCAAGGAAACCCTGATTCATCTAACCACCCACAATGCCTTGCTAATGAAGCAACCTCAGCCCATGGTCAAATGCAACCAAGGGAAGTTATCTAATTCATCATTTCATGCATATTTTAACTTATTTGAGTGTCCTCAATAATCAACTCATCAAGATATGATTTGTGGACTTCAGAAGTTGATCAGTCAATTCGTCTGACTATTTTGAAATGCACTGAGACTTAACTTTTTATGTGTTATTCAAATGGAGATGATCCCAAAAGAAAAAATGTTCTTAAGGACAATATGAACAACTTTCATGTTCATCCAAAATTGATTTGAATATTGGAAGGTCATCTCCCATTCCAAGATATTATAGGTCATTTTGACTGAAACCCTAATTTTGGGCTAACTTTCCAAGAACATAACTCATTCAGTTTTTATGATTTTGAGGTGGGATCAAATGCATTGGAAATATTATTGTGTCTACTTCAAAGGTTATTTTGAACAAAATTTCAAAATCTCAAAAGAAATACATGTGATAATGCAAAAAATTATAGGTCACTTTGGACCAAATGCATTGAAAGGCAAAAATGTCCAACTTCAAGTGCCCATAACTTCTTCATCAAAAATCAAAACGATGTAAAATTGAAGTCCATCTTGATTTTCTTGAAAAGATCTATAACTTTGATGTTGGAGTTTTTTCCATTTGAGGCTTGCATCATCAAAACAGAAGGGCTTGAACATTGGCCAAATTGGGAAAGTTCACTTATGCATGTTTTGCACCCTATACTTCCAACTCAAAATTCACTAATTTCCAAGGTCCAATTGAAATTTTGTTCAACATAACAGTTGTTCCTTACATCAAGACCTTTCCAACCATTACTCATATGCTTATGTTTATATTTTTTAAGTGGCATTTTCGAAGAGATAAAGTTTTACGCCCAGTTATGCAATTCATGATGAAACTTCATGCACAAGCCATTGCCTTGCAAATCACACGTCCAAACCTTCTCCAAACAAGCTCAGCATCCATTTGCACCAGGTTTTCAGCCTCACATGCGCCTGTACAGGCCCATGCATGGAGGACCCAATTCTCATGCACATGATTTCTTCATCACTTTGCATCAGCTGTGGCTATAAATAGAAGGCATTGCTCACTTCAAAACTCAACCTAAGGGCGCCTGAAATGCTGCAAGTGTGAATTCCCAACCATACCAAAGGAACTAAATCCATTTTCTTCAAAAAAATTCAGATCTGAAATTTGATTGAATTTGGTTGAATCTTCAGATCTAAAGTTCCTAAACCTTCATCCTCTGATCCATAGAAGTTCTGTTTTGCAAAAGGAGACAAGGAAAGGGACTCAAAGCTTCACTACCCAAAGGTTTTTGCCAACTGTTTTTTGCTTCGAATCTCCTATTTCTTTGATCTTTTGAACTAGATATTGTGTTGTCTGAAGTCCTCTCTATAGAGGCATCATTGTTGTGTGTTTAATTTTTGAAATCGAGCAAGTTCATGATGAACACCATCAAGCTTCCATCTCTGATTTCTCCATTTATAGGAATCTATAGTGGAAGTGAGTGGTACAGGAGTGATGTATATCACTTCCTCTTTCGATTGATGCCTAGATCGTCCATTTTGGTGAGCGTTTGAACCTCTGTGTTTATTTTTTGCCCTCGCCGAAGCTCACCGGAGAAGACGGTGGCGCTGGCCACCGTCTCTTTGCCAGATCAAATCTGGACCATTCCACGATCTAATCCTGACCCTTGTTATGTTTGACTCCATTTAATGCATGGTACCACGCGCTTGACTCATGTACATGGTAAGCACGCATATATGGAACGTCTGATCAGCCACGTCAATTAATGAGACTTGATCAGACGCTTGTGTTTTTTTCTGATTTTTACAATATCCATTTTATTTCGTTTATTTCATTTAACTTCAAAAATTTATAACTCTCTCATTTAAATTCCAAAAAATATGGGACCAATTGCATTATTTCTCTTTTTAATACTAGTTTCTAAGAATGATTTTTAATATTTTTTATTTCATCATTTTGATATTTTTTGTGAATTTTCTCTTTTCTTGTCATTTTTAATTCATTTTAAATAGTTTTTGATATTCAAAAAATACAAAAATATTTTCTCAACCTATTTGAATGATGATGGATCTATGAAAAATATTCTCATCAATTTATTAATTGATTTGAGATTTATTTGAGATTTTAGTTCAATTAGGTTATTTTTTATTCATTTTTAATTGATTAAAAATAGTTTTTGACTTTTAAAAATGCTGAAATTTTTTGTCAAACTTTGTTTGACCTTGTTGAACTTAGGATAAATCACTTGGACCTTTCAAGGTTGATTTGAGGTGATTTTTAAGTTTGACCTTTCTTTAATATTTTAAGTCAAGTTTATTTTGAATATTAAAAATGCCAAAAATATTTTTATTCATTTCTTGATTTCCAATCTTCATCTCACTTCTGTTTTTGCTTGTTTGACCATGATCCTCAATGTCATTGGTCAACACTTGTTGATTGGTACATTCTATCTCCTTTAATGCACTTTATTCTTTTCATTTCCATTTCCATTATTCATCTCCTTCTTCTTCTTCTTCTTCTTTCTTTCTTTTTGATCAATGAGTTAAAGGTTGATAAGTTAGTATTGATTAGGGAGACTTAATCTTCCTCAATCCAAATCTAATTCATCTTGATCAAATGATCTAGTGAATGGCTTTGTATTAATGATAGGTTGCTTCCTAAATCATGCAAATGACTTAAACCAATACAAGATCAATTCTCTTTTTCTTTTGGCATGGCAAGTTGTTGGAACTTGGTTCACTAATCAAGACTTCTAACTTATGTTGTTGCCTACATTATTATTGACCAGCCTCATATAGTTGTGACTTCTACATAAATCCAATTACGATTGCTTAACATAGCGCTAAATTTGCCTTATGACACACTAACTACTAACATTAACTATTAACCATTAACATTTACTTTTTTCACTTTACATTTATGCAATTTACTATTCTTGTACATATTATTCATTTGCTTTTCCTTTTGCTCACTTGAGCACATGTTTATGTTAATGCAATTTGCCTTTTGCTCACTTAAGCATATAATTGGGTATATACTTTTGTGCTTGTGTTTTGTTTGATTGTTGTTGACCACAATGCAAAGAATTGGACAAAATGGACTTAGACTTTAGGACTTTCCCTATGCGAATTTGGAGTCAAAGAGCAATTAGGCATTGGGCCTTTAGAATGCTTAATGTTGAAAGATGACCTTGAATGGACCAACTTCTAAACTCTTCTTGTCCATTCCTTGTTTTGTTTGCCAGAATCTTTTGATGTGTGTGTTCTTGTGCTAGGGATTCCAACTTGATCCAAATTGAGGAACCATTGCCATAAGCTTCTAAGAGATAGAGATCCAAGATAGATTTGGGAGCTTTCCAAGAGTTCATCTGATTTGTGATTGCTTGAGTTTATGCTTATGTGATTGCTTATTCCAAAGGATGTAAGCTACTTGGATCATCAATATGATCTCAAGAGAGGAACTCCATGTGTGGTTTTGCTTCTTGTCCCTTATCTCTTATATGTTTAGGACTTTAGCCATTCTTCTTCTTCTCTCCACTCTAACCCAAGCCAAAACCTTTGTGCAAACATTTAAAACTTGTTTTCAACATTAGAAATCTAAGCCTTATACTTTTGATTTTCAAACTTTCTTTTCATAACACTTATTTTGAATTGAATCTTTAATCCACTTTGACTATGTTTTTGTAAATACTTCTCATTGGTAAATATAACTCATTCAAATACTTATGTGGTTTCAATGGCCACTTTCTTAATCAAATTTTTTCACAACCTTTAGCAATTAGGTTTGAGTTATCCTTGAGGTAGATGTAATACTCACCTATATCCTTAGTGATGGACAATGAGTCTTCCATGCTTATTATAGGGTTAACCCCTCACTAGCATGTTGAAGCTATCCTCACATGGTGGATTTGTGGTTTTAGGTTGAGTTTTCTCCCTTGGATAACAAAAGACCTTAAGGCTTTTGGACCAAATCAATCCACCAACTTGTTTTAAGATTTTTAACCCGAACTATGAGGTTTTGATCCTAATCTTTTTTATGGTACGTAGGAAATGGGTTTATCCATCCAAACACGAAATGTAAATAAACTTGTACATTCTTT
The DNA here is from genome assembly GCF_024323335.1 of Lathyrus oleraceus. Classification (NCBI taxonomy): domain Eukaryota; kingdom Viridiplantae; phylum Streptophyta; class Magnoliopsida; order Fabales; family Fabaceae; genus Lathyrus; species Lathyrus oleraceus. The sequence goes on along the minus strand of NC_066580.1, from coordinate 56,682,264 downwards.
TCTCATCTCTTCAATCATGTTTGCACAAACAAATTTTCACAAAATAACAACCTTACAACAAGTGTGAAAAGGGCTCCCTAGGAGTACCTAGGATATTTTGGGTGCTTAAAACCTTCCCATTGCATAACCAACCCCCTTACCCAGATCTCTGACTTCTTTTACTAGTTTTTGATTCGATAAAACTTTTAGGTTTTTGTTCGCTTTCTAACCATTCCTTTGGATAAATAGAAGTGCGGTGGCGACTCGACTTGTATGATTTACCTTGGATTTAGTCAATATCTCTAATGGTAACGAATACCCCGCTACAGATACCGTATAGAGATTATCCGAGGAGGATTTCAACTTTCTTTACAAAGGTTGAGTTTCATCATATCCCTCGAGATGAAAATCGGATGGCAGATGCTCTTGCAACGTTGGCATCAATGATTGTAGTGAAGTATCGGAATGAGGTTCCCAATTTGATTGTGATGTGTCTTGATAGGCCAGCTCATGTGTTTGCTATTGAAGAGGTCAAAGATGAGAAGACGTGGTATTACAACATCAAGTGTTTCCTCCAAAGTGAGATTTACCCGTCTGGGCATCTTTGAAAGATAAGAAGACTTTGAGAAGAATAGCTGGCAACTTCTATCTAAATGGTGATGTTTTGTACAAGAGAAACTTCGATATGGTTTTGCTCAAATGCGTGGATAGACACGAAGCAAACCTATTGATGACTGAAGTCCACGAAGGTTCCTTTGGTACTCATTACAATGGACACACAATGGTGAAGAAGATGTTGCGAGCAGGTTACTATTGGCCACAAGTGTCAAATATATGCTGATAAGATTCATATTCCTCCGACACTATTGAATGTAATTTCCTCTCCATGGCCCTTATCCATGTGGGGAATTGATATGATTGGCACGATTGAGCCCAAAGCTTCAAATGGACATTGTTTAATTTTGGTGGCAATTGATTACATCACAAAATGGGTTGAAGCGGCATCATATGCAAATGTGACCAAGCAAGTCGTTATGAGGTTGATCAAGAATCAGATTATATGCCGTTATGGTGTGCCAAGTAATATCATTACTGATAATGGATCGAACATGAATAAAAATATGGTGGAAGCTATTTGCAAAGACTTCAAGATTGCACATCATAATTATTCTCCCTACAGACCTAAGATGAATGGGGATGTTGAAGCTGCAAACAAGAACATCAAGAAGATTATTCAGAAGATGGTCGTAACATATAAGGATTGGCATGAGATGCTCCCATTTGCTTTGCACGGCTATCGTACATCCATCCGCATTTCAACATGGGCAACCCCTTTCTTTCTTGTTTATAGCATGGAAGTAGTACTCCCCGTAGAGGTTGAGATCCCTTCATTGCGTTTGCTCATGGAAGCCAAGTTGGCTGAGGTTGAATGGTGCTAGTCCAGGTATGATCAGTTGAATTTGATTGAAGAGAAGAGATTAACTGCCATGTGTCATGGTTAGTGATATCAGCAGAGAATGACGAAAGCTTTTGATAAGAAGGTCAGACCTCGTGTGTTCAGAGAAGGAGACCTTGTGCTCAAGAAAATCCTATCTTTCAAGCAAGATTCTAGGATAAAATGGACTTCTAATTACGATGGCCCATATGTTGTTAAGAGAACCTTTTCAGGTGGTGCTTTGATTCCTATAACTATGGATGGTGAAGAGTTCACTCGTCCTTTGAACGCAGATGCAGTCAAGAAATACTTCACCTTAAAAGAAAAGAACAACTCGCTAAGTAGAAAACACGAAAGGGCAACTTAGGACAAAATGAGCGTCGGTGGATTAAAAACCTTAAAGGGCAATCCAGACAAAAGTTAGAGACATAAAAACATCAAAGAGTTATCCCGAAAAATTGAGTATCCCATCTTGGGGAAATTTATGCAAAAATTAGGGATTATGGCAAGTAAGTACATCCTACTGATCTTCAGATTTGGAGACTTTGTTGAACACAACGGTCGACGGTGATCCATCATCCCCAGTAGCGGCCAAGAGCGTAGTGGATATCGAGAGTTGGTGGAAGGATTAGTTGTCATTTGTATTCAATGTAACCCTTTTCCATGAAAATTACCATTTTCAACTTCGTAAGGATCTATGGAGTCTTGTCATTTACAAACTACCATTCTATTAAATAAAGTTGAGCTTTTATCCAATTGATTATACTCTTATTTATTTCAGCCAAATAGTTTTAATTTTTATTATGATCATTTTTGAAAATTAAAGTTTTAATCAAAACATGTTTTCTTAAAACATATAGAAGCAGTAATTTTAAAATAATTAATTTCATTTAAAAGGAATATCAACAATGGTTCAAAAGCTGTAAAACCTAAATGATGAGCAATATTGGTTCTCCCCAAGCAGTAGGCACTATTTCTCTTTCATCCCCGATAACATTATTCAGCTATCGACGTTTGTTGATTTCTCCAGAAGTTTGACTGCTCACCATTCCCCAATAAGATAGCCAACCGAGTTGTTTGATTATCCCCCTGCGGAGTGTTTCTATCCCAGCCGAGTTTATGATTATTCCCAGCTGAGTGTAGACATTTCATTACGACAATCTGTGTGATTTCGGTAGAACAATGGTTTCCTCATCAGTCGCCACCGGATTTTCTCCCAGTCAGAGTTTCTTCCTGGTTCCTGAGCAGCTATCTGCATTTGTCCCTCTATAGGGTTGTCTCCCATTTGATACGGTATTGACCTAAAACTCCCCGCAAAATCGATAATGGTTTTCTTCAGCAGATCACCTCTTTGCCCAGCTAGGTTTGAGCCTTTGGGATGTTGATCTCTCTTTTCTCTAGAAGTTTTTTCCCTCTTTTATGGATTGACCGAGAATTGTATCGATGATTCAATTCTGCGACACCCTTGTATATTTTGTGATCCTTTTGTCAGCATAATCATCATATATGCATATACATATACATATACATATATATATACATATACATATACATATACATATACATATATATATATATATACATATACATATACATATACATATACACTCATACAATTTCATGGTTGCATCATCACATTTGTTGACTCATTCTTGTGATTCTTATTCTCTGTTATGGAGGTACCTTATCCCCATACAAGTTTTGTGTCTGTCTTCCCTCAATTATAGAGTGTCATCCCTTAAGTAGAAAGACTTTAACCTTTCTCCTTTCCCCACTGAGTTATTTCCTCGTGGACGATTATTATTTCAGTTTCCTCCCCAATTGATTATTTGGATGGAACCACTCCCCTTAAGTTATATCCTCGTGGGGTTGAGTCTTGATTTACCGTTTCTCTCTATATCTTACCTAGATAGATGCTTTGGGTCCCCTGAGAGTTTAATTCCCAGTAACTAGTAATATTCCTCAGTTTGCAGTTTGTTACTTCTTGCCCAATACTCGAAAAAAGTACCCCTGTTTTCTTCCTAGTGGAGTCCCCAGCGAATTCATGTTTTTGTTTCCCCAGGAAGTATATCCTTGATATGTTCATCCTAACCGATGATAAATATTTTCTTCCCCTGTTTGAGTTAATCCTTGATATGTTCATCCTAACCTGTGACAGATATTCTCTCCTTCGGTATTCTATCCAGTAAAAAGGTAGTTGTAATCCCTATTTTGTTCCCTAGAGAGTTAATCCTTGATATGTTCATCCTAACTGATGACGAATTTCCTTCTCTCTGCGGTCTTTTGCCTAGTAGCCGGTAGTTGTAAATTCTACTTTTCTTTCCCCTTGCAGAGTTTATCCTTGATATGTTCACTTTAACTAGTTACAGGTATTCTCTCCTTCAGTATTCTATCCAGTAACTGATAAAAGTAATTCCTATTTCTCTCTTCCAAAAGTCTATCCTTGGCACGTTCATCCTAACAGATGACGGATTTTCTCTTTGATGGTATTCTCTCTAGCATTCGATAGATGTAATTCCTACTTTTTATTCAGTTGGTTTATCCTTGATATGTTCATCTTAACCGATGACAGATATCCTCCTTGGCATCCCCAGGCAAGTCTATCCTTGATAGGTTCATCTTAAGTGATGACGGATTTTCTTTCCTTTGAGTCTATCCTTGATATGTTCACCTTAACCGGTGACGGATATTCTCATCTTTGGTCTTCTGCCCAGTAACTGGTTGTTGTGAATCCTATTTCTACAGTTTTCCCCCGGAAGGCTATTCTTACCTAGTAACCGGTAACGAATACTGCCTCCTGGCGGTTTCCATTGAGTCATCCTTGACATGTTCATCTTAACCGATGATGGGTGTCCTCTCTGTCAGATCTTTATTATCTCCTTACCCAGTAACCGGTAGTGGATAATAAATTTCTACTCCTTCTGTCTTGAAGTCTATTTCTTCCCCAGTCGAGTTGAGTGCAGATTTCCTCAGTGAAATCGCTTTTCCTGCATGATTCGAGTATGTCAGTTTTATCTTGATTTACTCGTTTCCCCTGAAGATGTTTTTGTCTCCTCGGTTGAGTCTTTCCATTTTATGGAACTCCTCTAGTCTCCCAGCAGTTTTTAAGTCATAGCCTGGCCTATGCATAACCGTTTTATTCCCCCCAGTGAGTTTTCCCTACGGAATGCGTTGCGCCATATCGGACATTCGTTCGCTCTGATTTTCTTGTCCTTTGTGGAAACATTCCCCCATAGAGAATTTGCTTTTACATTCATATCATACGCCATGAGGTCTCTTAGGGACCAAAATTTGTTTCTATATGTTGTTATTTAAGCCCATTCTACTGAGTCAATATGAAGATTTTAACCTTCGTCTCCTCAGTTATAATGCTCTTAAATAGGGGCAGTTGTAAGACCTCAATTTCGACCCTAAGATCCCTCATGCAATTTCATCATATGCACTAGTATTGGGATCACACCTTGGCATCCTCCTTACCCCTCTTTAATTGGGTTTCTTTTGGGAGAGATCACCAAGCACCATGTGATTGTATCATACATGTATATTATCATTTCACTAACCAAAATACCAAAAATATGTTTTTGTATTTGCCTAACTCTTTTGTAGGTAGGTGTAGTGGTAAATTCATGATCATCAAGCTATGGATAATCTAGACATCAAATAACAAGAGTCGCCATCACGTTTTTATTATTTCCAAGGGAAAAGGGAAAAGTACGACCAAAACCCAAAAATAAGAAGTTTTCAAATCACAACTAATTAAATGCTAGAGATTACAGGTAAGGGGGTTGGTTACACAGAGGGAAGGTGTTAGCACCCAAAGTGTCATAGGTACTCCTAGAGAGCCCTTTTTTGTGTGCATATGTATTTTGTACAAAGGATGTTTGCAAGCAAATAGAATGGGGGGATGAAAAAAGAATTCATTAATTATGTCTTTGTGTTTGACAAGACCTTCGGACTTGTGCCTACGTACCAATATAAAAATGAGGGATCAAAACCTCGTAGTTCGTGGTATCAATTTCAAAGTGAATGCATTGTTTTTAACAAAAATTTAAGTTTGACAAGCACAACGGCCTAAAAAATGGTTTGAATAAGTTAGTTCTTTTGGCTTTTGAAATTTTAAGTCAAGTATAGTTAAGTTTATTTACAAGTTTGAATAAGAAAAGAAGTTTGAAAATGCAATGGCATAAGGCCAAAGTTTCTAATTTTCAATAGTGGACAAAGTTTAGAAACACAAGCACAAGCAAAGAAGGTTTTAAAAACAAGAGGGAGAGATTTTGAAATTAAATAAATGGGTAAGAGATGAAGGGACTAATGCTAAGCACAAATTTAAAAGTTGAGAGTTGAAAAGATCCGACCAATGGGCTTCAATCCGATACACAAGAGTGTCATATAGAAAACCCAAATTCCCTTGGACATTAGAATCCAGCAACAAACAATGTACAATATATCAACTTGAAGAGCAAGGCATCAAAAAAATATAGCCACATCCAAGCTTAGCAACTCCATGATCTTCTTCAAATTTGCCCATGTAACAGATGAATTCCACAATACCAGAAGTCACAGGTTCAAAAAATTAGCTTCACAATGATCATGTTGCAGATGAACTCAAATGGATCTTTAATGATGTATTATGAAGTTTCAAATTACAAGCACTTGGTTACATAAAAGTTGGCATTGGCCAAGTCTTTCGCATAGGGAGTGTTGCCTAAATACAAAGCCCAATAGTCTCAAATCAAACCAACAGTCCACACAAGATGTTTTTTAGGATTTTTGTTCTTATTATGTACATTAATGGTCAAAGACCAAACAACCAAACACAATATACATATATAAGATATATCACACAAATATGGTCCAAGTGGACAAAGTAAAAATGACATTAACATAAACAATTAGAATGATATGAATAATGACAAATTAATAAGGCTTAAAAAATAAAGTGCATTAAAGTAAATCACCTGAAATTAAATGTTAGTTGTTAATGAGTTAGAAGTTAGTATTGCTTTTGCTTTTTTTTTTAAGTTATTCTTTGGAGAACACTCAACCCACTTATCACAAGCATGGATCCTTGAACCAAGACATCTTCCAAAGGAAGGAAAAAAGGCAAAGTTTCCACACAATACCATCAAAGAGGGGAGAATTACAATCTCACTAACTAGAATTCTATGCCTTTTGTGTCAAAATTTAGCGCTATGTTAAGCAATCGTAATTGGACTTATTTAAAAGTCACAACTATTTGAGGTCGGGCAATAGAACTGCTGGAGAAAAGAGAGATCAACATCCCAAAGGCTCAAACCTAGCCGGGGAAAGAGGTGATCTAATGAGGAAAACCATTATCAATTCTGGGGGAATGTTAGGTCAACACCATATCAAATGGGAGACAACCCTATAGGGGAACAAACATAGATAGCTTCTTAGGAACCAGGAGGAAACTCTGACTGGGAGCAAATCCGATGGCGACAGATGAGGAAACCATTGTTCTATCGAAATCACACAAATTGCCGTAATGAAATGTCCGCACTCAGTTGGGAATAATCATAAATGTTTGTTCTATGTGTTGGCAGCAATTTTGGTATAACCTAGAGTGTTCATAAGTAGTCACAAGTGTTGTCTTGACATAAGATAAGTTGTACCTACAGGATGTTTAAAATGTGAATATGCAGGATTTTTACTGAGGTGTCAGACCCGATGTCATGATATATGTATACAGAACATACAGTCTGAATGTTATGTATTGTGTGATTGCGTTTTTTATGCTAATCTATGTATGATTGAATAGATGATTAAAACATGCATTCAATCAGTAATTACAACCAAATATACTTATTTTCTAATGAGATATAATCAGCTATCATGAGAAGATATGAATGGCAAATAGTTTTAGGGTTTTATGATGTCCAAACCCAGCCAAATGCTTCTATATAAAGGACATGGAAAACCTTATACACAAGAAATAACGAACGAAATATTGAGAGAGAATAAGGGTTTAAGTCTTGTGTGATCGTGTGAATTGTAAGTCATTCATTCATCCAAAGATGATTGAATTGGACTGATTTTTGAGTTGTAATTTGTCCACTCTAAGCTTTGAAGCATGAGTGTGTGTTTACTTGATTGAAGCTTTTATGAAAGATCAAGTATGTGTCTTTGAAGAGTGTCTTCTTTTCATTGTAATTCTTGTTTCATATCACTGTTGTGATTGAGGGGGAGTGAGTAGGATCTCATATCTATGAGTTCTTAGGTAGAAGTCACACGGGTAGAGATTAGGTGAAAACACTGTAACTTGAAGTTGTTTACTGAAAGTCTTTGAATTGATTATGTTTAGTGGATTTCCTTCCTGGCTTGGTAGCCCCCAGACGTAGGTGAGTTTGCACCGAACTGGGTTAACAATTGCTTGTGTCTCTTGCATTATTGTTCTTTATCTTTTATCCTATTTGTATCATTCAGATATTAGTGTCGTGACATTACCTTCGACCTCTCATATCTGATACCAGAATTTCAATTGGTATCAGAGCAGGCATCCTGCTCTGGTTCTGGGTGAGATCTAGGGACATTACTTTCTGGTACTATGGATAGAGACGGAGGATCTATTCACAGACCACCTATTTTGGATGGATCCAACTATGATTACTGGAAACCTCGAATGGTAGCCATCCTAAAATCATTGGATAATAAAGCTTGGAAGGGTGTTTTAACAGGCTGGGAACACCCAGTTATTACTAAGGTAGGAGAAGCTACAACTGACAAGAAGGCTGAGGAACAATGGACCAAGGAGGAGAATGATCTAGCCCTTGGGAACTCTAAAGCATTGAATGCTATATTCAATGGAGTAGATAAGAACATCTTCAGATTGGTAAACAACTGTAAGGTGGCTAAAGATGCTTGGAACATTCTCAAAACCACTCATGTAGGCACCTCTAGAGTGAAGATGTCTAGACTGCAGCTGCTCACTCCCAAGTTTGAAAATTTAAGGATGAAAGAAGATGAAAATATTCATGAATTTCATATGAATATACTTGAAATTGCTAATGCCTCAGGAGCCCTGGGTGAGAAGATGTCAGATGAAAAGCTAGTGAGGAAAATACTCAGGTCACTTCCTAAGAGATTTGCCATGAAAGTGACAGCCATAGAAGAGTCTCAAGACATTTCCAATATGAGATTTGATGAGCTAATTGGATCCCTCCAAACATTTGATATTGGAATGTGTGATGGATCTGAAAAGAAAGTCAAAAGCATAGCCTTCATGTCAAATACTAAAGAGAAAGAGGAAGAAAGTGGTCAAGATACTGATGAAGATCTGGAAAATGATGTAGCATTACTTGGAAGACAGTTCAACAAACTTCTGAAAAAGATGGATGTAAGGTCTAAGTCTAATGTCAAGAACATCTCATCTGACATCAGTAAGTCCAATAATGCTAGAAGAAGAACAAGATCTGATGAAAAGTCCAAACCTGAGTGCAGTCACACTGGTAGCAAACCAAAATCCAAACTTGAGTGCAGTCATACTAGTAGTAAACCAAAGATGTCACATCACATGTCACAACATCATAAAGGAACACAGCAGAAAGGGAAACATCAAAGATGGAGATGTCATTACTATGGAAAATTTGGCCACATAAAACCATTCTACTATAAGTTGTATGGCTACCCTAGTCCTCCTCATCATCAAACTAAACCCAAACATCGCATACATGTCAACAAAAAACAATGGGTTTCTAGGACTGGTGTTACAAACTTGATAGCTCACACTTCCTTCAGAGTTTCAGCCAAAGAAGACTGGTATTTTGACAGTGGGTGCTCCAGACACATGACTGGAATCAAAAACCTGCTAACTGGCCTTCATCCTCATGCCACCAGCTATGTAACCTTTGGTGATGGAGCAAAGGGTGAAATCAAGGGGATTGGTAACCTTAACTACCCTAGAGTCCCTAACCTTGACAATGTCCTACTTGTTAAGGGATTGACTGCAAACCTAATAAGCATCAGTCAACTATGTGACCAAGGTCTAACTGTAAACTTCACAAAAACTGAATGTCTGATTTCTAATAAAGAAAATAAAGTGATCATGAAAGAAGTCAGGTCTAAGGACAACAACTATATGTGGAGTTCCCAAGAAACTGGTTATTCATCAATGTGTACTCTAGCCAAAGAAGAAGAAGTGAAGATATGGCATCAAATATTGGGCCATGTGCATCTTAAAGGAATGAAGAGGATTATATCTGTTGAAGCTGTTAGAGGAATTCCCAACTTGAATATTGATGAAGGAAGAGTTTGTGGGGAATGTCAGATTGGAAAACAGACAAAGATGTCACATCAGAAGCTCAGACATGACACCACTTCCAAAGTGCTGGAACTTCTCCATATGGATTTGATGGGACCCATGCAGGTGGAAAGTATTGGTGTGAAGAAGTATGCTTATGTAGTGGTGGATGACTTCTCCAGATACACCTGGGTTAATTTTATACGAGAAAAATCTGATGTATTTGAAGTCTTCAAAGAGAAAAAGAAAGTCAAGTTATCAAAATCAGAAGTGATCGTGGGAAGGAATTTGAGAACATCAAATTTGCTGGATTCTGTGCATCAGAAGGAATTAGTCATGAGTTCTCATCTCCCATTACTCCCCAGGAAAATGGTATGGTAGAAAGGAAAAATAGAACTCTCCAAGAATCAGCCAGAGCTATGATTCATGCCAAGAAATTGCTCTACCACTTCTGGGCTGAAGCTATGAACACAACCTGCTATGTTCACAATAGAGTAACCTTGAAGAAAGGGACTCCTACTACTTTATATACAGTCAAATACTTCCATGTGTTTGGTAGTAAATGTTATATCTTGACTGATCGTGAACAAAGAAGGAAGATGGATCCCAAGAGTGATGAGGGAATATTTCTGGGCTACTCAACAAACAGCAGAGCATTTAGTGTCTTTAATTCTAGAACAAAAGTAATGATTGAATCTATCAATGTTGTGGTTGATGATCAGCAGACTGATGTCACAGACGATGTTGAGACAACCCTAAATGATTCCTCAGCTGATTTCCCAGACAAAAGTAATGAGAGTGAACTCACTCAAGATGAATCTGAAGCTGACAAAATTAATAAGGGACCCTGTATCAGAATTCAGAAGGATCATCATAAAGATCTCATTATAGGAGACCCAAATAAAGGGGTCACAACTAGATCAAGGGATGTGATCTCACACGGCTGTTTTGTATCCAAGATTGAGCCAAGGAATGTCAAGGAAGCCTTGACTAATGAGTTCTGGATCAATGCCATTCAGGAAGTGTTAGGCCAATTCAAGAGGAATGAAGTATGGGAACTGGTTCCAAGACCTGAAGGAATAAATGTCATAGGAACAAAGTGGGTGTATAAGAATAAATCTGATGAACAAGGGGTGGTTACTAAAAGTAAAGCAAGATTAGTAGCATAAGGATAAACTTTTATTCATGTTTTATTTTTATCGACATGTAGAGCTATGGGGGGATGTAATTTTGTGAAACATAATATACACGGTAAAAAGCAAAAGTTCATAGAACCACGTGCAAGTATTACTTGTTCTTTTTGATATTATTTTAGTTTCTCTAATGTATTACTTGTGTTTTGTGTGTATTAATTAGTAAAAATATGAAAATTATTTGTAGTCGTGAAGATAATGCCAGAACTTTAAATATGGATACTATATTATGAGACATATGTGTAATATTTTCTCCAATGGCATTATTAATTCATGGCATAAGGTATTAACTGTATCCCTATACATGTAATTTATGTATATTTGTTAATTTAATAATGTTGTTGTTATCTTATCATACTTTAAATTATGTTCTCATTATAAGCGTTTAGCAACAAAACACCATTCCACCAAATGGATATAGATGACATATGATCACGTTGGGCTAGTGTCTTCCTATCATATTATGAATCTAGTAAACACTAATTTTTCTTGATTTATATATATACACTAGCATTGTGTAGGGGTTTTGTCAATATAGGTGCAAATATATATAGGTTCTCTTGGCAGAGGTTTTATGTATACCAAATACCAAATATAGTTGACTTTCAAATTAGGGTTTAGACAAAATGACCTATAATAATTCAACATGGAAAATACCTTTTCAAGCAAAATTAGCTCTAGACTTCAACATGAAAGTTGTTTAGAATGTCATTCGAGTAACTTTGCTCTTGGAATCATTTTCATATGGTAAAAATTGTAGGAGATAGGGTCTAGGGAGACCCAGTTTTGATCAGATGAATTCATCTGACCAACCACCATCAACCAACTTGCTAACATGCAATTCTCTTGACTTTTTAGGCTCATGGGGATCATATATGCATAAGATTATGAAATTTAAAGTGTCCTTGAGAAATTTGATCAATCGATGAGGAAGCTTATTGACGAAGTTACTCAAAACACTAAGACAAACTAGGGTTTCCAAGGCAAACCAACTCCAAACTCTGGAAGAAATCTTGATCAAAATAACATGTAGAAATCATAGGGGCCGTTATATGATGCTTAGAGCCATTTTGTATCATTCCTTGGTTGGGCTCTTAGCTATGAGGGTCATAAACCCTAGATATGAACTTGATAGATCAATGGAGATCATGCCCTACCTACAAAAGAGTAAAGACATATTTTTGGTATTTTGGTTAGTAAAATGGTAATATACAAGTATGATACAATCACATGGTGCTTGGTGATCTCTCCCAAAACAACCCCAATGAAAGAGGGGTAAGGAGGATACTAAGGTATGATCCTAATGCTAATGCATATGATGAGATTGTATGAGGGATCTTAGGGTCAAAATTGGGGTCTTACAAATGTAAATTTGATATTCTATGTTATATTCTATACAAAATACAAATGATTTGTAGGCTCTATGTAAAAAATGATCCAGGTCAGTCATAATGGAATTTTAAAAAACATTGCTTATACCCCTCGAATATTAAAAAAATTCGACGTAAACTGAGTCTTATTTCCCTTGGCTATTCACAAAAACCTAGAGGTATGTGGCTCGGGAAACATAGTTTTGAAAGTAAAAAAAACATCAATGACGGGTATCAAATCATTAAATTTTTCACCTTTCCCCTCTATTATTCGAAATTGATGGATAAGATGTTAGTTTTTTTATGACGCCCTTCGTTATCCCGTCTCTATAACTGGGAGAATCCCCCCTTCACATCCGAGGTAAAAAAATATAAAATAATAAAAAAATTATTATAAGAAGAATATATTTTTATGATAGACAAGTTTTATGTGACATCTTTTTTAGACGTGCTGAAGAGACAAACAAAACATAATGATGTACCGAAAGTTATATACTAATTATTTTAATTTTAAGATTTATTTTACAACTCCATAAGTGTCAAAAATAAAAAATTATAAAATATGAGGAGGCACATTTATTTATAAATGATAAAGTTACAAAATAATTTATTAAAAATAACAAGGAGAAATATGGTAGAAATAATAAAGTTTTCTTATGTTATGATTATATTATTCTTTCTATTTCTTATTGGAATGAAAATTGAAGGAAAGTTTAATTCATTCATTTTAAATTTTGTTTTTTATTTCTACGTTCTATTTTTTATTATTGTAATAACCTTATTGTGTGTTTTTATTGTAGCTGAAAGAATCAAATGTTTTGATGATTCAGATTGTAAAAATAGAATTTTTTGTCGAACTCCTTTTAAAAGAAAATGCATAAACAACAGTCATTGTAAATGTGTACTAGCACATGAATTGCTTAATCCTAGGAGATAAATAAATACCTTTATAAATTTACAAACACCTAAGATAAATAAAGACCCAAGAGAACACACAAACACCTAATATATTTTATGTGTTATATGTGATTTGGATATTGTATTGTTACCCCAACAATTTGATTTTTTTCCAGTTTTATTTCAAGAACCTAATAATTGTGAATTTATACACTAGTCTGATTGTAATGAAATGAAATAAGTCAACAAATAATAAATTTTTATATTTTATTGTCTTCTTACTTCTTAATTTTAGAAAAAGATAACAATATATTGATTGTCTTTTTCCCTTTTAATTTTAGAGAAATATTCATGACATTCATTTTATGCATATTACATTTTCTTTTGAATCATATCACCTCTCAAAGTATATTTAAAAATTCAATTGAAAATAATTTAAAGTTTCTCATAGTTTTATACTTGTATATTTATATAATAATATTATAAAACTAGTGATCTTACTCATACTTCAATTTATATTTCTCTTTCTTTTTAATAGTTATGGTGACCTTGTTTAATTTTAAAATATGTGACCAAATAAAACTTCTATACACATATAATAACCTTTCAAAAAACTAAGGAGATATAATTAATTGTTCCTTTTTATAATAACCACCGAAGAAAATTATGGTGATTAAAATTAATTGCTTACTTTTGTCATGTAAGAGCATAATATGTGTGCTTTAGTAGATTTTGTTTCACGTATAATCTTTGTATTTTATCCATTCAAGACTTGTTAGCTCTTCTATAAATAAGTTTCTTTCTTTGTGTCATAAAGGTTTTTATCCAAACTTTACATGAGTCTTAAATGGACGATACATGTTAGTCAAGAAATTACGCGAAGAGGATGTGACGCTAGAACCCTGTTTAAAAATGGAGAGAGCCAATATGCTCATTGCGAGTGAGTCATCTGCTCTCTAGTTTTATTTTTACTTGTGTCCATAAAAGGATAATATATTTGAGCGCCAGTTACAACTGGACTTAACAGATAGTGCCAATAACGATTGGACTTGCAGACAGTGTTGGTTACAACCAGACTTATCATACCATTCACAAATGGATTTTATCAAAGTGCCAGTTACAACTGTGCTTGAGGTACCAATTTATGATCATCAAGCTATGGATAATCTAGACATCAAATAACAAGAGTCGCCATCACGTTTTTATTATTTCCAAGGGAAAAGGGAAAAGTACGACCAAAACCCAAAAATAAGAAGTTTTCAAATCACAACTAATTAAATGCTAGAGATTACAGGTAAGGGGGTTGGTTACACAGAGGGAAGGTGTTAGCACCCAAAGTGTCATAGGTACTCCTAGAGAGCCCTTTTTTGTGTGCATATGTATTTTGTACAAAGGATGTTTGCAAGCAAATAGAATGGGGGGATGAAAAAAGAATTCATTAATTATGTCTTTGTGTTTGACAAGACCTTCGGACTTGTGCCTGCGTACCAATAGAAAAATGAGGGATCAAAACCCCGTAGTTCGTGGTATCAATTTCAAAGTGAATGCATTGTTTTTAACAAAAAATTAAGTTTGACAAGCACAAAGGCCTAAAAAATGGTTTGAATGAGTTAGTTCTTTTTGGCTTTTGAAATTTTAAGTCAAGTATAGTTAAGGTTATTTACAAGTTTGAATAAGAAAAGAAGTTTGAAAATGCAATGGCACAATGCCAAAGTTTCTAATTTTCAATAGTGGACAAAGTTTAGAAACACAAGCACAAGCAAAGAAGGTTTTAAAAACAAGAGGGAGAGATTTTGAAATTAAATAAATGGGTAAGAGATGAAGGGACTAATGCTAAGCACAAATTTAAAAGTTGAGAGTTGAAAAGATCCGACCAATGGGCTTCAATCCAATACACAAGAGTGTCATATAGAAAACCCAAATTCCCTTGGACATTAGAATCCAGCAACAAACAATGTACAATATATCAACTTGAAGAGCAAGGCATCAAAAAAATATAGCCACATCCAAGCTTAGCAACTCCATGATCTTCTTCAAATTTGCCCATGTAACAGATGAATTCCACAATACTAGAAGTCACAGGTTCAAAAAATTAGCTTCACAATGATCATGTTGCAGATGAACTCAAATGGATCTTCAATGATGTATTATGAAGTTTCAAATTACAAGCACTTGGTTACATAAAAGTTGGCATTGGCCAAGTCTTTCGCATAGGGAGTGTTGCCTAAATACATAGCCCAATAGTCTCAAATCAAACCAACAGTCCACACAAGATGTTTTTTAGGATTTTTGTTCTTATTATGTACATTAATGGTCAAAGACCAAACAACCAAACACAATATACATAGATAAGATATATCACACAAATATGGTCCAAGTGGACAAAGTAAAAATGACATTAACATAAACAATTAGAATGATATGAATAATGACAAATTAATAAGGCTTAAAAAATAAAGTGCATTAAAGTAAATCACCTGAAATTAAATGTTAGTTGTTAATGAGTTAGAAGTTAGTATTGCTTTTGCTTCTTTTTTTTTAAGTTATTCTTTGGAGAACACTCAACCCACTTATCACAAGCATGGATCCTTGAACCAAGACATCTTCCAAAGGAAGGAAAAAAGGCCAAGTTTCCACACAATACCATCAAAGAGGGGAGACTTACAATCTCACTAACTAGAATTCTATGCCTTTTGTGTCAAAATTTAGCGCTATGTTAAGCAATCGTAATTGGACTTATGTAGAAGTCACAACTATTTGAGGTCGGGCAATAGAATTTTGGTGTTAATGCATGTTAGAGACATAATATAATGGATTATGCTGATGAAACATACCACACACAAAAAGAAAAGTAAATTCGTCATCGGTTAGGATGAGCATATCAAGGAATAACTCTCTGGGGAACAAAATAGGGATTACAACTACCTTTTTACTAGATAGAATACTGAAGGAGAGAATATCTGTCACCGGTTAGGATGAACATATCAAGGATAAACTCAAACAGGGGAAGAAAATATCCTTCATCAGTTAGGATGAACATATCAAGGATGTACTTCCTGGGGAAACAAAAAATGAATCCGCTGGGGACTCCACTGGGTAGAAAACAGGGGTACTTTTGTCGAGTATTGGGCAAGAAGTAACGAACTGCAAACTTAGGAATATTACCAGTTACTGGGTAATAAAGACTCAACCCCATGAGGATATAACTCAAGGGGAGTGGTTCCATCCAGAAAATCAACTAGGGAGGAAACTGAAATAATAATCGTCCACGAGGAAATAACTTAGTGGGGAAAGGAGAAAGGTTAAAGTCTTTATGCTTAAGTGGCTGACACTCTACAATTGAGGGAGGACAGACACCAAACTTGTATGGGGATAAGGTATCGCCATAGCAGAGAATAAGAATCATAAGAATGAGGCAACAAATGTGATGATGCAACCATGAAATTCTATGAGTGTATATGTATATGTATATATGATGATTATGCTGACAAAATAATCGCAAAAGATATAAGCGTGTCGGAGAATTGAATCATCCATACAATTCTCATTCAATCCACAAAAGGGGGAAACAACTGCTGGAGAAAAGAGAGATCAACATCCCAAAGGCTCAAACCTAGTCGGGGAAAGAGGTGATCTAATGAGGAAAACCATTACCGATTCTGGGGGAATGTTAGGTCAACACCATATCAAATGGGAGACAACCCTATAGGGGAACAAACGTAGATAGCTTCTCAGGAACCAGGAGGAAACTCTGACTGGGAGCAAATCCGATGGCGACTGGGGAGGAAACCATTGTTCTACCGAAATCACACAAATTGCCGTAATGAAATGTCCGCACTCAGTTGGGAATAATCATAAATGTTGGTTCTATGTGTTGGCAGCAATTTTGGTATAACCTAGAGTGTTCATAAGTAGTCACAAGTGTTGTCTTGACATAAGATAAGTTGTACCTACAGGATGTTTAAAATGTGAATATGCAGGATTTTTACTGAGGTGTCAGACCCGATGTCATGACATATGTATACAGAACATACAGTCTGAATGTTATGTATTGTGTGATTGCGTTTTTTATGCTAATCTATGTATGATTGAATAGATGATTAAAACATGCATTCAATCAGTAATTACAACCAGATTGACTTATTTTCTAATGAGATATAATCAGCTATCATGAGAAGATATGAATGGCAAATAGTTTTAGGGTTTTATGATGTCCAAACCCAGCCAAATGCTTCTATATAAAGGACATGGAAAACCTTATACACAAGAAATAACGAACGAAATATTGAGAGAGAATAAGGGTTTAAGTCTTGTGTGATCGTGTGAATTGTAAGCCATTCATTCATCCAAAGATGATTGAATTGGACTGATTTTTGAGTTGTAATTTGTCCACTATAAGCTTTGAAGCATGAGTGTGTGTTTACTTGATTGAAGCTTTTATGTAAGATCAAGTATGTGTCTTTGAAGAGTGTCTTCTTTTCATTGTAATTCTTGTTTCATATCACTGCTGTGATTGAGGGGGAGTGAGTAGGATCTCATATCTATGAGTTCTTAGGTAGAAGTCACACGGGTAGAGATTAGGTGAAAACACTGTAACTTGAAGTTGTTTACTGAAAGTCTTTGAATTGATTATGTTTAGTGGATTTCCTTCCTGGCTTGGTAGCCCCCATACGTAGGTGAGTTTGCACCGAACTGAGTTAACAATTGCTTGTGTCTCTTGCATTATTGTTCTTTATCTTTTATCCTGTTTGTATCGTTCAGATATTAGTGTCGTGACATTACCTTCGACCTCTCATATCTGATACCAGAATTTCAATTGGTATCAGAGCAGGCATCCTGCTCTGGTTCTGGGTGAGATCTAGGGACATTACTTTCTGGTACTATGGATAGAGACGGAGGATCTATTCACAGACCACCTATTTTGGATGGATCCAACTATGATTACTGGAAACCTTGAATGGTAGCCATCCTAAAATCATTGGATAATAAAGCTTGGAAGGATGTTTTAACAGGTTGGGAACACCCAGTTATTACTAAGGTAGGAGAAGCTACAACTGACAAGAAGGCTGAGGAACAATGGACCAAGGAGGAGAATGATCTAGCCCTTGGGAACTCTAAAGCATTGAATGCTATATTCAATGGAGTAGATAAGAACATCTTCAGATTGGTAAACAACTGTAAGGTGGCTAAAGATGCTTGGAACATTCTCAAAACCACTCATGTAGGCACCTCTAGAGTGAAGATGTCTAGACTGCAGCTGCTCACTCCCAAGTTTGAAAATTTAAGGATGAACGAAGATGAAAATATTCATGAATTTCATATGAATATACTTGAAACTGCTAATGCCTCAGGAGCCCTGGGTGAGAAGATGTCAGATGAAAAGCTAGTGAGGAAAATACTCAGGTCACTTCCTAAGAGATTTGCCATGAAAGTGACAGCCATAGAAGAGTCTCAAGACATTTCCAATATGAGATTTGATGAGCTAATTGGATCCCTCCAAACATTTGAGATTGGAATGTGTGATGGATCTGAAAAGAAAGTCAAAAGCATAGCCTTCATGTCAAATACTAAAGAGAAAGAGGAAGAAAGTGGTCAAGATACTGATGAAGATCTGGAAAATGATGTAGCATTACTGGGAAGACAGTTCAACAAACTTCTGAAAAAGATGGATGTAAGGTCTAAGTCTAATGTCAAGAACATCTCATCTGACATCAGTAAGTCCAATAATGCCGGAAGAAAAACAAGATCTGATGAAAAGTCCAAACCTGAGTGCAGTCACACTGGTAGCAAACCAAAATCCAAACCTGAGTGCAGTCATACTAGTAGTAAACCAAAGATGTCACATCACATGTCACAACATCATAAAGGAACACAGCAGAAAGGGAAACATCAAAGATGGAGATGTCATTACTATGGAAAATTTGGCCACATAAAACCATTCTGCTATAAGTTGTATGGCTACCCTAGTCCTCCTCATCATCAAACTAGACCCAAACATCGCATACATGTCAACAAAAAACAATGGGTTTCTAGGACTGGTGTTACAAACCTGATAGCTCACACTTCCTTCAGAGTTTCAGCCAAAGAAGACTGGTATTTTGATAGTGGGTGCTCCAGACACATGACTGGAATCAAAAACCTGCTAACTGGCCTTCATCCTCATGCCACCAGCTATGTAACCTTTGGTGATGGAGCAAAGGGTGAAATCAAGGGGATTGGTAACCTTAACTACCCTGGAGTCCCTAACCTTGACAATGTCCTACTTGTTAAGGGATTGACTGCAAACCTAATAAGCATCAGTCAACTATGTGACCAAGGTCTAACTGTAAACTTCACAAAAACTGAATGTCTGATTTCTAATAAAGAAAATAAAGTGATCATGAAAGAAGTCAGGTCTAAGGACAACTACTATATGTGGAGTTCCCAAGAAACTGGTTATTCATCAATGTGTACTCTAGCCAAAGAAGAAGAAGTGAAGATATGGCATCAAAGATTGGGCCATATGCATCTTAAAGGAATGAAGAGGATTATATCTGTTGAAGCTGTTAGAGGAATTCCCAACTTGAATATTGATGAAGGAAGAGTTTGTGGGGAATGTCAGATTGGAAAACAGACAAAGATGTCACATCAGAAGCTCAGACATGACACCACTTCCAAAGTGCTGGAACTTCTCCATATGGATTTGATGGGACCCATGCAGGTGGAAAGTATTGGTGTGAAGAAGTATGCTTATGTAGTGGTGGATGACTTCTCCAGATACACCTGGGTTAATTTTATACGAGAAAAATCTGATGTATTTGAAGTCTTCAAAGAGAAAAAGAAAGTCAAGTTATCAAAATCAGAAGTGATCGTGGGAAGGAATTTGAGAACATCAAATTTGCTGGATTCTGTGCATCAGAAGGAATTAGTCATGAGTTCTCATCTCCCATTACTCCCCAGGAAAATGGTGTGGTAGAAAGGAAAAATAGAACTCTCCAAGAATCAGCCAGAGCTATGATTCATGCCAAGAAATTGCTCTACCACTTCTGGGCTGAAGCTATGAACACAACCTGCTATGTTTACAATAGAGTAACCTTGAAGAAAGGGACTCCTACTACTTTATATACAGTCAAATACTTCAACGTGTTTGGTAATAAATGTTATATCTTGACTGATCGTGAATAAAGAAGGAAGATGGATCCCAAGAGTGATGAGGGAATATTTCTGGGCTACTCAACAAACAGCAGAGCATTTAGTGTCTTTAATTCTAGAACAAAAGTAATGATTGAATCTATCAATGTTGTGGTTGATGATCAGCAGACTGATGTCACAGACGATGTTGAGACAACCCTAAATGATTCCTCAGCTGATTTCCCAGACAAAAATAATGAGAGTGAACTCACTCAAGATGAATCTGAAGCTGACAAAATTAATAAGGGACCCTGTATCAGAATTCAGAAGGATCATCCTAAAGATCTCATTATAGGAGACCCAAATAAAGGGGTCACAACTAGATCAAGGGACGTGATCTCACACGGCTGTTTTGTATCCAAGATTGAGCCTAGGAATGTCAAGGAAGCCTTGACTAATGAGTTCTAGATCAATGCCATTCAGAAAGAGTTAGGCCAATTCAAGAGGAATGAAGTATGGGAACTGGTTCCAAGACCTGAAGGAATAAATGTCATAGGAACAAAGTGGGTGTATAAGAATAAATCTGATGAACAAGGGGTGGTTACTAAAAATAAAGCAAGATTAGTAGCATAAGGATAAACTTTTATTCATGTTTTATTTTTATCGACATGTAGAGCTATGGGGGGATGTAATTTTGTGAAACATAATATACACGGTAAAAAGCAAAAGTTCATAGAACCACGTGCAAGTATTACTTGTTCTTTTTGATATTATTTTAGTTTCTCTAATGTATTACTTGTGTTTTGTGTGTATTAATTAGTAAAAATATGAAAATTATTTGTAGTCGTGAAGATAATGCCAGAACTTTAAATATGGATACTATATTATGAGACATATGTGTAATATTTTCTCCAATGGCATTATTAATTCATGGCATAAGGTATTAACTGTATCCCTATACATGTAATTTATGTATATTTGTTAATTTAATAATGTTGTTGTTATCTTATCATACTTTAAATTATGTTCTCATTATAAGCGTTTAGCAACAAAATACCATTCCACCAAATGGATATAGATGACATATGATCACGTTGGGCAAGTGTCTTCCTATCATATTATGAATCTAGTAAACACTAATTTTTCTTGATTTATATATATACACTAGCATTGTGTAGGGGTTTTGTCAATATAGGTGCAAATATATATAGGTTCTCTTGGCAGAGGTTTTATGTATACCAAATACCAAATATAGTTGACTTTCAAATTAGGGTTTAGACAAAATGACCTATAATAATTCAACATGGAAAATACCTTTTCAAGCAAAATTAGCTCTAGACTTCAACATGAAAGTTGTTTAGAATGTCATTCGAGTAACTTTGCTCTTGGAATCATTTTCATATGGTAAAAATTGTAGGAGATAGGGTCTAGGGAGACCCAGTTTTGATCAGATGAATTCATCTGACCAACCACCATCAACCAACTTGCTAAGATGCAATTCTCTTGACTTTTTAGGCTCATGGGAGATCATATATGCATAAGAATATGAAATTTAAAGTGTCCTTGAGAAATTTGATCAATCGATGAGGAAGCTTATTGACGAAGTTACTCAAAACACTAAGACAAACTAGGGTTTCCAAGGCAAACCAACTCCAAACTCTGGAAGAAATCTTGATCAAAATAACATGTAGAAATCATAGGGGCCGTTATATGATGCTTAGAGCCATTTTGTATCATTCCTTGGTTGGGCTCTTAGCTATGAGGGTCATAAACCCTAGATATGAACTTGATAGATCAATGGAGATCATGCCCTACCTACAAAAGAGTAAAGACATATTTTTGGTATTTTGGTTAGTAAAATGGTAATATACAAGTATGATACAATCACATGGTGCTTGGTGATCTCTCCCAAAACAACCCCAATGAAAGAGGGGTAAGGAGGATACTAAGGTATGATCCTAATGCTAATGCATATGATGAGATTGTATGAGGGATCTTAGGGTCAAAATTGGGGTCTTACAAATGTAAATTTGATATTCTGTGTTATATTCTATACAAAATACAAATGATTTGTAGGCTCTATGTAAAAAATGATCCAGGTCAGTCATAATGGAATTTTAAAAAACATTGCTTATACCCCTCGAATATTAAAAAAATTCGACGTAAACTGAGTCTTATTTCCCTTGGCTATTCACAAAAACCTAGAGGTATGTGGCTCGGGAAACATAGTTTTGAAAGTAAAAAAAACATCAATGACGGGTATCAAATCATTAAATTTTTCACCTTTCCCCTCTATTATTCGAAATTGATGGATAAGATGTTAGTTTTTTTATGACGCCCTTCGTTATCCCGGCTCTATAACTGGGAGAATCCCCCCTTCACATCCGAGGTAAAAAAATATAAAATAATAAAAAAATTATTATAAGAAAAATATATTTTTATGATAGACAAGTTTTATGTGACATCTTTTTTAGACGTGCTGAAGAGACAAACAAAACATAATGATGTACCGAAAGTTATATACTAATTATTTTAATTTTAAGATTTATTTTACAACTCCATAAGTGCAAAAATAAAAAATTATAAAATATGAGGAGGCACATTTATTTATAAATGATTAAGTTACAAAATAATTTATTAAAAATAACAAGGAGAAATATGGTAGAAATAATAAAGTTTTCTTATGTAATGATTATATTATTCTTTCTATTTCTTATTGGAATGAAAATTGAAGGAAAGTTTAATTCATTCATTTTAAATTTTGTTTTTTATTTCTACGTTCTATTTTTTATTATTGTAATAACCTTATTGTGTGTTTTTATTGCAGCTGAAAGAATCAAATGTTTTGATGATTCAGATTGTAAAAATAGAATTTTTTGTCGAACTCCTTTTAAAAGGAAATGCATAAACAACAGTCATTATAAATGTGTACTAGCACATGAATTGCTTAATCCTAGGAGATAAATAAATACCTTTATAAATTTACAAACACCTAAGATAAATAAAGACCCAAGAGAACACACAAACACCTAATATATTTTATGTGTTATATGTGATTTAGATATTGTATTGTTACCCCAACAATTTGATTTTTTTCCAGTTTTATTTCAAGAACCTAATAATTGTGGATTTATACACTAGTCTGATTGTAATGAAATGAAATAAGTCAACAAATAATAATTTTTTATATTTTATTGTCTTCTTACTTCTTAATTTTAGAAAAAGATAACAATATATTGATTATCTTTTTCCCTTTTAATTTTAGAGAAATATTCATGACATTCATTTTATGCATATTACATTTTCTTTTGAATCATATCACCTCTCAAAGTATATTTAAAAATTCAATTGAAAATAATTTAAAGTTTCTCATAGTTTTATACTTGTATATTTATATAATAATATTATAAAACTAGTGATCTTTCTCATACTTCAATTTATATTTCTCTTTCTTTTTAATAGTTACGGTGACCTTGTTTAATTTTAAAATATGTGACCAAATAAAACTTCTATACACATATAATAACCTTTCAAAAAACTAAGGAGATATAATTAATTGTTCCTTTTTATAATAACCACCGAAGAAAATTTTGGTGATTAAAATTAATTGCTTACTTTTGTCACGTAAGAGCATAATATGTGTGCTTTAGTAGATTTTGTTTCACGTATAATCTTTGTATTTTATCAATTCAAGACTTGTTAGCTCTTCTATTAATAAGTTTCTTTCTTTGTGTCATAAAGGTTTTTATCCAAACTTTACATGAGTCTTAAATGGACGATACATGTTAGTCAAGAAATTACGCGAAGAGGATGTGACGCTAGAACCCTGTTTAAAAATGGAGAGAGCCAATATGCTCATTGTCGCAACCTGAAAAATACAGTGCGCAAAAAAAACAACCGGCGAAAGAAAAAGACAGAAGAGTCGCCACCGTGCGTTATTCATCCCAAAGAAGGGAAAGGAAACGCTCGAAGTAAACCTGAAAAAGGAAAGGACAAGACGGGGTCTCGCAACCAAATCTTGGGTTCGGGAGTCGGTTATGCGAAGGGAAGGTATTAGCACCCCTACGCATCCGTAGTACTCTACGGGATCCACTTTTGTAGTTCTTGTCTAAAGGGTGTGGGTTTATCTTGTGCTGTTTACCAAAAAAAAAGGGTTAAATGAAAATGACTCGCGCGGATGTCGCATCCACTGCATACGTATCTCATCTGAATATGAGAATCAGCGTCTTCGTAGCTCGGCTGACCTATGGGTTGGGGGGATGTGTGCTCGCTAAGACATCGCGTCTTATGCCTACGTATCTCATCTGGCCTGAGAATCAGAGCAAAACGTAGTTCGGCTAACTACGGGGTTATGGATTGGGTTTTGGACGAACGACGTCACTACGCAATCTACCGGATGCTCGACCTTTGGAGACTTACTCGCCTGTAGTAGAAGGAGTAAACGTGTTGCTTTGGGTTTTAGGAGAAGAAAAAACAATGAAGGGTTAGGGTTTGGGATGCTCAAGGGCAAAAAGGCAGTCCTTGATGAAGGAACCGCGCTACCTGCAGGGATATGAATACAAAACACAAAACATGTATCTCAAAGTAAAATGCCACCAAGGGGCTCAAACATTGCCTCCTATCGAGGTCTTCCAGCTAGGAAAGCAGTAAAATGCGGGAAAAATGTAAAAGTACCACGCGGATAAAGATCCGAAGTAACAGCAATTAGAGGAATGGGAAACCCTGAGATCCTTCCAAGCTAATGCCATCAAAGAAAAGTGAGTCAGTACAGGTAATCGGAATGAATCTTCAGGGGTTATCCCACAAATAAAGTGGGAAACCACGCAAGTTATCCCTGCAAAAGTCATGTGAGCCCTCACAAAAATTCAACAAAAGGGTTAGTGAAACATCATAAGCATTTTTTCATGATCAACAGTATGGTTTCAAAAAACTCAAACCCTGTGGCATACATTTCAGAAATTAAACGGTTAAACATTCAAGGCATTGTTTATACATTCATATACATATTAAACCCATGGGCAAAGGTAATGGGAATAATGGCAAACCTGATTGGAGAGCTTGATTGAAATTGAGTTGCACCCGTGAGGTTTACAAAACAATCTTCAGGGTTTATGTGAGGCAGAGGTGATTTTGTGTAGTTGAGTTCCCTTCGGGGTTTAGAGGCTGCTCTGAACTCCGTTAGGTCTTCTCTCACTATCTTTTTCCTCAGGGTTTTGTTCCAAGGAAACCTCAGAGTATTTTGCTTCTCTTCAAAATCCCCCTTTGTTCTGTGTTCTCTCAAGTGAAGCCTTGGTATTTATAGACTGAATTTCATGGTTTTGTGGGCTCAAATGAGAGAGACCCAAGTCCAAAAAAAATTTTATTATATTTTATTTATTTAATTATTTATTTAATTAATTAATTAATTAATTAATTAATTAAAAAAAAATTTATTATTATTTTTTTCATTTTTTTTTTTTTTCGGATCTAATTCTGATTGACATGATGAAATGCAATATGAAATGCTAAATGAATGCATGAATGAGGAGGGCAAATTTTGGGGTGTTACAGCTGCCCCTATTCAATCATCAGCTAACCCGAGTAGGATGAAAGCGAACAACTTATCAGACAAACGGGGTGAGCTGTGATTGAATACCAAAGACAGACCGAAAATTTGTGCTCCGAGAATACCACAAAAACGCGGAAATACACCGTGCTATTTATTTTTCTTCCGATCCTTTGGCTTAATCTGGAGTTTCGATCCTCTGGCTGGATATTAATTTTGATCCTCTGGCTTAATCTGGAGTTTCGATCCTCTGGCTGGATCTATTTCCTTTGATTCTCTGGCTGAATCTACTTCGATCTTCTGGCTAGATCTGAATTGCTTCGATTCTCTGGCTGAATCTATTTCCGGTCTTCGGGCTAGACCTGACTTCGATCTTCTGGCTAGATCTGGATTGTTTTGATGATAAATTCCCATCATTAGGATCCCGCATCTGAGGCATGCGTTGGTTGACCCTCTTTTGAAATCTACACCCAACCTTCATATTAGATATGCAGCTTCGAGAATATTACACTTTTGGGCTTCGTACATATTCTTCGGGCTAGAACATGTTGTAACGACTCCTCAATTAGACTTGTTGGGGAAATAAAGCTTGTAGGCGACTTCATTGGGGAATCTTCAAATTGAGCCTTAGGCTGGCTTACTGGAACACGATTCTCAGGCTGAATCTTCGAAATGACCCTCAGGCTGGATCACTGGAACACGATTCTCAGGCTGAATCTTTGAAATGGACCCTCAGGCTGGATCACTGGAACACGATTCTCAGGCTGAATCTTCAAAATGACCCTCAGGCTGGATCACTCACGCTTGATCCTCTGGATGGATCTTCAAAATGACCCTCAGGCTGGATCACTCACGCTTGATCCTCTGGTTGGATCTCATGACCTTGGTTGTAAAGTAATTCTTCAGTCTGCTTGGAAGAACCTGTTTATCAGCTTATGTGTATGCTTGATATGATATGCATGTGAATGCAAATGCTATGCATGGTGTAAAAGAAAAAAGAAATCTGCTAGGGGAATCAAACTCCGGTAGGGAACAGATCGTTGTATCAATCCTTGAATGCTCTGTGGGGAATGATCCGTCTGCCGGGACCAATGAGCCACCAAAAATAAATTGGCTGCTTGAAAAGTCGACCTTGCGGGGGGAGTATCAACTATGGAAACTTTTCTCGGCGAGGCTCTGTGAGGAGAGTCTGTGGGGAAAACACTTCTTGGAGAAATGTCGTAGGAAACGACCTTTGCTGGGGATATGAACTTGCTAATCGTCCTCTAGCTGGGGATTAGAACAAATCTGTTAGAAATAATCTGTTGGGGATGAGATGAACACTGGGAACACCACCCTCTTGTCCGTTGGGTATGCAACCACTCCGCTGTTGCTAGGAAGATACAGTCTGACACCGTCAACTCCGCTGGGGATATATAGTCTGGATACTGTCAACTCTACTGGGGATAAACAGTCTGGATATTGTCAACTCTATTGGGGAACATGCTCTGCTGAGGAGAGACTTTGTCAACCGCTTGGGGATGAGGATTCATGACTTGGCATCCGGTTCCTGTGACCTGCAACCAAAAATACACGTATGCCTCGGGGGAATTACTCGGTTTGAATTCACCGTTCAGGATTAAGCACATTCAAAGCAATTTTAAATGTTTTCCTGTGCAAATCATCTGCAAAAGCCACCATTATGTTCATATGCAATATGTTTTATCAAAAATTCAGACATTTTTGCAAACAAACGGATAAATGAAAAATAAAGAGGCTCTTTAACTGAATTATTCGACTCTTACTGGGGAGAAAATTTGTGCCAGGAATAGGCGAGGGTATCAGGAACCTGATCCCTGAAAAGAGGTGATCGCTATAAAAAGAGAACTATCCTAATGGCAATGGGGAAACGGGGTCCCACTGAGTTTCGACTCTGCTATGGTTCGTATGTCCTCAAGACGCTCTGCTCATCTTGCTTTCTGAAGTGGATGATTAGTCGATCTTTAACCTTCGAAGATTGCCGGATTGAATGAAACGGTGATATAACACTGATGAACTCATATCACAGTCATTCGCTTATTCCCTAACTTTTGCCTGGATCGCCCCCTTTTTCGGGTTTTCAATCCATCGGGATACCCATTTTTACCTGAGCCGCCCTTTTGGGTTTTCAACTCACCGGGTGTACTCTTTTTTTATATCCCTAATTTTTGCCCGAACCTCTTTATTCTTTTTTTTTTGGTTCGTCGGGATGCCCCTTTTTTGCCTGGACTATTCTTTTTACTGTCCAGCGGGTCTATTTTATGCGAAGTATATTTTTTTTTAACTGCGTCTGAGTTGACAGGGGACGGGAATCCTTCGCCATCCATGGTTGTTAGCGTCAAAGCTCCGCCATAGAAAATCCTTTTAACCACATACGGACCCTCATAGTTCGGTGTCCATTTGCCCCTGTGATCTGTGTTGGGAGGAAGAAATATTTTGGGTACCAATTCACCGACTCGATACTCCCGAGAGCGCACTTTCTGACCAAATGCTTTCTTCATTCGTCTCTGACCGAGATACGTCAATTCTGGGTACGTAGTTCCAGCATAGCACCATTTCCCTGTTGGTTTGATTGATGACCAAAGCTGAGTCCCCGTATACATCCAGGGATTTAATCTGTATTTTGACGGCTTCCTCAAGTCTTAGGATACAAGCTTCGTATTCGGCTTCATTGTTGGTGCAGGGAAAAGTTATTCTGGCACCAAATGGCATATGAACCCCCTTCCGGTGTGATCAACACTACACCAACTCCGCGACCATTGACGTGGACCGCCCCATCAAACATCATAACCCATTTGGATTCAGGGTCAGGCCCCTCCTCCGGGAGTGGTTCCTCTCAATCTTTCGATTTGAGAAACATGATGTCCTCATCAAGAAAGTCAAACCTCATAGGTCGGTAATCATCAATCGGTTGCTCTGCAAGATAGTCTGACAAGACACTTCCCTTGATGGCTTTTTGTGAAGTGTATTGGATGTCATACTCTGTCAGTATCATTTGTCACCTAGTAACCTTTCCGGTAAGTGATGGGTTTTCAAAAATATACTTGACTGGATCCATTTTTGATATCAATAGAGTCGTGTGAGTCAACATATACTGTCTTAGTCGGCGAGCAGCCCATGCCAAAGCGCGACAAGTTTTCTCGAGCAATGAGTATCTTTGTTCACAGTCGGTAAACTTTTGCTAAGGTAGTATATTGCATGCTCTTTTCGACCTGACTCGTCATGCTGACCGAGCACACAACCCATTGACCTTTCTAACACAGTCAAGTACATGATCAACAGTTTTTTTCTCTCGGCCTGTAGACTGGCCTCGATCTTGATTTCTTTCTTGTCGTCTGCGGTACCGATGTTGACGGTCTCAATCACCTCCTGATAAGGTGTAATGGCTCGGTCCTCCTGTTTCAACAATCTGGCTAACCCTTCAGGCAATTCACAATCTTCCTCAGCCCCTTCTTCGGCTTGATAGATAGGATTGTCGAAGTCATACTTGGCCATAGCAGTGTCGTTAGCAGTGAGATCCGGGTGGTCGACTCTGCATGATGGAGGATCATGCTTTACCTTAGAATGAGAGATTTTTTTTTTGAAAGAAAGGAAAAACGAAAAAAGAAACATTGCCATTTTTTTTTGTAAAAAGTAAAAAAAACTGAAAGAAAGAGAACACAAAATTGTTTGCAAAAGCCGTCCTTTATTGATGATAAAAATAATTGTGAAATGTAAGTAAATGGATGGCCCTACAAATGAGCCGTTACACCTTGGGCAAAGTGTAAGACTTTATTATGCATGTAATAAAGGAAAACAATAAAAATCACTCTTTCAGCAGAGTAACCCGAACGGTTTTTTCAGACGACCAATTGTCGAGCTTTTCTCCCGGGACACACGGGCGAATCCAGCTATCTAAGTCACAGTCGCTGTCAGCCTTGTCTTCATCTGCAGCATTGACGACGTGGGGAGAAACCAAACCCCCGCCGGAGAAAGTACCGGCTTCATTCTTCTGAGATCCCGGAGCATACCCCAATCCAAACTTGTCTTCTTTGATGACTGGCTCCACAAATTTGCCCCAGCCTTGGGCATTACCAGCCTTAACCACTTCAACAGCTTGGTTGTATGAAGAGATAGAAGTCCCGACCTTCTCAAACTTAGGTGAAAAGACAGCTTTGGGCGCGACCTCATTGATGTTTGTAGTTTCGAAGCCCTGACACAGCATCTCATGCATCTCGCCATCCATCTCTACATACTTAAATGTAGACAGGTGGCTAACAAAAATATCCTTTTCCCCACATACAATGACGATCTGACCTTCTAGTTCATATTTGAGCTTCTGGTGGAGGGTAGAAGTAACAGCACCGGCAGCATGAATCCAAGGTCGACCTAGCAGACAGCTATAGGCAGGCTGGATATCCATCACATAAAAGGTACTCTTGAATACCTGCGGTCCAATCTTAACTGGCAACTCAACTTCGCCAAAAACAGCTCTCTTAGAGCCATCAAAAGCCCTCACAAC
The DNA here is from genome assembly GCF_024323335.1 of Lathyrus oleraceus. Classification (NCBI taxonomy): domain Eukaryota; kingdom Viridiplantae; phylum Streptophyta; class Magnoliopsida; order Fabales; family Fabaceae; genus Lathyrus; species Lathyrus oleraceus. The sequence goes on along the minus strand of NC_066580.1, from coordinate 56,651,959 downwards.
TAAGTTACTTGGCCTCAGTATGGTGTCATCGCAATCCAACTTCGTTAAGGCTTTCTTTGGAAGAACATTCAGAGAAGAGCCTGTATCAACCAAAACATGGGAAAGCACCACCCCTTTGCACTCCATTGTGATATGCAAGGCTTTGTTGTGATTCCTGCCCTCAGATGTCAGGTCATTATCGGTGAAACCTAGCCCCCGGCTAGCGTTTACATTGGAAACTACCGACTCCAGCTGGTTAACAGTTATCTCCGGTGGAACATAGGCCATATTCAGTACTTTCAACAAGGCTACTCTGTGCGCCTCAGAGCACAGCAATAGTGGAGATGGAGATCTTTGAGGGTGTCTGATTTAGCTGGTCGACTACCTTGTAGTCACTTTTCTTGATAATCCTCATAAACTCATCCACTTCCTTCTCGAATGCGGTCTTAGGAGGATCTTCCTCAGTAGTAACCTCTTCGGTGGATACCTGTTTCCCTTTAGCCTTGGCAGCTGCCTCGACTTCAGTATTCGCGCGTAATGTTGATGGTGCAAATAGGCGTCCACTGCGAGTGAAGCCACCAACCCCTCCAACATTGTCTACAGCGGAGCTACCAATGTCAATGTCTTCTTCGTTAACTTTCTGCCCCTGGCAGTAGATATCAGCCCCATAGTGCCACAGGATAGCACTGTCTTTCTCATACGGAACAGGTCCTGGTACCGTGATGGTGATTGGACCAACCAAAGTCGGTTGAGGGCTGTCAGAGTAAATTGCGACTGGTGCTGAACTTTCGATGTTCACCGCTGCTGGTTCTGTACTTTCTGGGAAATATATTGTTGTCGGAGCGAGTCTCTCGGGAACATATATTTCTTCAGGAGTGAAATAAAACATTACCGTCGATACATCATTCTTCACCGGACGGGCCTGATCGAACTGAAGACAACCTTCATCTATCAGCTGCTCAATACCCCTTCTCAAACTGTCACATCCGTTTTCGGCAGCTTGACAATTTCTGCATTCTTCCCCACAGCCCGGGAAAATCTGTCCCTTCAGAAGTCGGTCTTTAACCACCGATAGTGAAGTCTTCACTTTAGCCACATCAGAAACAAAATTCAAGGTTTCCCCACTATCAACAACATTAATCCTCTGCCCGCCGTGAGCCGGCATCGGGTTCTGGATAACATTAGGCACCGGAGCAAAATTGATAGCCTAGGCATCTCTCAAATCTTGCACCTTTAACTGGAGAGCCTTGCAATTATCTGTAGTATGGCCAGGTGTGTTGGAATGAAAAGCACATCTGGCGTTGACATCATAACCTCTAGGCAAATTATTGGGATCGATTGGTGGGGCCAGAGTTCTCAACGTAACCAGATTCATGTCAATCAGCTTGGGAAGTAATACTGAATAAGGCATTGGGATTGGCTCGATGGCCCGGTCCGTCTGCCTTGGACGTTGTTGATAGTGTCTCTGCTGACCCGGATTACCTCCTTGTTGTTGATTGTTGTACCTGGGTTGTTGTTGCGGATGATATTGCGGTTGAGGAACAGGTGTTGGAATAGTGACTGCGGCCACTTGATCTTGATAATAATTAGGGCGTCCTCTACCCCTGCCTTTGCCGGCATACACAGCGCTTGTCTCGCCTTCTTTTCTTCGCTGACCGTTACCAGCAAACGGTCTCTTGGGACCTGATGAGTTGGAAGCACTATTGTCTTGAATTCGGCCCATCTTCAACAGACTCTCGATTCTTTCTCCAGCAATTACTATCTCTGCAAAGCTGATTGACGGGCAAACAGCCAATCTCTCAATATAATTGCCTTGAAGAGTGTTCATGAATATGTCCGCCATCTCCCTTTCAGACATAGGGGGTTGGACGGACGCAGCAATCTGTCTCCAACGCTGAGCATACTCTCTAAAGGTTTCCTTGGCAGTCTGAGACATACCTTGCAACAAAGTCCGATTTGGAGCCATGTCTAAGTTGTATTGATATTGCTTGATAAAAGCCTCTGCCAAGTCTTTCCAGCTCTTGATGGTAGTACGAGACAAATGAGAATACCATTCACGAGAAGCTCCAGTTAGACTGTCTTCAAAATAGTACATCCATAGCTTTTCATCTTCCGTGTGAGCTCCCAACCTTCCCAGATAAGATTGGAGATGAGTGCGTGGGCAAGAAGCCCCGTTGTATTTCTCAAAAGTAGGGGGTTTGAACTTGTGAGGAATCCTTACTCCCTGAACCAGACCAAGATTTGTGACATCAAAGCCTAAGGAATTTTGAGACTCCAAAGATTTGAGCTTCTCAGCAAGCTCATCCATACGGCGAGTGGTCTCGAGGGCCTCGTCGTGCAACGAAAATTGATCACACTGATAATCTTCAGTAACGGGGTGCCCGTTAATCCGAATTCCTTGATTCACATTGTACCTTCCGCCAATACCATTTCCAACATTCCCTGTGTTGCCAACATTACCCGGGTTTCCATCAGCATTTGCGTTACCCGCGTTACCAGTGTTCACAGGGTTATCAGCGTTCCCAGGGTTACCAGGGTTTCCCTCAGCATTTGGTATCTCCAAATCTGGATTGGGCCTCGGTTGCTCAACCAATTCCCTCAGCTTTTCTTGGCCTGCTGCCATACCAGTCATCAATGTCATGAACTGATCCATCCTTTCACGCATATCAGCCAGCTCTTTCTGTACTTGGTCCATCGCTAGTTGTGGACGATTTTCCTTTGTCGGGTACCTGTGGACTCGCTTGGGACCAATAACTGCCTGATACAGGGAACAAACGTTAGACACTGCGGTGACACCTGCAAAACGGACAAGGGTTAATATGCATGGTATGCGATGCACTGCTTGTTCAGTTTTAAGGCACCCCCGTTTTGAAAGGGAATACCCTGCAAATGAATAAGCATGAGATGTTGGATGCAAATATGCAGATGATGTTATGCAATGCAAAGGCATGTCAATCAGAATTGATGTATCTGCTTGAACATCTGTCAGGTTGCACTGTCTGGAGAGAAATTAAGAGCACACCAAACAAAGGTCATGGGATGGGTCATGTTATCCTTAATATCAACCACCCATTTTGGTGGATTATGGTTTACATCTTATCAACACCCGAGTTCCATGAATCAAGGGTTTGTCGCAAGTCACGAGCATGGAGTTTAGGTTAAGAACCACCCAAAAGGAGTGTACTAAGGTTTAAACCTGCCAAACATGTTCTACAAAAGGTTCCCATAGTCATAATCCCATCTTTCGGATATTATCAGAGGAACGACTACTCGTATTCCAACAATATTCTCAAGAGAGACTCTTATGAGTGTAGTATCGCGTAACAATCGTATCAAATCTTACACTTGAACGACTTTCGCACTACGTCCTACAAATAGGCCAAGATGGGTTTGGTAAACTAAGGTCCTTGGCTTCTTAGGTCTATATTGGAACAAGTAATGTCTAACCACAACTTACTTATGTGACATTATTGATCTCAACACGACCTCCACCAAGTGAATGGGCTTGCAAGTCAACTCGCTAAGGAATACTCCACACAAGTTGACAGGACTATGCCATTCTCCTATCTTAAGTGCACTCGAGTTCGGGTATAGAACTCATCTCACAAAGATCACCAAGCAGCCATAGCCAGCCAACAGATACAACAATGATATATACACCATGCAATAAGGTAAAGCAGGTAAATAAATAACTGTACAAAAGCATGAACACCCAATAAACAAACAAACTACAAAAGCTAGGAGGGACTCGCTTAGGGAAACCGGCTCCCCAGCAGAGTCGCCAGCTGTCGCAACCTGCAAAATACAGTGCGCGAAAAAAACAACCGGCGAAAGAAAAAGACAGAAGAGTCGCCACCGTGCGTTATTCATCCCAAAGAAGGGAAAGGAAACGCTCGAAGTAAACCTGAAAAAGGAAAGGACAAGACGGGGTCTCGCAACCAAATCTTGGGTTCGGGAGTCGGTTATGCGAAGGGAAGGTATTAGCACCCCTACGCATCCGTAGTACTCTACGGGATCCACTTTTGTAGTTCTTGTCTAAAGGGTGTGGGTTTATCTTGTGCTGTTTACCAAAAAAAAAAGGGTTAAATGAAAATGACTCGCGCGGATGTCGCATCCACTGCATACGTATCTCATCTGAATATGAGAATCAGAGTCTTCGTAGCTCGGCTGACCTATGGGTTGGGGGGATGTGTGCTCGCTAAGACATCGCGTCTTATGCCTACGTATCTCATCTGGCCTGAGAATCAGAGCAAAACGTAGTTCGGCTAACTACGGGGTTATGGATTGGGTTTTGGACGAACGACGTCACTACGCAATCTACCGGATGCTCGACCTTTGGAGACTTACTCGCCTGTAGTAGAAGGAGTAAACGCGTTGCTTTGGGTTTTAGGAGAAGAAAAAACAATGAAGGGTTAGGGTTTGGGATGCTCAAGGGCAAAAAGGCAGTCCTTGATGAAGGAACCGCGCTACCTGCAGGGATATGAATACAAAACACAAAACATGTATCTCAAAGTAAAATGCCACCAAGGGGCTCAAACGTTGCCTCCTATCGAGGTCTTCCAGCTAGGAAAGCAGTAAAATGCGGGAAAAATGTAAAAGTACCACGCGGATAAAGATCCGAAGTAACAGCAATTAGAGGAATGGGAAACCCTGAGATCCTTCCAAGCTAATGCCATCAAAGAAAAGTGAGTCAGTACAGGTAATCGGAATGAATCTCCAGGGGTTATCCCACAAATAAAGTGGGAAACCACGCAAGTTATCCCTGCAAAAGTCATGTGAGCCCTCACAAAAATTCAACAAAAGGGTTAGTGAAACATCATAAGCATTTTTTCATGATCAACAGTATGGTTTCAAAAAACTCAAACCCTGTGGCATACATTTCAGAAATTAAACGGTTAAACATTCAAGGCATTGTTTATACATTCATATACATATTAAACCCATGGGCAAAGGTAATGGGAATAATGGCAAACCTGATTGGAGAGCTTGATTGAAATTGAGTTGCACCCGTGAGGTTTACAAAACAATCTTCAGGGTTTATGTGAGGCAAAGGTGATTTTGTGTAGTTGAGTTCCCTTCGGGGTTTGGAGGCTGCTCTGAACTCCGTTAGGTCTTCTCTCACTATCTTTTTCCTCAGGGTTTTGTTCCAAGGAAACCTCAGAGTATTTTGCTTCTCTTCAAAATCCCCCTTTGTTCTGTGTTCTCTCAAGTGAAGCCTTGGTATTTATAGACTGAATTTCATGGTTTTGTGGGCTCAAATGAAAGAGACCCAAGTCCAAAAATTTTTTTATTATATTTTATTTATTTAATTATTTATTTAATTACTTAATTAATTAATTAATTAATTAAAAAAAATTTATTATTATTTTTTTCGTTTTTTTTTTTTTCGGATCTAATTCTGATTGACATGATGAAATGCAATATGAAATGCTAAATGAATGCATATATGAGGAGGGCAAATTTTGGGGTGTTACACTCATTGCGAGTGAGTCATCTGCTCTCTAGTTTTAGTTTTACTTGTGTCCATAAAAGGATAATATATTTGAGCGCCAGTTACAACTGGACTTAACAGATAGTGCCAATAACGATTGGACTTGCAGACAGTGTTGGTTACAACCAGACTTATCATACCATTCACAAATGGATTTTATCAAAGTGCCAGTTACAACTGTGCTTGAGGTACCAATTTATGATCATCAAGCTATGGATAATCTAGACATCAAATAACAAGAGTCGCCATCACGTTTTTATTATTTCCAAGGGAAAAGGGAAAAGTACGACCAAAACCCAAAAATAAGAAGTTTTCAAATCACAACTAATTAAATGCTAGAGATTATAGGTAAGGGGGTTGGTTACACAGAGGGAAGGTGTTAGCACCCAAAGTGTCATAGGTACTCCTAGAGAGCCCTTTTTTGTGTGCATATGTATTTTGTACAAAGGTTGTTTGCAAGCAAATAGAATGGGGGGATGAAAAAAGAATTCATTAATTATGTCTTTGTGTTTGACAAGACCTTCGGACTTGTGCCTACGTACCAATATAAAAATGAGGGATCAAAACCTCGTAGTTCGTGCTATCAATTTCAAAGTGTATGCATTGTTTTTAACAAAAAATTAAGTTTGATAAGCACAAAGGCCTAAAAATGGTTTGAATGAGTTAGTTCTTTTTGGCTTTTGAAATTTTAAGTCAAGTATAGTTAAGTTTATTTACAAGTTTGAATAAGAAAAGAAGTTTGAAAATGCAATGGCATAAGGCCAAAGTTTCTAATTTTCAATAGTGGACAAAGTTTAGAAACACAAGCACAAGCAAAGAAGGTTTTAAAAACAAGAGGGAGAGATTTTGAAATTAAATAAATGGGTAAGAGATGAAGGGACTAATGCTAAGCACAAATTTAAAAGTTGAGAGTTGAAAAGATCCGACCAATGGGCTTCAATCCAATACACAAGAGTGTCATATAGAAAACCCAAATTCCCTTGGACATTAGAATCCAGCAACAAATAATGTACAATATATCAACTTGAAGAGCAAGGCATCAAAAAAATATAGCCATATCCAAGCTTAGCAACTCCATGATCTTCTTCAAATTTGCCCATGTAACAGATGAATTCCACAATACCAGAAGTCACAGGTTCAAAAAATTAGCTTCACAATGATCATGTTGCAGATGAACTCAAATGGATCTTCAATGATGTATTATGAAGTTTCAAATTACAAGCACTTGGTTACATAAAAGTTGGCATTGGCCAAGTCTTTTGCATAGGGAGTGTTGCCTAAATACAAAGCCCAATAGTCTCAAATCAAACCAACAGTCCACACAAGATGTTTTTTAGGATTTTTGTTCTTATTATGTACATTAATGGTCAAAGACCAAACAACCAAACACAATATACATAGATAAGATATATCACACAAATATGGTCCAAGTGGACAAAGTAAAAATGACATTAACATAAACAATTAGAATGATATGAATAATGACAAATTAATAAGGCTTAAAAAATAAAGTGCATTAAAGTAAATCACCTGAAATTAAATGTTAGTTGTTAATGAGTTAGAAGTTAGTATTGCTTTTGCTTTTTTTTTTAAAGTTATTCTTTGGAGAACACTCAACCTACTTATCACAAGCATGGATCCTTGAACTAAGACATCTTCCAAAGAAAGGAAAAAAGGCCAAGTTTCAACACAATACCATCAAAGAGGGGAGACTTAAAATTTCACTAACTAGAATTCTATGCCTTTTGTGTCAAAATTTAGCACTATGTTAAGCAATCGTAATTGGACTTATGTAGAAGTCACAACTATTTGAGGTCGGGCAATAGAATTTTGGTGTTAATGCATGTTAGAGACATAATATAATGGATTATGCTGATGAAACATACCACACACAAAAAGAAAAGTAAATTCGTCATCGGTTAGGATGAGCATATCAAGGAATAACTCTCTGGGGAACAAAATAGGGATTACAACTACCTTTTTACTAGATAGAATACTGAAGGAGAGAATATCTGTCACCGGTTAGGATGAACATATCAAGGATAAACTCAAACAGGGGAAGAAAATATCCTTCATCAGTTAGGATGAACATATCAAAGATGTACTTCCTGGGGAAACAAAAAATGAATCCGCTGGGGACTCCACTGGGTAGAAAACAGGGGTACTTTTGTCGAGTATTAGGCAAGAAGTAACGAACTGCAAACTTAGGAATATTACCAGTTACTGGGTAATAAAGACTCAACCCCATGAGGATATAACTCAAGGGGAGTGGTTCCATCCAGAAAATTAACTAGGGAGGAAACTGAAATAATAATCGTCCACGAGGAAATAACTTAGTGGGGAAAGGAGAAAGGTTAAAGTCTTTATGCTTAAGTGGCTGACACTCTACAATTGAGGGAGGACAGACACCAAACTTGTATGGGGATAAGGTATCGCCATAGCAGAGAATAAGAATCATAGGAATGAGGCAACAAATGTGATGATGCAACCATGAAATTCTATGAGTGTATATGTATATGTATATATGATGATTATGCTGACAAAATGATCGCAAAAGATATAAGCGTGTCGGAGAATTGAATCATCCATACAATTCTCGTTCAATCCACAAAAGGGGGAAACAACTGCTGGACAAAAGAGAGATCAACATCCCAAAGGCTCAAACCTAGCCGGGGAAAGAGGTGATCTAATGAGGAAAACCATTATCGATTCTGGGGGAATGTTAGGTCAACACCATATCAAATGGGAGACAACCCTATAGGGGAACAAACGTAGATAGCTTCTCAGGAACCAGGAGGAAACTCTGACTGGGAGCAAATCCGATGGCGACTGATGAGGAAACCATTGTTCTACCGAAATCACACAAATTGCAGTAATGAAATGTCCGCACTCAGTTGGGATGAATCATAAATGTTGGTTCTATATGTTGGCAGCAATTTTGGTATAACCTAGAGTGTTCATAAGTAGTCACAAGTGTTGTCTTGACATAAGATAAGTTGTACCTACAGGATGTTTAAAATGTGAATAAGGGTTTAAGTCTTGTGTGATCGTGTGAATTGTAAAGGACATGGAAAACCTTATACACAAGAAATAACGAACGAAATATTGAGAGAGAATAAGGGTTTAAGTCTTGTGTGATCGTGTGAATTGTAAGCCATTCATTCATCCAAAGATGATTGAATTGGATTGATTTTTGAGTTGTAATTTGTCCACTCTAAGCTTTGAAGCATGAGTGTGTGTTTACTTGATTGAAGCTTTTATGTAAGATCAAGTATGTGTCTTTGAAGAGTGTCTTCTTTACATTGTAATTCTTGTTTCATATCACTGCTGTGATTGAGGGGGAGTGAGTAGGATCTCATATCTATGAGTTCTTAGGTAGAAGTCACACGGGTAGAGATTAGGTGAAAACACTGTAACTTGAAGTTGTTTACTGAAAGTCTTTGAATTGATTATGTTTAGTGGATTTCCTTCCTGGCTTGGTAGCCCCCATACGTAGGTGAGTTTGCACCGAACTGGGTTAACAATTGCTTGTGTCTCTTGCATTATTGTTCTTTATCTTTTATCCTGTTTGTATCGTTCAGATATTAGTGTCGTGACATTACCTTCGACCTCTCATATCTGATACCAGAGAGCAGGCATCCTGCTTTGGTTATGGGTGAGATCTAGGGACATTACTTTCTGGTACTATGGATAGAGACGGAGGATCTATTCACAGACCACCTATTTTGGATGGATCCAACTATGATTACTGGAAACCTCGAATGGTAGCCATCCTAAAATCATTGGATAATAAAGCTTGGAAGGATGTTTTAACAGGCTGGGAACACCCAGTTATTACTAAGGTAGGAGAAGCTACAACTGACAAGAAGGCTGAGGAACAATGGACCAAGGAGGAGAATGATCTAGCCCTTGGGAACTCTAAAGCATTGAATGCTATATTCAATGGAGTAGATAAGAACATCTTCAGATTGGTAAACAACTGTAAGGTGGCTAAAGATGCTTGGAACATTCTCAAAACCACTCATGTAGGCACCTCTAGAGTGAAGATGTCTAGACTGCAGCTGCTCACTCCCAAGTTTGAAAATTTAAGGATGAAAGAAGATGAAAATATTCATGAATTTCATATGAATATACTTGAAATTGCTAATGCCTCAGGAGCCCTGGGTGAGAAGATGTCAGATGAAAAGCTAGTGAGGAAAATACTCAGGTCACTTCCTAAGAGATTTGCCATGAAAGTGACAGCTATAGAAGAGTCTCAAGACATTTCCAATATGAGATTTGATGAGCTAATTGGATCCCTCCAAACTTTTGAGATTGGAATGTGTGATGGAGCTGAAAAGAAAGTCAAAAGCATATCCTTCATGTCAAATACTAAAGAGAAAGAGGAAGAAAGTGGTCAAGATACTGATGAAGATCTGGAAAATGATGTAGCATTACTGGGAAGACAGTTCAACAAACTTCTGAAAAAGATGGATGTAAGGTCTAAGTCTAATGTCAAGAACATCTCATCTGACATCAGTAAGTCCAATAATGCTGGAAGAAGAACAAGATCTGATGAAAAGTCCAAACCTGAGTGCAGTCACACTGGTAGCAAACCAAAATCCAAACCTGAGTGCAGTCATACTAGTAGTAAACCAAAGATGTCACATCACATGTCACAACATCATAAAGGAACACAGCAGAAAGGGAAACATCAAAGATGGAGATGTCATTACTATGGAAAATTTGGCCACATAAAACCATTCTGCTATAAGTTGTATGGCTATCCTAGTCCTCCTCATCATCAAACTAGACCCAAACATCGCATACATGTCAACAAAAAACAATGGGTTTCTAGGACTGGTGTTACAAACCTGATAGCTCACACTTCCTTCAGAGTTTCAGCCAAAGAAGACTGGTATTTTGACAGTGGGTGCTCCAGACACATGACTGGAATCAAAAACCTGCTAATTGGCCTTCATCCTCATGCCACCAGCTATGTAACCTTTGGTGATGGAGCAAAGGGTGAAATCAAGGGGATTGGTAACCTTAACTACCCTGGAGTCCCTAACCTTGACAATGTCCTACTTGTTAAGGGATTGACTGCAAACCTAATAAGCATCAGTCAACTATGTGACAAAGGTCTAACTGTAAACTTCACAAAAACTGAATGTCTGATTTCTAATAAAGAAAATAAAGTGATCATGAAAGAAGTCAAGTCTAAGGACAACTACTATATGTGGAGTTCCCAAGAAACTGGTTATTCATCAATGTGTACTCTAGCCAAAGAAGAAGAAGTGAAGATATGGCATCAAAGATTGGGCCATATGCATCTTAAAGGAATGAAGAGGATTATATCTGTTGAAGCTGTTAGAGGAATTCCCAACTTGAATATTGATGAAGGAAGAGTTTGTGGGGAATGTCAGATTGGAAAACAGACAAAGATGTCACATCAGAAGCTCAGACATGACACCACTTCCAAAGTGCTGGAACTTCTCCATATGGATTTGATGGGACCCATGCAGGTGGAAAGTATTGGTGTGAAGAAGTATGCTTATGTAGTGGTGGATGACTTCTCCAGATACACCTGGGTTAATTTTATACGAGAAAAATCTGATGTATTTGAAGTCTTCAAAGAGAAAAAGAAAGTCAAGTTATCAAAATCAGAAGTGATCGTGGGAAGGAATTTGAGAACATCAAATTTGCTGGATTCTGTGCATCAGAAGGAATTAGTCATGAGTTCTCATCTCCCATTACTCCCCAGGAAAATGGTGTGGTAGAAAGGAAAAATAGAACTCTTCAAGAATCAGCCAGAGCTATGATTCATGCCAAGAAATTGCTCTACCACTTCTGGGCTGAAGCTATGAACACAACCTGCTATGTTCACAATAGAGTAACCTTGAAGAAAGGGACTCCTACTACTTTATATACAGTCAAATACTTCCATGTGTTTGGTAGTAAATGTTATATCTTGACTGATCGTGAACAAAGAAGGAAGATGGATCCCAAGAGTGATGAGGGAATATTTCTGGGCTACTCAACAAACAGCAGAGCATTTAGTGTCTTTAATTCTAGAACAAAAGTAATGATTGAATCTATCAATGTTGTGGTTGATGATCAGCAGACTGATGTCACAGACGATGTTGAGACAACCCTAAATGATTCCCCAGCTGATTTCCCAAACAAAAGTAATGAGAATGAACTCACTCAAGATGAATCTGAAGCTGACAAAATTAATAAGGGACCCTGTATCAGAATTCAGAAGGATCATCCTAAAGATCTCATTATAGGAGACCCAAATAAAGGGGTCACAACTAGATCAAGGGATGTGATCTCACACGGCTGTTTTGTATCCAAGATTGAGCCAAGGAATGTCAAGGAAGCCTTGACTAATGAGTTCTGGATCAATGCCATTCAGGAAGTGTTAGGCCAATTCAAGAGGAATGAAGTATGGGAACTGGTTCCAAGACCTGAAGGAATAAATGTCATAGGAACAAAGTGGGTGTATAAGAATAAATCTGATGAACAAGGGGTGGTTACTAAAAGTAAAGCAAGATTAGTAGCATAAGGATAAACTTTTATTCATGTTTTATTTTTATCGACATGTAGAGCTATGGAGGGATGTAACTTTTATTAAATTATGTTCTCATTATAAGCGTTTAGCAACAAAATACCATTCCACCAAATGGATATAGATGACATATGATCACGTTGGGCAAGTGTCTTCCTATCATATTATGAATCTAGTAAACACTAATTTTTCTTGATTTATATATATACACTAGCATTGTGTAGGGGTTTTGTCAATATAGGTGCAAATATATATAGGTTCTCTTGGCAGAGGTTTTATGTATACCAAATACCAAATATAGTTGACTTTCAAATTAGGGTTTAGGCAAAATGACCTATAATAATTCAACATGGAAAATACCTTTTCAAGCAAAATTAGCTCTAGACTTCAACATGAAAGTTGTTTAGAATGTCATTCTAGTAACTTTGCTCTTGGAATCATTTTCATATGGTTAAAATTGTAGGAGATAGGGTCTAGGGAGACCCAGTTTTGATCAGATGAATTCATCTGGCCAACCACCATCAACCAACTTGCTAACATGCAATTCTCTTGACTTTTTAGGCTCATGGGAGATCATATATGCATAAGATTATGAAATTTAAAGTGTCCTTGAGAAATTTGATCAATCGATGAGGAAGCTTGTTGACGAAGTTACTCAAAACACTAAGACAAACTAGGGTTTCCAAGGCAAACCAACTCCAAACTCTGGAAGAAATCTTGATCAAAATAACATGTAGAAATCATAGGGGCCGTTATATGATGCTTAGAGCCATTTTGTATCATTCCTTGGTTGGGCTCTTATCTATGAAGGTCATAAACCCTAGATATGAACTTGATAGATCAATGGAGATCATGCCCTACCTACAAAAGAGTAAAGACATATTTTTGGTATTTTGGTTAGTAAAATGGTAATATACAAGTATGATACAATCACATGGTGCTTGGTGATCTCTCCCAAAACAACCCCAATGAAAGAGGGGTAAGGAGGATACTATGGTATGATCCTAATGCTAATGCATATGATGAGATTGTATGAGGGATCTTAGGGTCAAAATTGGGGTCTTACAAATGTAAATTTGATATTCTGTGTTATATTCTATACAAAATACAAATGATTTGTAGGCTCTATGTAAAAAATGATCCAGGTCAGTCATAATGGAATTTTAAAAAACATTGCTTATACCCCTCGAATATTAAAAAAAATCGACGTAAACTGAGTCTTATTTCTCTTGGCTATTCACAAAAACCTAGAGGTATGTGGCTCGGGAAACATAGTTTTGAAAGTAAAAAAAACATCAATGACGGGTATCAAATCAATAAATTTTTCACCTTTCCCCTCTATTATTCGAAATTGATGGATAAGATGTTAGTTTTTTTATGACGCCCTTCGTTATCCCGTCTCTATAACTGGGAGAATCCCCCCTTCACATCCGAGGTAAAAAAATATAAAATAATAAAAAAATTATTATAAGAAGAATATATTTTTATGATAGACAAGTTTTATGTGACATCTTTTTTAGACGTGCTGAAGAGACAAACAAAACATAATGATGTACCGAAAGTTATATACTAATTATTTTAATTTTAAGATTTATTTTACAACTCCATAAGTGTCAAAAATAAAAAATTATAAAATATGAGGAGGCACATTTATTTATAAATGATAAAGTTACAAAATAATTTATTAAAAATAACAAGGAGAAATATGGTAGAAATAATAAAGTTTTCTTATGTTATGATTATATTATTCTTTCTATTTCTTATTGGAATGAAAATTGAAGGAAAGTTTAATTCATTCATTTTAAATTTTGTTTTTTATTTCTACGTTCTATTTTTTATTATTGTAATAACCTTATTGTGTGTTTTTATTGCAGCTGAAAGAATCAAATGTTTTGATGATTCAGATTGTAAAAATAGAATTTTTTGTCGAACTCCTTTTAAAAGAAAATGCATAAACAACAGTCATTGTAAATGTGTACTAGCACATGAATTGCTTAATCCTAGGAGATAAATAAATACCTTTATAAATTTACAAACACCTAAGATAAATAAAGACCCAAGAGAACACACAAACACCTAATATATTTTATGTGTTATATGTGATTTGGATATTGTATTGTTACCCCAACAATTTGATTTTTTTCCAGTTTTATTTCAAGAACCTAATAATTGTGGATTTATACACTAGTCTGATTGTAATGAAATGAAATAAGTCAACAAATAATAAATTTTTATATTTTATTGTCTTCTTACTTCTTAATTTTAGAAAAAGATAACAATATATTGATTGTCTTTTTCCCTTTTAATTTTAGAGAAATATTCATGACATTCATTTTATGCATATTACATTTTCTTTTGAATCATATCACCTCTCAAAGTATATTTAAAAATTCAATTGAAAATAATTTAAAGTTTCTCATAGTTTTATACTTGTATATTTATATAATAATATTATAAAACTAGTGATCTTTCTCATACTTCAATTTATATTTCTCTTTCTTTTTAATAGTTATGGTGACCTTGTTTAATTTTAAAATATGTGACCAAATAAAACTTCTATACACATATAATAACCTTTCAAAAAACTAAGGAGATATAATTAATTGTTCCTTTTATAATAACCACCGAAGAAAATTATGGTGATTAAAATTAATTGCTTACTTTTGTCATGTAAGAGCATAATATGTGTGCTTTAGTAGATAATATATTTGAGCGCCAGTTACAACTGGACTTAACAGATAGTGCCAATAACGATTGGACTTGCAGACAGTGTTGGTTACAACCAGACTTATCATACCATTCACAAATGGATTTTATCAAAGTGCCAGTTACAACTGTGTTTGAGGTACCAATTACGATTGGATTTGAGACAAGATGTTGGTGAAAACCAGACTTTTAAAAGATACCAGTTACAACTGGATTTTTACATTCGAACGCCAGTTACAACTGGACTTAACAGGTGATGCCAATAACAATTGTACTTGACAGAAAATGCTGGTGACAACCAGATTTAAAGAGATACCAGTTACAACTGGATTTGAATAGACGATGCCAAAAAAAAATTGGGCTTAAAAACAAATGCTGGTTACGACCAGACTTTAAAGGATACTAGTTACAACTGGATTTGGTCAAAGACACTGGTGACAACCAGACTTAACAAACGATGCCAGTAACAACTGGTCTTAAAGGTCAAGGGATACAATCAACAACTAGACCTGAGATTATGCAAATGCTATGCAAATGCTGATAATATACAAACTGGAAATTAGGGAAAGCTTTATGGAGGTACTGAATCCTCAACACCAATAACTCAACTGAAAGAGTGAGTGAAAATGCGTCAAAGGAGGATCCATCAAGCTGAACAGTTACAATTGGCCCAGGGAGAATGCTAAATTCGTGCTCTCTGGAGATATATGTTGATCATCCAAGAGAAGTCTTGCAACTTGAGACTTGCGGGGAAAGACGAAAGCTTTCCTTTTAATATTTCCACATGTCAAAGCAAAATTGTGTTTCTCAATATGTTGAAAAATTCTTTTTGAGTTCAAAATTTCATTATTAACAAATAAATGACATTTTGCATAACAAAGAAAATCAGAGAAAAATGATAGAATTTGATAGGCAAAATTGTATTTATTCAAGAATGGTAGCACACAAATGGTGTAGCTCCATGGAATGTTACAAGTTTGAAATGTTGGTGTAAGCCCTAGAGGCCAATACTTTTGGTACTTGTATCGAATTATTTATTGATAATAAAAGGCTTTTTCTTTATTATGTTTGTTTAATAAAGTCCCTAGAATAGCTAGTCCGTTTAATGAAACAAGTATGACTTAATCATGAGATCACATTAAACATAAGGAGACTATTCTTAAAGTATCCGTAGTCAAGCTTTATTGTGAAGTGGGATAACATTAAAGCATGAAGACTATTATTTTTATAGACTGATGATCACATCTCATGGATCATGGATAAAGAGTTATCAAGTCTTAAACATAGGTATGAATATTAAGAGTAATATTTATACTGGATTAACCCGCTATGAGAATACTATATAGAATGTTATGCAAAGTGTCATAAGTTATTCTCATGGTGATAATGGTGTACACCACCCTTCGATCTGAAACCACTATGGACCCTAGATGTAGAGTCGAGTGCCTTATTGCTGATCAAACGTTATCCTTAATTGGATGACCATAAAGACAGTTGATGGGTACTCCACGAAGCATGCTAAGGGACATGAGTGACCTAGATGGAATTTGCCCATCCTGCATAACAGGATAAATGTCTATGGGCCCAATATTGAACTGGACAAGGATGACACGGTCTATGCCTTGTGTTTAATATAGACATAAGGGCAAAAGGGTATTTATGCACATAATTATTATCACAGAAGGATTTGTCAGATCACATGACATTTTCGTGTCTTGGGTAGCAGTGATGTGTTGCTAGATACCGGTCACTGTTTATTATGTTAAATACGTAATTTAATATAATTTCCAATGCCGCGAAAACCTACAGGGTCACACACAAAGGACAAATTGATGAGAGATAGAGTAACTAAGGAATACTGTAATGTACGGTGCCCTTAAGTGAATTGTAGAACATCGTAAGGTACGGTGTACTTAAGTAGAATACGAAATATGGTAAGGTACCACATGCTTAAGTGATTTTGGCATATTATAAGATATGGTCCATATACACTTGAGTGGGCTTTTTAGCTTGCATCCCACACAAGTGGTTCTATAAATAGAACCCTTGTGTAGAAGCATTAGCACTTGCAATTTCGTTTCTCTCTCTCTCTCTCTCTCTCTCTCACTCAAAGCCTTCATTCGTAGCAGCTAGCACTGAGATTGAAGGAATCCGTTCGTGTGGACTGAGTAGAGGTGTTGTCATCATTCAACATCCGTGATCGCCACAAGGGGTAACGATTCTATCACTGATCATGCCCATTCGTAAGGATCATTAAAGAAGAAATTTTAAATTCTGCTACGTTTTGGATCGCCATTCTCCTTCATGAAAATGGCAATAGGGAAAGGTTTACATTGAATCACAATGACTACTACTATCCCTAATAACAATGACTCCACAAAACTTCGCTTCTGAAGGGAGCAATTGAGTTAATCTTCCATCTTTAGCTCTTCTGTGTTGATCAGTGACAAATTGATGCAGTCTATGCCTTTCGTCCCTAATTTTCGTCTGAATCGCCCTTTCGGGTTTTCAATCCACTAGGACGCTCTTTTTTGCCTAAGTCGCCCTTTCAGTTTTTCAACTTAGCGAACTACCATTCTTTTTTTTTATCCCTAACTTTTTCCTGGACCGCCCTTTAGGGTTGTCAGTCCACCGAGATTTGTTAGGCATAATATTTTTTGACTGAATCAGAGTTCACATGATGAATGAGCTCTTCGCCATCCATAGTTGTAAGAAATAGAGCACCTCTAGAGTATGCTCTCTTTACAACGTATGGGCCTTCATAATTGGGAGTCCACTTCCCACGTGAATCTTTGTGTACTAGCAAGATCTTCTTGAGCACGAGATCTCCTTCCTTGAACTCTCGACGACGAACCTTTTTGTCAAATGCTTTCTTGATTCGTTGCTGGTACAATTGTCCGTGGCACAGAGCGGTCAAACGCTTCTCATCAATGAGGTTAAGTTGATCATAGTTGTTATGGATCCATTCAGCTTCATCCAACTTGGCCTCCATCAAAATTCTCGTTGAAGGTATCTCTACTTCGACTGGGAGAACTGCGTCCATCCCATACACTAAGGAGAATGGGGTTGCCCCTGTTGAACTGCGGACTGAGGTCCGGTGTCCATGCAAAGCGAAAGGTAGCATCTCGTGCCAATCCTTATAACTTTTCACCATCTTTTGCAAGATCTTCTTGATATTTTTATTGGCAGCTTCAACAACACCGTTCATCCTTGGACGATATGGAGAAGAATTATGGTTGTCAATCGTGAAACTCTCACATAATTCTGTCATTATCCTGTTGTTCAAGTTTGAACCATTGTCGGTGATGATCTTGCTTGGGATTCCATAACGACAAATAATCTCCTTCTTGATGAAGCGAGCAACCACATGTCTCGTCACATTGGTGTAGGAAGCAGCCTCTACCTATTTAGTAAAGTAATCAATGGTAACCAGGATGAAGCGGTGACCATTGGAAGTCTTGGGCTCTATAGCACCAATCATGTCGATGCCCCATATTGAGAAAGGCCAAGGCGATGTCAAAACATTCAGCAGTGTTGGCGGTTAATGCACTTTGTCAGCATAAATTTGGCATTTATGACATTTTCTTGCATAGCTGAAACAATCGGACTCCATGGTCAACCAATAATAGCCAGCTCTCAAAATCTTCTTGGCCATGGCATGTCCATTAGCATAATTCCAAAGGATCCTTCATGAATTTCCTTGATTAACATGTCTGCTTCGTGTCTATCCACGCATCTGAGCAGACCCATGTCATGGTTTCTCTTGTAAAGCACATCATTGCTCATAAAGAATTTGGATGATACCCTCCTTAGCGATTTCTTATCCAACAATGTAGCATCTTCTAGATACTCTTGATTTAGAAGATATTGCTTGATATCATGAAACCAAGGTTTACCATCAGTTTCTTCTTCAATCAGTTGACAGTAAGAAGGCTCATCTCTTCGCTCAATTCGAATAAGTGGAGCTTCATTATGGAATCTGACTTGGTACATAGATGCTAATGTTGCCAAAGCGTCATCCACTTGATTTTCTATTCTTGGGATGTGATGGAAAGTGATATCATTGAAGTATTCTATCATCTTCAAAACATGAGCACGATACGGGATCAGCTTCGCATCACGGTTTTCCCATTCTCTTTTGACCTGATAGATCACCAAGGTTGAATCTCCATACACCTCAAGGATCTTGATTTGGAGATCAATTGCGGCTTCAAGATCAAGGATACAAGCTTCATATTGTGCGACATTATTCATACAATCAAAGCACAACCTTGTTGTTAAAGGAGTAAAACCACCATTTGGATTCATCATAACAGCTCCCACACCATGACCACTGTAATTGGAGGAACCATCAAACGCGAGCTTCCATCGAGATCCTGGTTCTGGTCCTTCATCTGGGCCTGGGATCTCACAATCCTTTATCACCATTATATCCTCATCGGGGAAATCAAACTTCAATGGCTGGTAGTCTTCAATTGGTTGATGAGCAAGATACTCTGCTAAGACACTTCCCTTGATTGCCTTCAAGGTTACATACTGGATGTCGTACTCTGACAAGAGCATCTGCCAACGGGAAAGTCTTCCAGTCAAGGCAGGTTTCTCAAAGATGTACTTTATTGGATCCATTTTTGAGATCAACAAAGTAGTATGGCAAATCATGTACTGCCTCAAATGACGAGCTGCCCATGCTAGCGCACAACAAGTCTTTTCCAAAAGTGAATATCGACTTTCACAATCAATAAACTTTTTACTCAGATAGTAAATAGCATGTTCTTTCCGACCAGTTTCTTCATGTTGCCCCATCACGCATCCCATTGACCCTTCAAGTATAGTCAGATACATGATTAATGGCTTTCATGGGACGGGTGGAATTAAAATAGGAGGCTCTTGCAAGTATTGACGAATCTTCTCAAAAGCACTTTGACAATCAAAATTCCATTCAATAGCTTGATCTTTTCGAAGCAATTTGAAGATAGGCTCACATGTGGCCGTCATATGTGAGATAAACCTTGAGATGTAATTCAAACGTCCAAGGAAACCTCTAACGTCTCGCTCGGTGCCTGGAGCAAGCATTTCTTGTATAGCTCGGGATTTGTCAGGGTCCACCTCAATTCCTCGTTCACTAACGATGAAACCAAGCAACTTCCCTGAACGAACACCGAATGTGCATTTTGCAGGGTTTAACCGTAATCTAAACTTTCTGAGCCGTTCAAATAGCTTCTTCAGATGGCTCATATGATCTTCTTCATTCTGAGTTTTAGCGATCATGTCGTCAACATAGACCTCTATCTCCTTGTGCATCATATCAGGGAAAAGAGTGACCATAGCTCTTTGGTAAGTTGCCCCAGCATTTTTGAGACTGAAAGGAATTACCTTGTAGCAAAACGTGCCCCAAGGGGTAATAAAATTGGTCTTCTCCATGTCATCTGGAGCCATCTTGATTTGATTGTATCTAGAAAAACCATCCATAAAGGAGAGTACAGCAAAACTCGCAGTGTTGTCTACCAGAGTATCAATGTGTGGTAGAGGGAAATCATCCTTTGGACTAGCTTTGTTCAGATCCCTATAGTTAACACACATCCTCACCTTTCCATCATTTTTAGGAACCGGTACAATATTAGCTACCCATTGTGGGTACTTCGCCACTGCGAGAAAACCAGCGTCAAATTGTCGTTTGACTTCTTCACGAATCTTCAGAGCCATATCTGGTCTCGTTCTTCGGAGTTTCTGTTTTACTGGCGAGCAGTCTGGCTGAAGCGGAAGCTTGTGCTCTACAATGTCGGTGTCCAAACCTGGCATATCCTGGTATGACCATGCAAATACGTCTACATATTCTTGTAGCAGCTTAACCAATCTCTCTTTGATACTCTATGCCTAGGTTGATTGTTTCCACCGGTTCTTCATGTGGCTGAAGGGCTTTGGACTCGTGCTCGAGCAGCCTTGCCAATTTTTCGGGGATGTAACAATCTTCCTCACCCTCTTCTTCCACTTGGTAGATAGGGGAGTCAAAGTTATGAGAGGTAGTAAAGTCATTGGATTCAACGGGGTTATCATTTATTCTACATGTTTGAATGATTGATTTCTTTTAGAAAAGTAAAAGTAAAAGATGCATAAATGAAAAGTTTTTGGATTCAAAGGGGGTTATCATTTATTCTACATGTCTGATATTCAATCTGGAGACCAGACGGTGGTGTGCACCACCGTCTTCTCCGGCCTACTTCCGGCACCGACCAAAATTTGCAGAGGATAAAAACTCCACCAAATGACACAATCCAAGTATCAAATGAAAGTTGGGGTGATGTACATCACCCCTGTACCAACCAATTCTACTCTAGGCTTCCATAGAAAGAGGAATCATAGCTTGAATTTTGTGGTGTTCAACTGGCACTTGATGTAATTTGAAAATTCAAAGCTCAAAATGATTGCCTCTATGGAGAGGACTTCAGACAACCCAGCAGTAACAAGAAATATGCAATATATAAGTAGATTCGAAGAAAACAAATTCTGAAGTAAACCTCTGAAATGGAGAGCTTGAGAGCACGATCTCTTGATGCTTATGCTTGCAGTTTGTTCTATAGATCAAGGTGAGCAAGGCTTAGGAACTGTAGATCTAAAAATCAATCAAAGAAATTGAAGTTTAGATCTGAAAAATTTGAGAGAAAAGGTGAGTTCCTTTGAGTATGGTTGAGGAATGAATCGTGCAGCATTTAAGGCGCCCTTAGGTTGTGTAAATGAGAAGCATGAGGCACTTATTTATAGCAAGCATTGGCTGATATGCATGAACAAAGCATTGCATGGATGGAAAGGGCCTCCATGCATGGGCATGTACAGGTGCATGGAGGGCCCAATTCCACTTGGATTTGCAAGATGATACCAAATAGAATCAGAATGGACGTGCAGATTATGTGTGCTCAGCTCATGCAATGCAATTTCAATTGATTTCCAAAAATGCACCATTATGTTCATCCCTTCGAAAATGGCATTTCCAAAACTAAAGCATATCCTTATGGGTAATGGTTCGAAAGCTTTTTGCATGAGGATAATTTGTTATGTTGACCAAAACTTCATTTGAAACTTGGAAATTGGTGAAAATTGATCATGAAGTAAAGGGTGCAAAACATGTACATGTGAAAATTTCAAAAATGACCAAACTTCAAGCCCTTCTGTTTCAGTGATGAAAGCTCCAAATGACAAAACCTTCAACACCAAAGTTGTAGATATTTTCAAGAAAATGAGTTTGGACTTACATTTTGCATCATTTGGATTTTTTATGAAGAAGTTATGGGCATTTGAAGTTGGACTTTTTCACATTTCAATGCCTTTGGTCCAAAGTGACCTATAATGTTTTGCATTATCACATGTATTTATTTTAGGATTTTAAAACTTTGTTCAACATAACAATTGAATTAGACATCTTAAACTTTCCAATTCATTTGATCCCACCTCAAAATCATGAAAAATGATTGAGTTATGTCCTTGGGAAGTTGTCCCAAAATTAGGGTTTCAGTCAAAATGACCTATAATGTCTTGAAATGGATGATGATCTTCCAAGCTTAAAATCAAATTTTGATGAACATGAAAGTAGTTCATATGGTTCGTAAGAACATTTCTTCTCTTGGGGTCATCTCCATTTGACAAGCACATTAAAAGTTAGGTCTCAGTGTACTTCAAAATAGTCAAATGAATTGACTGATCAACTTCTCAAGTCCAATCCTCAAATCTTGATGAATTGATTATTGAGGATACTAAAATATGAACGAAATGATGAATGGAAGAACTTCCCTTCATTGTATTTGATCATGGGTTGAGGTTGCTTCATGAGTAAGGCACAGTTGATGAGCAGATGAATTAGGGTTTCCTTGGGAATCAAGCCTCAAACCCTTTGGTTTGCTTTGATCAAAATGATGATTTGAGATACTTGGGAGGCATATTTGATGGATGAGAGCTTTGGGAACCATTGTCATGCTTGCTTTCATCTTCACCTAGCCATATCAATGCACATAGGATCTCCTAGAAGCTTTGAATCTTGTGACTGCTCATGCTGTAAACAAAAGATGTTAGTGACATACTTTTGTGCTTTTGGTTAGTAAACAAAATAAGAAAAGAAATAATATACAATTCAAGCATTATTGGTGATCTCAAACCATCTCTCAAGCGATCCCACCCAAAGGTAAGGAGCCAAGATGCTATGATCCTTGAGGCAAGAGGCAAAATGCAATGTTATGATGCCATGAGGGATCTTAGGGTCAAAATTAGGGTCCTACAGATGCCCCTATTTAAGGTCAGTCTAGCCGGAGAAGTGAAGGTTAAAATCTTCATCTCGACGAGGTAGAATGGGCTTAAATAATAACGAAGAGACGAATTTTGGTCCCTAAGAGACCTCATTATGCAAATGTATGTATGCAAAAGGTACCACTCTGTGGAGATATGTGTCCACAAAGAAAAAGAAATCAGGAGAAGCTGAAAATCCACATGAGTAATACACTCATAAGTGGGACAGAGACTCTAGGAACTCATTGGGGAGTAAAAGAGAATAAAAATGCGTGATCAGGTCACGACTTAAAACTTACCGAGAGACACGAGAGGGATTCCACGAAAATAAATCAATGGAAAAACTCGAGCTGACACCAAAATGCATGTATTGGGGAATATGCCAATACAACAAACTATCCATAAAGGGTACTTCGGATAAAAATTCGAACTTGGCTAGGGATGATCCAATACAGGATGTCTCCGCCGGGGAAATATGCATGTATTGGGGAATATGCCAATACAGCAAAACTATCCACAAAATGATACTTCGGATAGAAATCCGGACTCAGATGGGGAAAAATCCACCAAAGGGACTCAAGCTGGGAATGTTCACAAAGGACTCAGCTGAGGAAACAACAAACGAGGTTTTACTCGTTACTGGGTAATAAGCTCAAGGAGACATGTGATCAAAACACCGGTATAAGGGTGGGAGAACAACATGCTCGGGGAGAATGAATATCTAAGACCGGTATAAGGGTGAGAGATATCAAACAATTAAAATATCTGAGGAAAACCTAAGAAGGTATATTTCAACTCAGAAAAATCTAACTCCACAGGGAACGCAAATTCATAATAGGGAGCAGAAAGGAAGGAAACATCAAGGATACCGGTTACTGGCCATATAATAGGTGACCAACCAAGCGTGAATTGGGGAATATTCCCAAAACACTCATCATCCAAAAGGAGGGCTGAAAAAGCAAACTCGACTTACAGGATGGACATCCGATTTCATAATGAAACACGAATCTTACTCGACTGGGGAAGAACAGAACTTCAACTGAAGAGTGCATGAGATATATTGTTTATTACCGTCAGAACATAGATAACATACTCGCATGGAAGATTATCCATAACCAGTTACTGGGTTAATAAAGGATAAATCGACTGAAAGGAAAGGACATCGGGATACCGAATACTGGGTACAAAGTGATGACCAATCGAAGGAGAAAGCATCATTACCAACACAGGGTAAATGAGAGATTATTCGTAGGGGATACATTGACGAAAGCAATGATCCGGGAGATATGTCATCGTTTACTGGGATATCAATACCGAATATTGGATAAAGATAACCAATAAAGAGGGGATCACATCTACCAATTACTGAGTAGAAAACCACAGAAGAGAGTAACCGCCATCGGTTAGGATGAACAAAATCAAGGGTTAACTCTGCAAGGGGATAAAGATGGGGTTTACAACTACCGGTATGAGGGTAGAAAACCACAAAGATAGGACTTATAACTACCGGTTACTGGGTAGAAGGCCAAACAACTCCGTCGGGGAAAAGATGGACAATTACTGGTTACTGAGCAATCATTCATCTAAACTGCGGGGAAGTGCAGGGGAAATAACATGCGTAGTCAATCTAGGAACAAGCTGGAGAGACACAACGAAACAAGGACTCAACCCAATGAGGATATAACTCAGGGGAGTAATTCCATTCTAATACATGTTTTGGGGGCAAACTGAAATAACAATCATCCACGAGGATATAATTCAGTGGGGAATATGGAAGAAAGGATAGATACTTTCTGCCTATGGGGGCTGACTCTAAGTGGAGAGATCAGTCACAAACATCTGCTTGGGGAAATATGTATCACCAAATTGCAAGAGATAACAAACAAAGATATATGGCAAAGAATGCAACATGAATATCTGAATGTTATAACTATGCATGTATATGCATGGTTTATGTATGATTAATGCTGTCAAATAGACATATCTAACACAAAGAGGTCCAAGGATCACTGGACAAACATCTGGTACTACATCTCAAGAGAGAAAGCCATGCCCATTGGAGGACACCTAATCTGATGGGGCAACAAATACCAGGAAATAATGATCTCTATAGGGAGAGTAGAACCAATCACTCCGTTGGGGGGGAAAGATAAATTTTCAACACCCACTCCGCTCAGGAGGAACCAACAACAAACGGGCTCTGATCAGACAATTCCACTAGGGAAGCACAACTGATAATTGAATCGGGTACTACCTGTAGGCGGTCTACTAGGGATTAAAAGTGGGATCAACCCTGCTGAGGATGGTCGAGGAACAAATCTGCTGGAGATTGATGTAGACAAGTCCACAAGGGAGAAGCTACAAATCAAATATTGAGAATTCCTCTCATGTCGGAGATTCCCTTCTCATAGCATATCAATTTATCAATTTATAGGGGATTTTAGGTCTATCCATACTCAGGGATGACAACCATATAATTGATAACATAAATGCTCATCTCAGACTCTCAGGGGGAATAGAAGATTGAGGCCACATCCAAAACTCTAAACTCTCTGGGGATTTGGTGGGATATACAACTTTCTTCTGTGCTCGTAGAGGAGACAACCTGAAAGATAAATGAAGAGGATACAAGCATGCTGAGAGTATGAACAGATGTCTTACCCTTTTGGAGATCATACTATCCTTGGGAGAGCACTAAAGATGTCCCAATTATCCTTTTTGTCATTGTGAATGTTCACTTTGTTTAAAAACAATTTATGAAAATTTTCTTTATTTAAATCAATGATATTTATCAATTAAAACATGCAATATATTTGTTGAATAGAAATAAATAAGAGTGCAAAGAATTCGATAAGGGCTCAAATTTATTTGATGGAATGGTAGTCTGCAAATGGCAAGACTCCATGGATCTTTACAAATTTGAAATTGGTGATATATATTGGAAACGGGCTACATTGAACATAATGACCATTTCTCCACCAACTCTGCATCTGATGTATTTGAAACTTCAGTTGACGATGACTGAGCGAGAATCTTTGACAGATGACAGTTGTAGAACAAAGTCTTGTCAGGATGCAGTTACTTGCCGAATCCCTATTTTTGGCCTAGATTGCCCTAGGGTGAGGTACTTAATTAGCGGGATATATATATTAATTTTCTTTTATGCCTCTAACTTTTGCCTGGATCGCCCTTTCAGGTTTTCAATCCACCGAGACGCTCATTTTTGCCTAAGTCGCCCTTTCAGGTTTTCAACTTAGCGAGCTATTCTGTTTTTATCTTAGGCGAAGTATTTTCTGACTGCATCTGAATTCACAGGATGAGTGAAATCCTCCCCATCCATAGTTGTAAGTATCAAGGTACCGCCTGAAAAGGCTCTCTTAACAATGTAAGGACCTTCATAGTTTGGAGTCCATTTGCCCCTGGAATCGGGCGCGAAAGACAAAACTTTCTTGAGCACGAGGTCACCTTCTCGGAACAAACGAGGCTTGACCTTCTTATCAAATGCTTTCTTCATCCTTTGCTGATATAACTGACCATGACACATGGCAGTTAATCTCTTCTCTTCAATTAAATTCAGTTGGTCATAACGACTCTGAACCCATTCAGCGTCAGTCAACTTGGCTTCCATCAAGACTCTCATTAATGGGATCTCCACCTCTACTGGGAGCACAACCTCCATGCCATATACAAGGTAGAAAGGGTTTGCCCCTGTTGAAATGCGGACAGATGAACGATAACCATGCATCTCATGCCAATCTTTGTACGTAACAACCATCTTCTGGACAATCTTCTTATTATTCTTATTAGCAGCTTCAACAACCCCATTCATCTTGGGTCTATAAGGAGAAGAATTATGATGTGCAATCTTGAACTCGCTACACAGCTCTTTCATCATCTTGTTGTTCAAGTTTGATCCATTATCAGTAATGATCTTATCTGGCACACCATAACGGTGTCGTACCTCAGGAAAATGAGAGACACGACCTAGTGAAACGCAATCGCACGCTCGCAATGATGGACTGAACAGAGTCGCCACCGAACTTTATTTATTCATAAAAAGGAAAGGGGAACGCAAATTCATAATAGGGAGCAGAAAGGAAGGAAACATCAAGGATACCGGTTAATGGCCATATAATAGGTGACCAACCAAGCGTGAATTGGGGAATATTCCCAAAACACTCATCATCCAAAAGGAGGGCTGAAAAAGCAAACTCGACTTACAGGATGGACATCCGATTTCATAATGAAACACGAATCTTACTCGACTGGGGAAGAACAGGACTTCAACTGAAGAGTGCATGAGATATATTGTTTATTACCGTCAGAACATAGATAACATACTCGCATGGAAGATTATCCATAACCAGTTACTGGGTTAATAAAGGATAAATCGACTGAAAGGAAAGGACGTCGGGATACCGAACACTGGGTACAAAGTGATGACCAATCGAAGGAGAAAGCATCATTACCAACATAGGGTAAATGAGAGATGATTCGTAGGGGATACATTGACAAAAGCAATGATCCGGGAGATATATCATCGTTTACTGGGATATCAATACCGAATATTGGATAAAGATAACCAACAAAGAGGGGATCACATCTACCAATTACTGAGTAGAAAACCATAGAAGAGAGTAACCGCCATCGGTTAGGATGAACAAAATCAAGGGTTAACTCTGCAAGGGGATAAAGATGGGGTTTACAACTACCGGTATGAGGGTATAAAACCACAAAGATAGGACTTATAACTACCGGTTACTGGGTAGAAGGCCAAACAACTCCGTCGGGGAAAAGATGGATAATTACTGGTTACTGAGCAATCATTCATCTAAACTGCGGGGAAGTGCAGGGGAAATAACATGCGTAGTCAATCTAGGAACAAGTTAGAGAGACACAACGAAACAAGGACTCAACCCAATGAGGATATAACTCAGGGGAGTAATTCCATTCCAATACATGTTTTGGGGGGAAACTGAAATAACAATCATCCACGAGGATATAACTCAGTGGGGAATATGGAAGAAAGGATAGATACTTTCTGCCTATGGGGGCTGACTCTAAGTGGAGAGATCAGTCACAAACATCTGCTTGGGGAAATATGTATCACCAAATAGCAAGAGATAACAAACAAAGATATATGGCAAAGAATGAAACATGAATATCTGAATGTTATAACTATGCATGTATATGCATGGTTTATATATGATTAATGATGTCAAACAGACATATCTAACACAAAGAGGTCCAAGGATCACTGGACAAACATCTGGTACTACATCTCAAGAGAGAAAGCCAGGCCCATTGGAGGACACCTAATCTGGTGGGGCAACAAATACCAGGAAACAATGATCTCTATAGGGAGAGTAGAACCAATCACTCCGCTGGGGGGGGGGGGGGAAGATAAATTTTCAACACCCACTCCGCTCAGGAGGAACCAACAACAAACGGGCTCTGATCAGACAATTCCACTAGGGAAGCACCACTGATAACTGAACCGGGTACTACCTGTAGGCGGTCTACTAGGGATTAAAAGTGGGATCAACCTTGCTGAGGATGGTCGAGGAACAAATCTGCTGGAGATTGATGTAGACAAGTCCACAAGGGAGAAGCTACAAATCAAATATTGAGAATTCCTCTCATGTCGGAGATTCCCTTCTCATAGCATATCAATTTATCAATTTATAGGGGATTTTAGGTCTATCCATACTCAGGGATGACAACCATATAATTGATAACACAAATGCTCGTCTCAGACTCTCAGGGGGAATAGAAGATTGAGGCCACATCCAAAACTCTAAACTCTCTAGGGATTTGGTGGGATGTACAACTTTCTTCTGTGCTCGTAGAGGAGACAACCTGAAAGATAAATGAAGAGGATACAAGCATGCTGGGAGTATGAACAGATGTCTTACCCTTTTGGAGATCATACTATCCTCGGGAGAGCATTAAAGATATCCCAATTATCCTTTTTGTCATTGTGAATGTTCACTTTGTTTAAAAACAATTTATGAAAATTTTCTTTATTTAAATCAATGATATTTATCAATTAAAACATGCAAAATATTTGTTGAATAGAAATAAATAAGAGTGCAAAGAATTCGATAAGGGCTCAAATTTATTTGATGGAATGATAGTCTGCAAATGGCAAGACTCCATGGATCTTTACAATTTTGAAATTGGTGATATATATTGGAAACGGGCTACATTGAACATAATGACCATTTCTCCACCAACTCTGAATCCGATGTATTTAAAACATCAGTTGACGATGACTGAGCGAGAATCTTTGACAGATGACAGTTGTAGAACAAAGTCTTGTCAGGATGCAGTTACTTGCCGAATCCCTATTTTTTGCCTAGATTGCCCCAGGGTGAGGTACTTAATTAGCGGGATATATATTAATTTTCTTTTATGCCTCTAACTTTTTCCTGGATCGCCCTTTCGGGTTTTCAATCCACCGAGACGTTCATTTTTGCCTAAGTTGCCCTTTCGGGTTTTCAACTTAGCGAGCTATTCTGTTTTTATCTTAGGTGAAGTATTTCTTGACTGCATCTGAATTCACAGGATGAGTGAAATCCTCCCCATCCATAGTTGTAAGTATCAAAGCACCGCCTGAAAAGGCTCTCTTAACAATGTAAGGACCTTCATAGTTTGGAGTCCATTTGCCCCTGGAATCGGGCGCGAAAGACAAAACTTTCTTGAGCACGAGGTCACCTTCTCGGAACAAACGAGGCTTGACCTTCTTATCAAATGCTTTCTTCATCCTTTGCTGATATAACTGACCATGGCACATGGCAGTTAATCTCTTCTCTTCAATTAAATTCAGTTGGTCATAACGACTCTGAACCCATTCAGCGTCAGTCAACTTGGCTTCCATCAAGACTCTCATTAATGGGATCTCCACCTCTACTGGGAGCACAACCTCCATGCCATATACAAGGTAGAAAGGGTTTGCCCCTGTTGAAATGCGGACAGATGAACGATAACCATGCATCTCATGCCAATCTTTGTACGTAACAACCATCTTATGGACAATCTTCTTATTATTCTTATTAGCAGCTTCAACAACCCCATTCATCTTGGGTCTATAAGGAGAAGAATTATGATGTGCAATCTTGAACTCGCTACACAGCTCTTTCATCATCTTGTTGTTCAAGTTTGATCCATTATCAGTAATGATCTTATCTGGCACACCATAACGGTGTCGTACCTCAGGAAAATGAGAGACACGACCTAGTGAAACGCAATCGCACGCTCGCAATGATGGACTGAACAGAGTCGCCGCCGAACTTTATTTATTCATAAAAAGGAAAGGGGAAATATCGATAAAACCCAATAAATAATGACAATGATGTCGGTCGTCGCAACCAAATCAGGGTTCGGGAGTCGATTACGCAATGGGAAGGTATTAGCACCCCTCACGTCCATTGTACTCTACGGGAACCATTAGGTTAGTTGTGTGCGTTAGTTTGAAATGTTAGGCTTTAAGTTATTAAGTGGGAAAGAAAGAATAAAAAAGAGGAAAATGTTTTTGGACTTTTGACGAAGGACTAAACCTATGTTTTTTTTTATTAGTGGGCCTGACAAGATTAACAAATCCTGCTCATACGTATCTCAACAGAGAAATCAAGGCTTACGTAGTTCTGGGTAAAAAATTTTGTTTGTTGGTCAATTTTAGCGAAAGCTACTTTGTGTCAAATCAACGAAAACATTATTAGACTACCCAAAACAGGTGGAGAAACATTACCTTGCATTGTTTTGAAACAAAGTACCTTTCATTTGTGAAAAAGTTTGAAGGACTAATCACACGGCGGCGAGAAAATAAATTGATTGGTTTGATGTGTTTTGAGTAATGGCGAGAACTTGGATGGGCGAGATATCCATCTCGAATCCTAGTCTCAGGAGGGCGTGGTATCCACCAAATTCAATTTCCATCTTGTCGCAACGCGAAAAACAACCGGCGGGAAAAAACAAAACAAACAGAGCTGCCATCGTGCGTTATTTATCCCAAAGGAGGAAAAGGAAACGCTCGAAGTAAACCGGGAGTCGATTACGCAAGGGGAAGGTATTAGCACCCCTCACGTCCGTCGTACTCGACGGGATCCACGCTCAGAAGAATAGAATAAGGTTGCTTATAAACTGCTCAAAGAATGCACGCACACTGGAATAATAAAACAGGCGGGAGGAGACGGAGGAAGGAGACTCGGCAGGATGTCGCATCCTGGGCCTACGTAGTTTGTCAGAAACAAACATCAGAGTCGACGTAGTTCGGGAAAATGGGAAACATGCTCGATAGGATATCGCATCCTATGCCTACGTATCTTTCCCTATCCAGAGAAAGAATCAGGACACTCGTAGTTCGGCTAACGCACGCCGAAACAAAACACAACATAAAGACGCTGAGACGTCAAAAGAAACTCGCAAATGGAAACAGACTGCCAATGGCTGGTCTTACGTCCGACTCCAAACAAAAGCAAACAAGGAAACGGAATGCCAATAGCTGGGCTTACATCCGACTCCAAACAAATAAACAATCGCTAACCAGCGAACACCAAAGGTAGAAAGCAAATTGAAAAACCAAAAGGGAGTCTGGAACTTGAGCCTAGAAGTTGTCAAGCAAACACACACCAAAAAGAAAAAAGGGTGCCCGGAGAGATCTCGCACGATCTCCTGCCTACGTACCTCATCTGGTATGAGGATCAGGGCGACGTAGTTCCCCTAAACAGGGGAGAAACTCTCTCCTAACCAGAGACCGGGGAATAACAAACTAAAAGGGAGACTGACTCGAGCCTAATAGTTGTCATGTAATCCACAATAGCTCTAGGTTGAGGTATCTAAACAGAACCTAACTCGCATAGGAAGCAAGTCAAAATGAACAGCAAGTAAACAAACACAGGTGAACATGTATCACACACTATATGCAAACAAGCGGCTCATACAAGGTTGGACTTTAGTCAAGGAGTCATATCAACCTCGACAAACAAGCCAACACTGGAAGGGTATGATGAAGCTCTTAACCACTGACATTGACCGTCAGGGTGAGCAGATGAAAGGCAATGAGGGTTGGACCTCATAGCTCTTAACCCGGGCATGGGTGAGCTTGAATCAATGAAAACATGGGGATCCAGAATGAGAGACCCTACTCCACTTGATTGACTCTATATACAAGGATCTTGGGTTAGGTTCAAGAGCATCAGCATGTAGTGCGAGCATAATGAACGACTCAACGACTAACAGGGGACTGATTACTAGTCCCTTCTATCTGTCAATTGCCTCTTCACTTAGGAGGACTTGAAGCACATGGCACAAATATAAACAATCACAGTCATTGCCTCTTAAGGAGGACTTCAGCCAAATGCCTGCCAAAAGAAACGACAGGGCTTCCAGACTACATGGAGTTAGAAGGCTAAACTACCTCAGTGGTGTACTAACCACACTCCAAAGCAAAGCAAAAGCAAGCTAGAAGCGGCTAATGTACCTGTAAGAAATTCAAACAAGTCAATATTCACATTCAGACAAATCCAACAAACAGTCAACAGTGTTACAACCAATATGCACGCAAGGCAAGTCAATAACTCAACAACTCAAGTGAGTTCATCACCAATGATCCTACAACACAACCAAGGTTAGTGGAACCAGCAAATTTGCATCTCAAGTCATAAGATTGCATCAACCACTAGAGCTAATAGCTTGAACCTGAAATACAAAGCTCAAAAGATGAGTACAAACCGCTAGTCCAAGACTAGGGTCAAAGGTAAAGCAAAAAGTCAAAACAGCAACCAATATTCAACATAAAGCATATTTATTCAAGCAAGAACATGTCCTAAAAAGGACCAAACTCAAATCCTAAGGCAAACCCATCTAATGGTCACATTAAGACAAAGGCAATTACAAAGCACACAATTGGACATTAAGAATAAAAATTCCATATTAAAATAGAAATGAATCAAACAATCATGAAAAATTTTATGTGCACACAACATATTAAAGACAAGCATCATGCAAAAAATTGTAATCAGAAAAGCTCAATTGACATGTATAAGAAAATGAACAAGAGCAACATCAAATTGTGTGACACACATTGTCACACCATACATTCATGTGTCCGTAACAGAGATGGGAAATGATAAAACTGCACAACCAAGCCTAAAAAATTATGCAACATGTTGGGAATCAGCATACCAAATTTCAAATCAATTGGCCAATGTATGAGCATTTCACAATAGAATTGGTACAGCATGTCACATTTGCATACATGTTCAAAGAAGCCAACACAATTAAAATTCCAGAAATGATAAAATCATGAAATCACAACCACAAAATAATAGACATTCAGATGATCATGTGGAAAAAAATTTGAGTTAAATTGGATTAGTATTCTATTTGTTATGAATTTTGGAAGTTAAGGAAAATATTTGAAATAAACATGAAATGTAACATGGGAATAATATGGAAATAATATAGAAATGCATCATGGAGGAATCGAACTGAGTATGGCCAAAAAACAAGCGCTGAAACAAATAAATCACAAAAATCCTTCGCCTGGAATCGAATGGTGATATGTGGCGCCAGGGATCAAAATGCGGCGTTCCACTTAATGAAGTGGCGCCTAGTCACAGTCAAATGAACGTGTGGGAAAGGTCAAAGAACAACAGCCTATCAACTTGCCATCGGGACGCATGCGTAGCACACACAGAGCATAAACCCTAGCGACTCACACCAGACGGCGGAGCAACCGTTTTCTCCGGCGAGACAGGCGGTGCTCCGCCATGAAAATTTGCAGAAAACGGCAAATCCCATATGGTTCGACAGACCTTTCCAAGAGGAGCAAGAATATCACAATTATAAGTCCTAATTCATCACCATAAGCACGGATCGAGCAAAAGAAAATTGGACATCCAAACTTTAAATCAACACAACTTCATCAATATTCATCCATTTTCCATGAAATTTATATCAGAATTCTCTACTAAGTGAGATCTACAAGATCCTATACACGAATTAGCAAAAGAAAAGGTTCGAAAATCCACCAATCTGTTGTGCAGTGACCAAAAACAGTGGATTCAAGCTTCAAAAGATATCCAGATCTTCTCCTCCAACCTTGATATGAAGCTCTATGTAGGACTTGGCACTTGAATTGTCCCGGATCTTGTTGAATCTCAAGCCTCCATTGAAGTGTTAATGTGCTTGAACAACTCCAAATCTTGCTTAATTTCCACGAATTATGGCTGGATCTTGCTCAAAACTCTTCCATGATCATGATTCTATGAAGAAAAAGTGTGTTTGTGTGGAGAATTTTTGAATTCCAATGAGAGAGAATTTTGGAGGGAAAAGCAAATCTAGATCTAGAACTTGTGTAAACTGAAAATTCTGTTATGCTTAAGCTTATATACCATGTACTAATCACCCTCAAATGATAATTAGGCAATGGTTAATGGAAGATTAGTGAGAATGAGGTGCATGGAAAAATTAGCAAAAACACCCTTGCATGGTCTAAGCACACGTGAACAGTGCCATGTGAGGGCTCAAATTCACTTAAAATCCTTTCATGAACACAATGGCATTGGTATTTTTCATGTGTGATCAATAGAATTTGAATTCCCCAATTTCCCTCCAAAATGCATATGAATGGACACATGATCATGTAAGGTTATTTCATGCAATGCAATGATGGATTTGGAAAATATAGATCAAGACAAGAATTTTGCAAAAAGAGTGGCTCCATTTGGAGTTTTGAGTCAAAAGTTATGCCATGTTGAAGTTCCATGCATACTTCATGATCATTTGGCCCTAACTCCTCAACCATTCATCAGATGCTCATGATCTTGGACTTTTTAGAAATGGAAGAGAAAGATCTTCAACTTTCATGTTGGAAGAAAGTTCATTTGAAGCTTTTTTGATGTTAGAAAGTCAAGTTGAAAGTGGACCAAAAACTTGCCATTTTTGGAAACTTGAAATTACAGGTCACTTTCCATTTTTGGAAACTTTTGATTTGGCTTCAAATTCTTCAAGGTATGTTTTTGCCATGATGAATAAGACTCTTTGGGACATGAATGAAGTGTCTCAAACCATCTCTCCACCTCCTAGCCCTCAGTTGACTTTTAGTTGACTTTTATGGGCCTCAGATGACCTGGAAATGCACTGATGACTTTTGGGCCTCTACCACATGGCAAAGTTGCTTCAAAATGAACTTTGGATCAAATAAGCTCAACATACTTATCATGTG
The DNA here is from genome assembly GCF_024323335.1 of Lathyrus oleraceus. Lineage (NCBI taxonomy): Eukaryota > Viridiplantae > Streptophyta > Magnoliopsida > Fabales > Fabaceae > Lathyrus > Lathyrus oleraceus. The sequence goes on along the minus strand of NC_066580.1, from coordinate 56,616,733 downwards.
ATCCTCACTCCATAAAAATACCTCATCTCCTTGAGAATCCCTGGTTGGAAGAATGCAACTGATTAGGGTTGACTAAAGGTCAAAACCCTAATCCCAAGGAACTTGAGCATGAATTCTGAAATCTTTGAGGATGACATAACCATGATGATGGTGATGTACCCTTGCAAACAAGATAATACTCAACCTTTGAAGGATCAAGAAACCCTAATTCACTGCCAACCCCTCAGATGGCTGATCACCAATTCAATAAGACCCTCGGCCTCAAATCATGTACTTCTCCATCTTTTGCAAAGACCTTAGAGGATGACTTTCATTCCATATGATATGCAATATGCAAATGCCTAATGTCCTAAAACATGAAATGCAATATGCTAAACTAGTCCCAAGAAGAGGAGGGCAAAATTTGAGGTGTTACACATCTTTATTGAAAAGTGTTTAGATAGGAATTAAGTATTTTGAGTTTTGTTGTGAAAATGACTTGACATTGGATCAAGCATTGATAGATGTTTAGAGAAATTTGAATGAGTGTTTGAGAGAAACAGAATAGATAAATTTGGATGATGGCGAGAGCTAGGATAGGCGAGACATCCACCTCGAACCCTAGTCTCAAGAGTGAGTGGTATCCACCACGATCCATTTCCATCTTTATTGAAAAGGTCTTGAATATGAATTAATATTTTTTTGAGTTTTTATTATGAAAAATTGCTTGACGTTGGATGAAGCATTTGCTGAAGGTTTGAAAGAAATTGAATAGAATTGGAAGAAGAAATGAATTGATTTGTTTATTGAGAAAATACTCGACATTGGATCGAGTCTTATTTTTGATCTTTTGGAAATGGTTGATTTTATTCTTGTGTTAGTAGCTAACTAAATAGTCAAACAAATAAAGAAATGAAAAGCCGTAAAATTATTACACACCGGGGGAGTGGGGTACATTTTGTCAAATGGAAATAATTAAATCGGGCCCAAACAAGAAATAATGCAATGTATGAGTGTAAGTGCAAGGGAACTGTCTCATTGTAAGAAGGTCCAAGAGTAAGCCATGTGAAGAAAATAAATAACACAACAAGTTATATATACAAAACACTCAAAAATTTAATTGAAAGAAACAACATTGGGATGTGCACGGATAAAAATCAGGATGCGAGGATGCGAATCAAAGTCACATAACATAATGACGTGCAAGGAAAATGAAAATTGAAAAAGAAAACAAGAAATCTAGATAATATGCTCAAAGCCGGTTTGCACATATTAACAACAATCGAAATGTCATATGTGATTAATCAAAATGCGGCGAAATACCATCAATGTATCGATAAAAATAATCATGGATAAACAACATGGGAATTGTTGAATCCATAAGTTCAAATCAATGTTTAACAATTAAAACAAAATAAAAGGGGTAAACATTATGAGGGGATTAAAACAAAATGTGAAATAGAAATTAAAGTGTTGCAAAAATCAAATATGGCACAGATGGGAATTGAATCCAAGACTAAGAGCTTGCCAAACCATCCCTTTTACCAACTCCGCCGAATAAGCATCCTTGTCATATGGTCTCAAGCGCTAATACATAACATAAAAAACGCACCAAGCCTTTTAAATAAAACACAAAGTTGAAAACAATAGCTGAACTTAGACAAATTCATCTTAACACACAAAGATCCTTTTTCTTTCCATTTTGAACATCTAAAATTTAAAGCAAGACAACCAAACAAATGGAAGCTTCAAGGAACCTAAAATGGAGAAATGAAAATAGAAACTCGAAAAGGAAACTAACCGGTTGTGGCGAGATTAACCGACGGATGTAGGTAAGGTTTCGTCTGAACTGGTCTTTGATCTTCTTGTCGTTCTTCACCACTAAGAAAAACTATGGTTTTCTTCTCTCCTTGTCGTCGACCTCTTTTTTTTGTTGGTGAACATTAGCGGCTCCTCTAAAAAATTTAGGGTTTTTCGGCTCCCTCTTTATGAACAGTGGCCACACTTTTTATATGTGACTCATCATCCTTTCTCTCTGCTGTGTTTTTTTCAGAGTAGTGGAGTGTACGGAGGAAGTTTGGAAATTTTTGTCCATATTCAGCTTGTGGTCCCCTTCTTCTTCTCAACCAAATCCATTTACTGTTGGTAATAATTAAATTACCTTTGTGAATTTGCTTCAAGGACTCCAATAAATTAGAATACATGTTTTCTCTTTTTGGAATTAAACTGGTTTTTGGGTGCTTGTGTTGCAGCAGCTTCGGCGTGGATTGAGGTTGGTCTTCTCGAGCCTCACTGTAAGGCCAACAGCTGAGACATCCACAATTGAGACACTGAATGACATGCCTGTCAATTTTCCATTCAAGGCAGGAAGCACTTTACCGGTAACCTTAGCAACTCTAACACTGCTGGGAATGATGTTAAATGAAGTATCCGCTTGAATAATTCGCAACTCAACAATTTAAACTGATGGCTTGGAATGCTTTGTTGCTATTCCAGGATCCATATTATGTTATTTTTTTTTGTACTTAGGGAGGTGGAGACGAGTGGAATTCAAAAGCAATTGAAGTATATGGAATGCTGAGACCGCGACTCGCTGCTAAACAGAGAAAATTAAATTGCACACAAATGCTCCTCTTTTGGAACTCAGGGGTCACGAAGCTTCCACATTGAAGTGGTTTACCTCATTGGAAACTACTTGAGAATGAAAAGTTATCAAAACTTAGCATGCTACTGAAGAACAAATAGAAGAATGTCTTGTCGGAAACGTCGATGCATTTGAAATGAAGTCACCAATACCAAGTGATCTTAATATGCATCACATGGTTGATTCAGAGATTGAGCAAGTTCACGTGGGACTCTTCCTTGGCAAGCAAAAGAGACAGACCACAAGATGAGTTGAAGCATATTCCTTGAATATCAGACACACCAGCTGGATGAGATGATTAATCATGTGGATCAAGAAAACAATGGTTTGTGGTGTACCCTGCAGTATCTAAGACAATGACTCCAGCTTCTGTCACAACAATACATTCAACAGCATGATCCCATATTTTTTACGGTATCCTTTGTGGGGAAGACGCAAATATATAGCTCCATCTCCTCTTGACATAGCTCCATATTCTGCTTGACTGTCAATTTTGACTGGCGGTGCTTGGACACCGAGTTTCCCTTAGTCTGCGTAGAGTCATCCAATTCCTGCATATATGTTCCATCACGCGGGGGCTTTGAAGCTGTAGCAGCAACACCAAATGATTCAGAGCTTTCGGGTGCAGAAGAAGAAAACCCCATTAGTCGACACACTGCTCGACGTAGAATTAACCTTATGAGGTTGCACTTGCACAGACTCACCGCTACATGCTGAGAAGCTCTCCACGAGATGAACATCAGCTTCAGAACTATGATTGTCAGCCAACAGATCAGGATGAATCTGTGAAATAAGTATTTCAAGAGATTTGGCGCCTCTTTCTCCTTCAGAAATCAAAGCAACAATAGCGGCAATCATTTGTTCCACGGCAGTTAGTTCATTTTCTAGAACAGGGACATTAGGTGACACTCCGTTAATGGAGCTAAAATCTCGCTCAGATTCATTTATTTGATCAGGGGAAGTAAAGTCAGAGTCAAGACCAGAACAAATCCGCTTAGGAATGGCCTCGTGACCATTGGCCAATTGTTCATTATCACTAGGAACTGGTCTTTTCCTAGATAATTCCCCAAAAACTAGCAACTGAGTTAATGGTTTGTTATCCTTGCCAACTCGAGCATCACGGGCAAATCGATCACCGCTTTTAATCATTTTGTCTACTTGACGAATCACCTGATCAGCAGCACCCCCTGCACTCATAGCTCGCAGGCTCCTTATCAGTTTTTCTCTTGACTCTATTATTGGAGAAAAAGTGCATCTTAGAAAATCCAAAAAAGTTGTTCTTAAAGAGTACTGAATACTGACAAGATGACATCCTTTTATTGTTTGAACATTTGGATCAAAATCAAGCAGAGCTGAGAGGATAATACCATAGTGTTGTGGTCTTTTCCTTGCAATGGTTGCTAAACAATTCACGACAGTAGTTGTCAAGCAATCCAGGGAGATGGCCAGGACACTGCAACAATTTAAATAAAATGCCAAGTGTCCTATTTGCCTCTGTCATCAGCACAGTTGGATCGAGAACAAGGTGAGAATCCACCAACCATGAGATATTAACAGCTTGGCTTACTCCTTAAGTGGCTGATTTTTCAGGATAACTGATGTCAGATATAAAAGTAATACAAAAATCTCCAAGAATTTCAGTGCCAACAACTTTATTCCAATAGACCCACCCTCCAAAGCAATCTCAAAAAACAACCTCCTTGAACTTAAGCATCCACATCCAAATCTCTTCTAACCACCTCTCAACTTTACCACGTTACTGGAACTGCAAAATCATCTCCTCAAAACAACTACATAATAAATTGATACCACTAATAATAGACTTCTTCACAACAGTTACATCGCCATCTCGTAAAAGTGTTAACATTGAAGATATCAGCGTAGGAGAATGTTCAGCTGCTCTAAAACCAATCTCCTCAATTATATTTGCAGTATGAACAAAAGTTTCAACTAGCTCTTCCTGAAACTTCAAGAATATTTTTCTTGCATAAAGATTAGCAGCCTGTTTCCATTGGTGAAGGCGTCCTCAAAACCGGTGTTGTGCAAATTGTCTCGAAGTCTGCTTCTATTTCCTTTTCAATCCAACCCTCTAGAGCTTTTTCATATTGCTTAAAGAACAATGGCAATGTCATCTGTTGGATGACGTAACCATCAAAAAAATAAACACCAAATCCTTGATTAGGAGACATTGCAGCAAAAAATGAATCATAGAAATATGCCGGAACCTATTGAGCACGGGAAATATACAGGGACTGAAGCCAATCATTGCTTCTAAGCTCATATTTATCAAGGATAGAATTCCAAAATGATTCAAACTCCTCGATAGTTCCTGTCAGGTTAATACAATTATAAAGTTCACCCTGAAAATTTGGATGCGATAGACACACATGGGCCAACTTCTCCTGGCCTTCTCTCAAGACATGCCACTTGTTAATACAATGGCGAGTTTGTGGGAAAACTTGTGACATTGCTGCCTATATGGCTCTGTCTTGATTGGTAATTATTGAGACAGGTTTTCGGTCACTCATTGCTGTGAGAAATGTCTTAAAGAGCCACAAAAAGGAAGCCTCGGAATCATAAAAAAAGAGTGCACAACCAAAACAAAACCAACTAACCATGACTGTTTACTCTAGTAAAAGGAACAAATGGCACTCTATACTGGTTAGCTCTGCATGTGGTATCCAGATGAACTGCATCACTAAAATGACTATAAGTTGCCCTGGATCAATGTTGGTTGTATATTAACAACAATCTGAACAAGTGTCTGTACTATCTGAGAAGCAGACACAGGAAGGGACAATATTTTAATGACAACAGTCTCAAGAACCAGTTGAGTATATGTGCCAGGATCCTGAACTTGGTAGAATGCCTTTCGGCCCTCAGAAGCATTTGGTAGTCCAGAATGAGATATTGCCGGTGGCATGGACATTGACCACTAAATCTCACTGAAGTTTAAGAAAACCAGTCACCCTAAGACACTTACAAACTCCGATAGTCTATCATAGTGACCTCGGCATCTGGAGCATCCAAATCATGATAACTTTGCATCTTCTGAGGGTCTGGTCTAAATGTCCGATTTACAGCAATTATTGGTGCCTGTCCACCCATATGAGGTCCAGACAGCATTGTTCTTCCAGAGGCATCATATGAAGATGGTCCTCCTTGCTCTCTTAGCATCTGCATTGCAACTTTTGGTGGAGCAGGAACAAAGGGTCCTAATGGTCCAGCACTAGGTACAGGCATCAATACTGGCGAAGGGCATATCTGAGGCAAAAGGAGGTACACCATGCCCTGCATAGGTGTCGTCCCTTATTTCATCTTGGTCTCCCATCTTAAGTGCTTTAGACTGCCTTTCATGGAATGGGGAATCGGGTTTATCTCCATTTATTCTGTCATTTCGTTCATGGTCTTGACGATTACCACGATCATCTCTCAATCGGCCCTCCAGGCCCAACCTTTGCTTTAAAGGCTTGTCCTGAGATTGCTGTAAATTCAGCGATTATTCCATCCGGTAATTCAGATGTCATCCCATGAGAATATATATCAGATAATGCATTGGGCAAATCCTCAATCAATTCATTATTTGAATTACTGATGGTAAATCCGTCCCCAGCGACAGGACAGGACATTAGGTTCTGCATATTGAAATCATTCGATAACAAAACATCCCTTGGAGACCTTTGCACATCATCTCCATAATGGTAACTGTTTTCGGCATCCTGTGAATCTGCATTATCTCCCTGAATAAGGCATTGACTGAGCATTATACTAAATATCCATACCCATGCTTGACAATGCAACAACGTCTTCCTTATGTTCACGGCTATCACTGAAACCGATAGGAACTTCTGCACTAGATGTAGTAGCTATGAATCAATAAATTCAGTTTGAAATTGAGTTAAATTTGGGTTACTAGCAGTGACTTTTTCCTCTTAGAAACTGTTGAACCTTATTTTCATCGTCACTAACATTATTTGCAACACAAAATTCAGTCTCTGAAAAAGCCATTTTCCCTTGTAAAGCGATGCCCCTAACCTGGTTGGGCAGTGAGTAAAAAAATCTAGACTTTGAATAGAATGATCTAGGACTTCTTAAGGACCTGGATCCCTCAATAAAATTCTTGAGCCTCAACCTTGGCATCAGTATCCATTTGCACAGGCTTGTCTCCTGTCTCATGCACGCCATTTATTGCTCCATTGGTATCAGCGGTTGCCTTAGCATCTTGCATATTAACATCACAGTCATTGGAGCTAGGAGGTGGTGCGGCAGCAGCAGTAGGGGCTTCATCAGTTTCCATCTTGGCATTTTCGTCTACTGATTCTTGGTAACTGGAACTTCAATTTATTCCTCTTCGAAGAGGGTTGCCGAATCAACAGTTACAATTCCATGAAGATTCTAACGAACTTTCACTTTAATCTTTCCCTTTTCAAAATTTTCAGTTTTGAAAGGGCCAATAGTATATGCGTTGATCTTTGTAGGTCCTTGTGTATCACTTTGATCATGACATCGTACATCAACAAAAAAGGTTTCTGTCCTGAAGAATGTCAGTACCTTGATACTTGGAATGGAATTTCCCTTGGGAAAAACAAGGGTACTTTGTTTATCGTCTGGTGCACTGTCCTGTGCATCTGACCCAGAACCTTCCGCTCAATTTTGGAAAACAAGTTCGACACATCCGATGCAGCATTCTCGAGCTCTACTCGTAGTTCAATTGCATGTTCTACCAGTTCTTTCTCAGATTTTAGGAGATTTGATATCAAGAATTCTTTTTCCTTAATTGTTGCATTTGCTTGTTTGTGCCTTGTGTAGGAGTTGCCAAGGTTCCACTTGCTTTTATTCCAATATCTAAATGTTCTTCAACAGGCAGACCTCTAGTGACCAAACTACTCAGTGTCGGGTCGAGGATGGCTGCAACATTCTTTTATCTTTTCTGCAGCTTCAATTGCTTTTGGTACAAAATTTCCATCATTAATTCCATGTGAAACTACAGAGGATGGCAAAGGGAAACAATCCATAGCAACAAAACTTTCTGGAACTGCAACTATTACTGATGCATCTCAACAAGAGCAGAAGTCATATATCATAAGAGCTGAAGCTAAAGCCCTTTCGAAAAGTCTTGATCTGAGAGAACCAAATTGAATGGATTGCACAAATATACAGCGCCAGAAAGAGGTGAGCTGGAGCCTATAGAAGATTAGACTTATGACGGACTCGGCATATAGGACCAACATATCCTATCTTATTATCCACTGCTAAATTTCAACGCTTTATCCCCTCTTGTGTAGATCCAGAAAGCATGCTATGATCTATTGCAGACTCGGTTGAAGATGAAGGCTCATCTTGAACAGCATGCCCACCACCCTTGAGAGTAGAGGTTCGATAAATTCTGGCATACGGTGTACGTGCCATACTATATATTGCAGATCTGCCGCGAGGTCTTGGGGTCACAAAAACCATTTTCATGAGCTACGGTATGTCTAGTAAACCTCGCATAACAATTAAAATTTGTAGGTTGTGAAGTCTAGCAGCGAACATTGGCAATATCTTAAAATTGTGTTGATATAAACCCTATGATTAGATGTAAACTGCATGCTAGGAGAGCAGAATGCGGAAAGTACGTAAGTCTAAAAGCATGACCTTCCTGTCTGTAGGTGCTAAGAGCAGTAAGGATGTATAAAACCAAATCAATTAGTTGTTCCACCACTTTTACATCATGTAGAAAAATCTGATCAAATTTAGGATGTGGAGAGGCTAAATCACATAATGAATGCAACAGACGAATACCACATAACACGTATTGGAACACATCTTCATTTCTTCTAGAAAAAATTATTATTGTAGTAATATGTAATGGATGAGATCATGCAAGCTTGCCCATATCAACCTTCAGAAGCACTCCTTTTGTATTTCCCTTGATCTATCTACTAAAACCCAAGCAAATAACGGATGGGCCTTAGCCACTAACTTGATTCCGACGACTGCCATGCTTGGTCCCTCTTGAACAAACCACATTATAATGACTCTCCCTTAAGACATGGCAAACCACTTAAATCTCCTTGAATTAAATAATGTTCATAAAAGCTTTTTCACGATAAAATTCTTTTTGACCACATACTCTAATCCTAGCACAATAATCCTTGGATTCTTTGATTACCACCGACGCATGCGCCATTGTATCCAAATATGTTGACAGTAGAACGTCGCCTTGAATGCACAAAACACAACAAGGTGCAACAATAATAGAAAAGGAGACCATTTGATGCTCATGAAAAAGGGGTTCCATATTAGAGGAACAACATCATGAGGAACAAATAATGAATGAAAAAAAATGATATGAATGTCAAGGTCAAAAACGGGGTATGGCAGTTGCCCTTATTTAAGTATCTTCACCCAGAGAACATGAATTATGACACTCTTCATGTGATTGTAGTGGAAGATAATTAAATACTAAGAATACCCAAATTTGATCCTAAAATGAAAATGCTATGATGTGATGTGCATGGGTGAAAGACTCTTTATTTCTGAATTTATCGATTAGGGACACGGTGAATTCTTAACAGGAGATGCTACTAGACAGACCAATCTATGGGGAACCCTGATGGCCCACAGAGAATTAGACATAATAGGGTAAAACAAACCTCTAGGGACAACAATCCTGCTGGAGAATCAGACACACACTAGAGAGTACTCAAAGTGAAATTCGATTAACGACACTTAGGATACAAGAGATATTAACAGTAAGTTCACACATGACTTACTAATGACTCGAATATTTTGAGAAAATTTCCACAACAAGTTCATACATGAATTGACGACACTGGAATAATCAAATAAAAAGGTTCTTCAAAAATAAGTTCAGACATGACCTGATAATACTGGAATAAAAGCTCAACAGCAGGTTCATACATGACCTGACAATGCTGGGGAATATGAAGAATGGTTCTGACAGCAAGTTCAAACATGACTTGACAACAAATAGAAAGATTCAAAAAGAGTATATCAACAAGTTCATACATGACCTGATGACAACTTGAACATTCTTGACAAATCCAGAGATTTCTTACAAGAAAAACATCCAATCAAAATTCTGGAAATTACTGCCAATGAAAGAGTCAAAATGACCATTTTCTGGGAACCTAGAGTCAACATGATAGAAAAGCTCTCTGTAGGTACAGACGCTGGTGACAACCAGACTTTTAGAAGGATACCAGTTACAACTGGATTTCAAGGGTAATGGTGACGACCAAACTTAAAGATACCATTTACAAATGGATTTGCAGATGCTGATGACAACCATACTTCAAAAGGATACCAGTTACAACTAGATTTCAACAAATGCTGGTGACAACCAAACTTTAAAAGGATACCAGTTACATTTGGATTTGACAAATGCTGGTGACAACCAGACTTCAAAATGATACCAGTTACAACTGGATTTCAAAATTTATGCGCCAGTTACAACTGGACTTAACAGATAATTCCAATAACAATTGGACTTAACAAAAATGCTGGTTACAACCAGACTTATCATACCATTGACAAATTGGCAATAGGGAAGGTTTACATTGAATCGCAATGACTAACTATCCCTAGTAACAATGACTCCACAAGACCTCGCTTCTGAAGGGAGCAGTTGTGTTGATCAGTGACAAACTGATGCAGTCTATGCCTTTTGTCCTTAATTTTTTCCTGGATCGCCCTTCCGGGTTTCCAATCCACCAGGATGCTCTTTTTTGCCTAAGTCTCCCTTTCATGTTTTCAACTTAGCGAGCTACCATTTTTTATTATCCCTAACTTTGCTTGGATCGCTCTTTCGGGTTTTCAGTCCATCGGGTTTTGTTAGGCATAGTATTTTTTGACTGCATCAGAGTTCACAGGGTGACTGAGCTCTTCTCCATCCATAGTTGTGAGAAATAGGGCACCTCCAGAGTATGCTCTTTTTACAACTTATGGGCCCTCATAGTTGGGAGTCCACTTCCCACGTGAATGTTTGTGTACTGGCAAGATCTTCTTGAGCACGATATCTCCTTCCTTGAACTCTCGAGGACGGACCTTTTTGTCAAACACTTTCTTGATTCGTTGTTGGTACAATTGTCCATGGCACAGAGCGGTCATACGCTTCTCATCAATGAGGTTAAGTTGATCATAGTTGTTCTGGATCCATTCAGCTTCATCCAGCTTGGCCTTCATCAATATTCTCATTGAAGGTATCTCTACTTCGACTGGGGGAACTACTTCCATCCCATACACTAAAGAGAATGGGGTTTCCCCTATTGAAGTGCGGACTGAGGTCCGGTATCCATGTAAAGTAAAAGGTAGCATCTCGTGCCAATCCTTATAAGTTTTCACCATCTTTTGCAGGATCTTCTTGATATTTTTATTGGCGGCTTCAACAACACCGTTCATCTTTGGACGGTATGGAGAAGAATTATGGTGGTCAATCTTGAAACTCTCACATAATTTTGTCATTGTCTTATTGTTCAAGTTTGAACCGTTATCTGTAATGTTCTTGCTAGGGATTCCATAGCGGTAGATAATCTCCTCAGCGCTTTCTTATCCAACAATGTAGCATCTTCTAGATACTCTTGATTTAGAAGATATTGCTTGATATCATGAAACCAAGGTTTACCATCAGTTTCTTCTTCAATCAGTTGACAGTAAGAAGGCTCATCTCTTCGCTCAATTCGAATAAGTGGAGCTTCATTATGGAATCTGACTTGGTACATTGATGATAATGTTGCCAAAGCGTCAGCCACTTGATTTTCTATTCTTGGGATGTGATGGAAAGTGATATCACATTGGTGTAGGAAGCAGCCTCTACCCATTTAGTAAAGTAATCAATGGTAACCAGGATGAAGCGGTGACCATTGGAAGTCTTGGGCTCTATAGCACCAATCATGTCGATGTCATTCATTGAAAAGGCCAAGGTGATGTCAAAACATTCAAAAGTGTTGGCGGTACATGCACTTTGTCCGCAAAAATTTGACATTTATGACATTTTCTTGCATAGCTGAAACAATCGGACTCCATGGTCAACCAGTAATAGCCAACTCTCAAAATCTTCTTGGCTATGGCATGTCCATTGGCATGGGTCCCAAAGTATCCTTCACGAATCTCCTTGATTAACATGTTTGCTTCGTGTCTATCCACGCATCTGAGCAGGACCATGTCATGATTCCTAATGTAAAACACACCATTGCTTAAAAAGTATTTGGACGATAACCTCCTCAGAGTTTTCTTATCCAACAATGTAGCATCTTCTGGATACTCTTGACTTAAAAGATATCGCTTGATGTCATGAAACCATTGTTTACCATAAGTTTCTTCTTCAATCAGCTGACAGTAAGCAGGCTCATCTCTTCGCTCGATTCGAATAAGTGGAGCTTCATTATGGAATCTGACTTGGACCATTGATGCTAGTGTTTCCAAAGCGTCATCCACTTGATTTTCTACTCTTGGGATGTGATGGAAAGTGATATTATCAAAGTATTCTAGCATCTTCACAACATGAGCATGATACGGGATCAGCTTCGCATCACGGGTCTCCCATTCACCTTTGACCTGATAGATCGCCAAGGCTGAATCTCCATACACCTCAAGGATCTTGATTCGGAGATCAATTGCGGCTTCAAGACCAAGGATACAAGCTTCATATTCTGCGACATTATTCGTACAATCAAAGCACAACCTTGCTTTGAAAGGGGTAAAGCCACCATTTGGATTCATCAAAACAGCTCCCACACTATGACCACTTTAATTGGAGGAACCATCGAACGCGAGCTTCCACCGAGATCCTGGTTCTGGTCCTTCATCTGGGCCTGGGATCTCACAATCCTTTATCACCATTATATCCTCATCGGGGAAATCAAACTTCAATGGATGATAGTCTTCAACTGGTTGGTGAGCAAGATACTCTTCTAATACACTTCCCTTGATTGCCTTCTAGGTTACGTACTGGATGTCGTACTCTGACAAGAGCATCTGCCAACGGGCAAGTCTTCCAGTCAAGGCAGGTTTCTCAAAGATATACTTTATTGGATCCATCTTCGAGATCAACAAAGTAGTATGGCAGATCATGTACTGCCTCAAACGACGAGTGGCCCATGCTAGCGCGCAACAAGTCTTCTCCAAAAGCGAATATTGACTTTCACAATCGGTAAACTTTTTACTCAGATAGTAAATAGCATGTTCTCTCCGACCAGTTTCGTCATGTTGCCCTAGCACGCATCCCATTGATCCTTCAAGCACAGTGATATACATGATTAATGGCTTTCCTGGGACAGGTGGAATCAAAATAGGAGGCTCTTGCAAGTATCGACGAGTCTTCTCAAAAGCACTTTGACAATCAGAATTCCATTCAACGGGATGATCTTTTCGAAGAAATTTTAAGATAGGCTCACACGTGGCCAACATATGTGAGATAAACCTTTAGATATAGTTCAAACGTCCTAGGAAACCTCTAACTTCTCGCTCGGTGCATGGAGCAGGAATTTCTTGTATAGCTCGGACCTTGTCAGGGTCTACCTCAATTCCTCGTTGACTAATGATGAAACCAAGAAACTTCCCTAAACAGACCCCAAATGTGCATTTTGCAGGGTTTAATCGTAATCTAAACTTTCTGAGGCGTTCAAATAGCTTCTTCATATGGCTCATATGATCTTCTTCATTCTGAGATTTAGCGATCATGTCGTCAACATAAACCTATATCTCCTTGTGCATCATATCATGGAAAAGAGTGACAATAGCTCTTTGGTAAGTTGCCCCATCATTTTTGAGACCGAAAGGCATTACCTTGTAGCAAAACATGCCCTAAGGGGTAATAAAAGTGGTCTTCTCCATGTCATCTGGAGCCATCTTGATTTGATTGTATCCCGAAAAACCATCCATAAAGGAGAATACAGCAAAACTTGCAGTGTTGTCTACCAGAGTATCAATGTGTGGTAGAGGGAAATCGTCCTTTGGGCTAGGTTTGTTCAGATCCCTATAGTCAACACACATCCTCACCTTGCCATCCTTTTTAGGCATAGGTACAACATTAGATACCCATTGTGGGTACTTCGCCACTGCGAGAAAACCATCGTCAAATTGTCGTTTGGCTTCTTCACAAATCTTCAGAGCCACATCTGGTCTCGTTATTCGGAGTTTATGTTTTACTGGCGGGCAGTCTGGATGAAGTGGCAGCTTGTGCTCAACGATGTCAGTGTCCAGTCCTGGCATATCCTGGTATTACCATGCAAATACATCCACATATTCTTGTAGAAACTTAACCAATCTCTCTTTGATACTTGCTTCAAGTGTGGTGCCGATTTTGACATCTTTCTTTCCTTCCTTTGTGCCAGGGTTAGTTGTTTCCACCGGTTCTTCATGTGGCTGAAGAGCTTTGGACTCGTGCTCGAGCAGCCTTGCCAATTCTTCGGGGATGTAACAATCTTCTTCACCTTCTTCTTCCACTTGGTAGATAGGGGAGTCAAAGTTATGAGAGGGAGTAAAGTCATTGAATTCAACGGGGTTATCATTTATTCTGCATGTTTGAATGATTGATTTCTTTTAGAAAAGTAAAGATGAAAGATGCATAAGTGAACAGGTTTTTTGTTTTTGAAAAGATTGCCACTTTCTTAAGGGAAGGAAAAATAAATGAATAAGAAGAACTTAACAAAATGCCTTTCGTTCATTGATAATGATTATCTGAAAATGAAACGGGGCCCTACAACATGATCCATTAGCCTTGGGCAGAGCTAAGGATTTGAAAGGAAAAATACAACAATTATTACTTTGACAAAGGAAAATTCCGGGGATCTCAACCGCCTTCCTATTGTTCAAAGCTGTCTCACACCGGTAAACCAAACATGGCTCATCTTCATTTTCGGTGCTATCTTCAATTGCATTGACCTGATCTCCATGGATGAATCCTGTGATAAGGAATACTTCTTGGATACTTCGGGTGTTGTCCTTTGCAGGGACTCGGGCTCCTTTTGCAGCGGAAGGCACATATCCCAGACCGAAACGATCATGCTTCTCACGAATATCAATAAGTTGACCCCAACCTTCAGGGTTTCCTCCTTCCATGCTAGACCTTGCGCTTTTCAGAGAAGCGAAAGACGAACAAGCTTTCCCAACCGGGTCCTTCATCTCCATAAAAGTGGCATTGGCTATTTCAAGAGCTTGGAAAGAAGTTTCCAAAGTGTCCTCATCAACCTCGATATATCTGAAGGATGAAAGGTGACTGACCCCAAAGTCCTCTTCCCTAGAGATAATAATCAGTTGATTATCCACCCCAACCTTCAGTTTTTGGTGTAAAGTGGAGGTAACTGCCCCTGCAGCATGAATCCAATGACGTCCCAGTAAGCAACTATACGCTGGATTAATATCCATGACTTGGAAATTAATCGGGAATACGTGAGGACCAATCAATATGGACAGTTCAACCTCTCCAATCACGGTTCTCCTGGAACCATCGAAAGCTTTCACTATTAAGGCATTGGGCTTCATAGCTGGTCCTTGATAAGATAACTTGGCGAGTGTTCTCTTTGGCATAACATTTAGAGAAGATCCGGTATCGACCAAGACTCTTGCCAAAGCATCATCTTTGCATTCTACCGAGATATGGAGAGCACGATTGTGATTTTGTCCATCCTCAAGTAATTCCTCTCCACTGAAGCTCAAAGTATTGCAGGATGTGATATTTGCAACTACTCCATCAAATTGGTCTACTGTTATGCTTTGTCTTACATGAGCTTGAGCAAGCACCTTCAGCAAAGCCTCCCTATGGGCTTGGGAGATCAATAGCAGAGACAAAATAGAGATCTTAGACTGTGTTTGATGCTACTGGTCCACAACCTTGTAGTCACTTTTCTTGATCAACTTCAAGAATTCAACAGTATATTCGGATTGAACCACTTCGGGTTCTTTAGTGGGAGCTACAACTGTTGATTCCTTGGCCGGCCCTTGAGGAGTCACATTGAATTCAGGCGTATAGATTTGACCACTACGGGTCATTCTGCTCATTCCTGCAATATTGGTGACGTCCTCACATACAGCTTCTGTCACTTCAGCGTCTGAACTTCCTTCAACTACCTTGTCCATAGCGGTAATCTCATATTTCTGGGGAACAACCTTGGTGCTCTCATACAGAAAAGGCGTGAGCATATATATCTCGACAGGCGACGACTTACTTTTCACCGGGACCACTCCACCATTGTAATATGGGATTTCAACTGGTTCTGGTAAATTGAAACAAGGTTCAATTACCAACACGTCTTCGTTCTTCGTAACACTGGATATCTGGAGCACCCGTTTATCCATCAAGGTTTGGATATTATCTCGTACCATCTGACCCCTCTTGGGTGTGTGGCACACTCTTCGCAGTTGTCATGATTAACATTGATCAGACCAGCTTCCACCAATCGGGCATGGAATGCTGCCAAAGGAGTCTTAACATCATCCACCTTATCAACCGTAACACCAATAGAGGCATCTTCAATGGCGTTTATTGCAGGATCTCCATGGGGAGGAAGAGGATTGTTCTTCACATTCAGTCTCATATCCTTAAAAGACAAGATCTTGCTCTCAATCAGTTCACGAACCCTATGCTTCAGAGCATAACAACCCTCTAGGTCATGCCCGAGGGCACCTTCATGAAAAGGATAGTGTGCATTAGGGTCGTACCATGGAGGCAGACGATTAGGTGGAGGTCCCATAGGCCTGGGAACCACCAAACCCTTTTACAACAAGGAGGGATAAAGCTCAGTGTACGACATTGGGATTGGATTGAAGGTCGCCCTCTCCCCTTGCCTCCTGTTCTGGTTTTGAGCATTTTGCCTCGGAGCTTGAGCTCTTGGCTGTTGATAAACAAGAGCTGCTGGTGCTTGTTGATAAGTTGGAGGAGCCGCAACATGTTGTTAAACTGGAGCTCGTCGATAAATCAGAGGTGCTTGATAAGCCTGAGCAGGTTGTTGATTGAATGCAAGCGTCACAGCAGCCACGTACGGTTGTGGAGCATACTGGACGGGATACATGGGCTACTGAAAGAGAAATGGTTGTTGAACATATTGTTGAGGTGAGTATTGTTATGGTCTCCTTCTTGGAGGAGCTCTTCCTTGACCAACAGTCACAACATTTGTTTCCCCTTCCTTCTTTCTGGGAAACCCTACAGAGAACTTCTTTGGATTAGCATTTGATGTTCCAGCTACAGCCGCCAGTTTACCATTTCTTACACCATATTCCACGCGAGCTCCTATAGCAACAAGCTCGGAGAATCCCAAAGAAGCACTTCCAACCATCTTCTCGTAGAATTGGGGTTGGATAGTGTCGATAAACAGTTCACCCAATTCCTTCTCTGCCAGAGGTGGTTCAACCTGAGAAGCCAGTTCCCTCCATCTCTGAGCGTATTCTTTGAAGGACTCCTTGTCATGCTGGAACATGCTCTGCAACTGTCTTCTGTCAAGCGCCATGTCCATATTGTATTTGTAATGTTTTATGAACGCGTCTGACAGGTCGTGAAAACACCTGATCCTATTATGATCCAGACTCAAATACCACTTGGAAGGAGCCCCACTCAAGCTATCTTGAAAGCAGTGGATCATCAGCTTGTCGTCTTCCATGTGTGCGGCCATTTTTCAATAATACATGATGAGATGGCTCTTCAGACAAGTATGCCCCTTGTATTTGTTGAAGTCTGGAGTTTTAAATTTGGCCGGAATCACCAACCCGGATACAAGGCACATTTCTTTGGCAGCAGATCCAAAGATGTGGTCTCCTTCTAAGTCTCGAAACTTCTTCTCAAGGAGCTGCATGTTCTCCTTTACTTATTTGATGTCCTCAAACCTTACTTCGTCACCAGCAACTGTTGAGTCGACAGTCTGATACATGTGATTTTGATCTTCATAGTGAGGAATATGCCTAGCATAGGCAGCTGGTGGAACCACAGTATGGATGATTGGACGTGCGTCGGCGTAAACCGGTAATGCCACGGCTTATTGGATAGATTTCCCCATGACTTGCACTACCTCCGCTCGGGGGACGAAGTCATAGGGTAGCCCATATGGAGGAAGGGTTGAGGGTAACGTCCTTTGAGGTTGGACTTCCACTGTTGGGCCCGTGGTCTCTGAAATCAGGGTCGCTTGCGGAACCTCAAACCTGATGGCTAAAGCTTGCAACATTTCTCGCATCTGGGACATGCCTCCCTTGATTTCGTCTAGTTCAGCTCTAACTCGGGCGCTTTCTTGCTCTTATTCAGCCATTCTCTGTCTTGCTCGGGCGGAGTGAGACTCTATTTTGAAAATGCATGAATTCATGTATGGATGCATCTTGTTTGCAAAACTCTTGGTTAGTTTCAGTCATTCATTTCAAAAATGCCACAACACTTGTTCGCAAATATTTAAAGTAATAAGGAAATAAAACATAATAAAAATGAATCTCAAAAGTGATTTTTTCATTACATAGCAAAGTTCAAATACAAACAACGTGCTTATGGCTTATGGGCTTTCCGAACCGTAGCAAGGTCGGTAGTCAACCCTTCCAACATCGCCTTACAAAATTTAATTAAATTAAAGACTTGATGCGGGGTGTTCTCTGGACACATGCACCAATCAGCTTCTTGTAGTTTCTCAGGTAGCTCTCGCATGACGGAATTCTCAAATCTGGACAGCCTCAGAAATTTTCCCTTCCACTCAGTGGAGAGCCCTTTGAGGTCATGAATGATGCGCAAGTCTTCACCCTTGGTCACCTCTATTTCCCTATAGAGGTTTCTCCAATATCTGCATTCACCTAGCAACACCATATAGGCAGCATCCTGATCCCCACCTTCAAGTGCCTGGATTCTAGCATCGGCTCGTTCCAAATGATATTTCAGTCGTGTGCAAACTCTTTCTGACTCTTCAATCTTCAGCTTCTCGCGTTCCAGAGTATCCTTGTATTTCTGAATGGGATTCTCCAGTTCACGAGTACGAATCTCAAAAATCAGCCGCGCTTCCCTTTTCATTTCAAGGGTCAATTCCAGAGTCTTATTGAGTTTTGAATCCGGAGTAAAGCTCTATCCAACTCCTCCTCCTTTGACTTGAACACGGATTTAGTGTTGTAGAGCGCTTGTCCGAATTTTTCCCTCCTTGGTTCAGACTCCCTAGCTCTTTTGTTGGAGATTTCAAGCTCTTTTTCCTTCTTCTGTTGACCGTCTTTCAAGTTCCCATTCTCTATCGAGACTCGGCCGAGCTTAATTCTCAAGTCAGCATTCTCCAACTCTAACTCCTTGATACGGGCATTGAGCTTCTCTACATCTTCAGGTAATATGGGTTCTGGCTCAGGGACCAACGGATAGATAGAAGGATCAAATGGAAAAGAAAGTTTAACCATCTGAACCCTCTCTCTAACCCAACAAGTGTAAGGCTCTTGAGCAATGACATTTCTCTTACCCAATTCCTTACCCTTTCTGATAACTGCTTGCCAAGACCTCTTGATCTTTTTCACCATGGGATGATCTGCTTCAGCACTGTGTAAGATGAAAGGCTTTAAAGCTTCAGCTTTTGGAGGGCCATTCATAGGGTAACAATGTTGCCTCAGAGATAACACGGGGTTATAGTTGATGCAACCCTTTGTTCTTATCAAAGGTACATTGGGGAAGTCTCCAATGCTGACAATAAAATCCTCAGTTTCCCAATCCCTGATATACCATTTAACATGATTGGATGTGAGGGAAGCTAACTTATGGGAAGGCTTGAGTTCCTTTGAGACAAAAGGGCCTTCTTCGGGCATATGGGATCTAAACCAGGCATGCAACAACTGCGCACAACATAAGATGGTTCATCCCTTCTTCGCATGACGATCATGGAGAGTGTAGTGGAGATCTGCCAGGAGGAACGGTACAGGGTTACTAGAGAGGAAAATTCTCACCGCCAGGTGATCCACAAAATGGTCAATATTTGGGAAAAGAACTATCCCATATACCAACACGGCTAACACAACATATAAGGCCTCCCAATTCCCCCGCTTTTCCATCTTCTTAGCTTGATCTTCCAAGAACTTCCTAGAAAATCCATTGAAAGCTCCCTTCACATCCCAATTGTCCACGACTTCAGAAACTTTCAAACCCAAAGCTAAAGTTATCCTCTTGGGAGGAATATCTTCATCGAACTTAGCAAATGGATTATGATCCTTCAGATTCCGGCCTACAATCCTCTCAAACTCCTCCGAGGTAGGAGTCAATTGGAAGTCAATAGTCACTGCAGTCATCATGTCCATCTTCTCATTTAGGATGTCCATAATTCTTCCATAGTTTTGCACAAAGTTGTTGAGTTTGATTGATGTTACTTTGGCACTCAAATTTTGCAGGTTGGCAAGGTCCACGTTCTTGTATTTGAACTGAAAAGTGCTTCTTCTCCCAGGATTCATTTTGCTAACAAGTCTTGGATTCCTGAAATAATGCGAAACAAACTAAGAGTTTTTCTTTTTATGCGGATGCAATGAATGGATGGATGCAATGTTTTTTTTTGGTATAGGTTCAAAGGTTCGAGGTATGGATAAATCTGATTGCTTTCCAAAACGGGGCTCTCACCGGGTCTAATCTAGGGCTTTGTTATAAAGGGTCCCCAGAGTCATTGATTCACAAGAATGTTTGACGCTTACAGAAAATACTCTCCGGTCGTCAACTCCATCAAGGGAATCTATTCTGGGTGAGGTTCTTGTACCGACTCTTACGAAGTATTCACCTCGGGAGTCCATACTATGCAACCATCGACTTGGTTCTAGACAGGGTACTTAGAGTCATGGATTCAAAAGAATGTTTGACGCTTACGGAAAATACTCTCCGATCGTCAACTCCATCTAGAGAATCTATTCTGAGCGAGGTTCTCGTACCGGTTCTTACAAAGTATTCACCTCGGGAATCCATACTACGCAACCATCATTTCTAGTTGGCCAAAGGTTCAATGTTCTAAAAGGTTCTTAGAGTCATGGACCCCTTTGAAACATTGAAGCTTACGAGGTATCCACCTCGGACAACAATATTCCCAAAATGATCTACTCTAAGTGAGGTTCTCGTACCGACTCTTACGAAGTATTCACCTTGGGAGCCTGTACTACTCAACCGTCGTCCTATCTTATGTTTTTTCACTTTAGACTCGGGTGTAGAGTCTTTCCCACATGGTTTGCAATCAAATATCCAATTACCCAACACAGTGGAACCAATATACAACAAATAGAACAATATAACAATAAAGATAATAAAAGCCACACAATTAAACAAACAAAGGCACACAAATGTCCTAACTAGGCTTGACTCACTTAGGGAACAACATAGTCCCCAACAGAGTCGCCATCTGTCGTACCTCAGGAAAATGAGAGACATGACCTAGCGAAACGCAATCGTACGCTCGCCATGATGGACTGAACAAAGTCGCCACCGAACTTTATTTATTCCTAAAAAGGAAAGGGGAAATATCGATAAAACCCAAGAAAGAACGACAATGATGTTGGTCGTCGCAACCAAATCAGGATTCGGGAGTCGATTACGCAAGGGGAAGGTATTAGCACCCCTCACGTCCGTTGTACTCAACGGGAACCACTAGGTTAGTTGTGTGCGTTAGTTTGAAATGTTAGGCTTTAAGTTATTAAGTGGGAAAGAAATAATAAAAGAGAGGAAAATGTTTTTGGATTTTTGATGAAGGACTAAACCTAAGTTTTTTTTTATTAGTGGGCCTGACAAGATTAACAAATCCTACTCCTACGTATCTCAACAGAGAAATCAAGGCTTACGTGGTTTTGGGTAGAAAAATGTTTGGTTGTTGGTCGATTTTAGCGAAAGCTACTTTGTGTCAAATCGACGAAAACATTATTAGACTACCCAAAATAGGTGGAGAAACAATTGCCTTGCATTGTTTTGAAACAAAGTACCTTTCGTTTGTGAAAAGGTTTGAAGGATTAATCCCACGGTGGCGAGAAAAGAAATTGATTGGTTTGATGTGTTTTGAGTAATGGCGAGAACTTGGATGGGCGAGATATCCATCTTGAATCCTAGTCTCAGGAGGGCGTGGTATCCACCGCGTTCCATTTCCATATTATTTACAAAAATGTTTAATAAGAATTAAGTGTTTTGAGGTTTGATCGAGAAAGGGTTTGAAGAAACAACATTGACAATTTTAAATGATGGCGAGGGCTAAGATAGGCGAGGCATCCACCTCGAATCTTAATCTCAGGAGTGTGTAGTATCCACCATGTTCCATTTCCATATTTATTGAAAAGTGTTTAGATAGGAATTAAGTATTTTGAGTTTTGTTGTGAAAATGACTTGACATTGGATCAAGTATTGATGGACGTTTAAGAGAACATTGAATGAGTGTTTGAGAGAAACATAATAGATAAATTTGGATGATGACGAGAGCTAGGATAGGCGAGGCATCCACCTCGAACCCTAGTCTCAGGAATGCGTGGTATCCACCACGATCCATTTCCATCTTTATTGAAAAGGTCTTGAATATGAATTAATATTTTTTTGAGTTTTTATTATGAAAAATGGCTTGACGTTGGATCAAGCATTTGCTGAAGGTTTGAAAAATTGAATAGAATGGGAGGAAGAAATGAATTGATTTGTTTATTGAGAAAATACTCGACATTGGATCGAGTCTTATTTTTGATCTTTTGGAAATGGTTGATTTTGTTCTTGTGTTAGTAGCTAACTAAACAGTCAAACAAATAAGGAAATGAAAAGCAGTAAAATTATTACACATCGGGGGAGTGGGGTACATTTTGTCAAATGGGGATTCAAAGTAATGAAATAATTAAATCGGGCCCAAACAACAAATAATGCAATATATGAGTGTAAGTGCAAGGGAACTGTCTTATTGTAAGAAGGCCCAAGAGTAAGCCATGTGAAGAAAATAAATAGCACAACAAGTTATATATACAAAACACTCAAAAATTTAATTGAAAGAAACAACATCGGGACGTGCACGGATAAAAATCAGGATGCGAGGATGGGAATCAAAGTCACAAAAAGCAATGACATGCAAGGCAGATGGAAATTGAAAAATCAAATATGGTGCACACGAGTATTGAACCCAGGACCAAGAGCTTGCCAAAGCATCCCTTTTACCAACTCCGTCGGATAAGCATCCTTGTCATATGTGTAGCACCTCAAATTTGCACCTCCCATTTTGTACATTCATTTTTCATGTTAAGTCATTAACATTGCATTGTCCACTGCATAACATTGCATTGTCCTTTGCCCAAGTGCAAGTCATCAGTCAAGACTGGTCAGGAGATCCAGTTGTGCAAGCAAGCAAGTGCATTTCCTATGGAAGCAAAGCCCTAGGGTTGGTTCATTGAGTTCATATGACCTAGGGATCATTTTGATGTGGTTTGGCCAAAGATTGGATGTTCAGAAGTCATCAGTCAAGATGCAATTCATCTGAAACTCTAGAAAGTCAACCAAAGTCAACTGTGCATTCAATCATGGATTTGAAGGTGGGAGATGGTTAGAGAGGCCTCATTCATGTCCATACAAGTCTCATTTGACATTTCAAACATCAACATTGAAGAATTTGAGGTTAGATGAAACGTTTCCAAAAATAGTAAGTGACCTGTAATTTGAAATTGCCAAAAATGGAAAGGTTTTCTCCTCAAGTTTACATCATCAAGCAAGCTTCAAATGAAACTTTGTCCAACACAAAAGTTGAAGATCTTGTTCTCACCTTTCCAAAAAGTCCAACAACATGAATTTCTCATGTATGGTTGGAAAGTTATGGATCAATCATTGTCAAGCAAATTTGAACTTCACAAGTGCATAACTTTTGAACCAAAAGGCCAAATGGAATGGTTCTTTTTGCAACATTCTTATTTTGACATGAGCTATCCAATTCATGCATCACATTTCATGCATTTCCATCACAAAATTTTTGGCATTTTCATTTGAATTTTGGAGGGAAATTCCAAATTCAAAAATTATGCATTGCCTTTACATTTTTCCACTTGCACTTGGTCTTAAACAGCATTTGGAGTGAATTGGGGACAAAAACCGTGTACTGTAGCATCCATTTCATGCATGTAAGGTGAATTGCACAATTTGCATCAACACCTTCATTTCACTTAATCCACTTGCCTTTGGCTAATGGTGATTAAGAACTTCATTAACAGACCATATATATAGCATAATCATAACAGAAACTTGAGGAACACATCAAAATTTTCAGATCTAGATCCAATTGCACAATTTTCACAATTTGGTTCTCTCACTTTTTCATCCAAATTCTTCACAAACCTTGCCTTGTTCTTGATCAATCTATGATCCACGAGCATTTTTGAACAAGATGGAAGCAAGATTTCAAGGATTTCGTGCACATTTTGGAACTGTTGAAGTTTTGCTCATCAATGGCAGTTGAAGATTCCAGCTAGATCGTGCAAGATCAACCTCCAAACCTTCATCCAAATCATCATACAAGAGCTAAAGAAGGACTGTTTGGACTTGGCAAAGCTTGAATCAACTTGTTTCACTTCTGCACTTCAATTAAGGTTAGAATTCGATCATCACCATTCATGAAATTGTTGTATGCTTTTGGTAGATCCTTCATTGGTGATCACACTGAGCTTTGTAGTATCGAATTTCATTAAGAAATGACCTAGTTATGTTGATTCTAAGTTTGACATGTGAATGTTATCTTGCTCGATCCATGCATGATAATGAGAATTAGGTCAAATTGATTATAGCATGTTAATGTACGTGGAAAGATCTACGAGATGATGTGGTTAGTTTCAATTTCTGGACAAAAGTGTTCTTGAGCCTCAAGAACATTATGAATGCGCGTGAATGTTAGGGTTTCTATTTTCCAGAATGCATTTGATCTTCATGAGCGTGCTTTGCATGAAATTTCTTGTTTCTGGCCATGCATTGGTTGTTTTAAGTCCAGCGTGGCGTTATGATTGGTCACGAGCGCGCAGCCTTGCCACATAGGCTTTAATGAAACGGTGAGTTTCATTGGTAAAGCGCCAAGTTCAAATTCTTACACGGTTCGATTCCAGCCGTGTGTATTTCCAAATAAGGCCTTTACATTTTATTCCTTTGTTCACCATGCCATTCATGTACATGCTTCCATGTTTTTTTATTTTTTTCATTCATTCAAAAATTCATAACTCAATGAATATTGATCCGATTGACCTGGGATTTTTTGCACTTTGTTCCTCATGATGTCTAGTATTTTATGAGATTTTTTCCAGAAATTGTGCATGGTTGGAATTTAATTTGGCTTAGGGATTGTGTATGTGTATGTTTTCTTGACCTACCTTGCCATATCCTTCATGAAATGATGAGATTTTATCCAATGCTCTTGAAACTTTGCATGCTTAAACTAGACATCCTAATTGACATTTTTGTATAGGTTTTGTATTTTTCTCATTTCTGGTTGTTGAGTTATGATCTGGTTAATGTAGGTGTGACAATGTGTGTCACACCATTGCTTCCTCAACTTTTGGATTTTATTTGCCATGCCAATTAAATTCCAATTGATGAGATTTTTTGCATGTTGCCTTTCCTGGATGTTAGGATTGATCATGAATTTTTTTAGAATTTTTGGATGCATTCCGGATTTGTTTGAGATTTTCTTTGCTGATTGGTCATGTTTGGACTTTTGAATAGTCATGAACTTCAATGATTTGTGAAATGGTGGATGTTTATCATATGAACTTGAAATTTTGTACATTGATTCTAGACACTTTGAAGTTTATTGTGGCTTTAGTTTGAGACATTTATCATGTTTGGATTCTGTTTTAGGCTTGTGCTAAGTTGATGCATCTATTTGTGCCCTAATTGAGCTTGTTTGTGCTTGCCTTGCCTTATGGAATTTATTTACCATGCTTCTACTTGTCCAAATGCCTTGAATTTTAGTGGGATGATCATGTGATGTGTGCTGTTTAGCCATGATTTTTCTTGAGGTTTATTGAATCATTTTTGAGTTGATGTGGATTGGTTCATTCTGTTTGCTTCTATGAGCTTTCAACTTGCATGCCTTGCCATGATTGCTTTGTGAAATGAATTTGGTTGATGCTATTGACATGAGACCACTTGGATGATGTTATTAATTGATTGAGCTTGCTTCTTGTCAATTTTCATGTTCTGTTTTGAATTATTTCTCCCTCTTTGACCCTAGGCCTTGTCCTAGTGGTTTGTGCTTATGGTTGAGTTGTGTTTTCAGGACAAGAAGCATATGGCCTTGAGGAATTGGTTCATTGGCTTGAGCTACCTATTTGATTGATGTTGATTAACATTGAGTTGTCTTGTAAGTGGATTAGCTCCTTTGAGTTGAGCTTGTGCTTTGCCTTGGTGCATTGATGCTTGTCTGTTTAATTGTGTACTGTTGACTGTTGACCACTAGTCTGTCTGTTTGACTTTTGTTGAGTTGAATACTGATTGAGTTGGATTGTTTTCAGGTACATTAGTTGCTTTAGTTCCTTTGTGAACTTGCTTTTGCTTGGCTTGATAGCTTAAGCATTAAGGTATAACTTCTCTGACTTCATGTAGTCTGGAAGACCTGTCCTGTTACTTGGGCAGGCACCTGTCTGAAGCCCTCCTTAAGAGGCAATGCTTGTGTTTGTTTACTTTTGTGCCAAGCAGGAAAAGACCTCTAAGAGGCAATTGGCAGATAAAAGAGATGTGTAACCCATCTCCTGCTATTCAGTTGAGTCATCCCTTGGCTCACACACCTTGTGTTGATGCATTGTGGATATTAACCCAAGATCCTTGTTGAGTCAGTCACATGTGGAGAAGAGTTCCAACTTTCTGAACTTCCACACTTTCATTTGTCTGAAGCTCTCCCAGGCAAGGGATAAGAGCTGTGAGGCACACCCCTCACTTCCCATTTCATCATCTTCACCCTAACTCTCAATGTTAGGGTTAAGAGCTAACATCACCCGATTCCAGTTGGCTTGTGTTTCACAGCCTAACCTTGTGTGAGCCCACTTTGTGTGTACATAGTGTGTGCTATTTGTGTGATTGTTTGCTTTGCCTGTGCTGTTTAGGATATCTTGCTCCCTGTGCAAGTTAGATAGCAACCTTAACTTAGGTATCGTATGCATGATAACTTCTAGGCTCGATTCGTAGTCTCCCTAGTAGTTTGTCTCCCTTTGTATCTGGTTAAGCTAGCCCTTTGTCCCTGCGTAGGGGAACTACGTCGCCCTGATCCTCATACCAGATGAGGTACGTAGGCAGGAGATGAGCTGATCTCTCCGGGCGCCCTTTTTTTTGTTTTGTCCCTTGTGTGTGTTAGGAGATGGATGTAAGACCAGCGATTGGCATTCCGTATCCTTTTGATTGTGTGCTTGGAGTCCGATGTAAGCCCAGCGATTGGCATTTGGTTTCTAGTGTGTGTGTGTTTGGTTCGGAGTCTCATGTAAGTCCAGCGATTGGCATTCGGTTTCCATGTTTGCCTGTTTTGTGTGGAGTCTGACGTAAGCCCGGTGATTGGCAGTCGGTTTCCTGTGTGGTTTTGTTTGGCGTGCGTTAGCCGAGCTACGAGTGCTCTGATTCTTCTTTAGTCCGAGAAGATAGGTATGCATAGGATGCGACATCCTAGCGAGCACGTTTTCCCTTGTCCCGAACTACGTCGACTCTGATGTCTGTGCCTGACAGACTACGTAGGCCCAGGATGCGATATCCTGCCGAGTTGGTTTCTTTTGTCTTTCCTGTGTCTCTTTTCAGCCAGTGTTTGATGTGTTTGAGCAGCATTTTAGCAACCTTTATCCTTCCTTTTGTGCGCGGATCCCGTCGAGTATGACAGATGCGTAGGGGTGCTAATACCTTCCCTTCGCATAACCGACTCCCGATCCCATTCTCTTTGGTCGCGAGACCATGTCTTTTCCAGGTTTACTTCGAGCGTTTCCTTTCCCTCTTTTGGGATAAATAACGCACGGTGGCGGCTCTGTTGTTTCGTTTTCCCGCCGGTTTTTCGCGTAATGCGACAGCTGGCGACTCTACTGGGGACATAGAGAAGTTGACCTCTTGCTGGTCCATCTTCCCTAAGCGAGTCTCTCCTAGCGCTCTCTAGGTTAGGGTTTTGGTTGCTGTTTGCTGTTATTTATTGCATTCATTTATTTATTGTTTGCATTTATGTTTGCATTAATGTTTGCATTCATTCATATTCATCTGTGCTGGTTGTGCTGTGTTCTCTCTGTTTGGGGTGGGAGTTACTCGAGGTAAAAGGCCCAATACCCAGGCTATGAGTGAAATCTAGGAAACCTAGGAATAGAGTGATTCATGGGAAGTGGGTGGTATGCGCCACTTAGCGGAACATTGACATCACGAGCAGTTCAGACCCTGATGGAATATTATCGTTACATACTTCGGGTGTGTATATGATGATATTCTGTGAAAGGTTATTTATGCTGCGTTTCTCTCGACCTTACCCTGGCCTAGATGACACCCGTGAGTGGGGAGGGAATGATCATTATTACAGGTACAGTTGGTGACTTGTCGGTGACTTGTTGGTGACTTGTGGTCCTGTTGGTGACTCTTGGTTCTTCAGATGACAGTTTATCAGATGACTTTGGGTGTCAGATGAATTGTGGTTCCGAGTTCAAGCCGAAGCTTCGATCTTGTGTTCCGAGATGCACAGCCTGCCAGTCTTGTCTGCATCATTTGCATCATAGCATGTTTATTTTCAAAAGATACGCAATAAAAAAAAGAATTGAAAAATGAAAAAAGAAAAAAAAGAAAAAACTAATCCCTGCATGCATATCATTTCTCAGGTACATTCCAGAGTCTATTGACTGATAGAGATGGCAACAGTCCCAGAGTTGAAGCGAAAGACTTGTTCCTATAGCTTTCACCGTGAGCCTTTGACGTCTTTGATAGAGTTGAGTAACCTTGTGACCAGTGGTAATCAGAAGGGGTTCGTTGATCAGTATGGAGATATTTTGACACTGTTGAAGATGGTAGTTGATCCAGTGCCGTTGCAGACTCTTCTTCAGTTCTACGACCCAGAGCTTCGTTGCTTCACTTTTCAGGATTATCAGTTGGCGCCTACTCTTGAGGAGTACTCCATTCTGTTGAATGTTCCGATCCGGTATCAGGTTCCTTTCTTAGACGTGCCTAAGGAGGTTGATTTCAGAATTGTTGCCAGAGCTCTTCATTTGGGTATCAAGGAAGTCAGTGATAATTGGAGGTCCAGTGGGGATGTCGTGGGTCTGCCTTTGAAGTTTCTGTTGAGGATTGCCAGAGAAGGAGCAGAGAAGGGGAATTGGGAAGCTTTTCATGCTCAGTTAGCTGTTATGATTTATGGGATTGTTTTGTTCCCGAGTATGCCCAACTTTGTGGACTATGCTGCAGTCATTATCTTCATTGGAGGAAATCCAGTTCCTACTCTGTTAGCTGACACTTATTATGCTATCCACAGTAGGCATGGTAAGGGTGGAGCTATCAGGTGCTGTCTCCCACTTTTGCTCAGATGGTTCATGTCTCTCCTGCCAGCCAGTGGACCTTTTGTAGATGCTCAGAGCACTCATAGGTGGACTCAGAGGGTTATGTCTCTTACTTCATATGATATCAGATGGCAATCTTAACGGATGGATGTGCGTGATGTTATTAGGAGTTGTGGAGAATTCCGGAATGTGCCACTTGTAGGGACTAAGGGTTGCATCAGTTACAACCCGGTTCTTTCTCTTCGCCAGTTGGGGTTCGTGATGAATGGAAGACCACTTGATGCTGAGATAGCTGAGAGTGTATATTTTGAGAAGCGAAGTGACCCTGTTAGCTTGGAGCGAGTGGGAAGAGCTTGGAAGTCTATTGGTGTCCAAGATGGAGTTGTCCTAGGGAAGAAGTTTGCCATTGCTATGCCTGATTACACTGAGTGGGTCAAGAAGAGAGTGGAAACTTTGTTGTTGCCCTATGATAGGATGAATCCTTTGCAAGTGCAACCACCTTTGATTCTTGCTGAGAGTGTACCTGCTGAGCAGTACAAACAAGCCCTGATGGAGAATCGCAGGTTGAAAGAGAAGGAGCAAGATGCCCAGATGGAGTTGTACCAAGCCAAAGCTGATAGGTTGAACTTGACTCATCATCTCAGAGACATCCAGAGTGTAGATGTTGGTGGAGCGAGGAGCAAGAAGAGATCTTATGAAGAGATGGAGAATTTGCTGAATGCAGAGCACAGAGAGTGTTTCAGATTGCAGAGAGCTGAGGCCAATTATCAGAAGAAGATCAGAGACTTGGAGAAGCAACTTAGAGACAAAGATGCCCAATTGAAGAAGGAAGTCGACCAGAGACTTGCATCAGAGAACCAACTTGGAGGAGAAGTTGTAGAGCTTAGAAGACAGTTGAAGGAGAAGCTCACTCCTTTGCCAGAATGTTCAGAGTGTGACCTGTTGATAGACCAGTGTCACTACTTGAAGACGCTCATTTCTGGAAGTCGTTTGTCTTAGCTTGTATTCCTGATGTTTATATTGAGAATCACCCCTAGGCTTGTTGGGTGGGATTCATTGTGATACTTTGATTTACCTGGATCTTGGTTGACTTTGTTGTATGATCATGTTGCTCATTTATAGATGAGGTTATTGGTTTCACTCTGTACTCATTGCTCTTATGTATGTTGTTTCTGTGTTTCCTGTGTTGTTCTTGTTGCAGGTTGCCATCTTTCGAAGATGAATCAGTCTCTTTGAATGCCTGAGAAATGAACATATCATGTGCATCATACTCATATCATATTGCATAACAGGTGCTTTTGTTCGCGACTTCTCACTCTGGTTCCTGTGTCAGGCAGGATAGCTGATCAGAGACCGCACCAGTATTCAACCAGACTCAATCAACAGAGAAGTATGGATCAAGTTCAGACGGAGTTGGCTGAGATGAGGGCGAACATGGCCCAGTTTATGACGATGATTCAAGGGGTTGCGCAAGGTCAGGAGGAGCTTAGAGCCCTGGTTCATAGACAAGAGACCGTGATTCCGCAGTCCAACCGCGCGTCGCCGGTGGGCGTGCCTGTTCATGAGAATGTTAATGTTGCTGCTCCCGCCAATGACTATGCCATGGGTGATGAGTTAAGGGGGATCAGAATCAACGGACAACCTCTTGCTGCAGAGACTGTCAATGCCAGAGCTACCCGGGCTCCTGTTCGTCATCCTGCTCCGATTGTTGATAGACAAGAGGA
Organism: Lathyrus oleraceus; assembly: GCF_024323335.1. Taxonomy (NCBI): domain Eukaryota; kingdom Viridiplantae; phylum Streptophyta; class Magnoliopsida; order Fabales; family Fabaceae; genus Lathyrus; species Lathyrus oleraceus. The sequence continues at coordinate 56,585,995 of NC_066580.1, read as the reverse complement.
CATGTTAACACTGCTGAGTGAAGATGATGAAGTTGTTGGGAGAGTTGAGGATAGGGATCGTAAGGTGGATGCCCTTGGTGAGAAGATAAGAGCCATGGAATGCCAGAATTCCTTGGGTTTTGATGTGACCAACCTGGGTCTAGTGGAGGGGTTGAGGATCCCATATAAATTCAAAGCACCCTCATTTGACAAATATAATGGTACTTCTTGCCCTCGCACCCATGTGCAGGTTTATTATCGGAAGATCTCTGCTTATACCGATGATGAAAAGATGTGGATGTATTTTTTCCAAGATAGCTTATCTGGGGCTTCCTTGGATTGGTACATGGAACTGAAGAGAGATTCTATCCGATGCTGGAGGGATCTGGGTGAGGCCTTCTTGAGGCAGTACAAGCATAACATGGACATGGCGCCGAGCCGGACTCAATTGCAGAGTCTATGTCAGAAATCCGGAGAGAGCTTCAAGGAGTATGCCCAGAGGTGGCGTGAACTGGCTGCTAGAGTTCAACCCCCTATGCTGGAGAGGGAGTTAACTGACATGTTCATTGGTACTCTTCAGGGTGTGTTCATGGACCGGATGGGAAGTTGCCCATTCAGTAGTTTTTCGGATGTGGTTATCTGTGGGGAGAGGACAGAGAGTTTGATCAAGGCTGGTAAAATTCAAGATGTTGGGTCCTCGTCGTCCAAGAAACCTTTTGCTGGGGCACCTCGTCGGAGGGAGGGTGAAGCCAGTGCTGTGCAGCATGGCAAAAGAGTTGTCAATAGAAATCAATATCGTCAGGTTGTTGTAGTGACAATTCCGGCACCTCAACAACGTCAACAACCGCAACAACAGAGAGTTCAACAACAAATGCCACAACAACAACAACAACAGCAACGTCCGTATCAGCCAAGGCAGAGGATGCCTGATAGACGTTTCGACCCATTGCCAATGACCTATGTTGAGTTACTGCCTGAGTTGCTCAGACTAGGGTTTGTCGAATTGAGGACCATGGCGCCGTTGACAAAAATACCACCTGGGTATGATGCCAACGTGCGTTGTGACTTTCACTCTGGTGCGCCGGGGCACCATATTGAAAACTGCCGGGCTTTTCATCATAAAGTCCAGGACCTGATTGATGCCAAGACTATTGATTTTGCTCCTGTACCGAATGTTGTAAATAACCCTATGCCGCCGCATGGTGCTCACCGGGTGAACAACATTGACGGGGCGGAGGCTGAAGATTTGGTTGTCAGTGTGGACGATGTTCAGACCTCTTTGTTTGTGGTAAAGGGCCGTTTGTTGAATGGTGGTGTCTACTCGGGCTGTGATCGGGATTTTGTTGATTGTGCTGATTCTGAGAATGGCTGTGGTCAGTTAAGGGCCGGTATCCAGGGTTTGATGGATGAGGGTTGTCTGCAATTCAGTCGGGCTATAAAGGATCGTGGGTCAGTGTCAGCTGTCACTATCTACTTCAAACCGTCTGAAGGACGTGGTCAAAGGGTTATGAGTGCGCCTACAACTAGTGGTACTCCTGTTACCATCTCTGCACCTGTAACTGCCAGTAATCCAACTACAATCGTGGCGCTAGTCAGAAGGGTTGTGGATAGTCGGGCTGTTTGTTAGATGCCCAAAAGTGCTTATTTGAGCTATCATATGTGGGCATCTTTCACTCTTTTTCCTTGCTAAAAGTGTCAAAATCACATTTGTTTTACATGGAATGCGTTACATTGATAAACAAGCTTGGTGCCTTTGATGTGTGTGTTATTGTGCAGGAAAGGCATGAATTAATTGATAATAAAGACACAAAAGAATTGGCAAAGGAACCAAAGAATAGGAGCATTTCATCTGCCTACTCGCTAGGCGAGGCTGCGGCGAAGAATGGGTTCGCTAGGCGAGCTCCTGGCGAACAGCTCCAGTAAACTAGCAAATTAATTCGCTAGGCGAGCTCAAGGCGAAGTCTGCAGCGAATTCATTCTGTTTTGGTGAAAAGTGCAGCCAACACTCACTCGCTAGGCGAAGCTCTAGCGAGTCCCCAGCGAGCATTCCAGTAGCAAAACCTCTCAACCTCGCTGGGGCGAAGGTTGAAGCGTGTCCTTCGCTAGGCGAAGGTATGTTCGCTAGGCGAACATGACAGTTCAGCAGGCCCTGTTTGCTCTGGGCGCAGGGGCTTTTTGTGCTCATATTTGACCTTCGCTAGGCGAGCCATTCTGCTCGCCTAGCGAACATGACAGTTCTGCACTTGTCTATAAGTAGCAGGTGCCACTTTTGGGCACCATACCTCATTTTTACCAACTTTTCCATTTTTTGTACTTTCTTCTAGATATTTTACAACATTGTTTTGGAGGAGCTTTTATGCCCTAATTTCATTTCTCTTCATCTAGCAACCATCTTCCACAAAAAGAAGGTGGATTCCCATCCAACTTCGATTATCCGACTTGGATGTTGATCAACCTTCTTTCCTTACTTGCCGACCAAGCTACCATGAAAATGAGTAGCTAAGTCATCCATTTGTCAAGGTTAGATGTAGGTGATTTCTAGCTTTGTGTGTAAATGTAAGGATCCTCATATGTAAACTCTTTAACGGTAAATATATGATGAAAACTTTGTTTCTATTTAAAACTCTTTGTGTTGGTATTTGATCGAGAGATGCTTACCGATTCTTGACCTAGGTTTTCATCCAAACTTGTTTGTTAGCTAGAGATAGTAACGAATGATTTTGTTCACCATAAGGTTGAACCAAAAAGTTGTCATTTTGATAGATTGTGTTCGAGAGAAACAATGGATCAAAATAGCAAAACTCACAATGGGTGTTCGAGAGAAACGCATTGAGAGGACCTTGTGAAATTATTTATCATCTAAAGGAGTTTATAAGATTGTTGACCGAGCAAATACATGCAAAGTGATCATTGAAACCTAACTTTGACAATATTTCTCATATTAATCAAAACATAACTTTTACCGCAATTAATTACTTTGTATGCAAGATAACTTGATTAAAACCAAAACCCTATTGTTACATTAAGTTAAGATTAATTCAACCATTGAACGACAGTGATATCTTACAATCTCTGTGGATACGATAACAAAAACCCGACACGAAATATACATTTCAACAAAATGGCACCGTTGCCGGGGATTGTAAATTGATATTGCGAGCATCGCAATGGTTGTTTAAGTTTTAGCTTGTGAATTTTTGACTTGTGCTTGTAATTTGTTTGGTTTAGTGTGCAGCTTACGTTTTATGCGAGGGCAAATCCCTGTGGACGAACTTCTTTTTGATCCTGAGATCGAGAGAACCGCAAGGAGGCTCAATAGCAAAACGAGACGTAGGAGGCAACAGGCTAGACAACGCCAAGAGCAAGGGGAAAGTTCTTCGACCACAAATCCACACCCATTCATACCAAACATGGAGCCACAACCACCACCACCTATTTCTACTCCATGTATCAATAGTCCAAGGAACACCGCTCAGTTTGCCAACCAAACAGGAAGGCAAGCTGAGATGAAGACGGGAACTCTGAATTTATTATATGGGAGTCCATTCACCGGAATGGACCATGAAGACCCATTTGCTTTTCTCACAAAATTTTATGAGATAGCATTGGCTGCCGGAGTGGATCAGGCTCAGGAGCTTCCGTTGTTCAGACGATTATTTCCCCACGTTTTGCTCGGTAAAGCAAAGGATTGGTATCTCGATCAAACACCTGCCGTAATGACAGACTGGAACGTGTTAGAGGAGAAATTCATTGAAAGACTTTTCTCCCATAACCGATTCATGGAATCAAAGACGGCCATCTCGGTGTTTTCTCAAGGAACCAGTGAATCGTTGAATGAAGCGTGGGAGAGATTCAAGTCCATGCTTAGGAAATGCAAAGGGCATGGATTTGATGAATTAACTCAAATCCATATCTTCAGAAATGGACTTCAACCAAACTGCAAAACGTTGTTGGATGCCACCTCGGGTGGCTCGTTGATGTCAAAGAGTGCCGAAGAAGCCACAAACATTATCAACCGTATGGCTTTGAATGATCTTCAGAGTCAAAGTCGTGGAAATTCTTTGAAGAAGGGGGGGGGGGGGTGCTTGAGTTAGGGACGAATGATGCCATCCTAGCCCAAAACAAGCTCATCTCACAACAAGTGGAACTCTTAACGCAACAAATCAAAGAGTTAAGAGAACCGTCAAAAGCTAAACAAATAGCTTGTTGTGAACTTTGTAAAGGTGAACATGACACCGGATTTTGTCCACCTCCCGGTTTTGACGAAGTAAACTACATGGCCAATCAACGGGACTATCAACCGAGACAACAACAACCTTACCAACCACCACAACAACAACAACAACAACAATTCCAAGGGAACCAAGGGTTCCAACCTAGAAGCAACTATTATCATAACCAAGGTTATGGAGGTGGTTCTTCTAGCCGTCAAAACCCTCCCCAAAATCCGTATCAACCTCAACAACCGCCGGTAGTCAATTCTAAATTGGAAGAGACATTGACGCAATTCATGCAAATGTCAATGGCCAATCAAAAGAGTAATGACGCGGCCATAAAAAATCTTGAAACTCAAGTTGGGCAACTTGCCAAGCAACTCGCTGAACAACATACCGGTCCTTCTTTTTCGGCTAATACGCAAACAAATCCTAAGGAGCATTGTAAGGCGATTATGACGAGAAGTGGGAGGGAGTTGGGTAGTGAAAATGAAAAAAGAGTTGAGAGTGAACAAAGAGACAAAGAGAAAGAAATTGAGGAGGAAATAGTGGAGGAAAATGTTGATGGTGAAGTAGGAGTGTGGAGTGATGAGGAAGTAGTTGAAAAGAATAAAAATAATGGTGAAGTTGAAAAAGAAAAAGGTGTGGGGATTGAGGAGAATAAAAGTGATGAGGTAATAAGGGAGGTAGTGAAGAAACCTAGATGGAAGAGTGCTAGAATTGCAAAGGGAAAGGAGGTAGTGAGCGCTACTCCGGTCCAAAATCTCCCTTACCCTCATGCTCCCTCCAAAAGGGAAAATGAACGGCATTACGCCCGGTTCATGGATATTTTTAAACAATTACAAATTAACATTCCGTTTGCTGAAGCCTTGGAACAAATGCCAAAGTATGCCAAATTCATGAAGGACATACTAACCAAAAAGCGGAGGTATACGGAACCGGAGACCATCGTCCTTGATGCGAGCTGTAGTGCCATTATTCAAAGGACGCTTCCTAAGAAAGAGGTTGATCCGGGAAGAGTTACATTGCCGGTTAAGATTGGTGACGTTTATGTCGGGAAGGGACTTATTGACTTGGGGTCGAGCATAAATCTTATACCTTTGTCAATTATCAAGAGGCTTGGCAACATCGAGATTAAGTCCATCCGAATGACATTACAATTGGCGGATAAGTCGACGACCCATCCTCATGGCGTAGCCCAAGATGTGTTGGTGAAGGTCGACAAATTCTTTTTCCCGGTGGATTTTATTGTAATTGATATGGAGGAAGATGATGATGCTCCGCTCATATTGGGGCGACCATTCATGAAGACCGCAAGAATGATGATAGATGTTGATGACGGTTTAATGAAGGTGCGGGTTCAAAATGAGGAAGTCACCTTTGATCTATTCGAGGCGATGAAGCATTCCAAGGATAGAAATGATAGCTTTCACATCGATGTGATCGAAGACGCTATTATGGAAGTTTCAAAGCATATTCATGAGATATCTCCTATGGAGTTAGCTCTTGACGACTCATTGGAGGTTTTCACTGTTGAGGAGGAGCTAGCTCTTGAGGAATGCTTAAAGGAACTTGATAGCTTGGAAGACCTACAACCGTGGGAAGTAGAGGAAGAAAACTTGAAGAAGGAGGTCATTGATGAGAAAGCGCCAATTGAATTAAAAGAATTACCTTCGACTTTGAAATATGTGTTTCTAGATGAGACCGAGGCAAAGCCGGTCATCATAAGCAACCTTTTGACCAAAGAAGAAGAAGCCCGTCTAATCATTGTGCTAAAAACCAATCAAGAAGCTATGGGTTGGACTCTTTCCGATCTAAAAGGAATTAGTCCATCCTATTGTATGCACAAGATTTTGATGGAGGAGGATTTCAAGCCGGTAGCTCAACCACAACGCCGCTTAAATCCTACGATGAAAGAGGTTGTAAGAAAGGAAGTGGTGAAGCTTTTGGATGCGGGAATGATTTACCCGATCTCGGATAGTCCGTGGGTTAGCCCCGTGCACGTGGTTCCGAAGAAGGGTGGAATGACCGTAATCCGAAATGACAAAGACGAATTGATCCCGACTAAAGTTGCCACGGGGTGGAGAATGTGTATAGATTATAGACGGTTGAATACCGCGACTCGTAAGGACCATTTCCCACTCCCATTTATGGATCAAATGCTTGAAAGACTATCGGGCCAACAATACTATTGTTTTTTGGATGGCTACTCCGGGTACAACCAAATTGCGGTTGACCCGGTTGATCATGAGAAGACGGCTTTCACGTGTCCGTTTGGAGTGTTCGCATACAGAAAAATGCCCTTTGGGCTGTGCAATGCACCGGCGACCTTCCAACGATGCGTCCAAGCCATTTTTGCCGATCTAATAGAGAAAACAATGGAAGTCTTCATGGATGACTTCTCCGTATTTGGTGGGACGTTTAGTCTATGCTTGGCAAATTTGAAGACGGTGTTGGAAAGGTGTGTGAAGACCAATTTGGTGCTAAATTGGGAAAAGTGTCACTTCATGGTGACCGAGGGGATCGTGTTAGGCCACAAAGTCTCTAAAAGGGGGCTTGAAGTGGATAGAGCTAAGGTTGAAGTAATTGAAAAATTACCCCCTCCGGTGAATGTGAAGGGCATCCGTAGCTTTTTGGGGCACGCGGGGTTCTACCGGCGCTTCATCAAGGACTTCTCAAAGGTGGCTAAGCCTTTGAGCAATTTGCTCGCCAAAGATCAGGTATTTCTCTTCACCAAAGATTGTTTGCAAGCTTTTGAGGTTTTAAAAGAAAAATTGGTTACCGCTCCAATAATAGTCGCTCCCGATTGGAATGAAAATTTTGAACTAATGTGTGACGCGAGTGACTATGCCGTTGGAGCGGTACTTGGCCAAAGAAAAGACAAAACTTTTCATGCGATACATTATGCGAGTAAGGTTCTTAACGAGGCTCAAATAAATTATGCCACAACGGAAAAAGAACTACTCGCAATAGTGTATGCGCTAGAAAAGTTTAGGTCCTATCTTATAGGGTCGAAAGTCGTTGTGTATACCGACCACGCAGCGATTAAATATCTGCTAACCAAACCGGATTCGAAGCAAAGGCTCATCCGTTGGATCCTCTTGTTACAAGAATTCGATGTCGAAATCAAAGACAAGAAGGGGTCGGAAAACTTGGTAGCGGATCATTTATCCCGCTTAGTGAATGTCGAGGTTACCGCATCTGAAAAGGAAATCCGGGAAGAATTTCCTGATGAAAAATTGTTTAAGGTTCAAGTTAGGCCGTGGTTTGCAGACTTTGCAAACCACAAGGCTAGTGGTTTTGTACCTGCCGACCTAACTTCGAACCAAAAGAGGAAGTTCCTTTCGGATGCGAAGTATTATGTTTGGGATGACCCATACTTGTTTAAGTTGGGTAGCGATAACCTGTTAAGGAGATGCGTAACTGGTGATGAAGCCCAGAGCATCCTTTGGCATTGTCACAACTCGCCTTATGGCGGACATTATAATGGGGTAAGAATGGCCACTAAAATTCTTCAATCTGGATTTTATTGGCCAACTATTTTCAAAGACGCACATACCCATGCGCAAAGTTGTGACAGTTTCCAAAGAAGTGGTGGGATAGGTAAGAGAGATGAGATGCCTCTCCAAAATATCCAAGAAGTGGAAGTGTTCGATTGTTGGGGCATAGATTTCGTAGGACCTTTCCCACCCTCTTACGGGAATGAGTACATGCTTGTAGCTGTTGATTATGTCTCTAAGTGGGTTGAGGCGATTGCCTCACCTCGGGCGGATGCCAAAACGGTGATAAAATTTTTAAAGAAAAACATCTTTTCCCGTTTTGGAACCCCCCGAGTGTTGATAAGTGACGGAGGGTCACACTTTTGCAATGCACCTTTGGAAACAATTCTAAAACATTATGGTGTGTCGCATAGGGTGACAACTCCGTACCACCCTCAGGCTAACGGGCAAGCGGAGGTCTCTAATCGAGAGATTAAGAGAATCCTAGAAAAAACCGTGTCCAATTCTAAAAAAGAGTGGTCCCAAAAATTGGACGAAGCATTATGGGCCTACCGTACGGCCTTTAAAGCTCCAATTGGCCTAACTCCGTTTCAATTGGTATTTGGTAAAACTTGCCATTTGCCGGTTGAATTGGAGCACAAGGCCTTGTGGGCCCTAAAGTTTTTAAATTTTGAAAATGAGGCGGCCGGTAAAAAAAGGAAAGTACAACTACTTGAGTTGGAGGAGATGCGCAATGCCGCATACCACTCAAGTTGGTTGTACAAGGAAAAAGCAAAGAAGTATCACGACAAGAAGATCCGTAACAAAGAATTTGTGCCCGGACAATTGGTCCTATTGTTCAACTCCCGGTTGAAGTTGTTTCCCGGGAAGTTGAAATCAAAATGGTCCGGGCCATTTCGGGTGAAAGAAGTAAAAGAGTACGGGGCCATTATCATTGAAGACATGGACGAGAAAGATAGTTGGACCGTGAATGGCCAACGATTGAAAGTGTATCTCGGCGGTCATGTGGATCGTGAGAGTTGTGCTCAGCCGCTCGATGCTCCTCTGTGAGCATCGCACCGTCGAGCTTAGCCGACGTTAAACAAGCGCTAGTTGGGAGGCACCCCAACATTGTAAGTATTTCCTGTTTTATGTTTTCTGTTGTATTGAGTACACTGTGCTGAACCCATTCTGGATGACTTGCAAGTGCAGCATTTGCCAATGCACTTGCTGTCATGCTCGCTTGCAGCTCGCTAGGCGAGGCAGAAGCGAGCATGCTCGCTAGCTGCTCGCTAGGCGAGGCAGCCGCGAGCGCTGCAGTACTGTTTACTATTTAAATCTCAGCAGGGCCATTTTGCCCAAACCTTCAAAAATATTCAGAGCTGTTCTGCTGAGAAAATTTTGCGAAACTTCTCTAACTCCCGCATTCGCATCGCTATCACCAACCCTCGCTCCTTCCTCTCGATTGCAAACTCTCTCCATTTTACATTTCCAAATCCGTGTAATTAAGGTTTGCCCTACTTCATTTTCTTTTTGTGTACTCTTAAAATTCCAAATATGAATTGCAAATAGGGAAGTGTAGTATGGGAAATTGAGGTTGCATGTGATGTTGTGGAGTTTGCAATGTTTGGATTTAGGTTTTCAAATTGGGGATTTAGGATTACTTTAGGTTTTGCATGCAATTAGCCAATCCCCAATAGCATAGAACGATTATTTGTTTAAGAAATCATTAGGTTCTGATGTGGGAACCATTTGTGTATGGAAATTGGGGGAAAATTCTTTGAAAATGCAGAAAATCCCAAAGCCCGTAAGGTTCGCTAGCATCTCGCTAGGCGACCTGGGGCGAGCGTTCGCTGCAACTTCGCTAGGCGAAGCAGCAGCTAACATGACAGTATTTTGATTTATGTTTTAATGGCTAATCTGTGTGTTGGTGTGTGTTGTTTCTTTGTATCTTTTGCAGATGGAGTCTAGATCTGGAGCTAGTAAGAAAAGAAAGGGAGCTGCAACTACTTCCAGGACCGTGCCGATTCAATTCGACCAAGACAAGTTTGTCGGCCCGAAACAGGCTGCAGGGTACATAGCTTTGGAGAAGCGAAAAATACTTCCTGAGAAGCGTTTTCTGATCAACCCACAAGGCACTTACAGAACTTTCGCCGGGTTGATAGACGCCAAGAAGTGGGATAGGTTGATAAGTCCCTTAGAACATTACGACATTGCTACGGTGCGGGAGTTTTATGGTAACGCACTGCCCGACGACGACGAGCCCTTCACTTGGGTTTCTAGAGTTGCCGGGCGTGCAATTCCATTTGACAGGGATGCTATCAACCGAATCCTAGGGGAACCGCTCCAGCTGGGAGCTGATCAGAGAGACCAGTACCACACCGACCTCAGGCTTCACAGAGATGTCCCTGCCATTACCGCCGACCTGCTTTTACCTGGGAAATCGGTTGAGCCGAACCCATCTGGGGTTCCTGTGAGATATCACCGGGAGGACATGACTCCCATGGCTCAGCTGATCCTACTCTTGGTTTTGACCAACATCCAACCCAAATCACACACCTCTACTGTGCCGATCCCAGTGGCACATTTAGTCCATTCCATCCTCACTAATGTCGAGATAGATGTCGCGAGGATAATCGCCAATGAGCTGAAGACCGTGGTTGAGAGCGGGCTTAAGTCAGGGGCTCGTGTTAATTGCCCCTTGGCTTTCCCGTGTTTGATTATGAGCTTATGTGTTCAGGCTAGGGTGAGACTTCCGTCTCGTGGGCAGGTTCGAATCCCGGCACCGATCGATGATAGGTATGTGGCTAAGTATTGTAGAGCTAAGACTACTGGTGGCAGTGCAGCCTCAGGAAGTACTCGGGTTGCTGATGGTCCTAGTGCTTCTTCTCCCGGACTTGATCCGTACCTGCGGGCTGTTTGTGACTACAGTTTTGAGTGGATGGCAGCATCCCAACGAGCTATGATTGATATGCACAGCAGTATGCAGAGGTTGGAGCTGCAAGGTAATGACCCCTCCGGTGCTCGAGCATTGTTAGCGCGTGAGCAGTTTATGCTTAACGCTAATTGGCCTGTGGACAGGCCAGTCTATGGTGAGGGGGTGGACGCTGAGGCTGCTGCTGATGATGATGTTGATGATGAGGCTACCGGTTCTGAGGCCGGTAGCGAAGAGGAGTCCTGAGCCCTTTGTGGGTTAAGTTTTTGTGTGTTTTCAGTTTTTATGTTATTTCTTTTTGTATCTTCGGATTTTGTATTTTGACTATGGTGTGTACTATTGGGGTGTTTTGTCCCCCACGAACAAATTTATATTTTCAGTTAATGTTATTTATTTTTGTTTTTAATTTTGTGTGTTTAATAAATTTTTTGGTTGATTGAGTGGCAAACCCTTCTAGATTGGTTGCTCCTCAAGAAGTACCCAATGAAGGTGCATCCGAGCTTGGATGGCAATGATAAGAATAAACAAGTGAATGAAGCTAAGGTACATGGTTACCGTCGGCTAGAATTTTAGAATGCATTAGGAACTTTACTCTTTTTGGTAAATTGAATATTGTCTTTTTGCAACATAATTGAATGAATGCTTCATCTAGAACTTAAAACCACAAATTGTGAGGAAACCTCCATTGTTCACTTAAATGCTGGATTCTAATAAGTTTTGTTGATTCATGTGATTCATGCTTTGTCTTTTATTATTGTGAAATTGTGGAAGCAATTAGAAATGATCAAGGCACTTGTTTTCTTTCGAGCACAACTACATCCAAAAACAACTTACCTGTGAGCAGAGAGAGTATTTGTTAACCCCTTTGAGCCTAAACAGTTGAATCTCGGCGTGAAATAAAGCGAGATCTCAAAAATCTTTTTTTTACAACCCGGAAAATATTGATTATTGTTCTTTTGCCGTAAAAAGTTAAGAGCATTCACTTAGGGTGTGGAAGAAATAAGTTGGGGAGAACGAAAAAGAAAAGAAAAAAACCGAGCAAGCATAGAAAAATATATGTATAGAAAATATAGAAAAGAAACATCTGTTTTGTATATTTGATGTGAAAGAAAAGAACAAAAATAGAAAGAATGAAAAAAATGCTTGCTCGGAAGAAAAATAGTGAAAAATAAAAATTGAGTTGTGGAATATGTGTTGTGAAGGTTTCAAATAAGAAACAAATGAAACAAAGTCGAGTAGTGTGAATATTACTGTGAATGTCTCTTTTGCATCGGCACTTTCGTTTCAATGGCCTTAGAAAGGACCCTTGTTTGTTAACCTAACCAAGCTTCAACCGAAAAGCCCTTAGTGATCTTTATGCTTCCACAGTACCATTTTTAATTGATTAGACATTGTATGAATCTGTTTGATTTCTTCATTATTTGTTAGAGAGTGAGATTAGTCCCGCGGTTGCAAACGCGCAAAATCTTCATTCCTTATTCGAAGAGGAGAGATAGGATGATTCATTCAGAATAGTATTGTTGTAGATAGACAAGTATTTTGCATTGCTATTTAAGTTTAAGTTCCTAGGTATTATTTTATTTGAACCGTTGGGAACTTGTATATGCGAATTTCGCTTGTGTTTGAGCCGTTTATCCAACTTCGGAGAAACCGTTTCTTAAAGCAAATCCTCTTGTCCTTCAAGAGGCATACTTTGCTTGAGGGCAAGCAAGAATCTAGTTGGGGAGAGTTGTTAGATGCCCAAAAGTGCTTATTTGAGCTATCATATGTGGGCATCTTTCACTCTTTTTCCTTGCTAAAAGTGTCAAAATCACATTTGTTTTACATGGAATGCGTTACATTGATAAACAAGCTTGGTGCCTTTGATGTGTGTGTTATTGTGCAGGAAAGGCATGAATTAATTGATAATAAAGACACAAAAGAATTGGCAAAGGAACCAAAGAATAGGAGCATTTCATCTGCCTACTCGCTAGGCGAGGCTGCGGCGAAGAATGGGTTCGCTAGGCGAGCTCCTGGCGAACAGCTCCAGTAAATTAGCAAATTAATTCGCTAGGCGAGCTCAAGGCGAAGTCTGCAGCGAATTCATTCTGTTTTGGTGAAAAGTGCAGCCAACACTCACTCGCTAGGCGAAGCTCTAGCGAGTCCCCAGCGAGCATTCCAGTAGCAAAACCTCTCAACCTCGCTGGGGCGAAGGTTGAAGCGTGTCCTTCGCTAGGCGAAGGTATGTTCGCTAGGCGAACATGACAGTTCAGCAGGCCCTGTTTGCTCTGGGCGCAGGGGCTTTTTGTGCTCATATTTGACCTTCGCTAGGCGAGCCATTCTGCTCGCCTAGCGAACATGACAGTTCTGCACTTGTCTATAAGTAGCAGGTGCCACTTTTGGGCACCATACCTCATTTTTACCAACTTTTCCATTTTTTGTACTTTCTTCTAGATATTTTACAGCATTGTTTTGGAGGAGCTTTTATGCCCTAATTTCATTTCTCTTCATCTAGCAACCATCTTCCACAAAAAGAAGGTGGATTCCCATCCAACTTCGATTATCCGACTTGGATGTTGATCAACCTTCTTTCCTTACTTGCCGACCAAGCTACCATGAAAATGAGTAGCTAAGTCATCCATTTGTCAAGGTTAGATGTAGGTGATTTCTAGCTTTGTGTGTAAATGTAAGGATCCTCATATGTAAACTCTTTAACGGTAAATATATGATGAAAACTTTGTTTCTATTTAAAACTCTTTGTGTTGGTATTTGATCGAGAGATGCTTACCGATTCTTGACCTAGGTTTTCATCCAAACTTGTTTGTTAGCTAGAGATAGTAACGAATGATTTTGTTCACCATAAGGTTGAACCAAAAAGTTGTCATTTTGATAGATTGTGTTCGAGAGAAACAATGGATCAAAATAGCAAAACTCACAATGGGTGTTCGAGAGAAACGCATTGAGAGGACCTTGTGAAATTATTTATCATCTAAAGGAGTTTATAAGATTGTTGACCGAGCAAATACATGCAAAGTGATCATTGAAACCTAACTTTGACAATATTTCTCATATTAATCAAAACATAACTTTTACCGCAATTAATTACTTTGTATGCAAGATAACTTGATTAAAACTAAAACCCTATTGTTACATTAAGTTAAGATTAATTCAACCATTGAACGGCAGTGATATCTTACAATCTCTGTGGATACGATAACAAAAACCCGACACGAAATATACATTTCAACACTGTTCCGTGGAAATATGACAACGCCTACCGTAATAATAGAAGGGCTGAGAATCAAATCAGGCCAATTAGTCAAGCGCCTGTGACAATTGATGTGCCCAGTAAAACTCTTGTGGTTGCGAGTCCCGTTGTGGACAATGTTGGTGGACCAGGAGGGTTTACTCGCAGTGGACGACTGTTTGCTCCACAACCTTTAAGAGACAACAATGCCGAGGCTCTCGCCAAGGCTAAAGGCAAACAAGTAGTGGTTGACGAAGAACCTGCTCAGAAGGAGGTGCCTGGGGGTTCATTTGAGATGGATGTGGAGGAGTTTATGAAAATTATTAAGAAAAGTGAGTACATGATTGTAGATCAGCTCAACCAGACTCCGTCCAAGATCTCGATACTCTCTTTGCTGTTGTGCTCTGAGGCACATCGTAATGCCTTGCTGAAGATGCTGAATATGGCTTACGTGCCTCAAGAGATTTCCGTCAACCAACTGGAAGGTGAGATTGCCAACGTGAGCACCAGGCATGGTTTAGGGTTCACTGACCTAGACTTGACGCCTGAGGGTCGTAATCACAATAAGGCCTTGCATATCACAATGGAATGCAAGGGTGCTGTTTTGTCTCACGTGTTGGTAGACACAGGCTCGTCGCTGAATGTGCTGCCTAAGCAAATTCTGAAGAAGATATCTGTTGAAGGGGTTGTGCTTACTCCGAGTGACCTGATAGTGCATGCATTCGACAGATCCAAACGTTCTGTTTTTGGTGAAGTCACCTTGCCAGTGAAGATAGGTCTGGAGGTGTTTGACATCATCTTCTATGTAATGGACATTCAGCCCGCTTATAGTTGTTTGTTGGGGCGTCCGTGGATTCATGCAGCAGGGGCAGTTTTGTCAACTCTCCACCAAAAGCTCAAGTATGTCTGGAACGGTCAGATTGTGTCCGTGTGCGGCGAGGAAGATATTCTGGTGAGTCACCTATCCTCTTTCAAGTATGTAGAGGTGGATGGCGAGATCCACGAAACCTTATGCCAGGCATTTGAGACTGTTGCTCTCGAGAGGGTAGCGTTTGCTGATCAGAGAAAGCCGGGTGCGTCGATTGCTTCGTACAAACAAGCCAAGGAGGTTGTTGACTCTGGCAAAGCTGAAGGCTGGGGCAAAATGGTGGATTTGCCGGTCAAAGAGGATAAGTTCGGTATTGGCTATCAACCTCTGCAAGCGGAGCAGGGTGTACAAGTAGGTCCAAGTACCTTTACCAGCGTTGGGCTGATGAATCACGGTGACGTCTTTGCGGTCGACAGTGAAGATGGTGACAGTGATTGTGATCTCGACAACGTTCACCAGGGGAGTTGATCAACAATTGGACAGCAGAAGATGTGGTCCAAGTTACTCTTCAAACAGAGTAATTTTCTTTTGTTTTTTTCATTCTGCACAAAACCCTACGTTCTGCCTAAGACGTAGTGGTTCATTGTAGGGCCTCAGCATGTTTTCGATGATTATCATTAATAAAGGACGTTTTGCAAACAATTTTGTGATCCCTGTCTTTCTATTTTTGTTTTCATTTTTCAAAAAAAAAACATAATAAAAATGGCAATGTTTTTGTTTTTGTGACTTTATTGAACTCTTTCTCTAAAAACAAAGCATTAAACATGCAGAAGTGATATCAGGGAATCCACTATGAACAGTTCTGTTATGGCTCAGTATGATTTCAATAATCCCATCTACCAAGCTGAAGAGGAGAGTGAGGAAGACAGAGAACTCCCTAAAGAATTGGTTAGATTGCTGAAGCAAGAGGAAAGGGTCATCCCACCTCATCAGGAAGAGTTGGAGATTGTGAATCTTGGTACTGAGGACGCCAGAAGAGATATTAAGATCGGGGCTGCTTTGAAGACAGAGGTCAAGAGCAGGTTGATTGAGATGCTGAGAGAGTATGTGGAGATATTCGCCTGGTCTTATCAAGATATGCCTGGGTTGGATACTGATATTGTGGTGCATAGACTACCTCTCAGAGAAGATTGTCCTTCAGTCAAGCAGAAACTTCGGAGAACTAGTCCTGATATGGCAGTGAAAATCAAGGAAGAGGTTCAGAAGCAGTTCGATGCTGGTTTCTTGTCAGTAACAACGTATCCCCCGTGGGTGGCCAACATTGTTCCAGTGCCGAAGAAGGATGGCAAAGTCAGAATGTGTGTCGATTACCGGGATCTGAACAGAGCGAGTCCGAAAGATGATTTCCCATTACCTCACATTGATGTATTGGTTGATAATACGGCTCAATCCTCGATTTTCTCTTTCATGGATGGTTTTTCTGGTTATAATCAGATTAAGATGGCGCCAGAGGACATGGAAAAGACGACATTCATTACACCTTGGGGCACGTTCTGCTATAAGGTAATGCCATTTGGGCTGAAGAATGCCGGTGCTACCTATCAGAGGGCTATGACGACTCTCTTTCATGAAATGATGCACAAAGAGATTGAAGTGTACGTGGATGATATGATTGCGAAGTCGCAGACATAAGAGGAGCACCTGGTAAATTTGCAGAAGTTGTTTGATCGGTTGAGGAAGTTCAAACTGAGGCTGAACCCGAACAAGTGTATGTTTGGAGTGAGATCTGGGAAGCTGTTGGGCTTCATTGTCAGTGAGAAAGGGATTGAGGTTGACCCAGCAAAAGTCAAAGTTATTCAAGAGATGCCTGAACCCAAAACTGAAAAGCAGGTTCGTGGGTTTTTAGGGAGATTGAACTACATTGCAAGGTTTGTATCTCACTTAACTGCCACGTGTGAACCAATATTCAAATTTCTCAGAAAGAATCAAGCAATCAGGTGGAATGATGATTGCCAGAAAGCTTTTGACAAGATAAAAGAGTATTTACAGAAACCTCCAATCCTGATACCTCCAGTTCCAGGGAGACCGCTGATAATGTACCTGTCAGTGACCGAGAATTCGATGGGGTGTGTATTGGGACAGCATGACGAGTCTGGTCGAAAAGAGCATGCCATATACTACCTTAGCAAAAAGTTTACCGACTGTGAAATCAAATATTCACAGCTTGAGAAAACTTGCTGTGCTTTGGCCTGGGCTGCTCGCCGACTGAGGCAGTATATGTTGAACCATACTACCTTGTTGATTTCTAAGATGGATCCAGTAAAGTACATCTTTGAGAAGCCAGCTCTCACTGGACGTGTTGCCCGTTGGCAGATGATTTTAACAGAGTATGATATTCAGTACACGTCTTAGAAGGCCATCAAAGGTAGTGTTTTGTCAGACTATCTCGCCGAACAGCCGATCGAAGATTATCAGCCGATGATGTTTGAATTCCCTGATGAAGATATCATGTATCTTAAGATGAACGATTGTGAAGAGCCTCTTGTCGAGGAAGGACCGGATCCTGATGACAAGTGGGCATTGATGTTTGATGGGGCTGTGAATGTGAATGGTAACGGTGTTGGTGCAGTGTTGATCAATCCTAAAGGGGCTCATATACCTTTTTCTGCCAGATTGACTTTTGATGTCACCAACAATGAGGCTGAGTATGAGGCTTGTATCATGGGGATAGAAGAAGCCATTGATCTGAGGATTAAAACGCTTGACATCTTTGGAGATTCCGCTCTAGTGATCAACCAGGTCAATGGAGATTGGAATACCAACCAGCCGCATTTGATTCCGTATCGAGATTACACTAGAAGAATACTGACGTTCTTCAAGAAGGTGAAGTTGTATCATGTCCCCCGGGATGAGAATCAGATGGCTGATGCCTTGGCTACTTTGTCTTCTATGATCAAAGTTCATTGGTGGAATCATGTGCCACATGTTGCAGTGAATCGACTCGAGAGGCCTGCGTATGTGCTTGCAGCCGAGTCTGTTGTTGATGAGAAGCCGTGGTATAATGATATCAAGAACTTCCTCAAAAGCCAGGAGTATCCTGAAGGTGCGTCGAAGAATGACAAGAAAACCCTGAGAAGGCTAGCTGGAAGCTTTTATTTGAATCAGGATGACGTGCTGTATAAGAGAAACTTTGACATGGTCTTGCTCAGATGCATGGATAGACACGAAGCAGACATGTTGATGCAGGAAGTGCATGAAGGATCGTTTGGTACCCATGCTGGTGGTCATGCAATGTCTAAGAAATTGTTGAGAGCCGGCTATTACTGGATGACTATGGAATCCGATTGTTTCAAGTACGCTCGAAAGTGCCATAAATGCCAGATTTATGCTGATAAGGTGCATGTACCACCAAGCCCTCTGAATGTCATGAATTCGCCTTGGCCGTTCTCCATGTGGGGCATTGATATGATTGGGAAGATTGAGCCTACTGCTTCGAATGGACATTGTTTCATCCTGGTTGCGATCGATTACTTCACCAAGTGGGTGGAAGCAGCTTCATATGCTAATGTTACCAAACAAGTGGTTGCCCGGTTCATCAAGAAGGAAATCATCTGTCGTTATGGAGTTCCTGAGAAAATCATCACGGATAACGGTTCGAATCTCAATAACAAGATGATGAAAGAGCTTTGTAGAAATTTCAAGATTGAACATCAGAATTCTTCTCCTTACAGACCGAAGATGAATGGTGCTGTAGAGGCGGCAAACAAGAATATTAAGAAGATTGTGCAGAAGATGGTCGTGACGTACAAGGATTGGCATGAGATGCTGCCTTTCGCTTTGCATGGGTACCGTACTTCAGTACGTACGTCGACCGGGGCAACCCCGTACTCCCTCGTGTATGGTATGGAAGCAGTCCTACCTGTTGAAGTGGAGATCCCTTCTCTGAGGTTTTGTTAGATGTCAAGCTGGACGAAGCCGAGTGGATTCGAACAAGGTTTAATGAGTTGAGCCTTATTGAAGAGAGACGGCTAGCAGTTGTGTGCCATGGGCAGTTGTATCAGAGAAGGATGAAGAGAGCCTTTGATCAGAAAGTGCGTCCTCGAAGCTATCAAGCTGGTGATCTAGTTTTGAAGAGGATCCTTCCTCCCGATACAGATAACAGGGGCAAGTGGACTCCTAATTATGAAGGTCCATATGTTGTGAAAAAGGTCTTCTCCGGTGGAGCCTTGCTGCTTACAACTATTGATGGTGAAGATTTTCCGTCCCCTGTTAACTCAGATGTAGTCAAAAAATACTTCGCATAAATTGACCCGCTGGACAAAAAGAATAAAATAGTCCAGGCAAAAAAGGGCATCCCGGCGAACCAAAAAACAGAAAGAAAAGGTTCGGGCAAAAATTAGGGATAAAAATGAAAAGAATTTGTACACCCGGTAAGTCGAAAACCCGCAAGGGCGGCTTAGGCAAAAATGGGTATCCCGGTGGATTGAAAACCCGCAAGGACGATCCAGGCAAAAGAGGGATTAGAGCGAAGACTCCAGGCTGAGTTATCTGTACTTCATCGCGCTTCGTCGTCTGCCATCTCGAAAGATGTGATCGGTCCAGTCATTCTTCTCAGAAAGCAAGGGATTTGGGAGGAAAGCTGATGATCTGTGAGTTATAACAGAATTGGGAAATAGTGGATGCCGTGTTCACATTGCCATTAGGATAGATTTTTCCTTTTGTGCGCAATTACCTCTTTCTAGGAATTGCTTCCCAATGTATTCGCCTTTTCAGGCCCATTTTCAATCAATAAAAGTCGTTATTCAGATAAATAGCTCTCTTGTTTTTATTTTTATTTTTACCGTTTTGTTTGCAAAAACGTCCGAATTTTTGATAAACATTGCATATAAAAACATGAAGGCTAAACAATAACGTGCTGAAAGATAAAGCATTTGAAAATCATTTTGAATGTTGAGGACACTTGAGCGTATCTTGTCCATGTATCCCCTGGGGCATTTTGTTGTGCTGTTTTGCAGGTTGTCATCTGTGAAGACGATTCCACAACAGTTATTTCCCAAGCAAGTATGAGAGCTTTCAGAGCTATTCTCCCCTGCAAAGACGCCTTTGGATAGTGTCTTCTATCCCCAGCAGATTTAAGAATTGCCTATCCCCAGCAGGCCTGGAAGTGGGTTTATTCCCCAACGAATATTTCCCCAGTTGAGATCCCCACTGAGTTGGAAGGATGTTGTATCCCCAGCGGGTGTGTCAGTGGAGCTCTGGTTTGAGGTATTGCTATCCCCAGCGTGGTCGTGAGTGCTCATCCCTAGCAGGGTTGTGGATGTCTTTCTCCAGCGGGGTCTGGTATATTACTTTCCCCACCAGAGTTATGCTCTTCCTCAGCAGAGTGGGTGGTGTGTTATCCCCAACAGAGTTGCTTTCCCTAGCAGATCTCCCGAGCAGAGGTTTGTGTTGATGGTTTTCCCCAGCAAGTTTCCCCAAGTGGATCCGGTTCGGTGAAGATTATCTCCAGTAGGGTTTATCCTACTTGTGGATTGGTAGGGTCGTCCCCAGTGAAGTCGCCTTATTTTTTCCCCCAGTGGAGTCGTATTGTTGGTTCCTCGGCGCAGTCGCCTTGTTTATTCCCCAGCGGAGTAGCATTTATTTCCCAAAGTAGAGTTTATCCTACTTGTTGGCAATTCTCCCCAGCGAGTCGTATTGATTGTTTCCCCAAGCGGAGTCCCCGAGTGGATTGGGTCCTATGAAGGATGTCCCCAGCGGAGTCTATCCTTTCCCCAGCAACAGTCATTTCTCCAGCACGAGTGAGAAGTCGGTGCTCTCCCCGTAGAGTATTCCTCAAGCAGAGTCTCCCCGTAGAGTTGGAGTATCAGATCAGTTTGGCTCCCCAGCGGAGTTCAGCATTGTGCATTTGGCATATAGTGATCATTGCATCCTCAAAATTGCGTAGCATTTCCATTTAATATGGAGCATTACGCCATAGAAAATTCAAACATATGCATCCATGTGTTAACCATCAGACCATATCCCCGACAGAGGCGGATTTTGTTCAACATCTGTACAGCACGTTTGCTACAGTTGCTCCTAACGGCGTTCGGGATTGGTACCCCCTAGAGAGGTTTATTTCCTCATCCGTTGGCGAAAGAAAAGCTTGGATCTCCCCAGTGAGATCCCCAACAAGTGTTTAGCCTTGCCCTGACATAGATGTCATTTTGTGATACTGGTCAATGTCATGTCAGCACCCGCGTGTGTTATTGCTTTGGTGTCGGTAAACACCATCTTTCGGTGTTGGTAAACATCGAGTCTCACCCCAGTCATTCGTAAATGTCTGGTCTTCTTTTGATGTCGGTAAACATCATCTTTCGATGTTCGTAATACCCTCCCCAGAGGTCACCTCTCTGTTGGTGTCGATAAACATTGAGTTTTTTCTATTCGTCCGTGGACGTCTAGTCGGATTATCCCCAATAAGAGTCACCTCTCCGTTGGTGTCGATAAACGTCGAGTTTTTCCTGTTCGTCCGTTGACGTATAGTTGCATATTCCCCACACATCATTTGCTAATGTCTGTTGATTCCCCAAGCAGTACTCCTCTCCGTTGGTGTCGATAAACGTTGAGTTTTTCCCTATGCGTCCGTTGACGTTTGGTTGAGTTATATTTCCTCTCCCCAGAAGAGTCACCTCTCCGTTGGTTTTGATAAACGTTGAGTTTTTCCCAGTCGTCCGTTGACGTTTGGTTGAGTTATATTTCCTCTCCCCAGAAGAGTTACCTCTCCGTTGGCTTTGATAAACGTCGAGTTTTTCCTATACGTCCGTCGACGTATAGTGGTACCCTTCCCCTCAGAGTTACCTCTCCGTTGGTGTCGATAAACGTTGAGTTTTTCTCATGCGTCCGTTGACGTATGATTGTATATCCTATTCCCCAGTCATTCATTAATGTCTTGTCGATCCCCAGTCAGAGTTCCCCAGTAGAGTCGTCGGTAAACGTCCTGTCTGGTCACCTTTCTCCGTTGGTGTCGATAAACGTCGAGCTTCTCCTTCTCCGTTGGTGTCGATAAACGTCGAGCTTCTCCCGTTCGTCCATTGACGTCTGATCGAGTCTTCCCATTCATCCTTTGATGTCTGGTCACCTTTCTCCGTTGGTGTCAATAAACGTCGAGCTTCTCCCGTTCGTCCGTTGACGTCTGGTCGAGTCTTCCCATTCATCCTTTGATGTCTGGTCACCTTTCTCCGTTGGTGTCGATAAACGTCGAGCTTCTCCCTTTCGTCCGTTGACGTCTGGTCGAGTCTTCCCATTCATCCGTTGATGTTTGGTTACCTCTCTGTTGGTTTCGATAAACGTCGAGTTTTTCCTGGTTGTCCCCATTAGAGTTACCTCTCCGTTGGTTTTGGTAAACGTCGAGTTTTTCCTGGTCGTCCGTTGACGTCTAGTTGTGATTTCTATTCCCATTCATCGTCTTTCGATGTCTGGATGTGGTTGTACCCTTGGGAAAAAATCAAAATCCCCAGTAATAAATATTAGATTCAGTTGAAGTTACTGTTGGATCCCCGCAGTGTGCAAATTTCTACGGTTCTTCGGTATTCAATCCCTGTTTACCCTGAAGTCTGACAGCCGTTGCTCTCATCCGTTCGGGTTCCCAGTTGATTGAATAGGGGCAGCTGTAGCACCTCAAATTTGCACCTCCCATTTTGTACATTCATTTTTCATGTTAAGTCATTAACATTGCATTGTCCACTGCATAACATTGCATTGTCCTTTGCCCAAGTGCAAGTCATCAGTCAAGACTGGTCAGGAGATCCAGTTGTGCAAGCAAGCAAGTGCATTTCCTATGGAAGCAAAGCCCTAGGGTTGGTTCATTGAGTTCATATGACCTAGGGATCATTTTGATGTGGTTTGGCCAAAGATTGGATGTTCAGAAGTCATCAGTCAAGATGCAATTCATCTGAAACCCTAGAAAGTCAACCAAAGTCAACTGTGTATTCAATCATGGATTTGAAGGTGGGAGATGGTTAGAGAGGCCTAATTCATGTCCATACAAGTCTCATTTGACATTTCAAACATCAACATTGAAGAATTTGAGGTCAGATGAAAAGTTTCCAAAAATAGTAAGTGACCTGTAATTTGAAATTGCCAAAAATGGAAAGGTTTTCGCCTCAAGTTTACATCATCAAGCAAGCTTCAAATGAAATTTTGTCCAACACGAAAGTTGAAGATCTTGTTCTCACCTTTTCAAAAAGTCCAACAACATGAATTTCTCATGTATGGTTGGAAAGTTATGGATCAATCATTGTCAAGCAAATTTGAACTTCACAAGTGCATAACTTTTGAACCAAAAGGCCAAATGGAATGGTTCTTTTTGCAACATTCTTGTTTTGACATGAGCTATCCAATTCATGCATCACATATCATGCATTTCCATCATAAATTTTTTGGCATTTTCATTTGAATTTTGGAGGGAAATTCCAAATTCAAAAATTATGCATTGCCTTTACATTTTTCCACTTGCACTTGGTCTTAAACATCATTTGGAGTGAATTGGGCACAAAAACCGTGTACTGTAGCATCCATTTCATGCATGTAAGGTGAATTGCACAATTTGCATCAACACCTTCATTTCACTTAATCCACTTGCCTTTGGCTAATGGTGATTAAGAACTTCATTAACAGACCATATATATAGCATAATCATAACAGAAACTTGAGGAACACATCAAAATTTTCAGATCTAGATCCAATTGCACAATTTTCACAATTTGATTCTCTCACTTTTTCATCCAAATTCTTCACAAACCTTGCCTTGTTCTTGATCAATCTATGATCCACGAGCATTTTTGAACAAGATTGAAGCAAGATTTCAAGGATTTCGTGCACATTTTGGAACTGTTGAAGTTTTGCTCATCAATGGCAGTTGAAGATTCCAGCTAGATCGTGCAAGATCAACCTCCAAACCTTCACCCAAATCATCATACAAGAGCTAAAGAAGGACTGTTTGGACTTGGCAAAGCTTGAATCAACTTGTTTCACTTCTGCACTTCAATTAAGGTTAGAATTCGATCATCACCATTCATGAAATTGTTGTATGCTTTTGGTAGATCCTTCATTGGTGATCACACTGAGCTTTGTAGCATCGAATTTCATTAAGAAATGACCTAGTTATGTTGATTCTAAGTTTGACATGTGAATGTTATCTTGCTCGATCCATGCATGATAATGAGAATTAGGTCAAATTGATTATATCATGTTAATGTATGTGGAAAGATCTACGAGATGATGTGGTTAGTTTCAATTTCTGGACAAAAGTTTTCTTGAGCCTCAAGAACACTATGAATGCGCATGAATGTTAGGGTTTCTATTTTCCAGAATGCATTTGATCTTCATGAGCGTGCTTTGCATGAAATTTCTTGTTTATGGCCATGCATTGGTTGTTTTAAGTCCAGCGTGGTGTTATGATTGGTCACGAGTGCGCAGCCTTGCCACATAGGCTTTAATGAAACGGTGAGTTTCATTGGTAAAGCGCCAAGTTCAAATTCTTACACGGTTCGATTCCAGCCGTGTGTATTACCAAATAAGGCCTTTACATTTTATTCCTTTGTTCACCATGCCATTCATGTACATGCTTCCATGTTTTTTTTATTTTTTTCATTCATTCAAAAATTCATAACTCAATGAATATTGATCCAATTGACCTGGGATTTTTTGCACTTTGTTCCTCATGATGTCTAGTATTTTATGAACTTTTTTCCAGAAATTGTGCATGGTTGGAATTTAATTTGGCTTAGGGATTGTGTATGTGTATGTTTTCTTGACCTACCTTGCCATATCCTTCATGAAATGATGAGATTTTATCCAATGCTCTTGAAACTTTGCATGCTTAAACTAGACATCCTAATTGACATTTTGGTATAGGGTTTGTATTTTTCTCATTTCTGGTTGTTGAGTTATGATCTGGTTAATGTAGGTGTGACAATGTGTGTCACACCATTGCTTCCTCAACTTGTGGATTTTATTTGCCATGCCAATTAAATGCCAATTGATGAGATTTTTTGCATGTTGCCTTTTCTGGATGTTAGGATTGATCATGAATTTTTGTAGAATTTTTGGATGCGTTCCTGATTTGTTTGACATTTTCTTTGCTGATTGGTCATGTTTGGACTTTTGAATAGTCATGAACTTCAATGATTTGTGAAATGGTGGATGTTTATCATATGAACTTGAAATTTTGTAAATTGATTCTAGACACTTTGAAGTTTATTGTGGCTTTGGTTTGAGACATTTATTATGTTTGGATTTTGTTTTAGGCTTGTGCTAAGTTGATGCATCTATTTGTGCCCTAATTGAGCTTGTTTGTGCTTGCCTTGCCTTATGGAATTTATTTGCCATGCTTCTACTTGTCGAAATGCCTTGAATTTTGGTGGGATGATCATGTGATGTGTGCTGTTTAGCCATGATTTTTCTTGAGGTTTATTGAATCATTTTTGAGTTGATGTGGATTGGTTCATTCTGTTTGCTTCTATGAGCTTTCAACTTGCATGCCTTGCCATGATTGCTTTGTGAAATGAATTTGGTTGATGCTATTGACATGAGACCACTTGGATGATGTTCTTAATTGATTGAGCTTGCTTCTTGTAAATTTTCATGTTCTGTTTTGAATTATTTCTCGCTCTTTGACCCTAGGCCTTGTCCTAGTGGTTTGTGCTTATGGTTGAGTTGTGTTTTCAGGACAAGAAGCATATGGCCTTGAGGAATTGGTTCATTGGATTGAGCTACCTATTTGATTGATGTTGATTAACATTGACTTGTCTTGTAGGTGGAATAGCTCCTTTGAGTTGAGCTTGTGCTTTGCCTTGGTGCATTGATGCTTGTCTGTTTAATTGTGTACTGTTGACTATTGACCACTAGTCTGTCTGTTTGACTTTTGTTGAGTTGAATACTGATTGAGTTGGATTGTTTTCAGGTACATTAGTTGCTTTAGTTCCTTTGTGAACTTGCTTTTGCTTGGCTTGATAGCTTAAGCATTGAGGTATAACTTCTCTGACTTCATGTAGTCTGGAAGACCTGTCCTGTTACTTGGGCAGGCACTTGTCTGAAGCCCTCCTTAAGAGGCAATGCTTGTGTTTGTTTACTTTTGTGCCAAGCAGGAAAAGACCTCTAAGAGGAAATTGGCAGATAAAAGAGATGTGTAACCCATCTCCTGCTATTCAGTTGAGTCATCCCTTTGCTCACACACCTTGTGTTGATGCATTGTGGATATTAACCCAAGATCCTTGTTGAGTCAGTCACATGTGGAGAAGAGTTCCAACTTTCTGAACTCCCACACTTTCATTTGTCTGAAGCTCTCCCAGGCCAGGGATAAGAGCTGTGAGGCACACCCCTCACTTCCCATTTCATCTGCTTCACCCTAACTCTCAATGTTAGGGTTAAGAGCTAACATCACCCGATTCCAGTAGGCTTGTGTTTCACAGCCTAACCTTGTGTGAGCCCACTTTGTGTGTACATAGTGTGTGATTGTTTGCTTTGCCTGTGCTGTTTAGGATAGCTTGCTCCATGTGCAAGTTAGATAGCAACCTTAACTTAGGGATCGTATGCATGATAACTTCTAGGCTCGAGTCGTAGTCTCCCTAGTAGTTTGTCTCCCTTTGTATCTGGTTAAGCTAGCCCTTTGTCCCTGCGTAGGGGAACTACGTCGCCCTGATCCTCATACCAGATGAGGTACGTAGGTAGGAGAGGAGCTGATCTCTCCGGGCGCCTTTTTTTTTTGTTTTGTCCCTTGTGTGTGTTAGGAGATGGATGTAAGACCAGCGATTGGCATTCCGTATCCTTTTGATTGTGTGCTTGTAGTCCGATGTAAGCCCAACGATTGGCATTTGGTTTCCAGTGTGTGTGTGTTTGGTTTGGAGTCTGATGTAAGTCCAGCGATTGGCCTTCGGTTTCCATGTTTGCCTGTTTTGTGTGGAGTCTGACGTAAGCCCAGCGATTGGCAGTCGGTTTCCTGTGTGGTTTTGTTTGGCGTGCGTTAGCCGAGCTACGAGTGCTCTGATTCTTCTTTAGTCCGAGAAGATAGGTATGCATAGGATGCGACATCCTAGTGAGCATGTTTTCCCTTGTCCCGAACTACGTCGACTCTGATGCTTGTGCCTGACAGATTACGTAGGCCCAGGATGCGATATCCTGCCGAGTTGGTTTCTTTTGTCTTTCCTGTGTCTCTTTTCAGCCAGTGTTTGATGTGTTTGAGTAGCGTTTTAGCAACCTTTATCCTTCCTTTTGTGCGCGGATCCCGTCGAGTATGACGGATGCGTAGGGGTGCTAATACCTTCCCTTCGCATAACCGACTCCCGATCCCATTCTCTTTGGTCGCGTGACCATGTCTTTTCCAGGTTTACTTCGAGCGTTTCCTTTCCCGCTTTTGCGATAAATAACGCACGGTGGCGGCTCTGTTGTTTCGTTTTCCCGCCGGTTTTTCGCGTAATGCGACAATATGGTCTCAAACGCCAATATATCACATAAAAAATGCACCAAACCTTTTAAATAGAGCACAAAGTTAAAAACAGTAGCAGGTTCTTGTAAACATATTCATCTTAATCCAGCGATAATTTTTCTTTCCATTTTGAACATCAAAATTTTAACAACAAGATAACATCACAAACAAACAGGTGGCGGTATTGCTAAATCAAACATGGAGGCTTCAATGAAATCAAATCGGAACACAACCATGGTTCCCTCGGAAGGATGCAAAGTAGAATCGAAACATAGAAATAAAGCTCGGAAAGGAAGCTAACTGATTACGGCGAGCTCGACCGACGAATGTAGGTAAGCGTTTTGCCTGAACGTTTTCCCCTAACGTTTCCTTTCTTCTTGTTCGTCTCTTATGAGCTCCCGTTCGTCCTACGCTTTTTGTTTTTTGCAGAAATCTTCCTTCCTTCTTAGTGAACAGTAGCGGCTCTTTGTGTTTTTGCAGAATTCTCCCTTCCTTGTGGGTGAGCAATGGCGGCTATCTCTTTACAATTAGGGTTGGTGTCCTTTTTATATGTCACTAATCTCCTTCCTCTGTTGTGTTTTCAGAGTAGTGGAGCGTGGGAAAATGCCTTGGGATTTTTGTCCTCATCCCCAGTTGGTGGTCCCTCCCTTAATTCCTCTTCATTTCGAAAATTTCACCGTTGGTAAGAAAACTTTTACCACTGTAACTCACTTAGCTGAAAAGTTTGTTTTGGAATTAACTGATTTTGGGTATTTCTGTTGCAGTAGCTTCGGCGTGGATTGAGGTTGGTCTTCTTGAGCCTCACTATAAGGCCAACGGCTGAGACATCCACAGTTGAGACACTGAATGACATACCGATCAATTTTACATTCAAGGCAAGAAGCACTTTACCGGCAACCTTAGCAGCTCAAACACTTCCCAACAATTTAAACTGATGGCTTGGAGTGCTTTTGTGCTATTCCGAGATCCATATTATGTTGTTTGTTTTGTACTTAAGGAGGTGGAGACGAATGTAATTCAAAAGCAATTGAAGTATATGGAATGCTGAGACCGTGACTTGCTCATTGGAAACTACTTGAGAGTGAAAAGTTACCAAAACTTTGCATGCTACTAAAGAACAAATAGAAGAATGTCTTGCAGGAAACGTCGATGCATTTGAAATGAAGTCACCAATACCAAGTGATCTTAATATGCATCACATGGTTGATTCAGAGATTGAGCATGTTCACGTGGGACTCTTCCTTGCCAAGCAAAAAAGACAGACCACAAGATGAGTTGAAGCATATTCCTTGGATATCAGACACACCAGCTTGATGAGATGATTAATCATGTGGATCGAGAAAACAATGGTTTGTGGTGTACCCTGCAGCATCTGAGACAATGACTCCAGCTTTTGTCACAACAATACATTCAACAGCATGATCCCATATTTTTTTACGGTATCCTTTATGGGGAAGACGGAAATATATAGCTCCATCTCCTCTCGACAGAGCTCCATATTCTACTTTAATGCCAATATGAATATAAGGATCCTCATATAGAACACCACTATCCTTCATGCACAAAGCCTGGAATCTTTCAACAATATTTCCAATTGGCTGCACAGAACAGGCATCTTGTTCGCCAAGAACTATGGTCGTGGCATCAACAACAGTCCCTTCTATTCCTGGATTTGAGCTTGGCTGAGGGTGGTCACTGCTACTAGGAGGGCCTTCAATAGCCAGAGGACCCAACAGATCACCAAGAAGATCTGCAGACAGTTGTTGAGAATACAAGTTATTCGAAGTCCCATTATCCTGGGATAATCTTTGATCTGCTGAAATATTACCCACATTACTGCTTGTGATGGGCATCTTTACAAGACTGAGTTGGCCGACATGTGGAGGAGCTCCGTTAGCTTGACTTTGGTCCATTACCACCAAAGCATTTGATGTTTGAGATTGTTATTGAGCACGCAATTTAATGGCACTTGTTTCCGCAGTATCAACTTCTGTATCTTCAGCCTTTTTAATTAATGCAGACTGTCTCTTAGGGAATTTAGGCATTTCAGCCAATATATACATTAAGGCTGCACCTTTTCTACTCAAAGCAAAGTATTCGATTGCTCGTTGTTGTATTTCAACTTCAATTGAGCTTTCATATTTTTTAAATATTGCCCATATCTGATTCTGCAGTTCAAGGTCTGGTGGTTGATAGTGCATCAAAATTTTAGCATATGTTGACAGAAGTATAGATATAGTAGCAATCGATACAGTAGGAAGCTTTTCATGTATGATGTTAAATAGTTCCTTTGGGCTGCACCCAGGTCGTCTACCCAAAAGGTGTCCAAATTCCCCAAGTAAATATGCGCTGACCTTAACCATTGTCTCATGTATGGCAGGTTTGTCAAGATACTCTTGAGCTTTTGCTGTAGCATAAGGCTCCTCATTTTCGAAGATTGGCTTGCCTCTGTTCATTTCAAAATCCTGCTCGCCAAAAGTATCCAAGTAAGGAGAAGGCCAAGGGGCCTGACGTGCAGATCTCTGTAGTAGGATTGTAGTTCTCTTAATTAACAAAAACACTCTAGTACCAGCTCCACAAGTTACAGAATGAGTTTGGCATCCACTTTTCCTGCAGCATGATTTCCAGTTTGGGGAGCACAATCTACCGCACAATAGGCACACTGCAGGATCATCAAGATGTGATTTGCACTCAGGGCAGTGCTGTTTGATACACCTCTGCAAGAGATCCTGATAAACATTTGGTAATTTCATTAACCTAAATGGAAATTCAGGAGTTACATGAATATTACGTTGAATTCTCTGTGATTCAAATTCCTTGCAAAAATGACGACACCAAATAGAAACTGAGGATCTTGAAATTTCATCTTTGAGAACCACATCCAGAGGGTGAATTTTAAACATATTCTCAAGCTCTTGAATTTTAATAATCTCAAACGTGTTAATATCAACACAACTCATTGTGTCCCTTGGGATAATCAATGGTCTATTTGACATATTTCCCTCGTCACAAAATGGGGATGGGATAGAAGAATAGAGTATCTTCCACAACAATGCACATCTTCGCAAATAAGGAAAACTAAACTTCCTAATTGCATCTTTAATATCAACATTATGGTCAAAATAGTTTGACACAAAATGGTGGGATGCACATCCAGACTCTCCCATAATTTTATTTATGTCAGTAATCATGCAATCTGAAAGAGCTGATTCACTTGATGATTTATCTTGAGATTTCTCATAATACAAAATTATAGCCTGGGCTACAGCTACCATATAGAAAGTTTGCACCAGGGATAACAAAGATTCTTCACATGTTAAAAATGGGTGTGGTAGACAAAAGAGAACCCACATCAATGTTGAGAAAGGGTCGTGAGCAAGTACAGGATCTGAAGCCTGATTCCAAAAACATATATCAATGTTCGCCTGGTCCATTTCAATACGCTTCAAGACTGATAACATGTCACCTCCTTTTCAGCATCAAGATGCATTACTAGAGCAAGGGCTTCAAAAAAGAACAGCATGGGAAGCATTGTTTTTGTTTACATTTTTCACAACATCGGTTCCCATCAGTATCCTTTGCAAGACCTCAAATAATGATCTTCTGGTATTTGGATCTTCAATGGTAGGAAAATAATGAAGAGCTCTCATTGTTTTGACCTGAAGCCATGGAGATGGGATACCATAATAAGTGTATTCTTGTGGGATATCATGGTTCCTAGCAAGCCTCTCTAAAGTTTTGACGCACTTAGGAAGACAACTCCAATATGCCTCGTGTTGGTTTGATACAGTAGCGGTGTATTCGTTACCATTGGAAATATTGACTATATCCAAGGTAAATTATACAAAGTCGAGTCGCCACCGCACTTCTATTTATCCAAAGGAAAGGTTAGAAAGCGAACAAAAACCTACAAGTTTTACAAACAAAACTAGTAAAAGAAACAGAGATTTGGGTAAGGGTGTTGGTTATGCTATGGGAAGGTGTTAGGCACCCAAAGCATCCTAGGTACTCCTAGGGAGCCCTTTTCACACTTGTTGTATTGTTATTGTTTTGTGAAAATTTTTGTTTGTGCAAACATGATTAAAGAGATGAGAAAAGAATATACAAGTTTATTTACATTTTTGTGTTTGGATGTGTAAGACCCCAATTTTGGGCCCTAAGATCCCTCATGGCCCATATCATATCATATCATAACCTCAAGAACCATTGCATGCCCTAGCTTCCCTCCTAGTGGGTGGATTGCCTTGTGTTTTGTTTCTTGATCACCAAGCATACTTTGCATTTGTATATTTTTTGCCTTTCATATGTTTATCATCCAAAAAGTACAAAAATATTGTCAGTCTAACCTTGTTGCTTGCAGTTGAAGCAATCATCAGCAATTAGGTCAAAGACAACCAACAGTCAGTCAAAGCAATGGATGGTGGCCATTCTTGCAGAATTTGGGCACCAGGATCAATAATCAAGAGTTCATACAACTTGAGACATCATTGGAAATCAAGTTCTCAAGGAATTAGGGTTTGGAATTCATCAGAAATGCATCAGTCATCCAAAACCCTAGAAAAGTCAAACTTGGTCAATTGTTGATTTAATCAGAGATTTGATGGATAGAATTGATCTGAAGGAGCTCATTCATGCTTGTACAAGCCTCATCTATCATGTTCAACCTCATCATGGAAGAAAATCAAGTCAAACAGAAAATTTTCCAGAAATAGCAAGTGGACCTGTAATTTCAACTGCCAAAAATGGAAACTTCTTGATCTTAAACTTACATCATGATACAAGCTTCAAATGAATTTTTGCCCAACATGAAAGTTGAAGATCTTGTCTTCCCATTTTCAAAAAGTCCAAGAACTCTCAAATCCCATGTGTGGTTGTCAAGATATGATCAAATCATTTTCACCAATTTTTGAACTTCAAAGAGCCATATCTCTCAAACCATAAGGCCAAATTTGGTGGGGTTTTTTCCTACAAACCACATTTTTCATCCTCTTTCCAAAAATATAAATTTCATTCATCAAAACCCTACCATTCAAAATGGCATTTTTGGACCTTTTTCATTTAAATTCAAAGTTTGACCAAACTTTGACTTTTTGATTCTTTGACTTTTTCTTGATTTGGCCAATTGGGAAATGTTCCATATATCATTTTTGATTTGCTCCAAGCTTAAATCATCATCATACCACCATTATGCTATCACTTTGGACCAAAATGCAAAACTTGAAGATTTGGCAAATGGTTTCATAAAAAGCAAATCAAGTACAGCATTCTAGTACAGAATAAAAACAGCAATTTGAATGGTCCTTCTGCAGCATTTCATAAGCCCACTCGAGTAGCATACACCCTCCAATCTCCACTTACATGCCAATTAGCAAAATTGCAAAATGTGTCATTAAGCATAAACAAGTTTACCATTTGATTAAAGGGCTTTAAACAGACTACATAAGGGAAGTTTTCTGTCATTTGAACCCTAGGGAATCACAGCCACCAAACAGAAAAACTCCATTCTCTACTCTCTTGCAACTTTGCATTTTGGCTCGATTTGAAAGAAACCCTCAAAGACCACGAGTTCCCTTGCATCCTTCAACATCCTACCAACCTTTGGAAACCTTTTGGGTCTTTAATCACCAGCTGGAGCTTCATTTTCCCACTCTGTGTTTTACCAAGCATCTCCAATGGCAGTTTGAGTTGTGGAAGCTTCAAAGCCTGGCTGAGCTCGTTTCCCTTAAAATTTCATCATCTCCAAGCATTTGAAGCACCTGTCTGCACTCGAATCAACCAAAACAACACTGCATCATCGAGTTCTTCGAATCAAGTAAGATTTTCGACTTTTTTATTTGCCTAAACCATGCTATGTATCATGTGGATCTTCGTGTGCTGATCATTTTGAACCATAGTTTGCTTAAATTGGTTGTGTATTTCTGGAAATATGCTGATTTGAAGTTTAGGGTTCATATGTGTTTTTGTTCGAATCTAGCTGGTTTATATGCTTTGATGAAAATGAACAGTGGATTATGTGTGCATAATGCCTGAGGATCACAATGCCATGCTTACTTCTTATTTCTGGACATTTCGTTTTTTGAGTTCTTGATGATAATGATGACTTTATGCTGCTGCTGAACAAACATAACCATGCCCATAATTCTCCCATGATTATGCTTATGTTTGTTGTTGGCTAATGATGTTTTGATGTTGGTGTTTTTGAGTTAGTGCTCATTTTGATTGATAATGCTATGCTGATGTTTGAATCGTGAGGATTTTCTTCCATGCTGTTGTTGCTGTTGTTCTGTTTTGAAAAACTCTAAGACTCTTTTTCCAAAAATCCACCTGAATGTGCTGGTTTATTATTTGTTTGTGTGTTACGTGAACCTACTGCACTAATGCTATGACTGTTTGGGTGCATTTGTTGGATTTCAATTGATTGCTTGATGGTGATGAACACAGGCTGTTCATGTTAAACCTTGCCCTGCCCAGCATTTGCTCGATTGGTTGTTTGTTTGGTTGTTGCTAGGATGCAGTATGAACATCTTTGTTTAGTTGCCATGCTGTGTGAATAGGTCTACTGGAATTTTGTTTATGATTGATGATTTAAATGATGAAGGATGATGAATGCTGCTGTTATTTGAACCAAACATCATGTCCAGAAAATCCATGTGAAATATATTGTATGCTGTTGTTTGGTTGCTGTTTGAATGATGATGATGGTTGTATGCTGTTGTTTCTAAAACCATAGAACCCTGCTGTTCATGAGCTTTACATGTTTTAATTTCCAGAAATTTGAATTTCGTGTTTGGGTTGGTATTGATTGATGCTCCTGTACCAATGTCCTGCTGTTTGAGTGCTTTTGTTGGATTCTTTTTTAGTCGATTGCATGATGAACACAATGCCTTTGCCATGCTTAAACCCTAGGGTTTTGAAAACTCATAAAATTTGAGATCATTGGCCACGTTACTGTTTTATTGGCTGAGAGCCAATCAAAACATTTCGTTTTGCAAGGCCAAAACGCAGCACTTCGATTAGTGGCGCGCTATTTACAGCTTTGCCATCGGTTGACCACATGTTGACCCCATTTGCCATGCTTATTTGCTCATGCTTCATCCAAATGTTCATTAACTTCCATAATTCATTTTAAATTCATTTCAACTCCAAAAATTGTGAAATTTTTTGCATCATGTCCATGAATGTGTCCTCTATTTTATCATGATTTTTAATTAATTTTCCATTGGCTGGATTTTAAATGATAATTATTTTCTTGACATGTATGCATAAATGATACATTGAGCCATTCCTTTTGTGAAATTCTCATGTCATATCCAATGCCCTTGAAATTTTTTTTGGTGAAACTAGACACATTGACCTTCATTTCCATATAAAGTTTGTGCATTTATCATTTGTGGATTGAGAGTTATGATTTTCTGAAGTTATGTGTTACATTTGGTGCTATACCATGATCATGTATTTTCCCAATTTTTGTTCACATGCTTCCTCTTATCCAAATCACTTGAAATTTTGCATGAATGATCTATCATATGTCTAGTCTGCGTATGAATTTTCCTGGAATTAATCATGCTGTTTTCCATTTAATTGTGAATTTTCTTCCATATTTGGTCATTTGTTGACGTTTTGTGCTATGCCTTGCCAAATCTTTTGTGAAATCCTCATACCATATCACATGACCATGAAATTTCATATGTGATAACTAGACTCCTTGAGCTTTGCATTGGTGTTAATCTCATTCATTTCTCTTCTGTTTTCAAATTGATATGATTTTTTGAAGTTGACCCATGCTTGTTGACTTTCACCATGCTTACTTGAATGTGGTTTGACTTCATGATTTTTGTTGACTGCCTTCCTCTCATCCAAATGCAATGAAATTTTACATGTCTACCATGCTAGATGTTAGGATTGAGTGTGATTTATTTCATGATTTTTGAGAATGGTTGAGTTGACTTTTGAAAGAGGTCTTGCTGTTGACCTATTTGTGCTCTTTCTTGCCATGCTTTGCACTCTTTTGCATAGGAAATGACCATGATGCATGATTTGATTATGAATCCAATTGGGATTACTTCTTAAATGCTTGAACATGAATTGGGTTGACTTTCCTTTGCTGTTTGACTTTTTTTTCTTTCCTCTTTGACCCTAGGCTAGTCCTAGTGGTCTTGTAAGCTTACAATTGAGCTATTGTTGCAGGTTAAGCACCATTGCCTTGAGGATCATTCAAATGTGTTTTAGTTTGATTGTTTAATGTGCTAACCTTTGTTTTGTAGGTGTGACTCACATACTTGAGTCTTTGTGCCTTGCACAATTGGTCCCTCTGTGGTTGACTATTGGTTCATTTCCTTTTGATTTTGACTGTTGAGCTGTTTACTAATTGGTTTGACTTTTTCAGGTACTTTAGTTGCTTAAGTTCTCTGAACTTGCTTGCTTTGCTTTTTTAGCATTTGCTTTGAGGTATAAACCTTTCTTCTTCATGTAGTCTGGAGACCCGGTCTGTTATTTGACCGGGCAAACTGTCTGAAGTCCTCCTTAAGAGGCAATGCCTGTGTTTGTTTATATTTGTCCCAAGCAGGAAAAGTCCTTCAAGTAAGGCAATTGGTGGAAGGTAGGGATACGCAATCTATCCCCCACTATTCAGTGTGTCCTCTCTTTGCTCCCAGTACCTGGTTGAAGCATTGAGATAAGTACCCAAGATCTAATCGAGTCAATAATGTGGAGAGAGTTCCTACTTTCTGAACTCCCACACTTTCTTTGATGCTCTCTCTGATATGAGATTGAAGCAATGAGGCACACCCCTCATTTCCTATTCATCTGCTTCACCTGAGCCTCTCAATGGCCAGGTTAAGAGCGACCTTCACCTATTACAGTGGACTTTCAAAGTCAAACCCTCTTGTGTGAGCCCCCATTGTTTGGCTATAGAGTGTGCTGTTTGTTATTCATTGATTGATTGATTGCTTCATGTGCATTTGTTTGCCTGTATGCTATGCATTTATCATCATCAATTGCCCTTAGTGCATGATCATACCATTTGTCTGTGTGACTTTTGTTATTGTTGTTTTCCCATTGAGGACAATTGTAAGTCCATTGCTTTGGCATTTGCTCCTATGATATGGAAGGATAGAGTGTAAGACCTCATTGGTCACTCATATCTTCTGTTGCTTGGTTTGTTTGTATGTGAGGTTGCAGTTATAAGTCCCTGTAAGTTGGCATCTGCTTTCCTGTGATCATAGTTTGTTCATCTGTTTGTATGAGAGGTTGCAATTATAAGTCCCTGTAAGTTGGCATTTGCATACCTGTGATCATATTGTTGCTTTTGTTCTTGTATGTGAGGATCCATTGTGAGTCCCTGTAATGTGGCATTGGATTTCCTAGGACCATACTGTGGAGTTAACCTAAGTCCAGATAGATTGGCAGTTGACTTCCACATTTCATCTTTGTTTTTCTTTTGAGGAGATTAGTATAAGTCCATTGAGTGGCATCTGATATCCTGTTCTGTTTTAGGAGACTGGTGTAAATCCATCTATTGGTATCCGGTATCCGCCTTTTATTTCTTTGCCTGTGGAGATTAGTGTAAGACCATTGAGTGGCATCTGACATCCCGTTTTGTTTTAGGAGATTGGTATAAGACCAGTGATTGGCATCCGGTATCCGCCTTTCTTTGCTTTGTTTGTTTATTATTATCCATTGCTATTCCAAAGGACACACTTGAATCATCTTCAATATGATTTCAAGAAGTGAACCTTCTAAGAAGTTTTACTATCCATATTCATCCATTCATTCCCTCATTATGTCCTAAACCTTTTCACACTATACCTTTTAAACTTGACATAAGTGTTGTGCAAACATTTTCATGTTTTCTAACTAAAAACCTGGACCCCAAGTCCTTGACTTTTTTTCAAACTCCATTTCATAATACTTCTTTGAATCAATCTTAATCATACTCTGACTTCATTTTCATAATCACAAATCAGTAACTTCACTCATTCACTTGTTTTGGCTTTGTCCATTAATCTTTTCATGCATTAGCCATAGGTTTCAATTATCTTTGTGGTTGATGTAAATCTTGCCTATCCTTAGTGAGTCGACAGTAAGACTTCCGTACTGAAAACAGGGCTAACCCCTCTAGTACGTCGAAGCTATCCTCGCATGGTGGATGTTGTTTTTGGTCGAGTGTTCTCCCATTGATAATGAAAAGCCTCAGTGCTTGTGTTTAAAACTGAATCCACCAACTTTTGGAAATCTTTTAGCCGAACTACGGCGTTCTGATCCTTACCTTTGATGGAAGGTACGTAGGCAACGGGTTCATCCGTTCGAACCCAATAACACAAAAATAAATAAAACCCAATAACCCAATAAAAATTGTATATTCTTTTCTCATCATCCCAATCATGTTTGCACAATATTTTTGTCATAACAAATAACAATTTAGCATAACAAGTGTGAAAAGGGCTCCCTAGGAGTACCTAGGACGTAGTGGGTGCCTAACACCTTCCCATTGCGTAATTTACCCCTTACCCAGAATCTCTGATCTTTTTATTAGTTTTCTACGTGTAAAACTTCTTAGGCTTTTGTTCGCTTTTTAGCCAGTCCTTTGGATAAATAAAAGTGCGGTGGCGACTCGAAAATTTCAATGTATCTCATAGCTTATGATTTAATCGATAGATCATATAGCGACGAATACACCGCTACAGAAAAGTGGCGACTCTGCTGGGGATCGAACCCAGAATCTCTGGTTGTATTGCCTACTTTTCACCCTTGTTGTGCTATATTGTTATTCTTTATCTGACATATTTTTGTACAATT
This sequence comes from Lathyrus oleraceus, assembly GCF_024323335.1. Taxonomy (NCBI): domain Eukaryota; kingdom Viridiplantae; phylum Streptophyta; class Magnoliopsida; order Fabales; family Fabaceae; genus Lathyrus; species Lathyrus oleraceus. The sequence goes on along the minus strand of NC_066580.1, from coordinate 56,548,091 downwards.
TGGGATAACTGTATTGATTGTAATGTGTGAATTGCTTGATATACATATTGCTGTTTGCTTTGGTGATCTGTGAGATGAGTTCTGTACCCGAACTCGAGTGCTCTCTAGGATAGGAGAATGGCATAGTCTTGTTGACTGGTGTGGAGTAGTCCTTAGCCAGTTGACTTGCGAGCCCATTCACTTGGTGGAGGTCATGTTGAACTAATAATGTCACACAAGTTATTTGTGGTTAGACATTATTCTTTCAATCATGTGCCGCAGAAGCCAAGGACCGTAGTTTACCAAACCCATCTTGGCCTATTTTTAGGACCGTAGTGCGGAGGTCGTTCAGATGTCAGTTCTGATACGATTGTTACGCGATACTACACTCATAAGAGTTTCTCTTGAGAATATTCTTGGAATACGAGTATTCGTTCCTCCGATAATATTCGAAAGATGGAACGATGACTATGGGAACCTCTGATAGAACATGTCTGGCAGGTTTAAACCCTAGTACACTCCCTTTGGGTGGTTCTTAACCGAGACTCCATGCTCGTGACTCTCAACAAACCCGTGATTCGTGGTTGAGTCGTTCAAACATTGTTAATATCAATGGATCCCGGATCAGGTGTAAAACCTAAGATCCACCAAAGCGGCTGGTTGATATTAAGAATGTCTGAACCGGTTCATGTACCGTTAATATCAATGGAACTTGGGTGTCGATAAGGTGAAAACCTAAATCCACCAAAATGGATGATTGATATTAGGGATACAATGAGCTTTCCCACGACCTTTGTTTGGTGTGACTTGCTTGATCCTTGGGTGTGATTGTTGCATTCATGCATTCACGCATTCATCTACATCCATATCATCAGAAAAAAGAAAATTTTCAAGGAACTCAAAGGAGTTTATTTGCAAAAAATTTCAAAACATGAAAAAACCGGGAAAATTTTTTCACCTGATATATCTGATGAGATATTCTCATGTACAATCAAAATGCTTAAAAATTTCAAAGTTTGCAAATAAAACCCTCGGGTTCCTTTGATAAAAAACAAGCATATGCATAAACACTTCATGCATCATTTGCATAAGCAGGTGTTTTGTTCCGGTCTCCCGTCCTGTGGTCTGACCCTGCGATCTTCATTTATTTTGAAGACGCACTTTGCCGGTATTATACCAGAGCTATCTCTGCCAGATTGATGGATCAGATTGAACAAGAGAATTGTGGACTCCGAGGAGGATTTTGCCAGCCTTAGTGCTGCTGATGGACTTAGTACTGTTGATGGATTTATTCCTGGTTAACCAATCCCGGGCTGGCATTAGCTACTGTTCTGGGGCACTTAAGGAGCATGGTTTATTCAAGTGGAGGATTCATCCATGCCAATCAACCCGAAGAAGCTGCTGCTATCTTGGAAGTATATGCAGAAGATCTGAACAATTTCATCATTCCTGGTGGTGTCTGCCACAATTGGGTCGCTGTGGATGTTCCTACGGTCATTCATAAATCAGCATGAATTGTTCACTTTGTTTGAAACCCTTCTCCCATGCCAAAAGGAGAAGTGATGACATTGTTGGCAGCATTTAATACAATGATGTTTTCATTCAATTAATGCATTGTCAAACATTTGTTTTTCCATTTGTTTTCACTTTTTGCTTTCTGCATGAAATCAGTGATCACAAAAAACCATGAAAAACAAAAACAACATTTTTCATCTGCATAAATGATTTACTTGTTTAAATTCAAATGCTTTTCATTATCCAGAATCATTATGCAGGGATTTCTAAACCCATTGAACATAATGATCCAACGCCATCTCCCAATCTTGAAGTCCTTGTATCTGGGGCAGAGGAAGATGATGTTGAAGGGGATTCCTGACGAGATTACCCGCTTTCTTGAGCATGAGAGAAGCTCATTCAGCTGTATCATGAGAATCAGCAAACCAGTCAAACTGGGGCATTAAAAAAAAAAGAAGAAAAAAAGAAAAAAAGAAGGAAAAAGAAAGAGGGTGAAAAAGAAAGGAAAAATCAAAAACCAGGAAAATTTTTTCAAAATTTTTCCAAAGGAAAAAAGAAAAAGTATACCCTCAAGTCCCTAGTTGACTGATGCTGAATGGATTCAGAGTCGTTACGACCAGTTGAATTTAATTGAAGAGAAACGATTAACTGCCATGTGCCATGGTCAGTTATATCAACAGAGAATGAAGAAAGCATTCGATAAGAAGGTCAAGCCTCGTGTATTCCGAGAAGGTGACCTTGTGCTCAAGAAAGTTTTGTCTTTCGCGCCCGATTCCAGGGGCAAGTGGACTCCAAACTACGAGGGTCCATATGTTGTTAAGAGAGCCTTTTCAGGCGGAGCTTTGATGCTTACAACAATGGATGGGGAGGATTTCACTCGTCCTGTGAATTCAGATGCAGTTAAGAGATACTTTGCCTAGAAAAAAGTATATGCAAATGAAAAAAAAAAAAAAAAATGAAAAAGAATGAAAAAAACAGAATAGCTCGCTAAGTTGAAAACCCGAAAGGGCGGCTTAGGCAAAAATGAGCGTCTCGGTGGAGAACCCGCAAAGGGTAATTCAGGCAAAAATTAGAGACTTGAAAAAAAATATATATTTGCATCCCGCTAGATTGAGTACCTCACTCTGGGGCAATCTAGGCAAAATTAGGGATTTGGCAAGTAACTGCATCCTGACAAGACTTTCTGGTTTATCAGTCGTCATTTCGTCAGAAGATTCTCGATTCGTCGTCAACTGAAGCTTCGGATACATCGAGATTCAAATTGGTAGAGAAAGGATCATTATGTTCAATGTAGCCCTCTTCCAATATATATCACTGATTTCAAATTTGTACAGATCTATGGAGTCTTGCCATTTGCAGACTACCATTCCATCAAATCAATTTGAGCTTTTTATCCATTTATTTGCACTCTTATTTGTTTCAATTCAACAAATGTTTTGCATGTTTTAAATTGATAAAATGTCATTGTTTTAAACAAATCAAATTTTTCAAAATTTTTGTTTTAAACAAAGTGAACACTCACAAGATTGAAGGGATACTCAAGAATATCTCAGTGCTCTCCCGAGGGTGGCATGATTTCCAACAGGTAAGACATTGGTTCATATTCCTGGTTTGGTGGTATCTTCTTTCTTCAGATCTTTGTTGGGGTTGTTCCCCAGTACAGTCGCAAGTAATTTGTTGTTGAAGACTTCGTTTTCTCCAGCAGCAGTTCCCCTAGCATGGGTGTTTTCTTGTGAAGTTTCGGCGGTTGATGGTTTATCACCTTGGTGCCCCGTCACTTTCTCCAGTGGGTCGTCTGCCCCAGACTTTATTTGTCTCCTCAACAGTCATGAGTATAACTGATTGATTGATACTCCCCTCGGAGTCACGAGTAGAGCTGTTATTAATATCCCCACCAGGGTTGCGAATGGAGTTGTTACCGTTTGTCCCCATGCAGTGTGCCAGTAGGATTTGTCTGTTTCCTCAGCACGTTAGTTTTCTTTTGAAGATTCGGTAAGTCAGTGGTTTGATACCCGGTACCTTACCTTTTCCCCGGCGAGGTCGTCTGTGGAATTGTTGCTATCTCTCCATCAGAGTTTATTCTCTTCAGCAGAGCAGGATTTATTTTCCTACTCAGTGGTTGATTTGGGTTGACATCCCAGTTTTTCAATCATCTTTTCCTCAGCTTAGTCTGCAAGGTTTGTTATGGCAGTTTCGCCTGTTGAATACTCCTTCAACCCCCGATATGGTCGGATGATGGCTCTAGCCTCCAGTGAACGGATTAATTTCCTGACTATTTGTGATCCCCAGTAGAGTGGCTTATATTGCAGAATCTACTTGTTGTGATCAGTTTGCTATGTATATTCTCCCCAAGTGGAGTGGTTTGTTGCAGAATCTACTTGTTTGATCTGTCCTCCCTCAGTGGTTTGTTCCCAAGAGAGTAGCCGACAGTCTTCCCCAGTAGAGTTGCTTATGCAGTTAGATTCTACTTGGATGATCATTCTCCCTCAGTGGGTTGTCCCCCAGCGGAGTTATGTGGATTTGCTTCTACAGCAGTTTGTGCTTGTGCAAACGCACTTTTTGTTTCTCAGTTGACACTGGGATCCCCTGCAGATACTTTGGGACTTCTCTTGTTCCCCTACAGATTTGTCTTGGTGGCTGTCTTGCCCGTTGTGACTTTCTGTACCCTGATTGGGCTGTTTCCCGATATCTCTGATTCTCTGCTTTTTCAGCAGTACCCGCAGATCTTCGCTTTTCAGCATGTAGATCTCCGCAGATTGGCTCTCCAGCTGTTTTTCCCCTGGAAGTATAATACCGGACGTTGGTTCCTGAACCTGTTGTGTTAGAATTGTCTGTTTTGTCAGCATTCATCAAGCATAAATCACGCATATTCATGCATATTCATGAAACATTCAGATATTCATGTTGCATTTCTTGCCATATATCTTTTGTTTGTCGTGTCTCCTGCTATGGTGATATAGATCTCTTTACAGATCTCCCTAAGCAGATGTCGGGTGTTTAAAATCTCTCCATATAGAGTCAACCCCATAAGCAGAAAATGTGTCTGTCTTTCCTTCTGCAGTTCCCCACTGAGATATACCCTCGTGGATGACGGTTTCTTCCGTTTCCTCCCAACACATATATTGGGATGGATTTTCCTATTTGAGTTATATCCTCATTAGGACGTGTCTTGATTCAGTCCGTCTTTTCGGATTATTCCCGAATTGGCTATTTGTCAGATATCTTGTGTTTCCCAGTGGGTTGTTCCCCAGCGGAATGTTTTTGGGCCTCTACCCACAAACCGGTAGTTGTAAGTCCTATTTTTCCTGGCTTTCTTGACAGAATTTGTGGTTATACACCTTTTATTCTCCAGCCAGAGTTTTGGTTTTCTACCTACTACCCGGTAGTTGTAAATCCTATTTTCCTGCTCTTCAGCAGTTTGTGGTTTGTTATAAACCCTATTTTGGTTCCCCGTGCGGATTTGTGATTTGTTCTATCCCCACGCGGAGTTTTTGGTCTTCTACCCCGTATTCGGTAGATGTAAACCCTAATTTTGTGGTTATCTTCATCTAGTCTTTGATGTTGATTTTCCTTTGCTTGTATAAGTTGCTCAGATCAGCACTTATATCCTCAGCAAGTTTTTTGTGGATAATTGCCGTATGCTAGCAATTTTATCCCCAGTGGGTCTTTTCACCGTATGCTAGTGATTTGTTCCCCGGATCATTGGTTGTTTACCAGTGCATCCCCAGCTAGTCCCTGTGGATAATTGCCGGATGCTTGCAATTTATCCTCAGCAGTTCGCCTTTCATTTACCCTTTTGTCGGTAATGTCTGTTGCTCCTTTTGATTGGCCATCGTTATATACCTATTCTGGTATCTCGATGCCTTTCTTTTCGGATTTTTATCCTTAAACAACCCAGTAACCGGTTCAGGATAATCTTCCATGCGAGTATATTATTCACGGTCTGCCGGTAATGAATAATATGTCTCATGCGCTCTTTAGTTGGAATCCTTTGTTGATTTTCCCCAACTGAGCAAGATTCGTGTTCTTTGTAGAATCGAATAGCCATCCTTTAACCAGTTTGCGTTTTGGATGATGAGTGTTTTGGAACACACACCAATTCACGTTTTTTGACCATCCTTTAAACAAGTCTGCTGTTCTAGCTTTCTTTCGGATGATGAGTGTTTTGGAACACACACCAATTCACGTTTTTTGCCCATCCTTTAACCAGTTTGCGTTTTGGATGATGAGTGTTTTGGAACACACACCAATTCACGTTTTTTGACCATCCTTTAAACAAGTCTGCTGTTCTAGCTTTCTTTCGGATGATGAGTGTTTTGGAACACACACCAATTCACGTTTTTTGCCCATCCTTTAACCAGTTTGCGTTTTGGATGATGAGTGTTTTGGAACACACACCAATTCACGCTTTTTGTCCATCCTTTAAACAAGTCTGCTGTTCTAGCTTTCTTTCGGATGATGAGTGTTTTGGAACACACACCAATTCACGTTTTTTTGCCCTCCTTTCGGATGATGAGTGTCTTGGAACACAAACCAATTCACGACTTCGGATTTTATCCTTAAACAACCCAGTAACCGGTTCAGGATAATTTTCCTTTCGAGTATATTATTCACGGTCTGCCGGTAATGAATAATATGTCTCATGCACTCTTGGATTAATCTTTTGATTGTTTTCCCCTCAGAGTAAGATTCATTTTCCTTATGGAATTGAATATCCATCCTATAAACAAGTTTGCTTTCGCTCTCTTCAGGATGATGAGTGTTTTGGAACACACACCAATTCACGTCTTTGGTCGGTCACCTGTTACATACCTACAACCCGGTATCCTTGGTGTTCCTTCCTGTTTTTGTTACCCTTATACCGATAACATCTCATTTCTTTGTCGCTTCCCTCAGTGGAACTTTTTGTTGCTTCTCCCCCAGGAGTCAGTTTGTGTTTCTCCAATGGATTTATTTTCCTTTGGAATTCTTTTCCCCAGTGTGAGTCCTTCACTCCCCAGTGAGTTCTCCAGTCTGTTTTCTGTTTTTCCCTAATCAGAGTCGTGTTTTGTTCACGCTGTGTCAGTTTTATTATCCCCAACTAGAGTCTTGTTAGAGTCTCTGCTCCTGGTGAGTGTTCTACTCCGATGGATCGTCTTTTCTTCTGTGTGAATCATATTCCCCACAGAATTTGTGTCTTTTGCATACATACATTCGCATCATGAGGTCTCTTAGGGACCAAAATTTGTCTCATTACTGTTATTTAAGTCCATTCTACCGCGTCGAGATGAAGATTTCTAAACTTCACTTCTCCGGCTAGAATGACCTTAAATAGGGGCATCTGTAAGACCCCAATTTTGGGCCCTAAGATCCCTCATGGCCCATATCATATCATATCATAACCTCAAGAACCATTGCATGCCCTAGCTTCCCTCCTAGTGGGTGGATTGCCTTGTGTTTTGTTTCTTGATCACCAAGCATACTTTGCATTTGTATATTTTTTTGCCTTTCATATGTTTATCATCCAAAAAGTACAAAAATATTGTCAGTCTAACCTTGTTGCTTGCAGTTGAAGCAATCATCAGCAATTAGGTCAAAGACAACCAACAGTCAGTCAAAGCAATGGATGGTGGCCATTCTTGCAGAATTTGGGCACCAGGATCAATAATCAAGAGTTCATACAACTTGAGACATCATTGGAAATCAAGTTCTCAAGGAATTAGGGTTTGGAATTCATCAGAAATGCATCAGTCATCCAAAACCCTAGAAAAGTCAAACTTGGTCAATTGTTGATTTAATCAGAGATTTGATGGATAGAATTGATCTGAAGGAGCTCATTCATGATTGTACAAGCCTCATCTATCATGTTCAACCTCATCATGGAAGAAAATCAAGTCAAACAGAAAATTTTCCAGAAATAGCAAGTGGACCTGTAATTTCAACTGCCAAAAATGGAAACTTCTTGATCTTAAACTTACATCATGATACAAGCTTCAAATGAATTTTTGCCCAACATAAAAGTTGAAGATCTTGTCTTCCCATTTTCAAAAAGTCCAAGAACTCTCAAATCCCATGTGTGGTTGTCAAGATATGATCAAATCATTTTCACCAATTTTTGAACTTCAAAGAGCCATATCTCTCAAACCATAAGGCCAAATTTGGTGGGGTTTTTTCCTACAAACCACATTTTTCATCCTCTTTCCAAAAATATAAATTTCATTCATCAAAACCCTACCATTCAAAATGGCATTTTTGGACCTTTTTCATTTAAATTCAAAGTTTGACCAAACTTTGACTTTTTGATTCTTTGACTTTTTCTTGATTTGGCCAATTGGGAAATGTTCCATATATCATTTGTGATTTGCTCCAAGCTTAAATCATCATCATACCACCATTATGCTATCACTTTGGACCAAAATGCAAAACTTGAAGATTTGGCAAATGGTTTCATAAAAAGCAAATCAAGTACAGCATTCTAGTACAGAATAAAAACAGCAATTTGAATGGTCCTTCTGCAGCATTTCATAAGCCCACTCGAGTAGCATACACCCTCCAATCTCCACTTACATGCCAATTAGCAAAATTGCAAAATGTGTCATTAAGCATAAACAAGTTTACCATTTGATTAAAGGGCTTTAAACAGACTACATAAGGGAAGTTTTCTGTCATTTGAACCCTAGGGAATCACAGCCACCAAACAGAAAAACTCCATTCTCTACTCTCTTGCAACTTTGCATTTTGGCTCGATTTGAAAGAAACCCTCAAAGACCACGAGTTCCCTTGCATCCTTCAACATCCTACCAACCTTTGGAAACCTTTTGGGTCTTTAATCACCAGCTGGAGCTTCATTTTCCCACTCTGTGTTTTACCAAGCATCTCCAATGGCAGTTTGAGTTGTGGAAGCTTCAAAGCCTGGCTGAGCTCGTTTCCCTTAAAATTTCATCATCTCCAAGCATTTGAAGCACCTGTCTGCACTCGAATCAACCAAAACAACACTGCATCATCGAGTTCTTCGAATCAAGTAAGATTTTCGACTTTTTTATTTGCCTAAACCATGCTATGTATCATGTGGATCTTCGTGTGCTGATCATTTTGAACCATAGTTTGCTTAAATTGGTTGTGTATTTCTGGAAATATGCTGATTTGAAGTTTAGGGTTCATATGTGTTTTTGTTCGAATCTAGCTGGTTTATATGCTTTGATGAAAATGAACAGTGGATTATGTGTGCATAATGCCTGAGGATCACAATGCCATGCTTACTTCTTATTTCTGGACATTTCGTTTTTTGAGTTCTTGATGATAATGATGACTTTATGCTGCTGCTGAACAAACATAACCATGCCCATAATTCTCCCATGATTATGCTTATGTTTGTTGTTGGCTAATGATGTTTTGATGTTGGTGTTTTTGAGTTAGTGCTCATTTTGATTGATAATGCTATGCTGATGTTTGAATCGTGAGGATTTTCTTCCATGCTGTTGTTGCTGTTGTTCTGTTTTGAAAAACTCTAAGACTCTTTTTCCAAAAATCCACCTGAATGTGCTGGTTTATTATTTGTTTGTGTGTTACGTGAACCTACTGCACTAATGCTATGACTGTTTGGGTGCATTTGTTGGATTTCAATTGATTGCTTGATGGTGATGAACACAGGCTGTTCATGTTAAACCTTGCCCTGCCCAGCATTTGCTCGATTGGTTGTTTGTTTGGTTGTTGCTAGGATGCAGTATGAACATCTTTGTTTAGTTGCCATGCTGTGTGAATAGGTCTACTGGAATTTTGTTTATGATTGATGATTTAAATGATGAAGGATGATGAATGCTGCTGTTATTTGAACCAAACATCATGTCCAGAAAATCCATGTGAAATATATTGTATGCTGTTGTTTGGTTGCTGTTTGAATGATGATGATGGTTGTATGCTGTTGTTTCTAAAACCATAGAACCCTGCTGTTCATGAGCTTTACATGTTTTAATTTCCAGAAATTTGAATTTCGTGTTTGGGTTGGTATTGATTGATGCTCCTGTACCAATGTCCTGCTGTTTGAGTGCTTTTGTTGGATTCTTTTTTAGTCGATTGCATGATGAACACAATGCCTTTGCCATGCTTAAACCCTAGGGTTTTGAAAACTCATAAAATTTGAGATCATTGGCCACGTTACTGTTTTATTGGCTGAGAGCCAATCAAAACATTTCGTTTTGCAAGGCCAAAACGCAGCACTTCGATTAGTGGCGCGCTATTTACAGCTTTGCCATCGGTTGACCACATGTTGACCCCATTTGCCATGCTTATTTGCTCATGCTTCATCCAAATGTTCATTAACTTCCATAATTCATTTTAAATTCATTTCAACTCCAAAAATTGTGAAATTTTTTGCATCATGTCCATGAATGTGTCCTCTATTTTATCATGATTTTTAATTAATTTTCCATTGGCTGGATTTTAAATGATAATTATTTTCTTGACATGTATGCATAAATGATACATTGAGCCATTCCTTTTGTGAAATTCTCATGTCATATCCAATGCCCTTGAAATTTTTTGTGGTGAAACTAGACACATTGACCTTCATTTCCATATAAAGTTTGTGCATTTATCATTTGTGGATTGAGAGTTATGATTTTCTGAAGTTATGTGTTACATTTGGTGCTATACCATGATCATGTATTTTCCCAATTTTTGTTCACATGCTTCCTCTTATCCAAATGACTTGAAATTTTGCATGAATGATCTATCATATGTCTAGTTTGTGTATGAATTTTCCTGGAATTAATCATGATGTTTTCCATTTAATTGTGAATTTTCTTCCATATTTGGTCATTTGTTGACTTTTTGTGCTATGCCTTGCCAAATCTTTTGTGAAATCCTCATACCATATCACATGACCATGAAATTTCATATGTGATAACTAGACTCCTTGAGCTTTGCATTGGTGTTAATCTCATTCATTTCTCTTCTGTTTTCAAATTGATATGATTTTTTGAAGTTGACCCATGCTTGTTGACTTTCACCATGCTTACTTGAATGTGGTTTGACTTCATGATTTTTGTTGACTGCCTTCCTCTCATCCAAATGAAATGAAATTTTACATGTCTACCATGCTAGATGTTAGGATTGAGTGTGATTTATTTCATGATTTTTGAGAATGTTGGAGTTGACTTTTGAAAGAGGTCTTGCTGTTGACCTATTTGTGCTCTTTCTTGCCATGCTTTGCACTCTTTTGCATAGGAAATGACCATGATGCATGATTTGATTATGAATCCAATTGGGATTACTTCTTAAATGCTTGAACATGAATTGGGTTGACTTTCCTTTGCTGTTTGACTTTTTTTTCTTTCCTCTTTGACCCTAGGCTAGTCCTAGTGGTCTTGTAAGCTTACAATTGAGCTATTGTTGCAGGTTAAGCACCATTGCCTTGAGGATCATTCAAATGTGTTTTAGTTTGATTGTTTAATGTGCTAACCTTTGTTTTGTAGGTGTGACTCACATACTTGAGTCTTTGTGCCTTGCACAATTGGTCCCTCTGTGGTTGACTATTGGTTCATTTCCTTTTGATTTTGACTGTTGAGCTGTTTACTAATTGGTTTGACTTTTTCAGGTACTTTAGTTGCTTAAGTTCTCTGAACTTGCTTGCTTTGCTTTTTTAGCATTTGCTTTGAGGTATAAACCTTTCTTCTTCATGTAGTCTGGAGACCCGGTCTGTTATTTGACCGGGCAAACTGTCTGAAGTCCTCCTTAAGAGGCAATGCCTGTGTTTGTTTATATTTGTCCCAAGCAGGAAAAGTCCTTCAAGTAAGGCAATTGGTGGAAGGTAGGGATACGCAATCTATCCCCCACTATTCAGTGTGTCCTCTCTTTGCTCCCAGTACCTGGTTGAAGCATTGAGATAAGTACCCAAGATCTAATCGAGTCAATAATGTGGAGAGAGTTCCTACTTTCTGAACTCCCACACTTTCTTTGATGCTCTCTCTGATATGAGATTGAAGCAATGAGGCACACCCCTCATTTCCTATTCATCTGCTTCACCTGAGCCTCTCAATGGCCAGGTTAAGAGCGACCTTCACCTATTACAGTGGACTTTCAAAGTCAAACCCTCTTGTGTGAGCCCCCATTGTTTGGCTATAGAGTGTGCTGTTTGTTATTCATTGATTGATTGATTGCTTCATGTGCATTTGTTTGCCTGTATGCTATGCATTTATCATCATCAATTGCCCTTAGTGCATGATCATACCATTTGTCTGTGTGACTTTTGTTATTGTTGTTTTCCCATTGAGGACAATTGTAAGTCCATTGCTTTGGCATTTGCTCCTATGATATGGAAGGATAGAGTGTAAGACCTCATTGGTCACTCATATCTTCTGTTGCTTGGTTTGTTTGTATGTGAGGTTGCAGTTATAAGTCCCTGTAAGTTGGCATCTGCTTTCCTGTGATCATAGTTTGTTCATCTGTTTGTATGAGAGGTTGCAATTATAAGTCCCTGTAAGTTGGCATTTGCATACCTGTGATCATATTGTTGCTTTTGTTCTTGTATGTGAGGATCCATTGTGAGTCCCTGTAATGTGGCATTGGATTTCCTAGGACCATACTGTGGAGTTAACCTAAGTCCAGATAGATTGGCAGTTGACTTCCACATTTCATCTTTGTTTTTCTTTTGAGGAGATTAGTATAAGTCCATTGAGTGGCATCTGATATCCTGTTCTGTTTTAGGAGACTGGTGTAAATCCATCTATTGGTATCCGGTATCCGCCTTTTATTTCTTTGCCTGTGGAGATTAGTGTAAGACCATTGAGTGGCATCTGACATCCCGTTTTGTTTTAGGAGATTGGTATAAGACCAGTGATTGGCATCCGGTATCCGCCTTTCTTTGCTTTGTTTGTTTATTATTATCCATTGCTATTCCAAAGGACACACTTGAATCATCTTCAATATGATTTCAAGAAGTGAACCTTCTAAGAAGTTTTACTATCCATATTCATCCATTCATTCCCTCATTATGTCCTAAACCTTTTCACACTATACCTTTTAAACTTGACATAAGTGTTGTGCAAACATTTTCATGTTTTCTAACTAAAAACCTGGACCCCAAGTCCTTGACTTTTTTTCAAACTCCATTTCATAATACTTCTTTGAATCAATCTTAATCATACTCTGACTTCATTTTCATAATCACAAATCAGTAACTTCACTCATTCACTTGTTTTGGCTTTGTCCATTAATCTTTTCATGCATTAGCCATAGGTTTCAATTATCTTTGTGGTTGATGTAAATCTTGCCTATCCTTAGTGAGTCGACAGTAAGACTTCCGTACTGAAAACAGGGCTAACCCCTCTAGTACGTCGAAGCTATCCTCGCATGGTGGATGTTGTTTTTGGTCGAGTGTTCTCCCATTGATAATGAAAAGCCTCAGTGCTTGTGTTTAAAACTGAATCCACCAACTTTTGGAAATCTTTTAGCCGAACTACGGCGTTCTGATCCTTACCTTTGATGGAAGGTACGTAGGCAACGGGTTCATCCGTTCGAACCCAATAACACAAAAATAAATAAAACCCAATAACCCAATAAAAATTGTATATTCTTTTCTCATCATCCTAATCATGTTTGCACAATATTTTTGTCATAACAAATAACAATTTAGCATAACAAGTGTGAAAAGGGCTCCCTAGGAGTACCTAGGACGTAGTGGGTGCCTAACACCTTCCCATTGCGTAATTTACCCCTTACCCAGAATCTCTGATCTTTTTATTAGTTTTCTACGTGTAAAACTTCTTAGGCTTTTGTTCGCTTTTTAGCCAGTCCTTTGGATAAATAAAAGTGCGGTGGCGACTCGAAAATTTCAATGTATCTCATAGCTTATGATTTAATCGATAGATCATATAGCGACGAATACACCGCTACAGGATGGATGAACTCAGTGCCTACGTACCCTCTCATGAAAAGATTAGGATCAAAACCCCGTAATTCGGGTAAAAAATCTCAAAAACAAATTGGTGGATTGATTGGTCCAAAAGCCTTAAAGGTCTTTTGTTATCAAAGGGAGAAAACTCAACCTGAAAAACCACAAGTCCACCATGTGATGACAACTTCAACATGCTAGTGAGGGGTTAACCCTATAATAAGCATGGAAGACTTACAATCCAATCACTAAGGACATAGGTGAGTATTATATCTACCACAAGGATAAATCAAACGTAATAGCTAAAGGTTATGAAAAATTTGATTAAGAAGTGGACATATGGAACCACAAAGAAGCATTTGAATGGGTTAAAATTACCAATTAGAAGTATTCACAAAATGAGGTCAAAGTATGAATTAGATTTCATTTACAATGAGTATTAGTGAAAAGAGTTTGAAAAATCAAAGGCATATGACCTAGGTTTCTAATTTGAAAACAGAGTCAAATGTTTGCACAAACAGTTTTTGGTTTGGGTTAGGATGGAGAGATGAAGGAGACTAGGTCCTAAACATGCAAGAGGTGGGGGGTAAAGGACAAAGCCACAAATAGGGTTCCTCTCTTGAGATCATATGGATGATCCAAGTAAGTCCCATCCTTTGGAATAAGGCAACCACAAGGTAAAAGCAATCAAACAAGTCTCATAAGAGAACCACAATAAGAGGAAACAAAATGCCAATATATGGACTTATATCCAAATCCTAGCAACAAACAGGAAACAGAATGCCAATATATGGACTTACATCCAACTCCAAACAATAAAAAGGAAACAAAATGCTAATATATGGACTTACATCCGACTCCTAACAACAAACAGGAAACAGAATGCCAATATATGGACTTACACCCGACTCCTAACAAATAACAAATCAAAAGCAAACACATCAAGATCAAGCATCACACTCTATATACAAACAAGAGGCTCAGACAAAGGGTGGGCTTTAGTCAAGAGGGGTCATAACAACCTCGACAAACAAGCCAAACTGTAATGGTAATCTGGAGCTCTTAACCACTAACATTGAGAGTTAGGGTGAAGCTGATCAAAGATGGTAATGAGGATGAGACCTCATGCTCTTAACCCTGGCCTGGGTGAGCTTATAACAAAGAAAACATGGGGATCCCGAAAGAGGGACCCTATTCCACTTGACAGACTCTATACAAAGATCTTGGGTACATGTTCAAGAGGATCAGCACGTAGTGCGAGCATAAAGAACGACTCATTGAATAACAGGGGACTGGCTACTAATCCCTTCTATCTGTCAATTGCCTCTTCACTTAGGAGGACTTAACAAGTATCACATGCCTCATTTAGAGGTCTTTGGCACAAATGTAAACAAACACAAACAGAGCCTCTTAAGGAGGACTTCCAGTAAAATGCCTGCCAAAAAGGTGACAGGACTTCCAGACTACATGAAGTAAGAGAATATCTACCTAAGTGGTGTGTCAACCATAATCCAAAGCTCAAGCAAGAGCTAAAAGCAAGCAACTAATGTGCCTGTAAAAAAGCTAATCAGTTAGTACTTCAGTCACACAAACAGAAAACAGACAGTGAAACCATTCAACAGTTACATAATCCAATGAACAATGCTCAAGCATCAAATGAAGCAATGAGCTCAACACATCAACTTAAATCCTTACAAAACACAAAGAAGTCTGAACATAGTCCAATTTGCATCTCAAAAGGTGAGCAACTCAACCATTAATGCTAAGTGTCCAAACCTGAAACACAAGTCAAGATTAGTTCATGTACAAAAAACTAGTACAAAGACTAGGTTCAAAACCAAACCAAATGATCAAAACAGAAGTCATTCTTTTACATAATGCACTTTCAAACATGTCACAAAATGTCCTCAAAAGGACCAACATCAATTCAAAAAGCAAAGGCATCAAATGATCAATGTAAAGCAAAGGCAACAAATATGCACCAAAATGGACATCCAAATTAGAAAATCCAAATCAAAACAGAAATGCATGCAATGATCATGATATTTTTTATGCAAGTTTCTAATGTCATGAATAAGAAATGTGCAAAAAATCAAATCCAAAAGAGTTTAAATGATAGGTGAACTAAAATGCACAAATGCAAGGTCAAAAATGTGACACAAATTGTCACACCATATCTTCATGTGTCAAAAGCAATGATAGCATATGAGAAAAAATTCAAACCAATGCTCAAAAATTCATATCACATGTGAAGATCAATCATACAAAGAATCAGATCAGTTGGATCAATAATGAAGATTTCATAAAGCAATGAACATAGCATATCAATTTAGCATAAGGTTCAAACAAAAAATCACAATTAAAAATCCAGCAACAAACAAATCATGAAAATAATGCTAAAAAAAATTAGACATTAAAACAAGATTATGACAAAAAATTGGAGGCAATTTGGAGCATTTTACTATTTTCTATGATTTTTTAAAGATAAGCAAAATAAAATGGAGGGAAATAATATTTCAAATAATACTCAGAATATTCACATCCACACGATAAGGCGCGAGAATTACATCAACGGCTCAGATTCAAAAGGCAAAATGCATAGCATCACTAAATACAATCAGCATACACCTCATCAGTCAACCAAACACTTGGCATAGTCAAAGCAATAAGAACCAATGGAAACGTTACGCTAGCACACACATCAGCATCCAGTAAGCATCAATGAAACGTAGCGTTTCATTTATTACGTGGCATACCACATCAGCGAGGTCAAAGCTCGCGTGGCCTAGTCAAAACAAGCTCAGCCAATGAATTGGACACGCAAGGCGAAACATGGATCACACATGGCAGAAACCCTAGGACATGAACCAGACGGCGGAGATAACTCTCCGGTCGTCTTCTCCGGCCATCCACACGGCGGAGATTCAACAACATTTTCCAGAAATGCATGAATTATACATCATTCGAAAGATCTTTCAACCAGGAGTCCAAATATCATATTCAATTCATCTAAATCATCATGTATCGCACGGATCGAGCAAAAACATTTATGACATCAAAACTTTCAACTCAACATACATGCTCAATATTCAGCCAAATCAAGATCTAAACATATCAGTATGCTCAGCTAAGTTAGATCTATCATTCTATAACAAGAAATTGGCAAAAGGAGATGATGAAATTTTCACCTACTTGAAATGCAGTGCTCTAAATTCGTGTCCTCAGGCTCTCAAAATCTCTAGATCTCTTCCTATGCTTATGCCTTGAAGCTTTATGCACAAAGAAGCAATTGAAAACACTTGGATCTAGCTTAATTTCAGAAATCCATTTCCATGAGAGTGCACTTGTTCTGCTCGAAATCCAGCTCAATTGTTCAATCAAGTTGATGATTCTTGCTTAGAATTGCACCATGATCATGAATCTACAAAGAGATTGAAGAAATATGTGGAGAAAATTGAATTTCGAAGAGAGAGAATTTGGAGGGAATTTGGAAATTTTAGATCTGAATTCTATTTTTTTTTATTATGGTTAGGGTTTGGCTTATATATGGTGTACTAATGATGCTGAAATCCACATTAGGCTTGTGCTAATCATGATTAGGGAGAATTGGATCCATTTGCCAAAATGCACAAGTGAGCTAACATGCACATGCTACACGTGAACAGTACTCATGCAAGCTTGGAATTCACTTAAAATCAACCAATAATTAACATGGAATTGGTATTTTGCTTGTATCATAAGCCAATTTTGAATTATGGAAATTCCCTCCAAAATGGTCACTTGAGGAATGATTCATTTGAAATGTCTTGATCAAGAGAAGTATTTTGCAAAAAGAGTGGACCAAATTGGAGCTTTGTATCAAAAGTTATGTCACTTTGAACTTCCATGCATACTTTGTGATCAAGTGACCATAATTTCTCAACCATTCATCATATGGACATGAATTAGGACTTTTTGGAAAGGGGAGACAAATATCTACAACTTTCATGTTCACCAAAAATCCATTTGAAGCTTCTTTGACATTGGAAAATCAAGTTAAATGTGAAACAAAAACTTGCCATTTTTGGAAACTTTGAATTACAGGTCATTTTCCATTTTTAGTAGCTTTTGCTTTGACCTTTCAATCTTCAAGATAGATGGTGAAAATGATGAATAGGGCCTATTTTGAACATGATTGAGGTGTATCAACTCATTTCCCCCCCCCCCCCCCCTCATAGCCCTCAGTTGACTGCATAGTTGACTATTTTTGTCCTCAGATGACCTGATGATGTTCTGATTAGCTTGGGCGTCTACCACTTGGCAAAATTGATTCAAAATGAAACCCTAGCTCATATAAGCTCTTCATAATGACCATGTGATCCTCATCTTGAGAAAATACCTCATCTCTTGCACAAAGGATCTTCTTGAAGCTCTTGACCTGATGACTTCTTGAGCTACAAACAAAAATGTTAGTGACATATTTTTGTATTTTTGGTTAGTGAAATGAGAAAAGCAATGATATACAATTCAAGCATACTTGGTGATCTAAAACCACTCACAAAAGATCCCATCCACAGGGAAAGGAACCAAGATGCTCAATGATCCTTGAGGCTATGCAATGCAATGCTTATGATGCCATGAGGGATCTTAGGGACAAAATTGGGGTCTTACAGATACTAATGCAACAAGAAGACTCATAGAAGATGTTAAAACACCAAGGTCTCGTTCATCCAAAAGTTGAGCCATTCGATCCGCCCATCCATCTCCATTGACAACATCGGGATTTTTCCTGTACAGTCGCAGCAAACACAATGCAACTTTTTTTTTACACAAGGGGCCTGCAGCTGCTAGATAACAGCAACTTCTGTACATCTGGTGCTAAGGACTCAGCGAATTCTCAGCCACCAATATTTCCAACCATAGGCAATGCTAGACACTAGAAGGTTTCATTTCGACCAATGATATCATTACGCATGGTATTTATGGAAACCCTGAGAAAGTCGTGATTCTCATTAAGAAAACTTGATGTTACAATGTACCCAACCTGTTTTTCTGGATACTCTGGGGAAAATATAAGAGAAACGGCCTCCATGTGGCCAAATTCCACATCATAACCAAGCATGTATATGTAAATCATTTTCCAAACATATTTCTTTTTCTCATAAGGAGTCAAAGCCTTTTCGTTTTTGAAACGAGTACGAATCTTGCCGAGTTCTTTATCAACACGAAGCCTCTCTTGTTCTTTCTGACGAGACTTTCTTTGTATTTTAGAGACCTTATGTATGATGAATTAATCATATGCTATGTAAATGGTGGACCATGATTGAATAAATGAATGAAATAAACAAAATATGAATGAGGATGTGGAAATTCTTGAATATGAATGAAAAAATTTCCAATGAAATGAAGAAATATGGATGAAAATTTTGAATATGAAATGTAGAATCTCGAATGTGAAATGGAGAATACAAATGTGTATGACGAAATATGTATGGAATTTCTTTGAATTATGAATGAATGAGAAAAATGAATATGCATGCTGACCCAAAATAAAGTATTTTGCACTTGACACATGATTTACTCGAAAAGGAGGGTGAAAACTGGTAGTAAGACAAATGACAGATGAATAATTACCCCGATGAAATTGGAATGAAAGATGAAACATGAGGTTCACTTGATTCTAACAAAGGAAAGAGTTTTCAAATCTCGCTTGGCTAAGGAGATTAATCATCTTATACCAAAAATCAAGAAACAAAGCCCAAAAGACAAACATGGACTGATCGTGGTAGCGAGTCCAACAACAAACTTTTTTTTTGGATAGTATCATGACCAGATGGAATGGTCATGAAGAAAGAATGCAACCGAGTGATTGATGGGGAAAAAATTTCAGGGCCAAAATCGGGGTATGACAAACATATCAAGGATTAACTCGACAGGGAAGAAAATCTGTCACCGGTTAGGGTGAACATATCAAGGATAGACTTGCCTGGAAAATGTCAAGGAGGATACCCGTCATTGATCAAGATATACATATCAAGGATATACCAACTAAACAAAAGAGGTAGGAATTACATCTATCAAAACCTGGATAGAAAACCGTCAGTGAAAAAATTTGTCACCGGTTAGGATGAATATATCAAGGATTATCTTTGCGAGAGGACAAAGTAGGATTTACAACTACCGGTTACTGGGTAGAAGGACAATCAAAGAGAAAATTTGTCACTGGTTAAGATGAACATATCAAGGATAGACTCTGAAAAGGGGACAAAATAGGGATTACATCTTTCCGTTACTGGATAGAATACCAAAGAAGAGAAAATCCGTCACCAATTAAAATGAATATATCAAGGATTAACTCTGCCCAAGGAAACAAAAGTAGGATTTACAACTACCAGTTACTGGGTAGAAGACCACAATGAGAAGAAAACCCGTCATCGGCTAGGATGAACACATCAAGGATTAACTCTTTGAGAAACAAAATAGGGATTACAACTACCTTTTGACTGGGTAGAATACCAAAAGAGAGAATATTCGTCACTGGTCAATGTGAACATATCAAGGATAGACTCCTGCAGGGAAAAGGAAAGATATTTGTCACTGGTTAAGATGAACATATCAAGGATATACTTTCTGGGGACTTCATTGAGGAGAACAATGGTGCTTTGGCCGGGTATTGGGCAAGAAGTAACAAACTGCAAACTAAGAAGAATATTACCAGTTACTGCGTAATAAACTCGTAGGGGACCAAAGTATCCATCTAGGTAAGAGCTAGAAGGAAGCAATCAATCAAGGCTCAACCCATTGAGGACATAACTCAAGGGGAGTAATTCGATCCATAAAATCTACTAGAGAGGAAACTGAAATAACAACAATCCATGAGGAAACAAACTCAGTGGGGAAACAGAGAAAGGTTAAAGTCTTTCTGCTTAAGAGGCTGACACTCTACAATTGAAGGAGGACTGACACCAGATCTGGTATGGGGATAAAGTACCACCATAACAGAGAATGAAAATCCCAAACAAATCAAATCTGTAGGATATGCAAATCATGAAATTGTTATGAATGTATATGTATATGTATATATGATGATTATGTTGACAAAACGATCATAAAGGATACAAAGGTGTCGTAGAGAAATTGAACCACCGGTACAATCCTCGGTCAATCCACAAAATATGGAGACTGCTGTTGGAGAACAGAGAGATCGACATCCCAAAGGGCGCAACCCTAGCTGAAGACGGAGGAGATCTGCTGAGGACGGAACATCCAATTTGTGGGGGATTTTAGGTCAACACCATAAAAATATGGGAGACAACCCTACAGAAGCATGTGGGAATTTCTAGTTATACAGTCTCAACGGTATCTCTAGATCTACCGAAGGAGTCATCCATGTTGGTGGAATCATCACGCAGATTGCTGTCGCTTTAGGTCTGTCTCGCAAGCTGTTACATCTTCGGACCTACTATGGGTACACGACCATGGACATCGACTTCTGTTTGACCAGAGGATTGATGAGGAGAGCCTCTTTCCACCCATGTCAGTTCCGATTACTAGTCGACAGCGAGGCCATCCATTACTTCACATTGACAGACCCTATGATGACTAGTGTACATGATCCAGCGAATTGGAGTTATGCTCTAGAGGGCCAGAGAGACCGTTGAGGAGCCGAGATCGCCACTCATTGCTGAATACACACCTACACCGCCATCTCCCAGAATCACAGTTTTCTCTAATGATCTTTCATTGCAGACACCCGACATCCGCACTCAGATTGCTGAGTGTCGTAGAGAGATCGCAGCGCTTAGACAGGAGGTTGTTGACCTTACTTTACAGATGGGAGTGACTGATCTCACCCATGCTACTGAAGCCGACTGTCTATATCAGAAGATCGCAGAGCTCAAGCAAGAAGTAGCCATGCTCCGTGGTTCCTCTCAGGAAGATGACATCCTGACTACATGATCTCACCATTTAATCTTATTTTATCTCATTTTTTATATTTCTCGTCTTTACATAACTCATCTTATATTATCGCATTTGGAATATTATATAAACTACACCTATACATTAGTATTTCTATTTTTATCTATATATATGTTTTATATTTTTATTTGCATTTTAATTTTTCAGTTATTTATTTATTTATATTTAATTTCTGTTTTTGTTTTTGTTTCAGTTTCATTTTTATTTTTGTTTTTACTTTTATAAAAATTATGCAAGTCAAAGTTACTAGGAGAATCACAAGACAAATGCTATCCAAACCCCTCAAAGCCAAAAGACAAGAGAAGCCCAAACCAAAGGAGCAAAATCTGGCCCAGCCAGATTTTGCCTTGTGGCGCCCGCCATAGGACCTGTGGCGCCCGCCACAGCGTCTGTAAATGGTCGGGGCAGAACCCCTTTCTTCACCAATTTTGCAACTTACAACCTCCCAAACCCATTTTTTCACCTTAGAAAAACATCCTTGAACCCACAAAAAGCTTATACTTTTCTAACCACCACACCACACAAATCGTTATTCCACTTTCCATTTTTGATTTCATCCGTCGGATTTTATAAAAATCCAACCTTTTTTACAAACCACTTCATCTTCTTCATCACTTTTCAAGAGCATTCAAATGGAGTTTAACGGATTCATTCTTCGAGGAGGGAAACCGGGGGATCGGCAAGGAAAAATTATTGAACGGTTGCAAAATCGGGAAATCCTCCCGACAAGGTATGTTGACGAAGACTGTCTCTACACTTTAGGCATCTACCATAGCATATTTCATTTATTAGATAATTTAGGTTTGCATAATTTCCTTTCCAATAAAGAACCTACCTATGAGCGGTTGACAAATGAATTTTTGAGTTCCTTAATTTATATTGTCAACCCTAACACTACTAGCATAATTGGTACTGTCAAATTTAGAATGTTTGTTGTTGAATACCAATTCAGTACCGACGAACTAGCCAGCTTGTTAGGGATCCCTCATGGGGAAGGTGCTATTTGTGAGGCCCCTTTGGATTCCGAATGGTCTATTGAGGTATTTTCCTTCTGGGAGCGTTTATCAAACACTTCCATAAACTCTTTTGAAGGACTTCTTGCCTCAACTATCCATAACCCGACCATCAGAGTTTTTAGATATCTGTTGGCATGCACTATTTTTGGCCGGGAGAATCCAAATAAGGTTAATGCTAGAGAGCTTCTATTTTTACAAGGAAGCCTCACAAATAGACGTATTAATTCGGTCCCGTTTATGCTTGCTCATATGATTTTAACTGTGAATAAAGCGAGACCGATTTCTTTTGGTGGATTGATCACATCTATTGCTCGGGCACTTAACCTGAACGATGAGATGGCTACCCTAAACCCCTTATCTCCTCGCACAATAAACCTAAAATTTCTGAGAGACATGAAATTGTGCCGCTCGAGGAGAGAAGGAGGCTATGTGCTTATGGTTCATGGTGTAGCCATCTCGTTTTTTGTTTTACCGTGCACTAGACGTACAGATGTACGAGAAGAAAGGAATTGGACCTACGATTTAGACGCTCCACCTGTTTTAGGTCCTCTTCCTCCTAACATTCCTGATGAGGCGGGACATGACACCGATGATGAATATGATCGGAGAGAGAGATCTCCCGTACCCCATGTGTCCCCCCATCATCCTTCACCACCACACACCGCACCATCTTCTTCTTCTGCAGGTACCACTCCTGGCTTCTATATTACAGAGGAGATGTGGCGTGACCACATGGCTAGAGAGCAAAGGTGTGACGACCTACTCTCTACCCTCCAGCAACAAATGACGGATAATATGAACTTCATGTAAGAGTCGCAGCGGAGAACAGACAGATCCTACGACACTGTTCTACAGTCTCTGCAAGCGATCACAGCTACACAAGCCCGTCAGCAAAACTACCACCAGAGACACATGGCACTCATTGAAGCCACTCAAGGTTCCATTATAGGTAACCTTCGAGAGGTGAGGACCGCTCAAGATGCCCTGATGGTGAGGATGGTTCAGAGAGACCGTCGTCGTACCCGATCCCGTCGTCCACCTCAGGATGGCGAGGGCACTAGTGGTCAGCAATAGGTTGTCAGGTAACTCTTCCTTATCTTATTTCGAAACATTGGGGACAATGTTTGATTTAAGTGTGGGAGGAGACTCTATCGTCTTTTCTTTATTGTCTTTCTCGTTTTTTCCATTATCGTTTTTTCTTTACTGTTTTTAGATAGTTTATTTATTGTTATTTCCTTTTAGTTGTTTATTTTTGCTTTTTAGTATAATGCATGAGTCTGACGAGTCACCAAATACAGTAGATCTCTAGTACAATCCTACCTCCCCATACCTTTAGCCCCACCAAAAAATTTTTGCAAAAGAAAATAGTGTTATTTCGAAAGTTTTCAGGTTTTAAAGACATGTTTTGAGTAAGGATATGGTGACTTGGGAGAACTCTGCGAAACATCAGTATTTGTTTTAGCACCATAAAGCTTCGTAAATATAGGAATCATTTCCGAAACCCCATATACCATGGCCTTAATCATCATTTCCGTATAAGTCCTTAGTAGTTTATCTCAGTAGTCAGCTCCGGCCTACGCATCCTCTACTTAGAGGACCGATGCAAATAAGTGAATGGTCCAGAAAAACAAAAAAATAAAAGAAAGCAAAAATGCAACTACGGTATAGGTGACCCTCACAAAGTCATTAAAACCAAAGAATTGTAAAAAAAAAAAAATTTGCTACAAAAAATAAAGAAAAAGAAAAAGAAAAGCAGTACCCACTGCTAGTTGGTTCAGAGGTATCTGGCACTGAACTCAGTAGGACAGATTACGATCTGATCCCCCACAAATACAGTTGGGTCCAATAAAAGGATTTACACATATTTATGTGCCGGAAATCCCATGTTCAGATCATAATCACTAACAGGCCACTCTACTATGAAGCATGTACGGATAACGGGCTTAATGTGATTGCGCCTGAATGAAAAGGACACAAAAAGAGATGAAGAGGCAGGCCTAGGTATTGTGGGATAATATGGGTTGGTTAATATAGGAATGAAGTTTATGTCCGTATTTGCGGATTAGTGTCATCAAGATACCCTTAGTTCACTCAGTTAGTACCTATCACTGCATCCTGACTTGAACTTAGAATTCTTACCTGAAGCACTCGGTCACACAAATTTTCTTTTATGAGCTTTTCAATGTTTTGCTTGAGGACAAGCAAAGGTTTAAGTGTGGGAGAGTTTGATAACACTAAAATTTACCGTATTTTAGACTCCGATTTCACATGCATTCTAGTTGTTTTATTATCATTTTGTTGTGTTATTGGTATGTTTTCCTTTGTTTTCAGGTTTTCACTTTAATCGGAGCCCCGATCGAGAAAAGGAGCGAAAAAGAGCCAAAAACCCTAAAAATTAGCATTTTGTTCTTATGGCCTACCCAATGGCGGGCGCCACAGACCAAGCCATGACGTGTCCAAGCTCAACTTCCCTCAACTCCCATGTTCTCCACTTCATCCACTAAGGCGCCTCACTTTGGCCTTGTGGCGGGCGCCACAAGAGGCACACAGTTTCCCTCCATTTTCAAGTTGAAGGGCATCCAAGTCATTTCCATCTTTTTACTTGCTTATAAATAGAAACTCGAATTCACTTTTACAATCATCCAAACTTAGAGCAGAGGCAAACTCAGAAGCAACTTTGTTTCACTTAGGCATATATTCAGTTTTATAAAGTGGTAATCGCTTCACATTGGAGTGTTACCACAATCGTGTAATCGAGTCTGTGATAGAGTCTGTAATCGAGTTTGGAGGACTTTGGAAGGAAGTTAATCCTGCCGCCATTTTCATTTCCGCATTGCAATTTAATCAACCCTCCGATTGGAGCAGGTTTTTATTACTTGTCTTTATCTTATTTATTTTCCGCACACGCTTTTACTTTATTTATTTACCGCATTCGCTTTAAATTTTTTATTTCCCGCACTCGCTTTTACTTTATTTATTTCCCGCACTCGCTTTACTTTATTTATTTCTCGCACTCACTTTAAATTATTTATTTCCCGCACTCACTTTACTTTGTTTATTTCACGCACTCGCTTTAAATTATTTATTTTCCGCACTCGCACTACTTTTATTTACTTTCCGCACTCGCACTACTTTTATTTACTTTAATGCACTTTTAATTTACCATGTCTAGCTAAATTTATAAGGTTAGAATGTAAGGATCGTAATTGAACCAGTAATCCGTACAACTGTTCTTAGAAACACTTAAGGGCTATTTTAACTTTCAACTTAAGTTTTCCCGCACTTCAATTCCGTTGGATAATATCGAAAGCCGTCCAACGTCTTTTTAAACTTAATTGTTTTTAACTATTTCAAAAACAGCGAAAGCGCTTTATTTAGTTCATTAGGAGATTTTAACATTAGGAAGAAAAGAGATTTTAAAACTATTTTCGGACGCGTTTATGAGTTTAGAGTCCGGTTCGTAAGACCCTCTTTTGGTTAAGAAATCCAGGTTATAATACTTTTCAACTTAGTCAAGATACTATATTTCTTAAAAATAGGTTTACTACTCTAACGCAATGCGCGCCTTTTTATAAGTGACAATAAGAGGGTTTGATTAGGGAGTACAACTCGGTTCTGAATACGTGAAAGCGACAATTCCTCTTAAATTAGTTCTTTTCAAAGTAGGAAACACTGCCCATAAGTAGCTCTACTAGCAAGTACTCAGATTATTAATTAATTACGTGAATTATATTCGACCCTGTCTTTATTAATTAATCTTTATTTCAAACTTTACTTTTCTATTACACACTACAAAAACACCTATTTTGATTGCCTTTGATAAACACCATAACAATAGTTAACGATAGATTGACACATGGTCTCTGTGGATTCGACAATCTTTTATATCACTGAAGTAAATGAGAGTAGAAACAACTTGGATAAAAGCATAACTTTATTTAATAGAATGGTAGTCTGTAAATGATAGGACTCCACAGATTTTACAAAGTTGAAAATGGTAATTTACATGGAAAAGGGTTACATTGAATACAAATGATCCATAATCCTTCTACCAACTCTTGATATCCATTATACTCTTTACCGCTGCTGGGATGATGAACTGACGTCAACCCTTGTGCTCAAACAAGTCTTCAAAATCACTGAAGATCATCAGAATGTAGTTACATGCCATAATCCCTAATTCTTGCATAAGTTGCACCAAGGTGGGGTACTCAATTTATCGGGAAATTCTTTCTGTTTTTATGTATCTGATTTTTTCCTGAATCGCCCTTTCGGGTTTTCAATCCACTGAGACGCTCTTTTTTTCCTAAGTCGCCCTTTCGGGTTTTCATCTTAGCGAGATGTTCTTTTCTTTTTAGGCGAAGTATTTCTTGACTGCATCTGGGTTCACAGGACGAGTGAACACTTCACCATCTATAGTTGTAAGAATTAATGCATCGCCTGAAAAGGCTTTCTTGACAACATATGGGCCTTCATGATTGGGAGTCCATTTTCCTCTGCAATCTGGCTTGAACGATAAGATCTTCTTGAGCACAAGTTCACCTTCTCTGAACACTCGTGGTTTGAACTTCTTATCAAAAGCTTTCTGCTAATATAACTGACCATGACATATGGCACTTAATCTCTTCTCTTCAATCAAATTCAACTGATCAAACCTGGTCTGACATCATTCAACTTCAGTCAACTTGGCTTCCATGAGCACACGCAGTGAAGGAATCTTAACCTCTACAGGGAGCACTACTTCCATACCATACACAATAGAGAAAGGGGTTGCCCCTGTTGAAGTGCATACGGATGTACGATACCCATGTAATGCAAATGGGAGCATCTCATGCGAATCCTTGTACGTGACAACCATCTTCTGGATAATCTTCTTGATGTTCTTATTCGCAACTTCAATAGATCCATTCATCTTGGGTCTGTAGGGAGAAGAAGTATGATGTGAAATCTTGAAGTCTTTGTAAAGAGGTTCCACCATATTGTTATTCAAGTTCAATCCATTATCAGTAATGATCTTACTTGGCACACCATACTGGCATATAATATGATTCTTGAAAAACCTTACAACAAATTGCTTAGTTACATTTGCCTACGATGTCGCTCCAACCCATTTTGTGAAGTAATCAATTGCCACGAGAATGAAACAATGTCCATTCGAAGCTTTGGGCTCAATCATCCCAATCATATTAATTCGCCACATGGAGAAAGGCCATGGGGAAGAGATAACATTCAAAGTGTCGGAGGAACATGAATCTTATCAGCTTAAATTTGACACTTGTGACACTTCTTCACAAACTTGCAACAGTCAGATTCCATTGTCAGCCAATAGTAACCTGCTCGCAACATCTTCTATGCCATTGCATGTCCATTGGAATGAGTACCAAAGGAACCTTCATGCACTTCAGTCATCCACAATTCTGCTTCGTGCCTATCCACACATCTGAGCAAAACCATGTCAAAGTTACTCTTGTACAATATATCACCATTTAAGTAGAAATTACTAGCTAATCTTCTCAAAGTATTCTTATCTTTCAAAGATGCCCCAGGCGGGTAAATCTGACTTTGAAGGAAACACTTGATGTCGTAATACCACAGCTTTTCATCTTTGATCTCTTCAACAGCAAACACATGAGCTAGCCAATCAAGATGGATCATAGACAAATTGGGAACTTCATTCCAATATTTCACCATAATATTGATGCCAATGTTGCAAGAGCATCTGCCATCCGGTTTTCATCTCGAGGAATATGATGAAACTCAACCTTTGTAAAGAAAGTTGAAATCCTCCTCGCATAATCTCTATATGGTATTAAACCAGGTTGATTTGTCTCCCATTCTCCTTTGATTTGATTCACAACCAAAGCCGAATCATCGAAGACATCCAAATACTTGATTATGAGATTCATGGCCTCTTCAAGCCCCATAATGCAAGCTTCATATTCTGCCATGTTGTTCATACACTGAAAGTCAATCTAGCTGTAAATGGTAGATGCGTACCTTGAGGAGTAATAATCACTGCCCCAATGTCATTTCCATATTGATTAACAGCTCCACCAAATACCATGCCCCAACGGGAACCAGGTTCTGGCCCTTCTTCAAGTAATGGTTCATCACAATCTTTCATTTTCCAGTACAAGATCTCTTCATCAGGAAAATCATATTGCACTGACTGGTAATCTTTAATTGGTTGGTGAGCCAAATGATCAGCCAAGATACTACCTTTGATCACTTTCTGAGATTGGTATTCGATATCATACTCTGATAACAACATCTGCCAACGGGCAACTATCCCAGTTAAAGCAGGCTTTTCAAATATATACTTGATCGGATTCATTTTGGATATCAACTAAGTGGTATGATTCAACATATACTGGCGCAGACGCTTAGCAGCCCAACCCAATGCGCAACAAGTCTTCTCAAGCATAGAATACCGGGTCTCGCAGTTGGTGAACTGCTTACTAAGGTAGTAAATTGCAAATTCTTTTTTCCTAGTCTCATCTTGCTGACCAAGAACACAACCCATACTATCTTCTAGCTTAATCAAATACATGATCAACGGGCTTCCTTCAACAAGTGGAGACAAGATTGGAGGTTCAAGCAAATATTCCTCGATACTGTCAAAAGCTTTCTGGCTGTCTTCGGTCCAATCACAAGACTGAGCTTTTCGAAGAAGCTTGAATATAGGCGCACATTTTGCAGTCATGTGGGAAATGAATCTGGAAATATAATTCAAGCGGCCGAGATAACCTCTGACTTGCTTCTCAATTTTGGGCACAGGTGTCATACCCCGATTTTAGATCCATCTGCATTCATCCACTATGCATCATGCATTCATTTTAATATAAACCATACATTCATGACCAAAGTCAACTGTCCGTTCCCAAATCCATATTGTCTTGATTTTGATAAACATTGGTCATTATCTAGGCTTTTTGATCATGGTGCTTTTTGATTATAAAATGGATTCTAATTATTTGACTTTTTTAATTTTCAATTTGATTTTAATTTCAAATTAAGTCTAATTCCAAATTTCAATTTAATCTTAGTTGTTTTTTTTACTAATGATTCAAATTCTAATTGATTTTAATTTTCAAATAAATGTTAGAATTGATATCAAAGTAATTTTAACAAATTATAGGTTAATTTGAGTTTAATTGGTTTTATTGGTTTTTTTATTTTTAAATTAACATTTAAATTAGTCTTGGATTATTTCTAAAAATCCGTATCCATTTTTATAACCAAATATCCATTTCCATAAACCAAGTTATATCCATTTGTATTACATTTTTACAATCACCTCAATCAAGTTCAAACTAAAATTATAACCATACAATTCATTCAAGCTTTCAAACCTTCATTCAATATATCCAATTCCATTCAATACAATTCAATAAGCATTCATTTCATAATCTCATTCATTCAATTAACTTTCATTACACAATCTAACAATTTAATACTGTACGGGGTATTCGTTACCATTAGAGATATTGACTAAATCCAAGGTAAACCATACAAGTCGAGTCGCCACCGCACTTCTATTTTGCCAAATGAATGGTTAGAAAGCGAACAAAAACCTAAAAGTTTTAACAAAAACTAGTAAAAGAAACAGAGATCTGGGTAAGGGGGTTGGTTATGTAATGGGAAGGTGTTAGGCACCCAAAACATCATTGGTACTCCTAGGGAGCCCTTTTCACACTTGTTGCAAAGGTTGTTATTTTTGTGAAATTTTATTTGTGCAAACATGATTGAAGAGATGAGAATAGAATGTACAAGTTATTTACATTTTGTGTTTGGATGGATAAACCCATTGCCTACGTACCATCTTAAAAAAAAGATTAAGATCAAAACCTCGTAGTTCGGGGTAAAAATTTCAAAAATGAGTTGGTGAATTGATTGGTCCAAAAGCCTTAAGGTCTTTTGTTATCAAAGGGAGAAAACTCAACCAAACCACAAATCCACCATGTGAGGATAACTTCAACATGCTAGTGAGGGGTTAACCATATAATAAGCATGGAAGACTCATTGTCCATCACTAAGGATACAGGTGAGTATTGCATCTACCACAAGGATAACTCAAACCTAATATCTAAAGGTTATGAAAACTTTGATTAAAGAAGTGGCCATTGGAACAACAAAAGAAATTTGGGTGGGTTATATTTACCAATTAGAAGTATATACAAAAATGGTTAAAGTTTGACTTAAAGGTTCAATTCAAAATAAGTGTTATGAAAAGAAAGTTTGAAAATCAAAAGCATAAGGCTTAGGTTTCTAATGTTTGAGAATAATAGTTAAATGTTTGCACAAAAGGGTTTTGGCTTGGGTTAGAGTGGAGAGATGAAGAAGAAGGGCTAAGTCCTAAGGAAATTAAAAAGATGAAGGATAAGAAATAAAACCACACTAGGAGTCCCTTTCTTGAGATCATATTGATGATCCAAGTGGCTTCCATCCTTTGGAATAAGAAAGCACAAAGTATAAGCAATCAAACAAGTCTCATAAGAGATCCTCAATGTATCTTGTATCTTCCATTTGGATGAACATGGTAATGATCCTCCAACTAAGCTCAAAGAGTCCCTAGTCACAAAAGCACACACATCAAAAGTTTCATGAAGCCAAAATAAGAATGGACAAGAGGAGAGTTTAGAGATTTGGCCCTTCTAATCCATCTTCATCATTAGGATCCATTTACTCCAATTTTTTGTATAAGGAAAGTCCTAGAGTCTAAGTCCAATTCTCCATTTCTTTGCATAGGAGAATTCCTAGAAACTAAGTCCATTTCTTTGCATATGGTCCACAACAATCAAAACAAAAACACAAGCACAATAATATATACACAATTATGTGCTCAAGTGAGCAAAAGTCAAATGGCATTAACATAAACATGTGCTCAAGTGAGCAAAGAGAAAAAACAAATGGATAATATGTTCAAGAATAGTAAATTGCATAAAGTAAATTGCATAAAGTAAATGTTAATTGTCAATAGTTAGTGTTAGTAGTTAGTGTGCCATAAGACAAATTTAGCGCTATGTTAAGCAATCGTAATTGGACTTATGTAGAAGTCACAACTATCCGAGGCCGGTCAATAATAATGTAGGCAACAAACACAAGTTAGGAGTCTTGATTAGTGAACCAAGTCCCAAAAACTTGCCATGCCAAAAAGAAAATGGGAAATGATGTTGTATTGGTTAAAGCCTTTTGCATGACTTAAAAGACAACCTATCCTTAACGCAAAGCCATTCACTTGATCAATTGATCAAGATGAATTAGCTTTGAATCAAGGAAGGTTAAGTCCCTCCAATCAATGCTAACTTATCAACCTTCAACTCATTGATCAAAAAGAAAAGAGGTAGAAGAAGAAGAAGGAGGAGATGGATAAGAGAAATGGAAATGGCAAAATTAAAGTTGCATTAAATGAAACCCCATGTACCAATCCTCATATATTTACCAATAACATTGAAAGTCAAGGTCAAACAATCAAAAACAGAAGTGAGATGCAGATTGGAAGTCAAGAAAAGAATAAAATATTTTTGGCATTTTTTAATATTTAAAATAAACTTGAATTAAAATAAATGGAAAGGTCAAACTTCAAAATCACTTCAAATCAACCTTGGAAGGTCCATGTAATTTATCCTAAGTTCAACAAGGTCAAACAAAGTTTGACAAAAAATTTCACATTTTTTAAAGTCAGAAACTATTTTTAATCAACTAAAAATGAATAAAAATAACCTAATTGAACTAAAATCTCAAATAAATCTCAAATAAATTCAAAAATTGATGAGAATATTTTTCATAGATCCATCATCATTCAAATAGGTTAGGAAAATATTTTTGTATTTTTTGAATATTAAAAACTATTTAAAATGAATTAAAAATAACTAGAAAAGAGAAAATTCACAAAAAATATCAAATGACAAGATAAAAAATATTAAAAATCAGAAATAGAAACTAGAATTTATTTGGGAAATAATGCAATTGGTCCCATATTTTTTGGATAAAAAATGAAAGAGATATTGATTTTTGAAATAAAATGGAATTAAAAAAATTAAAACCAGAAAATAAAAATGCAAAAAAACGTGGAGCCTATGGTGATCCTCAGTCAAAGCACGCGCATGGGAAAGAAATAGAAGTCATAACAAGCAAGGGCTGAGATTCAATCTGGAAAACATATCCAATGGCCAGGATTCAAACTGGAGATGATGAAGCCACTGGAGCCACCGTCTTCTCCGATGAGCTTCCCGATTCTGGCCAAAATGCAGAACTTCAAAACTTAACCAAATCGAGCGATCTATACATCAATAGAAAGATGGGATAATGTACATCATCCCCGTACCATCCATTTCCACTCTAGATCTCTATGATTTTAGAAATCAGAGATGGAAAAATCTGGTGTTCATCATGAACTCAATGAATTGCAAAAATTAAAAGCATAAACATGATGCCTCTATTGAGAGGACTTTAGCCAACACAAAACCACAACCAATAGGTCAAAGGATTAGGAGAAACGAAGAAAATACCAGTTGGAGTTCAAACTTGAGTTCTGGTGATTTGAGCTTGAAACCATGCTTGCTTTATCAAAACAGATGTTCAATGGAGTGTATGGTGAAGGTCTAGAAGCATTAGATCTATGAATACAACCAGATGTAGTTGAATTCGAGATCTGAAAATTTTAAGAGAAATGAAACTTACTTCTTTAGTGATTGTTAAGGAACGAATTCTGCAGCATTTCAGGTTGAAATTAGGGTGTGAAATGGAGGGAATGAAGCTTCTATTTATAGAAGAATTGGTAAGGGAAGTGTGAAAGAATTCGTGTGCATGGCATGTGAAGCTTCATTGGATGGGCTTGCATGATCATGCACAAGTCCCAAAATCAATGCCAAATGAGTTCTAAACACCAACTAAATGGAATTGGGCCTGTGAATTGCAAGGCATTTACTTATACACCAAGATTTCAAGTGAATTCCTTCTTTGTACCTAAAAATTCATCTCTTCGAAAGTACCATTTAGAAAATCCAAGTATAGGCATATGGGTAATGGTTGGAAAGGTATTTGTATGAGGAACAAATGTTATGTTGGACAGAAATCCATTTGGGATGTGGAACCTCATGAAATTTGAGTGTGAAGTGTGATATGCAAAACATGTCAAGGCAAGGTTTCTAAAATTGACCAACTTTCAAGCCCTTCTGTTTTGATGATGCAAGCTTCAAATGAAAAAACCTCCAACATAAAAGTTATAGATACATTCTAGACAATCAAAATGGACCTAAATTTTGCATCATTTGGATTTTTGATGAAGAAGTTATGGGCACTTGAAGTTGGACTTTTTTTTACTTTTAATGACTTTGACCCAAAAGGACCTATAATGTCTTGCATTATCATATGTATTTCTTTTGAGATTTTGAAATTTTGTTCAACATAACATTTGACGTAGACATCTTAAGCTTTCCAATTCATTTGATCCCACCTCAAAATCATAAAAAATGAATGAGTTATGTCCTTGGAAAGTTGACCTAAAATTAGGGTTTCAGTCAAAATGACCTATAATGTATTGGAATGGCAGATGGTTTTCGAAGCTTCAAACCAAATTTTGATGAACATGAAAGTTGTTCATATTGTCCTTAAGATCATTTTTTCTTTTGGAACCATCTCCATTTGACCAACACATAAAAAGTTAGGTCTCAGTGTATTTCAAAATAGTTTGATGATTTGACTGATCAACTTTTCAAGTCCACAACTCATACCTTGATGAATTGTTGATTGAGGGCACTCAAATAAGTTCAAATATGCATGAAATGAAGAGTTAAAGAACTTCCCTTAATTTTTTTTGACCATGGTCTGAGGTTGCTTCATGAGGAAGGCATTGTGGTGCACAGATGGATTAGGGTTTCCTTGAAGAACAAGACCTCAGACCCTTTGATTTGCTTTGATAAAAATGATGAATTGAGATGCTAGGGAGGCATATTTGATGGATGAGAGCTTTGGGAACCATTACCATGCTTGCTTTCACCTCTTCTTGACCTTATCATTGCACAAGAGATCTCCTAGAAGCTTTGGACCTTGTGATTGCTCAAGCTACAAACAAAAGATGTTAGTGACATATTTTTGTGCTTTTGGTTAGTAAACAAAATGAGAAAAGCAATGATATACAATTCAAGCGTGCTTGGTGATCTCAAACCAAACTCACAGAAGTTCCCACCCTGGGGTTAAGGAGCCAAGATGCTCAATGATCCTTGGGGTTATGCAAATGCAAATGTTATGGTGTCATGAGGGATCTTAGGATCAAAAATTGGGGTCTTACAGATGCCCCTATTTAAGGTCATTCTAGCCGGAGAAGTGAAGGTTAAAATATTCATCTCGACGAGGTAGAATGGGCTTAAATAATAACAAAGAGACAAATGTTGGTCCCTAAGAGACCTCATGATGCAAATGTATGTATGCAAAATGGTGACAAACTCTATGGGGATATGTGTCCACAAAGGAGTAAAGAAAATCAAGAGACACCAATAATCCACATTCAATGGGATAGACTTTTGGGGACTCTTATGGGGATAAGAAAGAAAATGCGTGAGCAGGACACGACTCAAAGCTTGGGGAGCAGGATTCCATATGGGATAAACCAATGGAAGGACTCGAACTGACTCAAAGATGCATGTATTGGGGAATATGCCAATACAGCACAACGATCCACAACGGATCTCACCGGGGATGTATGAAAAGACTTTCCTGGGGAAGCCGCGAGATGAGGTGTTACCAGTTACTCGGTAACAAGCTCAATGAGACATGTGATCTGAACACCGACATATGGGTCAGAGATACAACATGCTCGGGAAGAAATGAATATCTAAGACCAGTATAAGGGTGAGAGATATCAAAATTCCGAATCATCTGAGGAAGACCTAAAAAGGTATTTCAAGTCAGGGAAATCTGACTCCACAGGGGACAAAAGTCATAATAGGGAGCAGCAGGAAGGAACACCAAGGATACCGGTTACTGGGCATATAATTGGTGACCAACCAAGGCATGAATTGGGGAATATTCCCAAGACACTCATCATCCAAAAGAGGGCTAAAAGAAAACTCGATTATAGGATGGACATTCGACTCCGCAAAGGGAATACGAACCTTACTCTATTGGGGAAGAACAGAAGGCTTCGACCGAAGAGTTCATGAGATATACTATCTATTACCGTCAGAACGTAGATAACATACTCGCATGGAAGAATATCCACAACCGGTTACTGGGTTAATAAAGGATAAATCGACCGAAAAGAAAAGGCATTGGGATACCAAAACTAGGTATATAATGATGACCAATTCAGGAGAGCAACAAATCGTCATCAACAACAAAGGGTAGACAGGAGATGACTTGCTGGGGTTAAATTGCGTAAACAGGGCATATCAACACCGAATATTGGATGAATATAACCATGAAGGAGGGGATTACACCTACTAGATACCGGGTAAGCAACCATGGAAAAGTAACCGTCATCGATCACGATGAACCAAAGGTTAACTCTGCAAAGGGAAAGAGAATAGGGTTTACAACTACCGGTATAAGGGTAGAAAACCACAGACCCCGTCGGGGATGATATGAATGATTACTAATTATTGAGTAATTATTCATTTATACCACACGGGAGTAAAAGGAAACAGTCATAGGAGCCAATTCAGGATCAAACTAAAAAGGCATACTGAATCAAGACTCATCCTAACGAGGATATAACTCAATAGGGACGTCCATCCCAATGTATGTGTTGGGAGGAAACAGAAACAAACATCATCCACGAGGACCTATCTCGGTGGAGAATATGGAAGAAAGGATATACGCATTCTGCCTATGGAGAGATCAGACACACGTATCTGCTTGGTGAGATCTATATCACCAAATGCAGGAGATAACAAACAATGATATATGGTAAAGAATGCAACATGAATATCTAAATGTTATAATTATGCATGCATATGCGTGGTTTATGTTTGATGAATGCTGACAAACAGACATATCTAACACACACAGGATCTAGGAATCAACCACCCGGTACTACATCTCAGGAGAGAAAGCCAGGATCAATGGAGAATATCCAATCTGCCAGGGATCAGAGACAACGAAACCTCTGCAGGGGATGAATCATCAGTCTCAACTGGGGAAAAGAGTTTAATGCACAAGTAGAATCTGCCACATAAGCCACTCTACTGGGGAATCTATCCGAGATATAAAGGGATTCTGGGGATCAACCACCAAAAATTGAGTCTTCCAGAGAGAACACATCTGCTGAGGAGAAAAGAAGAACTGCTCTGCTGAAGGGACAACTGGTGAACCTCTCAAAATCATACCACTCAGGGTTCCGGAGGTATAAAATATAGTTATGTCAGGAATATGAACAAATGTCTTACCCTGTTGGAGATCATGCCACCCTTGGGAGAGCACTGAGGATCTCTTAAGCATCCTCTCGTTTTTGTGAATGTTCACTTTGTTTTAAAACAATTTGTGAAAAAAAATCGTTTGTTTAAAACAATGATATTTTCTCAACTAAAACATGCAAAACATTTGTTGAATAGAAACAAGTAAGAGGGCAAATAATTGGATGAAAGGC
Organism: Lathyrus oleraceus; assembly: GCF_024323335.1. Classification (NCBI taxonomy): domain Eukaryota; kingdom Viridiplantae; phylum Streptophyta; class Magnoliopsida; order Fabales; family Fabaceae; genus Lathyrus; species Lathyrus oleraceus. The sequence continues at coordinate 56,511,166 of NC_066580.1, read as the reverse complement.
TCAAATTTATTTGATGGAATGGTAGTCTGCAAATGGCAAGACTCCATAGATCTCTACAAATTTGAAATTGATGATATATATTGGAAAAGGGCTACATTGAACATAATGACCGTTTCTCCACCAATTCTGAATTCGATGTATTTGAAGCTTTAGTTGATGACAAATGAACAAGAACCTCTGACGGATGATAATTGTAGAACAAAGTCTCGTCGGGATGCAGTTACTTGCCAAATCCCTAATTTTTGCCTAGATTGCCCCAGAATGAGGTACTCAATCTAGCGGGATACATATTCATTTTTTCATGTCTCTAACTTTTGCCTGGACCGCCCTTTCGGGTTTTCAATCCACCGAGACGCTCTTTTTGCCTAAGCCGCCCTTTCGGGTTTTCAACTTAGCGAGCTATTTTGTTTTTTTATTTTAGGCGAAGTATTTCTTGACTGCATCTGAATTCACAGGACGAGTGAAATCCTCCCCATCCATAGTTGTAAGTATCAAAGCACCGCCTAAAAAGGCTCTCTTAACAACATATGGACCTTCATAGTTTGGAGTCCACTTTCCCCTGGAATCGGGCACGAAAGACAAGACTTTATTGAGCACAAGGTCACCTTCTCGGAACACACAAGGCTTGACCTTCTTATCAAAAGCTTTCTTCATTCTCTGCTGATATAACTGACCATGGCACATGGCAGTCAATCTCTTCTCTTCGATCAGATTCAATTGGTCATAACGACTTTGAACCCATTCAGCATCAGTCAACTTGGCTTCCATCAAGACTCTCATTGATGGGATCTCCACCTCTACTGGGAGTACAGCTTCCATGCCGTAAACAAGAGAGAAAGGGGTTGCCCCTGTTGAAGTGCAGACAGATGTACGATATCCATTGAAAGCAAATGGAAGCATCTCATGCCAATCTTTATACGTAACAACCATCTTCTGAATAATCTTCTTGATGTTCTTGTTAGCAGCTTCAAAAGCCCCATTCATCTTGGGTCTGTAAGGAGAAGAATTATGGTGTGCAATCTTAAACTCACTACATAGCTCTTTCATCATTTTATTGTTCAAGTTAGATCCATTATCAGTAATGATCTTGTCTGGCACACCATAGCGGCATATGAGTTGATTCTTGATAAACTTCACGACCACCTGCCTGGTCACATTAGCATATGATGCTGCCTCAACCCACTTGGTGAAGTAATCAATTGCTACGAGAATAAATCTGTGCCCGTTGGACGCTTTTGGCTCTATCATGCCAATCATGTCAATTCCCCACATGGATAAAGGCCATGGTGATGAAATCACATTTAGAAGTGTCAGAGGAATATGAATCTTATCCGCATAAATTTGACATTTATGGCATTTCTTCACATATTTGCAGCAATCAGACTCCATTATCAGCCAATAGTAGCCTGCTCTCAACATCTTTCTAGCCATGGCATGTCCATTGGAATGAGTACCAAATGAACCCTCATGGACCTCAGTCATCAACAAGTTTGCTTCGTGTCTATCCACGCATCTGAGCAGAACCATGTCAAAATTTCTCTTATAAAGCACTTCGCCATTGAGGTAGAAACTGCCTGACAATCTCCTCAAAGTCTTCCTATCTTTCACAGATGCCCCAGACGGGTAAACCTGGTTCTTAAGGAAACACTTTATGTCATAATACCATGGCTTATCATCTTTTACTTCTTCAACTACAAACACATGATCTGGTCTATCCAAGCGCATCACGGTGATATTGGGAACTTCATTCCACAAGTTTACCACAATCATGGAAGCAAGTGTAGCAAGAGCATCCGCCATTCGATTCTCATCTCGAGGAATATGATGGAAGTCAACCTCTGTAAAGAACGTTGAAATCCTCCTCGCATAATCCCTATATGGAATAAGACCAGGCTGATTCGTTTCCCACTCACCCTTGATCTGTTTGACAACGAGGTTCGAATCACCATATACATCAAGATGCTTGATCCTGAGATCAATGCACTCTTCCAATCCCATAATACAGGCCTCATACTCAGCCATATTATTCGTGCATTTGAAAGTTAGCCTTGCTGTAAAAGGAATATGTGTGTCCTGAGGAGTAATAATCACTGCCCCAATACCATTTCCATACAGATTTACAGCGCCATCAAACACCATACTCCATCTGGAACCAGGCTCTGGCCCTTCATCAAGTGTAGGCTCATCACAATCTTTCATTTTCAAATACAGAATTTCCTCATCCGGGAAATCATACTGAACCGACTAGTAATCTTCAATAGGCTGGTGTGCCAAATGGTCAGCCAAGATACTACCTTTAATAGCCTTCTGAGCTCGATACTCAATATCATACTCAGACAACAACATCTGCCAACGGGCAATCCTCCCTGTTAAAGCAGGCTTTTCGAAGATATACTTGATTGGATCCATTCTGGATATCAACCAAGTTGTATGATTTATCATGTACTGGCGTAAACGCTTAGCAGCCCAAGCCAAAGCACAACATGTCTTCTCAAGCATTGAGTATCGAGACTCACAATCGGTGAACTTCTTGCTTAAGTAGTAAATAGCATATTCTTTCTTCCCTGATTCGTCTTGCTGTCCAAGGACACAACCCATTGAGTCTTCAAGAACAGTCAAATACATAATCAAAGGTCTCCCTTCCACAGGCGGAGACAGGATCGGAGGTTCAGACAGATACTCTTTAATACTATCGAAAGCTTTCTGGAAATCCTTGGTCCAATCATGGGACTGATCTTTCCGGAGGAGCTTGAATATCGGAGCACATGTGGCAGTCATGTGGGATGTGAATCTGGAAACATAATTCAAGCGGCCAAGAAAACCTCGGACTTGCTTCTCAGTTCTGGGCGCACGCATCTCTTGTATTGCTTTGACCTTTGCAGGATCAACCTCAATACCTCTTTCACTAACAATGAAGCCCAATAACTTGCCGGAACGGACTCCAAATGTACACTTGTTGGGATTCAGACGAAGCTTATATTTCCTCAAACGCTGAAAAAGCTTCAACAAGTGCTCTACTTGTTCAACTTCCGTTCTTGACTTAGCAATTATATCGTCAACATATACCTCGATCTCCTTGTGCATCATATCATGAAATAAGGTGGTCATAGCTCGTTGATACGTGGCTCCGGCGTTCTTCAAACCGAAGGGCATCACTCGATAACATAATGTTCCCCAAGGTGTGATGAATGTTGTCTTCTCCATATCCTCGGGTGCCATCTTGATCTGATTATATCCGGAAAATCCATCCATAAATGAGAAGACATTGAATTTAGCTGTATTATCTACCAACATATCAATGTGTGGTAAAGGAAAATCATCTTTCGGGCTAGCTTTATTCAAGTCTCTATAATCCACACACATTCGGACTTTTCCATCCTTCTTAGGCACAGGCACATAATTGGCCACCCATTGAGGATATGTAGAAGTCACCAGAAACCCCGCATCAATTTGCTTCTGAACCTCTTCTTTGATCTTCACTGCCATATCAGGATGAGTTCTTCTGAGCTTTTGCTTCACGGGCACGCACTCAGACTTCAAGGGTAGGAAATGTTGCACGATATCAGTATCTAGACCCGGCATGTCTTCATACGACCAAGCAAAGACATCGACATATTCTCGTAGCAATTCAATCAACCCCTTCTTCACAGATTCTTCAAGGAGTGCCCCAATCTTCACCTCTCGCACACAATCTTCAGACCCCAAGTTGACTGTTTCTAGATTCTCAAGATGCGGCTAAATTATCTTCTCTTCCTGCTCAAGCGGACGGGTAATCTCATCAAGAACCTCTTCAACGTCATCTTCTTCCGTCTCGAATACAGGGAATTCAAAATTGGGAGATGGTGTTGGATCATTATGTTCAATGGGTTTAATCAACCTGCATAATGATTTTGAATACGAAAAGCTTTTAGAAAACAAACAAGGCAAATTATTATGCAGATGAAAAGATTGATTTTATTTTATTTTTTAGGGTTTTATGTGATCACCGATTTCATGCAAAAAGCAAAAAAAGCAAAAATAATTTGGAAAAACAAACATTTAACATGAATTTATTGAATGAAAATATCATTGTATTTATGTTTCCAACAATATCATCACTCCTCCTTTTGGCATGGGAGAAGGGTTTTTTAAACAAAGTGATCATTACGTTGACTTGTGGACAACTGTAGGAATATCCACAGCGACCCAATTGTTGCAGATCCCTCCAGGGATAATGAAATTGCCAGAATCCTCTGTATCTTCTTCCAAGACAGCAGCAACTTCTCCATCCTGACCTGGGTGGATGAAACCTCCACTCTTGAATATCCCTTTCTCATTGAAGACCCCAGAAGAAAAGCCAATGCCAGCCCGATACTTATTGTCTTCCAACTCAATCACTTTTCCTAGACCAGCAATTGCACCACACTAAATGGCCAACTTCGCATCTCTATAAGAAGCAAATGAAGGAGTTCTCTTCTCAATAGGCTCAGCTATAGATAGAGCTTGGAAAGGAGTTCCAACTTCATCCTCGACATCTATGTATGAGAAAGAAGACAAATGGATAACCAAGAGAGCCTTTTCTCCCCCTACCACCACCAGCTTCTTATTCTTCACAACTTCAGTTTCTGGTGTAGGGTGGATGTCACGGCGCCTGCCTCGTGAATCCATGGTCTGCCTAAGAGACAGCTATATGATGGGTGGATATCCATAACCTGGAAGGTAATTTGGAAATCACTTGGTCCAATCTTGATTGGGAGATCAACTTCCCCAATTATAGTCCTTCGAGACCCATCGAAAGCTTTCACAACAACCCCACTCTGCCTCATGGGAGGCCCTTGATATGACAGCTTTGAAAGAGTGGTCTTTGGCAATACATTTAGGGATGACCCAGTGTCCACCAGCACATTGGACATGGCGTCGTCTCTGTAATTCATAGATATGTGTAAAGCCAAGTTGTGGTCTCTTCCCTCCTTAGGGAGATCAGAGTCATAGAAACTCAAATTGTTACAAGCAGTAATGTTTGCAACAATGCTATCGAACTGTTCTATTGTGACATCATGATTTACATATGCCACATCCAAAACTTTCTGCAGAGCCTTTCTATGTGGTTATGAATTCATAAGTAATGATAACATGGATATTTTGGATGGCGTTTGTAGAAGTTGGTCTACAACATTGTACTCACTCTTCTTGATGAGCCTCAACATCTCATCACAATCTTCTTTCACATTGTCGCTTGGGCCAACAGAAGTAGGAGCTTTTAGTGCAGACGAGGGATTAACAGCAAGTGCCGGATTCGGGGTGCTCACAGCATTTCCAATCGGGCGTTCAACAAAGTCAGTACTAGCTTGAGGCTTTGATGGTGCTGAAAACACCCGACCGCTGCGGGTCAAACCACTTACATCTGCAATATTCACCACAGATGAGGATGGTAAAGTCACCTCTTTCCCATCTTCTACAGCAACAACATTGTAACTAAAAGGAATTGCTTTTTCGGATGAGTACGGTACCGGACCAGCAGGCTTGATGATAAGAACAGGAGAAGCCTTTTGCTTGTTGTCGCATCACGCGAAAAATCGGCGGGAAAATAAAACAACAGAGCCGCCACCGTGCGTTATTTATCCCAAAAGAGGGAAAGGAAACGCTCGAAGTAAACCTGGAAAAGACATGGTCTCGCGACCAAAGAGAATGGGATCGGGAGTCGGTTATGCGAAGGGAAGGTATTAGCACCCCTACGCATCTGTCGTACTCGACGGGATCCACGCACAAAAGGAAGGAAAATGGTTTCTAAACACTGCTCAAACACAACAAACTGGCTGAAAGAGACACAGGAAGACAAAAGAAACTGACTCGGCAGGACATCGCGTCCTGGGCCTACGTAGTCTATCAGGCACAAACATCAGAGTCGACGTAGTTTGGACGAGGAAAAACATGCTCGCTAGGATGTCGCATCCTATGCATACGTATCTTCTTGGACGAAGAAGAATCAGAGCATCCGTAGCTCGGCTAACACACACAAACAAAACCACACAGGCAAACATGGAATCCGAATGCCAATCGATGGACTTACATCAGACTCCGAACCAAAACACCCACACTGGAAACTAGATGCCACTTGATGGACTTATACCGGACTCCAAGCACACAACAAGAGGATACGGAATGCCAATCGCTGGTCTTACATCCATCTCCTAACACACACAAAGACAAAACAAAAAGGGCACCCGGAGAGATCAGCTTGTCTCCTACCTACGTACCTCATCTGGTATGAGGATCAGGGCGACGTAGTTCCCCTACGCAGGGACACAGGACTAGCCTAACCAGATAACAGAGGGAGACACAACTAGGGAGACTACGACTCGAGCCTAGATGTTATCATGCAAATCATCCCTAAGTTAAGGTTGCTATCTAACTTGCACATGGAGCAAGCTATCCTAACAGCACAGGAAAACAAAAGCACACAGCAAGCACACACACTATATACACAGAGGGGCTCAAACAAGGCTAGGCTTTAGTCAAGGGGTCATGTCAACCTCGACAAACAAGCCACTGTATCAGGGTGATGTTAGCTCTTAACCCTAACATTGAGAGTTAGGGTGAAGCAGATGAAATAGGAAGTGAGGGGTGTGCCTCACAGCTCTTATCCCTGGCCTGGGAGAGCTTCAGACAAATGAAAGTGTGGGTTCAGAAAGTGGGAACCCTTCTACACTTATGATACTGACTCAACTGTACAACTGTACAAGGATCTTGGGTTACTATCCACAATGCATCAACACAGTGGTGTGAGCAGAGGGATGACTCAACTGAATAGCAGGAGATGGATTGCACATCTCTTGTATCTGCCAATTGCCTTATCAAAGGACTTTGATATGTACAGGGACAAAAATAAACAAGCACAAACATTGCCTCTTAAGGAGGACTTCAGACAGGTGCCTGGCCAAGTAACAGGCTAGGTCTTCCAGACTACATGGAGTTAGAGACATTATACCTCAATGCTTAAGCTATCAAGCCAAGCAAAAAGCAAGTTCACAGGGAACTATAGCAACTAAGGTACCTGAAAACAATCCAGCTCAGTTAATACACCACTCAAACAAAAGTCAAACAGACAATGGTCAACAGTTAACTGTACATAAACAGACAAGCAAGCAAAGCAATGCACACAGGTGCAAGCCACAAGGCTTAGGTACAAGTCTCAAAGCCTACAAAACAAACTCAAGGTTAGTCATAAACAAGCAATGGACCAACTCCAATTGAGTGCACATCATCAAGTATAAGCAATTGTGCTCTTTGACCTGAAACAAAGCTCAAACATTAAGCACTAACCACTAGGACATGGCCTAGGGTCAAAATGGGAGCAATAAACCAAAACAGAACATGAAAATTATTCAAAATCAAGTTCAATCAAATAAGAAACAAATACAAGTGGTCTCATATTCATATCATCAACCAATTTCATTTCATGAAGCATAGAAGGCAAAGTATGCATATTTGAAGCTCATAGAAGCAAACAGAAAGATCCAATCCAAATCAACTCAAAAACAATTCAATAAATTCCAAGAAAAATCATGGTCAAACAGCACTCATAAAATGATCAACACACCAAATTTCAGGTCATTTGGACCAAGGGAAGCAAGTCAAATAAAATCCATAAGTCAAAGCATGTTCAAGCAAGCTCATACAAGGCACCAAATCATACATCAACTTCAAGCAAGCATGAAACAGAATTGGCACAAGATATGGACATCAAACCAAAGCCACGGCAAACTTCAAGGTGTCTAGAATACATGTGTAAAATTTCAGGTCCATCCAATAAGCAACAAGAATTTCACAAATCAAATAAGATCATGACTCACAAAAAGTCCACAATTGGTCAAACAGAAAGGAAATTCTCAAATAAATTGGAAATGCACTCCAAAAATCCACAAAAATTCATGATTAAACTTAACATCCAGGAGAGTCAACATGCAAAAGTTCAGATTAATTGAAGATAATATGGAATGGTAAAGAAATTCCACAAGTTGGACAAGATATGGTGTGACACACATTGTGACACCTCCAATGAACAGAGCATATCTCACAAACCAGAAATGCAAAAGTCACAAACTCTATACCCAAATTCTCCTACAGATGTCTAGTTTACACATATAAAATTTCAGCTCCATTGGATCAAGCATCATTATTTCACAATCAAAATGGTAAGCAAGGTGCAAGGAATGACATGCAAGAACAAACCCTAGCCAAAATATAAATCCACACGTGCACAATTTTTGTAAAAATCATCAAAAACAAGTAGACATGGCAAGGATCATGGCACAAAAAATCTCACATCAATTGGACAAACCATCATTGAGATATGAATTTTCTAATGAGGAGAAAAAATGAAAAATCATGTGGAACCAAGCATGAACATGTGAAGCATATGGTGAAAAAATGCCAAAATGTAAAATGAGAATCCCATCGCCCGGAATCGAAGGGGCTCACAATTCAAACCTGGCGCGTTTACAAGTGAAACGCGCCGTTTCACTAATACAGGTGGCGAGGTTTGATTGGTACATGGGCGAAAAACAACCAAATTCATGCAGCATGCGCGCCAGAAGATCAAAAACAAGTCTGGGAATGAAAATAGCTAGGGTTCTTGAACATTCATACGTGTTCATCATCATGATGATCCAACATTCACAGAAATTCATGAAAAGTAAATCAATCGCTTCCTCTTGCAATGCACATTAACAATCTAACAACAATCAAACCTAATTTTCACTAACAAGCTTGGATCGATCAAAAGAAGTTTTGCATCTCAAACTTAAATTCAGCATATCTTTCTTGTTTCTCGATGAAAATCAAAACTACAAAGCTCAGTACGCTCATGGATGTAAGATCTACAAGAAGCATATCCTAATTGCATGAATTGTGAGGTTCGAAATCTTACCTTCAAGAGATGGCAGAACGGAATTCGCGGCTTTCAAGATTTGAGAAGCAAAAACAGATGCTCTACAACTCCTCAATAGATGAATGGATGATGATTTGATGCTCAGTCTTGCTCGATCTTGCTCAAATATGCAGCTGCCATGGAAGATGCTTGATGTAACAGTCCAAGAAACAGCACGAAAATCTTGAATGCTTGCTTCCACAACCTTCAATATTGCTTGTGGATGATGGAACAATGAAGAACTAGGCAAGGTTCTATGAAAAATTTGCAGAGAAAATGAAGAGAAAAAGTTGAGAGAATTTGCAATTTTTGATCTAGATCTGTTTGAATGAAGTGTTAATCAGAAATTCTGTTAGAATTATGATTATATATGGTGGATTAATGAATTTGTTAATCACACTTAACCAAATGTAATGGTAATTAGTGAAATGAGTTTTTGTGCAAAATTGGTCAAGACACCCTCATGCATGGAATGTGCTGCTACAGTACACGAAAATTGAGCCAAACACACTCCAAATATGATTTAAGACCAATTGCAAGTGATTGGAAGTGTGGAAAATGCATATTTCTCAAAATGGACTTTTTCCCTCCAAATTCAAATTCAAATTAAGTGAAAAATGCCATATTTTTGTAATGATTTTTGATGAAATGTGATGAATGATTATGGTAGAGCATGTTAAAAGGAGATTGTAGCAAAAAACCCCACATGATTTGGCCAATTGGTGTGAAAGTTATCCAAGTTTGAAGTTCAAATTATCTTGACAATGATTTGATCATATCTTGCCAACCACAAATGAGAAATGGATGTTCTTAGACGTTTTGGAAAGTTGAGAGAAAGATCTTCAACTTTCATGTTGGACAAAATTTCATTTGAAGCTTGTATGATGCTGAAAATTTGAGGAGAAGACCTTTCCATTTTTGGCAGTTTGAAATTACAGGTCACTTACTATTTTTGGAAACTTTTCACTTGACCTCAAATTCTTCAATGTTGATCTTTGACATGTCAAATGAGACTTGTATGGACATGAATGAGGCCTCTCAAACCATCTCCCACCTTCAAATCCTTGATTTCAGGCACAGTTGACCACAGTTGACTTTCTAGGGTTTCAGATGCATTGTGCAATAACTGATGATTTCTGAGCATCCAGCCTTTGGCCAAACCACTTCAAAATGATCCCTAGGTCACATGAACTTGTTGAACCAACCTTAGGGCTTTGCTTTCTTGAAGAATGCACTTGCTTGCTTGCTTGACTGGATCTCCTGACCAGTCTTGATTAATGAACTTGCACTTGGGCAATGGACAATGCAATGCTATGCAGTGGACAATGTAATGTTAATGACCTAATTATGAAAATGAATGTACAAAATGGGAGGTGCAAATTTGAGGTGCTACAGCTGCCCCTATTCAATCAACTGGGAACCCGAACGAATGAGAGCAACGGCTGTCAGACTTTCAGGGTAAATAGGGATTGAATACCAAGAACCGTAGAAATTTGCACAATGCGGGGATCCACCAACGGAAACGTCCACTAGGATCTGATATTTATTACTGGGGATTTTTATTTTATTTAAAGGATACAGCCACATCCAGACATCACAAGACGATGAATGGGAATAGAAATCCCAACTAGATGCCAACGGACAACTAGGAAAAACTCGACGTTTATCGAAACCAGCGGAGAGGTAACCAGACATTAATGAATGACTGGAAGAGATACCACCATACGTCAACGGACGACATGGGAAAAACTCAACGTTTACCAAAACCAACGGAGAGGTAACTCTACTGGGGACGACCAGGAAAAACTCGACGTTTATCGAAACCAACGGAGAGGTGACCAAACATCAACGGATGAATGGGAAGGCTCGACCAGACGTCAACGGACGAAAGGGAGAAGCTCGACGTTTATCGACACCAACGGAGAAGGAGACCAATTCACTAAGGAAGGGATACAACAACCGGAAACCGAATAGGACGTACACCGACAACTCTACTGGGGATTCTGGGTTGGGAATCAACCAGACATAAACGAATGACTGGGGAATAGGATACACAATCAGACGTCAACGGACGAATGAGAAAAACTCAACGTTTACCGAGACCAACGGAGAGGTAACTCTGCATGGGGAAATATATCACCAACAACCGTCAACAGACGATCGGGAAAAACTCAACGTTTATCGAGACCAACGGAGAGGTAACTCTGAGGGGAATCAACAACCATTAACGAATGGTCTGTGGGAAATAAGCAACTATACGTCATCGGACGCATAGGAAAAACTCGACGTTTATCGAAACCAACGGAGAGGTAACCCTGGGGAGGGTAATGAGCACAACCAACCGTCAACGGACGATCAGAAAAAACTCAACGTTTATCGAGACCAACAGAGAGGTAACCCTGGGGAGTGTAAGGGATGTTACGAACATCGAAAGATGATGTTTACCGACATCAAAAGAAGACCAGACATTGACCGATGACTGGGGTGAGACTCGATGTTTACCGATACCGAAATATGGTGTTTACCGACACCAAAGAAAGACGACCAGACATTAACGAATGACTGGGAAATACGACTCGATGTTTACCGACACCGAAAGATGGTGTTTACCGACACCAAGCAAATAACACACGCGGGTGTTGACATGACACTGACCAGTATCACGAGGCGACATCTACATATGTCAGGGCAAGGCTGAACACTTGCTGGGGATCTCATTGGGGAGAAACAAACTTTCCTTTCACCAACGGATGAGGAAATAAACCTCTCTCTGCGGGGTCAATCCTGAATGCTGTTAGGAGCAACTGTAGCAAACGTGTCGTACAGATGTTGATCAAAAATCCGCCTCTGCCGGGGATATGGTCTGACTGGTTTCGAACACATGAATGCATATGTTTGAATTTTTCTATGGCGTAATGCTCCATATGAAATGGAAATGCTACGCGACTTTGAGGATGAAATGATCACTATATGCAAAATGCAAAATGATGAACTCCGACTGGGGAGCCAAACTGATCCGATACTCCAACTCTGTGGGGAGACTCTGCTCGAGGAAAACTCTGCGGGGAGAGCACCGACTTCTCACTCATGCTGGAGAAACAATACTGATGCTGGGGACAGGATAGACTCCGTTGGGAACATCCTTCAAAGGACCCGATCCACTCGGGGACTCCGCTCGGGGAAACAATCAATACCACTCTGCTGAGGACTACCCAACGGCGACTGCGCTGAGGAACCAACAATACGACTTCCCCGGGGAAGTAAATGAGGCAAATCTCTGGTGAAGTAATGAAACTACTCGCTGGGGAGTAACAAGGCAACTTTGCTAGGGGTAACCAGGCGACTTCACTGGGGAGAGCCAACCAAATCACAAATAGGATAAACTCTGCTATGGGGAATAAATGCTACTTCACTAGGGATGACCCAACCAATCCACATGTAGGATAGACCTAGCTGGGGGATACAGACATCATTCCGCTACGGAAAACTCATCCAATCCATAGGTAGGATAAACTCTGCTGGAGATAAATTTCTTTGAACCCGCTCCACTCGGGGACTTGCTGGGGAAAAATATTAGCCCATCTCTGCTCGGGAGATATGTTAGGGAAAGCAACTCTGTCGGGGATAACACACCAACCTGCTGAGGAAGAGCATAACTCTGGTGTGGAAGGTAATATACCAGACTCTGTGCTGGGGAGAGACATACACAACCCTGCTAGGGATGAGCGCTCACGACCACGCTGGGGATAACAGTACTTCAAACCCGACTGCTGGGGAACAACACTCCACTGACCTCCGCTGGGGATACCACATCCTTCCAACTCAGTGGGGATCTCAACCGGGGAACTATTCGCTGGGGAATACTGTAACACCCCGATAAAAATAAGATAATTATTTAAATTAAGTTAATAGTATATTTATTAATTTAATTAAATAATTAGATTATTATTGGAATATTATTGGGATTATTATTATTGGATTATTATTATTATTATTATTGGAATAAAAGTTGGAATTAGAAAAGGTCCCATTTGGTAAAAGGGTTATTTTCACGTGAAAAGGAAAAAGAGACAGAAAAGTGAAAAAAGAGCCAGAAAACAAGGGTTGAAGGGAGAAGAGCTTGAAGCTGAAGGATTTCCGGATTAACTCAGGTAAGGGGGGTTTATCGTCGTTTAACGGGTATTATGGGATAACATGTAGTGGGTAGTGAAAAACCATTGATTTGACTCTGATTAGAATGATGTATGCTGAAAATTGTGAAATATTGGATGAACGAAATATGGGTTATAATTGGAGAAATTCGTAAGAATTAGATGTAATGATGTTAGAATTTGTGAAAATTGAATAGGGTATGATTCGTGCTAGATGATATGAACGATTTCTGTATAAAATTGGGCCGTGGGAGGTTGGATTTGGGAGATCTCGTAGCAGAGAAAACCATAGCAGATCTGGAAATCTGGTTTCTGGTCATACGCGTATGGCACTAGGCAATACGCGTATGAGATGGTCTGGTACGCGTATGGCACTAGGCAGTACGCGTATGGATGAGGAAGATGATGTTTTGAACGTGGTTTGGTCTCTGTTGGTACGCGTATGGGGAAGTGGTACGCGTAGCATACGCGTATGAGACAGGTGATACGCGTATGGGATTGGCTGAGAATTGGGCCATACGCGTATGGGACTAGGCAATACGTGTATGGACAGGATTGTGATTTTTCTGTGCTGTTGTTGTGCAGTTTTTGGTTGTTCAGCTGAGTAAGGTAATTTAGATGATGTATGATAGAGTAGGGATCATTTCCCGTTGTTTTGAGAAGTATAGGTATTAGTAGAGTGTGCTAATACTGTGATTGATTATGTGGCATGACATGATATGATTATGTGATAAATATGTTGATAATGTATGATGGTATGCATAATGTTGTGAATGTATCTATTAGGTATGAAATTATGAATGGACTGTTTATGGCTTAGAGTGTGAGCATACGTCCATTGTGGATGATTGTTGATGTTTGCATGACTAAGTGATTTAGCTTGCATATTGTGGCCTTTATGGTGGTAGCTAATTCCCATGGTGAGGAATTAGTGAGTGAGTATTATGAATTGTTGTTGATGTTTGCATGCTAGGTGATTAGCGTGCATATCATAGCCCTTGGGGTGGTAGCTAATTCCCATGGTGAGGAATTAGTGAGTGAGTCACTAGGTCTCAAATGAGTGGGACTAGTGAGCTTGGTAGCCGTATCTGGATTTGATCGGTGAGGTTGAACTATATGTTCACGAATAGTCGGTACCGCATGCATGGAGTCTCATTGCATAATGTATGTATGGCGTATAATATGAATGGATGTATTCCAATATTATACGTGTGTTTGTGTTGGTATTGAGTAGGAGTGTGAGTTGTGTTGGTATTGAGTATGATATTTGAGTTGATGTGCCGTTACTGAATGCGTGATATGATTAGGGTGATTAATGTGTTAAATTACTTAACATTACATGATATTTTATAATGCTTATTATATCGATTGAGGAACTCACCCTTACAACTATTTTTCAGGTAACGAGCAGTGATTGAGTAGAAGCTAGTGCTTGGAGTCTAGTGTAGTTCCTTAGTGGGTCATGCTCTGATAGATGTAACATCGGGACGGGATGTTTTACCTTGTTGAATAATTTTACATGTAATGTGTTACATGTTTTGCATGATTGATTTGATTTCTATCCGCTGCGAATTATGCAAATGTTATTTTGATTAAACAAAGAGCATGACAGTTATTATGGTGTGAAGTGATTGTGTGACACCCTTAAGTGCATATCTACTCTGATATATGTTTGATTGTTTTAATTAAATTTTGGGGTATTTTAGAAGGGTGTTACATTAGTGGTATCAGAGCATAGTTGGTCGAGTCGAGTCGTAATTATTCTGTTCCCTGTACGTGATAGGTGTTGTGTAACCCTATCAGTACTTATTGTTTTAGCTTGTTGGGTTTTCAGAATAGAGATGGCTGGAAGAGGTAGAGACGATGCTGCGATTGCCGAGGCTCTGGGTATGCTAGCTGGAGTACTTGGAGGGAATTCGAATGTTGTGGGAATGGGAGCTGCTCGTCAACTGAGTGAGTTCCAGAAGAACAATCCTCCAATGTTCAAGGGGGCATACAATCCAGATGGTGCTCAGAAGTGGTTGAAGGAGATCGAGAGGATCTTCCGAGTGACTGAGTGTGCCGATAACCAGAAGGTCAGGTTCGGTACGCATATGCTGTCAGAGGAAGCAGATGATTGGTGGGTTGCTACCCGCACTGAGTTGGAAGTTGCTGGGAATGCTGAGATCACTTGGGCGGTGTTCAGAGAGAGATTCCGGAGGAAGTACTTTCCAGAGGATGTCAGAGGAAAGAAAGAGATAGAGTTCTTAGAATTGAAGCAGGGCAACCGGTCTGTTACTGAGTATGCTGCTAAGTTCACAGAGCTGTCGAAGTATTACACTCCCTATGATGAGGCTACTGGGGAATTCTCGAAATGTGTGAAGTTTGAGAACGGGTTACGTCCCGAGATCAAGCAGGCTATTGGGTATCAGCGGATTAGAGTGTTTTCTAACTTGGTTGATTGCTGCAGAATTTTTGAACAAGATACCAAGGCCAGAGCGGAGAACTATCAGCAAAGGGTTGATAGGAAAGGCAAGAATCAGAATGATCGTGGGAAACCGTATGCAGCTGGCAAAGGTTTCCAGAGACAGAGTGGGATGAAGAGGCCTAGTGGGGGAGACTCCAGTGCCCCTGCTAAGTGTTACAGATGTGGTCAGGCTGGACATCGTATCCATGAGTGTACCAGCAATGAGAAGAAGTGTTTCAAGTGTGGAAAAGGTGGTCACTTGGCTGCAGAGTGCCGGTTGAAGACTGTGACTTGTTTCAACTGTGGAGAGGTGGGTCATATCAGTCCACAGTGTCCTAAGCCGAAGAGAGAGAACCAGTCGGGAGGCAAGGTCTTTGCTTTATCGGGTTCTGAGACTTCTGCAGATGATCGTTTGATCCGAGGTACGTGTTATATTAATGGCTTTCCTCTTGTAGCTATTATTGACACAGGTGCGACTCATTCCTTTATATCTTTGGATTATGCTGTGAAACTTAAATTAGAGATATCTGAGATGCATGGTAGTATGGTGATTGATACTCCTGCGAAGGGTTCAATGACTACTACTTCAGTTTGTTTAAATTGTCCTTTGAGTATTTTTGGTAGAGACTTTGGGATGGACCTAGTGTGTCTTCCACTAGTGCAGATTGATGTTATCCTGGGTATGAACTGGTTGGTGTTTAACCGAGTCTATATCAACTGTTTTGATAAGACTGTGATCTTTCCTGAGATTGAGGAAGGAAAGAGTTTGTTTCTATCAGCAAGGCAGGTGAATGAGGCAGTGGCAGATGGGGCAGAGTTGTTTATGCTGTTAGCGACTTTGGAGGCTAAAGATAAACTGGTGATTTGCGATCTAGCCGTGGTGTGTGATTTTCCTGAGGTGTTTCCTGAAGAAGTGAATGAATTACCACCAGAGCGTGAAGTTGAGTTCTCGATTGATTTGGTACCTGGTACTAGGCCGATATCGATGGCTCCTTACCATATGTCTGTTGTTGAGTTAACTGAATTGAAGAGTCAGCAGGAAGATCTGTTGGATAAGAAATTTATTCGTCCGAGTGTGTCGCCGTGGGGCGCACCAGTGTTATTGGTTTAGAAGAAAGAAGGTAATATGAGGTTGTGTGTGGACTACAGGCAACTGAATAAAGTGACGATCAAGAATCGGTATCCTTTGCCGAGGATTGATGATTTGATGGATCAGTTGGTTGGTGCGAGTGTGTTCAGCAAAATAGATTTGAGATCTGGGTATCATCAGATACGTGTGAAAACTGAGGATATTCAGAAGACTGCTTTCAGAACAAGGTATGGACATTATGAGTATTCTGTAATGCCTTTTGGTGTGACTAATGCGCCTGGAGTATTTATGGAATATATGAATAGGATTTTCCATCCGTACCTAGACAAGTTTGTTGTGGTGTTTATTGACGATATTTTGGTGTATTCGAAATCTGAAGAAGAGCATGCTGAACATTTGAGAGTGGTTTTAGTAGTTCTACGAGAAAAGAAGTTATTTGCTAAACTGTCTAAGTGTGAATTTTGGTTAGAAGAGGTTAGCTTTCTTGGTCATGTGGTTTCAAGAGGTGGTGTTGCTGTTGATCCTTCTAAGATAGAAGCGGTATCTAAGTGGGAAGCTCCGAAGTCAGTTTCTGAGATAAGGAGTTTTCTTGGACTTGCAGGTTATTATAGGAAATTCATTGAGGGATTTTCTAAGTTGGCGTTACCATTGACGATGTTGACTAGAAAGGGGCAAGCGTTTGTTTGGGACTCAAAATGTGAAGAAGGTTTCCAAGAGTTAAAGAGAAGGTTAACTACTGCTCCTATTCTGATATTACCGAGTCCGTCAGAACTATTTGAGGTTTACTGTGATGCTTCATTGTTGGGTTTGGGTGGTGTTTTGATGCAGAATAAGCAGGTTGTAGCTTATGCTTCGAGACAACTGAAGGTTCATGAGAGGAACTATCCGACGCACGATTTAGAGTTGGCAGCTGTGGTGTTTGTTCTGAAGTTATGGAGGCATTACTTGTACGGGTCAAGATTTGAGGTTTTCAGTGACCATAAAAGTTTGAAGTATTTGTTTGATCAGAAAGAGCTGAATATGAGACAGAGGAGATGGTTAGAGTTTCTGAAGGATTATGACTTTGGTTTGAATTACCATCCGGGTAAAGCAAACATAGTAGCTGATGCATTGAGTCGGAAATCATTGCATATGTCTATGTGAATGGTTAAGGAATTGGATTTAATTGAGCAGTTTAGAGACTTGAGTTTGGTGTGTGAGAGTACTCACAATAGTGTTAAATTGGGAATGTTGAAGTTAACGAGTGGTATCCTGGATGAGATTAGAGAGGGTCAGAAATCCGATGTGCTTTTGGTTGATAAGTTGACTCTAGTGAATCAAGGTCAAGGTGGTGAATTCAGAGTTGATGAGAATGGTGTTTTGAAATTTGGTAATCGGGTGTGTATTCCGGATATTACCGAACTTAAGAAGAGTATTCTTGAGGAAGGACATCGTAGTGGCCTGAGTATTCATCCTGGGGCTACGAAGATGTACCATGATTTGAAAAAGTTATTTTGGTGGCCGGGAATGAAAAGAGAAATTGCAAGTTTTGTTTATTCCTGTTTGACTTGTCAGAAGTCAAAGATTGAGCATCAGAAGCCGTCTGGGCTAATGCAACCGTTGGCTATTCCAGAGTGGAAGTGGGACAGTATCAGTATGGATTTTGTTTCTGGTTTACCGAGGACAATTAAGAATTTTGAAGCTATTTGGGTGATTGTTGACAGGTTGACAAAATCGGCTCATTTCATTCCGATCAGAATGGATTATTCGTTAGAGAGATTAGCTGAGTTGTATATTGAGAAAATTGTAAGTTTGCATGGTATTCCGTCGAGTATTGTTTCGGACAGAGATCCTAGATTTACATCGAAGTTCTGGGAAGGTTTGCAGAGGGCTTTGGGAACTAAGCTGAGATTGAGTTCTGCATATCATCCTCAGACTGATGGTCAGACTGAGAGGACGATTCAGACACTGGAGGATCTTTTGAGGGCTTGTGTTTTGAAAAAGGGAGGTGCTTGGGATTGTTATTTACCATTGATTGAGTTTACCTACAACAATAGTTTTCATTCGAGCATTGGTATGGCACCGTTTGAAGCTTTGTATGGTAGGAGATGTCGGACACCTTTATGTTGGTATGAGTCCGGTGAGAGTGTTGTGATTGGACCGGAGATTGTTCAACAAACTACGAAAAAGATTAAGATGATTCAGGAGAAGATGAGGATTGCTCAGAGTCGTCAGAAGAGCTATCACGACAAGAGGAGGAAGTCACTTGAGTTTCAAGAGGGAGATCATGTGTTTCTTCGTGTTACTCCGATAACTGGGGTTGGTCGAGCTTTGAAGTCGAAGAAGTTGACACCTCGATTTATTGGTCCTTATCAGATTTTGGAGAGGATAGGGGAGGTAGCCTATCGTATCGCTTTACCGCCGTCACTTGCGAATTTGCATGAGGTTTTTCATGTGTCTCAGTTGAGGAGGTACATTCCTGATCCGTCGCATGTAGTCCAAGTAGATGATGTCCAGGTGAGAGATAACCTGACTGTTGAAACATCACCTATGAGGATAGAGGATCGAGAGTTGAAGCAGTTGCGGGGTAAAGAGATTGCTTTGGTGAAGGTAGCTTGGGGAGGACCAGCAGGTGGCAATGTGACTTGGGAACTTGAGAGTCAGATGAAGGAGTCTTATCCAG
The DNA here is from genome assembly GCF_024323335.1 of Lathyrus oleraceus. NCBI lineage: Eukaryota > Viridiplantae > Streptophyta > Magnoliopsida > Fabales > Fabaceae > Lathyrus > Lathyrus oleraceus. The sequence goes on along the minus strand of NC_066580.1, from coordinate 56,491,909 downwards.
AATTATTCACTTGAGGTATGTTTTCGAGGACAAAAACTCTTTTAGTGGGGGAGAGTTGTAACACCCCGATAAAAATAAGATAATTATTTAAATTAAGTTAATAGTATATTTATTAATTTAATTAAATTATTGGATTATTATTGGAATATTATTGGGATTATTATTGGATTATTATTATTATTATTATTGGAATAAAAGTTGGAATTAGAAAATGTCCCATTTGGTAAAAGGGTTATTTTCACGTGAAAAGGAAAAAGAGACAGAAAAGTGGAAAAAGAGCCAGAGAACAAGGGTTGAAGGGAGAAGAGCTTGAAGCTGAAGGATTGCCGGATTAACTCAGGTAAGGGGGGTTTATCGTCGTTTAACGGGTATTATGGGATAACATGTAGTGGGTAGTGAAAAACCATTGATTTGACTCTGATTAGAATGATGTATGCTGAAAATTGTGAAATATTGGATGAACGAAATATGGGTTATAATTGGAGAAATTCGTAAGAATTAGATGGAATGATGTTAGAATTTGTGAAAATTGAATAGGGTATGATTCGTGCTAGATGATATGAACGATTTCTGTATAAAATTGGGCCGTGGGAGGTTGGATTTGGGAGATCTCGTAGCAGAGAAAACCATAGCAGATCTGGAAATCTGGTTTCTGGTCATACGCGTATGGCACTAGGCAATACGCGTATGAGATGGTCTGGTACGCGTATGGCACTAGGCAGTACGCGTATGGATGAGGAAGATGATGTTTTGAACGTGGTTTGGTCTCTGTTGGTACGCGTATGGGGAAGTGGTACGCGTAGCATACGCGTATGAGACAGGTGATACGCGTATGGGATTGGCTGAGAATTGGGCCATACGCGTATGGGACTAGGCAATACGCGTATGGACAGGATTGTGATTTTTCTGTGCTGTTGTTGTGCAGTTTTTGGTTGTTCAGCTGAGTAAGGTAATTTAGCTGATGTATGATAGAGTAGGGATCATTTCCCGTTGTTTTGAGAAGTATAGGTATTAGTAGAGTGTGCTTATACTGTGATTGATTATGTGGCATGACATGATATGATTATGTGATAAATATGTTGATAATGTATGATGGTATGCATAATGTTGTGAATGTATCTATTAGGTATGAAATTATGAATGGACTGTTTATGGCTTAGAGTGTGAGCATACGTCCATTGTGGATGATTGTTGATGTTTGCATGACTAAGTGATTTAGCTTGCATATTGTGGCCTTTATGGTGGTAGCTAATCCCATGGTGAGGAATTAGTGAGTGAGTATTATGAATTGTTGTTGATGTTTGCATGCTAGGTGATTAGCGTGCATATCATAGCCCTTGGGGTGGTAGCTAATTCCCATGGTGAGGAATTAGTGAGTGAGTCACTAGGTCTCAAATGAGTGGGACTAGTGAGCTTGGTAGCCGTATCTGGATTTGATCGGTGAGGTTGAACTATATGTTCACGAATAGTCGGTACCGCATGCATGGAGTCTCATTGCATAATGTATGTATGGCGTATAATATGAATGGATGTATTCCAATATTATACGTGTGTTTGTGTTGGTATTGAGTAGGAGTATGAGTTGTGTTGGTATTGAGTATGATATTTGAGTTGATGTGCCGTTACTGAATGCGTGATATGATTAGGGTGATTAATGTGTTAAATTACTTAACATTACATGATATTTTATAATGCTTATTATATCGATTGAAGAACTCACCCTTACAACTATTTTTCAGGTAACGAGCAGTGATTGAGTAGAAGCTAGTTCTTGGAGTCTAGTGTAGTTCCTTAGTGGGTCATGCTCTGATAGATGTAACATCGGGACGGGATGTTTTACCTTGTTGAATAATTTTACATGTAATGTGTTACATGTTTTGCATGATTGATTTGATTTCTATCCGCTGCGAATTATGCAAATGTTATTTTGATTAAACAAAGAGCATGACAGTTATTATGGTGTGAAGTGGTTGTGTGACACCCTTAAGTGCATATCTACTCTGATATATGTTTGATTGTTTTAATTAAATTTTGGGGTATTTTAGAAGGGTGTTACAAATACACCCACTTCCAGGCCTGCTGGGGAATAGGCAATTCTTAGATCTGCTGGGAATAGATGACCATATCCACAGACATCTCTGCAGGGGAACATAGCTCTGATAGCTCTCAAACTTGCTTGGAGAAGTATCTACTGGGGAAGCATTCTCACAGATTACGACCTGTAAAACAGCACAACAAAATGCCCCAGGGGATACATGGACAAGATACGCTCAAGTGTCCTCAACATTCAAAATGATTTTCAAATGTTTTATCTTTCTGCGAGTTATTGTTTAGCCTTCATGTTTTTATATGCAATGTTTATCAAAAATTCGGACGTTTTTGCAAACAAAACAGTAAAATAAAAACAAGAGAGCAATTTATCTGAATAACGACTTTTATTGATTGAAAAATGGGCCTCAAATGGCGAATACATTGGGAAGCAATTCCTAGAAAGAGGTAATTGCGCACAAAAGGAAAAATCTATCCTAATGGCAATGTGAACACGACATCCACTATTTCCCAATTCTGTTATAACTCACAGATAATCAGTTTTCCTCCCAAATTCCTTGCTTTCTGAGAAGAATGACTGGACCGATCACATCTTTCGAGATGGCAGACGACAAAGCACGATGAAGCACAGATAACTCAGACTGTAGTCTTCGCTTTAATCCCTCTTTTGGCTGGATCGCCCTTTCGGGTTTTCAATCCACCGGGATACCCATTTTTGCCTAAGCCGCCCTTGCGGGTTCTCGACTTACCGGGTGTACAAATTCTTTTCATTTTTATCCCTAATTTTTGCCCGAACCTTTTCTTTCTGTTTTTTTTTTCGGTTCGCCGGGATGCCCTTTTTTGCCTGGACTCTTTTATTCTTTTTGTCCAGCGGGTCAATTTATGCGAAGTATTTTTTGACTACATCTGAGTTAACAGGGGACGGAAAATCTTCACCATCCATAGTTGTAAGCATCAAGGCTCCACCGGAGAAAACCTTCTTCATAACATATGGACCTTCATAATTAGGAGTCCACTTGCCCCTGTTATCTGTACCGGGAGGAAGGATCCTCTTCAAAACTAGATCACCGATCTGATAGCTCCGAGGACGCACTTTCTGATCAAAGGCTCTCTTCATCCTTCTCTGATACAACTGCCCATGGCACACAACTGCTAGCCGTCTCTCTTCGATAAGGCTCAACTCGTTAAACCTTGTTCGAATCCACTCGGCTTCGTCCAGCTTGACATCCAATAAAACTCTCAGAGAAGGAATCTCCACTTCAACAGGTAGGACTGCTTCCATACCATACACATGGGAGTACGGGGTTGCCCCGATTGACGTACGTACTGAGGTACGGTACCCATGCAAAGCGAAAGGCAGCATCTCATGCCAATCCTTGTACGTCACGACCATTTTCTGCACAATCTTCTTGATATTCTTATTTGCCGCCTCTACAGCACCATTCATCTTCGGTCTGTAAGGAGAAGAATTGTGGTGTTCAATCTTGAAATCTTTACAAAGCTCTGTCATCATCTTGTTATTGAGATTCAAACCATTATCAGTGATGATTCTCTCAGGAACCCCATAACGACAGATGATTTCTTTCTTGATGAACCGGGCAACCACTTGTTTGGTAACATTAGCACAGGAAGCTGCTTCCACCCATTTGGTGAAGTAGTCAATCGCAACCAAGATGAAGCGATGTCCATAAGAAGCAGTAGGCTCAATCTTCCCAATCATATCAATGCCCCACATGGCAAACGGCCAAGGCGAATTCATGACATTCAAAGGGCTTGGTGGTACATGCACCTTATCAGCATAAATTTGACACTTATGGCACTTCCGATCGTATTTGAAACAATCGGATTCCATAGTCATCCAATAATAACCGGCTCTCAACAATTTCTTAGACATTGCATGACCACCAGCATGGGTACCAAACGAACCTTCATGCACTTCCTGCATCAACATGTCTGCTTCGTGTCTATCCACGCATCTGAGCAGAACCATGTCAAAGTTCCTCTTATACAGCACATCATCCTGATTCAAGTAAAAGCTTCCAGCCAGCCTTCTCAGGGTTTTCTTGTCATTCTTCGACGCACCTTCAGGATAATCCTGGCTCTTGAGGAAGTTCTTGATATCATAATACCACGGCTTCTCATCAATCACAACAGACTCGGCTGCAAACACATACGCAGGCCTCTCGAGTCGATTCACTGCAACATGTGGCACATGATTCCACCAATGAACTTTGATCATAGAAGATAAAGTAGCCAAAGCATCAGCCATCTGATTCTCATCCCAAGGGACATGATACAACTTCACCTTCTTGAAGAACGTCAGTATTCTTCTGGTGTAATCTCTATAGGGAATCAAATGCGACTGATTCGTATTCCAATCTCCGTTGACTTGATTGATCACTAGAGCGGAATCTCCATAAATGTCAAGCGTTTTGATTCTCAAATCAATGGCTTCTTCTATCCCCATGATACAAGCCTCATACTCAGCTTCATTGTTGGTGACGTCAAAAGTCAATCTGGCCGAAAAAGGTATATGGGCACCTTTAGGATTGATTAGCACTGCACCAACACCGTTACCATTCACATTCACAACCCCATCAAACATCAGTGTCCACTTGTCATCAGGATTCGGTCCTTCCTCGACAAGAGGTTCTTCACAATCTTTCATCTTAAGATACATGGTGTCTTCATCAGGGAATTCAAACATCATCGGCTGATAATCATCAATCGGCTGTTCGACGAGATAGTCTGACAAAATACTACCTTTGATGGCCTTCTACGACGTGTACTGAATATCATATTCTGTTAAAATCATCTGCCAACGGGCAACACGTCCAGTGAGAGCCGGCTTCTCAAAGATGTATTTTACTGGATCCATCTTAGAAATCAACAAGGTAGTATGGCTCAACATATACTGCCTCAGTCGGCGAGCAGCCCAGGCCAAAGCACAGCAAGTTTTCTCAAGCTGTGAATATTTGATTTCATAGTCGGTAAACTTTTTCTAAGGTAGTATATGGCATGCTCATTTCGACCAGACTCGTCATGCTGACCCAATACACACCCCATCGAATTCTTGGTCACTGACAGGTACATTATCAATGGTCTCCCAGGAACTGGAGGAATCAGGATTGGAGGTTTCTGTAAATACTCTTTTATCTTGTCAAAAGCTTTCTGACAGTCATCATTCCACCTGATTGCTTGATTCTTTCTCAGCAATTTGAATATAGGTTCACACGTGGCAGTTAGGTGAGATACAAACCTTGCAATGTAGTTCAATCTCCCTAAAAACCCACGAACCTGCTTTTCCGTTTTCGGTTCAGGCATTTCTTGAATAGCTTTGACTTTCACTGGATCAACCTCAATCCCTTTCTCGCTGACAATGAAGCCTAATAGCTTCCCTGATCTCACGCCAAACGTACACTTGTTCGGGTTCAGCCTCAGTTTGAACTTTACCAATCTGTCGAACAACTTCTGCAAATTAACCAAGTGCTCCTCTTCTGTCTGCGACTTCACAATCATATCATCCACGTACACTTCAATCTCTTTGTGCATCATGTCATGAAAGAGAGTCGTCATTGCCCTCTGATAGGTAGCACCGGCATTCTTCAGCCCAAATGGCATCACCTTATAACAGAACGTGCCCCAAGGTGTAATGAATGTCGTCTTTTCCATGTCCTCTGGCGCCATCTTAATCTGATTATAACCCGAGAAACCATCCATGAAAGAGAATACCGAGGATTGAGCCGTATTATCAACCAATACATCGATGTGAGGTAATGGGAAATCATCTTTCGGACTCGCTCTGGTCAAATCCCGGTAATCGACACACATTCTGACTTTGCCATCCTTCTTCGGCACGGGAACGATGTTGGCTACCGACGGTGGATATGTTGTCACTGACAAGAAACCCGCATCGAATTGCTTCTAAACTTCTTATTTGATCTTCACAGCCATATCAGGACTCGTTCTACGAAGCTTCTGCTTGACCGAAGGACAATCTTCTTTGAGAGGTAGTTTATGAACCACAATATCAGTATTCAACCCAGGCATATCTTGATAAGACCAGGCGAATATCTCTACATACTCTCTCAGCATCTCGATCAACCTGCTCTTGACCTCTGTCTTCAACGCAGCCCCGATCTTAATATCCTTTCTGGCGTCCTCAGTACCAAGATTCACAATCTCCAATTCCTCCTGATGAGGTTGGATGACCCTTTCCTCTTGCTTCAACAATCTGACCAATTCTTTAGGGAGTTCACTATCTTCCTCACTCTCCTCTTCAGCTTGGTAGATGGGATTGTCGAAATCATACTGAGCCATAACAGAACTGTTCATAGTAGATGTCGTGAGATCACTTCTGCATGTTTTAATGCTTTATTTTAGAAAAAGAGTTCAATAAAGTCACAAAAACAAAAACATTGCCATTTTTATTTTTTTTTGAAAAATGAAAACAAAAATAGAAAGACAGGGATCACAAAATTGTTTGCAAAACGTCCTTTATTCATGATAATCATTGAAAACATGATGTGGCCCTACAATGAACCACTACGTCTTGGGCAGAACGTAGGGCTTTGTGCAGAATGAAAAAACAAAAGAAAATTACTCTGTTTGAAGAGTAACTTGGACTACATCCTCTGCTGTCCAATTGCTGATCATTTCCCCTGGTGCACACGGGCGAACCCAGTTGTCGAGATCACAATCACTGTCACCATCTTCAACATCAGCTGTAAAGACGTCACCGTGATTCATCAGCCCAGCGCTGGTAAAGGTACTTGGACCTGCTTGTACACCCTGCTCTGCCTGCAACGGTTGGTAGCCAATACCGAATTTATCCTCTTTAACCGGCAAATCCACCATCTTGCCCCAGCCTTCCGCTCTGCCAGAGTCAACAACCTCTTTGGCCTGCTTGTATGAAGCAATCGAAGCACCCGACTTCCTCTGCTCAGCAAACGCCACCCTCTTGAGAGCAACCGTCTCAAACGCCTGGCATAAGGTTTCATGGATCTCGCCATCCACCTCGACATACTTGAACGAGGATAGGTGACTCACCAAGATATCTTCTTCGCCACATACGGTCACAATCTGACCGTTCCAGACATATTTGAGCTTCTGGTAGAGAGTCGACGAGACCGCCCCTGCTGCATGGATCCATGGACGCCCCAACAAACAACTGTAAGCGGGCTGGATGTCCATAACGTAGAAGATGATGTCGAACACCTCCGGACCTATCTTCACAGGCAAGGTAACTTCACCAAACCCAAAACATTTGGATCCGTCAAATGCACGAACTATCAGGTCACTAGGAGTAAGCACAACCCCTTCAACAGATATCTTCTTCAGAATTTGCTTCGGCAAGACATTCAGAGAAGAACCGGTGTCCACCAAGACGTGAGATAACACAACACCCTTGCATTCCATGGTGATATGCAAGGCCTTGTTATGATTACGACCCTCAGGCGTCAGATCAAGGTCTGTGAACCCCAAACCATGCCTGGTGCTCACATTGGCGATCACACCCTCCAGTTGGTTGACGGATATCTCTTGAGGTACATACGCCATATTCAGCATCTTCAGCAAGGCGTTGCGATATGCCTCAGAGCACAGCAGTAAAGAGAGAATTGAAATCTTGGACGGAGTTTGGTTAAGTTGATCTACAATCTTGTAGTCACTCTTCTTAATGATTTTCATGAATTCCTCCACGTCCTTTTCAAATGAACCCTCAGGCACATCCTTCTGAGCCGGTTCTTCGTCAACCACAACCTGTTTGCCCTTCGACTTAGCAGAAGCCTCAGCATTAGCATCCCTCAACGGTTGAGGAGCAAACAATCGTCCACTACGAGTAAAGCCTCCCGGTCCACCAACATTGTCCACAACTGGACTCACAACCGCGGGAGTTCTACTAGGTGCAGCAATAGTTATTGGAGTCTGATTGGTCGGCCTGACCCGATTCTCAGCCCTTCGATTATTCCGGTAGGCATTGTCGTACCTCCAAGGCACAGACTTACTATTCTCAACAACAGATCTTCCACCTGATACAACAATAGTAGTTGGAGTGTTGACAGTTACTGGTGCGGAGATGGTAACAGGAGTACCACTTGTTGTAGGCGCACTACCAACAGTACTCGGCCCACGTCCTTCAGACGGTTTGAAGAAAATAGTGACAGTTGACACTGCCCCACGCTCTCTATTATCAGCCCAGAAAAACTGAACACAACCCTCGTCCATCAGCTTCTGAATACCAGCCCGCAACTGGTCACAACCATTATCAGCTTCTGCACAGCCCAAACAATCTTTATCACAGCCCGGGTAGACACCCCCATTCAGCAAACGGCCATTGACAACAAGCAGAGAAGTCTGAATCTCATCAACCCTGACCATCAGATCCTCAGCTTCTTCCCCTTCGACATTGTTCACCCTGTGCCCACCATGCTGAGGCATAGGATTGTTCACGATGTTAGGCACTAGAGCGAAGTTGATCGTCTTGGCATCGATCAATTCTTGGACTTTGTGCTAGAAAGCCCGACATTTCTCAGTATGGTGTCCTGGTGCCCCAGAGTGAAAATCACAACGGACATTGGCGTCGTACCCAGGAGGCAATATTGTCGGCGGAGCCATGGTCCTCAATTCAACGAATCCTAGTCTGAGCAACTCAGGCAGTAGCTCAGCATAGGTCATTGGCAGTGGGTCGAAGCGTCTATCAGGCATCCGTTGCCTCGGCTGATACGGACGTTGCTGTTGTTGTTGTGGCATCTATTGTTGAGCCCTCTGTTGTTGCGGTTGTTGACGTTGTTGAGGTGCATGGATGGTTACTGCAGCAACCTGACGGTACTGATTTCTGTTCTGAACCCGACGGTGTTGAACAACATTAGTCTCGCCCTCTCTCCGGCGAGGTGCCCCAGAAAAAGGTTTCTTAGAAGAAGAGGAACCCACATCCTGAATCTTCCCAGCTTTGATCAAGCTCTCAGTCCTCTCTCCACAAAAAACAACATCAGAAAAGCTACCAAATGGGCAACTCCCCATTCGGTCCATAAACACACCCTGAAGAGTACCGATAAACATGTCAGTCAACTCCCTCTCCAGCATAGGGGGTTGAACTCTCGCAGCCAATTCACGCCACCTCTGGGCGTACTCCTTGAAGCTTTCATTGGATTTCTGACAAAGACTCTGCAGCTGAGTCCGGCTCGGTGCCATATCCATGTTGTGCTTATATTGCCTCAAGAAGGCCTCACCCAGATCCCTCCAGCATCGGATAGAATCTCTCTTCAATTCCATGTACTAGTCCAAAGAAGCCCCAGATAGACTATCTTGGAAAAAGTACATCCACATCTTCTCATCATCTGTGTAAGCAGAGATTTTCCGATAATAAGGTTGCATGTGGGTGCGAGGGCAAGAAGTGCCGTTGTACTTGTCGAAAGACGGTGCTTTGAACTTATATGGGATTCTCAAACCTTCGACCAACCCCATATTGGTCACATCAAAACCAAGAGAGTTCTGGCATTCCATCGCTCTAATCTTCTCAGCCAGGGCATCAACCTTACAATCCCTATCCTCAACTCTGACCACCTCATCATCTTCACTCAGCAATGTGAACATGTCCTCTTGTCTATCGACAATAGGAGCAGGATGACGAACCGGAGCCCGGGTAACTCTAAGATTGACAGTCTCAGCAGCGAGAGACTGTCCATTAATCCTTATCCGCCTTAGTTCATCCCCGACGGCATAGTCGTTAGTGGGAGCAGCAACATTGACATTCTCATGAGCAGGTGCAACGATAGGCGAGGCACGGTTGGACGTCTGAATCACGGTCTCTTGTCTCTGAACCAGGGCTCAAAGCTCCTCCTGACCTTGCGCAACCCCTTGCATCATTGTCATAAACTGGGCCATGTTCGCCCTCATCTCAGCCAACTCAGTCTGAACCTGATCCATACTTCTCTGTTGATTGAGTCTGGTAGAATATCGGTGCGGTCTCTGGTCAGCTATCCTGCCTGACACAGGAATCAGAGTGAGAAGTCGGGCACAAGAACACCTGTTATGCAAAATGATATGATTATGATGCTAATGCATATGATGCACATGATATGTTCATTTCTCAGGCATTCAAAGAGCCTGATTCATCTTCAAAAGATGGCAACCTGCAACAAGAACAACACAGGAAGCACAGAAACAACATACACAATGCAAAGAGTACAGGATAAGGCCGACAATCTCATCTATAAATGAGCAACCAGGATCATACAACAATGTCAACAAAGATCCAGATACATCAAAGTACAACAACGAATCCCACCCAACAGGCCTGGGGGTGATTCTCAACATATACATCAGGAATACAAGCTAAGACAAACGACTTCCAGGAATGAGCGTCTTCAAGTAGTGACACTGGTCTATCAACAGTTCACACTCTGAACATTCTGGCAAGGGAGTGATCTTCTCCTTCAATTGTCTTATAAGCTCTACAACTTCTCCCCCAAGTTGGTTCTCTGATGCAAGTCTCTGGTCGACTTCCTTCTTCAACTGGATATCTTTGTCTCTGAGTTGCTTCTCCAAGTCTCTGATCTTCTTCAGATAACTGGCCTCAGCTCTCTGCAATCTCAAACACTCTTTGTGCTCTACATCCAACAAGTTCTCCATCTCTGCATAAGATCTCTTCTTGCTCCTCACTCCACCAACATCTGCACTCTGGACATCTCTGAGTTGATGAGTCAGGTTCAACCTATCAGCTTTGGCTTGATACAACTCCATCTGGGCATCTTGCTCTTTATCCTTCAATCGGCGATTCTCCATCATGGCTTGCTTGTACTGCTCAGCAGGTACACTCTCAGCAAGAATCAAAGGCGGTTGTACTTGCAACGGATTCATCCTATCATAGGGCAATAGCAAAGTTTCCACTCTCTTCTTCACCCAATCAGTGTAATCAGGCATAGCAATCGCAAACTCCTTCCCTAGAACAGATCCATCCTGGACACCAATAGACTTCCAAGCTCTTCCAATCTGCTCCAATCTAACAGGGTCGCTTCGCTTCTCAAAGTACACACTCTCAACTATCTCAGCTTCAAGTGGTCTTCCACTCATCACGAACCCCAATTGGCGAAGAGAAAGAACCGGGTTGTAATTGATGCAACCCTTAATCCCCACAAGTGGCACGTTCCGGAATTCTCCACAATTCATAATAACACCACGCATGTCCATCCGGTAAGACTGCCATCTGATATCATATGATGTAAGAGACATAACCCTCTGAGTCCACCTATGAGTGCTCTGAGCCTCTACGAAAGGTCCACTGACTGGCAGGAGAGACATGAACCATCTGAGCAACAGTGGGAGACAACATCTAATAGCTCCACCCTTACCATGCCTACTGTGGATAGCATAGTAAGTGTCAGCTAACAGAGTAGGAACTGGGTTTCCTCCAATGAAGATGATGACTGCAACATAGTCAACAATGTTGGGCATACTCCGAAACAAGACGACCCCATAGATCATAACAGCTAGCTGAGCATGAAAAGCTTCCCAATTCCCCTTCTCTGCTTCTCCTCTGGCAACTCTCAGCAGAAACTTCAACGATAGACCCACGACATCCCCACTGGACTTCCAACTATCACTGACTTCCTTGACACCCAAACGGAGAGCTCTAGCAACAACTCTGAAATCGACCTCCTTGGGCACGTCCGAGAAAGGAACCTGATGCAAGATCGGAGCATTCATCAGAATGGAGTACTCCTCGAGAGTAGGCGCCAACTGATAATCCTGAAAAGTGAAGCAACGAAGCTCTGGGTCGTAGAACTGAAGAAGAGTCTGCAACGACACTGGATCGACTACCATCTTCAACAGTGTCAGAATATCCCCATACTGATCAACGAACCCCTTCTGATTACCACTGGTCACAAGGTTGCTCAACTCTATCAGAGACGTCAAAGGCTCACGGTGAAAGCTGTAGGAACAAGTCTTCCGCTTCGGCTCTGGGACTGTTGCCATCTCTATCAGTGAACAGACTCTGGAATGTACCTGAGAAATGATATGCATGCAGAGATTAGTTTTTCCTTTTTTTTCTTTTTTTTTTCAATTATTTTTTATTGCGTTTCTTTTGAAAATAAACATGCTATGATGCAGATGATGCAGACAAGGCTGGCAGGCTGTGCATCTCAGAATACAGGATCGAAGCTTCGGCTCAAACTCGGAACCACAATTCATCTGAAACCCAAAGTCATCTGATATACTGTCATCTGAAGAACAAAGTCACCAACAGGATCACAAGTCACCAACAAGTCACCGACAAGTCACCAACTGTACCTGTAATAATGATCATTCCCTCCCCACTCACGGGTGTCATCTAGGCCAGGGTAAGGTCGAAAGAAACGCAGCATAAATAACCTTTCGCAGAATATCATCATATACACACCCGAAGTATGTAACGATAATATCCCACCAGGGTCTGAACTGCTCGTGATATCAATGTTCCGCTAAGTGGTGCATACCACCCGCTTCCCATGAATCACTCTATTCCTAGGTTTCCTAGATTTCACTCATAGCTTGGGTATTGGGTCTTTTACCTCGAGTAACTCCCACCCCCAAACAGAGAAACACAGCACAACCAGCACAGATGAATATGAATGAATGCAAACATTAATGCACACATAAATGCGGACAGTAAATAATGAATGCAATAAATAAAGCAGCAAACAGCAACCAAAACCCTAACCTAGAGAGCGCTAGGAGAGACTCGCTTAGGGAAGATGGACCAGCAAGAGGTCAACTTCTCTAGGTCCCCAGCAGAGTCGCCAGCTGTCGCATCACGCGAAAAACCGGCGGGAAAACGAAACAACAGAGCCACCACCGTGCGTTATTTATCCCAAAAGAGGGAAAGGAAACGCTCGAAGTAAACCTGGAAAAGACATGGTCTCGCGACCAAAGAGAATGGGATCGGGAGTCGGTTATGCGAAGGGAAGGTATTAGCACCCCTATGCATTCGTCGTACTCGACGGGATCCACGCACAAAAGGAAGGAAAATGGTTGCTAAACACTGCTCAAAAACAACAAACTGGCTGAAAGAGACACAGGAAGACAAAAGAAACTGACTCGGCAGGACATCGCGTCCTGGACCTACGTAGTCTATCAGGCACAGACATCAGAGTCGACGTAGTTCGGACGGGGAAAACATGCTCGCTAGGATGTCGCATCCTATTCATACGTATCTTCTTGGACGAAGAAGAATCAGAGCATCCGTAGCTCGACTAACACACACAAACAAAACCACACAGGCAAACATGGAATCCGAATGCCAATCGATGGACTTACATCAGACTCCGAACCAAAACACCCACACTGGAAACCAGATGCCACTTGATGGACTTATACCGGACTCCTAGCACACAACAAGAGGATACGGAATGCCAATCGCTGGTCTTACATCCATCTCCTAACACACACAAAGACAAAACAAAAAGGGCGCCCGGAGAGATCAACTCGTCTCCTGCCTACGTACCTCATCTGGTATGAGGATCAGGGCGACGTAGTTCCCCTACGCAGGGACACAGGACTAGCCTAACCAGATAACAGAGGGAGACACAACTAGGGAGACTACGACTCGAGCCTAGATGTTATCATGCAAATCATCCCTAAGTTAAGGTTGCTATCTAACTTGCACAGGGAGCAAGCTATCCTAACAGCACAGGCAAACAAAATCACACAACAAGCACACACAATATATACACACAGAGGGGCTCAAACAAGGCTAGGCTTTAGTCAAGGGGTCATGTCAACCTCGACAAACAAGCCACTGTATCAGGGTGATGTTAGCTCTTAACCCTAACATTGAGAGTTAGGGTGAAGCAGATGAAATAGGAAGTGAGGGGTGTGCCTCACAGCTCTTATCCCTGGCCTGGGAGAGCTTCAGAAAAATGAAAGTGTGGGTTCAGAAATTGGGAACCCTTCTACACTTATGATACTGACTCAACTGTACAACTGTACAAGGATCTTGGGTTACTATCCACAATGCATCAACACAGTGGTGTGAGCAGAGGGATGACTCAACTGAATTGCAGGAGATGGATTGCACATCTCTTGTATCTGCCAATTGCCTTATCAAAGGAGTTTGATATGTACAAGGACAAAAATAAACAAGCACAAACATTGCCTCTTAAGGAGGACTTCAGACAGGTGCCTGGCCAAGTAACAGGCCAGGTCTTCCAGACTACATGGAGTTAGAGACATTATACCTCAATGCTTAAGCTATCAAGCCAAGCAAAAAGCAAGTTCACAGGGAACTATAGCAACTAAGGTACCTGAAAACAATCCAGCTCAGTTAATACACCACTCAAACAAAAGTCAAACAGACAATGGTCAACAGTTAACTGTACATAAACAGACAAGCAAGCAAAGCAATGCACACAGGTGCAAGCCACAAGGCTTAGGTACAAGTCTCAAAGCCTACAAAACAAACTCAAGGTTAGTCATAAACAAGCAATGGACCAACTCCAATTGAGTGCAAATCATCAAGTATAAGCAATTGTGCTCTTTGACCTGAAACAAAGCTCAAACATTAAGCACTAACCACTAGGACATGGCCTAGGGTCAAAATGGGAGCAATAAACCAAAACAGAACATGAAAATTATCCAAAATCAATTTAAATCAAATAAGAAACAAATCCAAATGGTCTCATATTCATATCATCAACCAATTTCATTTCATGAAGCATAGAAGGCAAAGTATGCATATTTGAAGCTCATAGAAGCAAACAGAAAGATCCAATCCAAATCAACTCAAAAACAATTCAATAAATTCCAAGAAAAATCATGGTCAAACAGCACTCATAAAATGATCATCACACCAAATTTCAGGTCATTTGGACCAAGGGAAGCAAGTCAAATAAAATCCATAAATCAAAGCATGTTCAAGCAAGCTCATACAAGGCACCAAATCATACATCAAATTCAAGCAAGCATGAAACAGAATTGGCACAAGATATGGACATTAAACCAATGCCACGACAAACTTCAAGGTGTCTAGAATACATGTGTAAAATTTCAGGTCCATCCAATAAGCAACAAGAATTTCACAAATCAAATAAGATCATGACTCACAAAAAGTCCACAATTGGTCAAACAGAAAGGAAATTCTCAAACAAATTGGAAATGCAATCAAAAAATCCAAAAAACTTCATGATTAAACTTAACATCCAGGAGAGTCGACATGCGAAAATTCAGATTAATTGAAGTTAATATGGCATGGTAAAGAAATTCCACAAGTTAGACAAGAAATGGTGTGACACACATTGTCACACCTCCAATGAACAGAGCATATCTCACAAACCAGAAATGCAAAAATCACAAACTCTATACCAAAATGCTCCTAAAGGTGTCTCGTTTACACATATAAAATTTCAGCTCCATTGGATCAAGCATCATTATTTCACAATCAAAATGGTAAGCAAGGTGCAAGGAATGACATGCAAGAACAAACCCTAGCCAAAATATAAATCCACACGTGCACAATTTTTGTAAAAATCATCAAAAAAAAGTAGACATGGCAAGGATCATGGCACAAAAAATCTCACATCAATTCGACAAACCATCATTGAGATATGAATTTTCTAATGAGGAGAAAAAATGAAAAATCATGTGGAACCAAGCATGAACATGTGAAGCATATGGTGAAAAAATGCCAAAATGTAAAATGAGAATGCCATCGCCCGGAATCGAAGGGGCTCACAATTCAAACCTGGCGCGTTTACAAGTGAAACGCGCCATTTCACTAATACAGGTGGCGAGGTTTGATTGGTACATGGGCGAAAAACAACCAAATTCATGCAGCATGCACGCCAGAAGATCAAAAACAAGTCTGGGAATGAAAATAGCTAGGGTTCTTGAACATTCATACGTGTTCATCATCATGATGATCCAACATTCACAGAAATTCATGAAAAGTATATCAATCGCTTCCTCTTGCAATGCACATTAACAATCTAACAACAATCAAACCTAATTTTCACTAACAAGCTTGGATCGATCAAAAGAAGTTTTGCATCTCAAACTTAAATTCAGCATATCTTTCTTGTTTCTCAATGAAAATCAAAACTACAAAGCTCAGTACGCTCATGGATGTAAGATCTACAAGAAGCATATCCTAATTGCATGAATTGTGAGGTTCGAAATCTTACCTTCAAGAGATGGCAGAACGGAATTCGTGGCCTTCAAGCTTTGAGAAGCAAAAACAGATGCTCTACAACTCCTCAATAGATGAATGGATGATGATTTGATGCTCAGTCTTGCTCGATCTTGCTCAAATATGCAGCTGCCATGGAAGATGCTTGATGTAACAGTCCAAGAAACAGCACGAAAATCTTGAATGCTTGCTTCCAAAACCTTCAATATTGCTTGTGGATGATGGAACAATGAAGAACTAGGCAAGGTTCTATGAAAAATTTGCAGTGAAAATCAAGAGAAAAAGTTGAGAGAATTTGCAATTTTTGATCTAGATCTGTTTGAATGAAGTGTTAATCAGAAATTCTGTTAGAATTATTATTATATATGGTGGATTAATGAATTTGTTAATCACACTTAACCAAATGTAATGGTAATTAGTGAAATGAGTTTTTGTGCAAAATTGGTCAAGACACCCTCATGCATGGAATGTGCTGCTACAGTACACGAAAATTGAGCCAAACACACTCCAAATATGATTTAAGACCAATTGCAAGTGATTGGAAGTGTGGAAAATGCATATTTCTCAAAATGGACTTTTTCCCTCCAAATTCAAATTCAAATTAAGTGAAAAATGCCATATTTTTGTAATGATTTTTGATGAAATGTGATGAATGATTATGGTAGAGCATGTTAAAAGGAGATTGTAGCAAAAAACCCCACATGATTTGGCCAATTGGTATGAAAGTTATCCAAGTTTGAAGTTCAAATTATCTTGACAATGATTTGATCATATCTTGCCAACCACAAATGAGAAATGGATGTTCTTAGACGTTTTGGAAAGGTGAGAGCAAGGTCTTCAACTTTAATGTTGGACAAAATTTCATTTGAAGCTTGTATGATGATGAAAATTTGAGGAGAAGACCTTTCCATTTTTGGCAGTTTGAAATTACAGGTCACTTACTATTTTTGGAAACTTTTCATTTGACCTCAAATTCTTCAATGTTGATCTTTGACATGACAAATGAGACTTGTATGGACATGAATGAGGCCTCTCAAACCATCTCCCACCTTCAAATCCTTGATTTCAGGCACAGTTGACCACAGTTGACTTTCTAGGGTTTTAGATGCATTGTGCAATGACTGATGATTTCTGAGCATCCAACCTTTGGCCAAACCACTTCAAAATGATCCCTAGGTCACATGAACTTGTTGAACCAACCTTAGGGATTTGCTTTCTTGAAGAATGCACTTGCTTGCTTGCTTGACTGGATCTCCTGACCAGTCTTGATTAATGAACTTGCACTTGGGCAATGGACAATGCAATGCTATGCAGTGGACAATGTAATGTTAATGACCTAATTATGAAAATGAATGTACAAAATGGGAGGTGCAAATTTGAGGTGCTACACTTGTTACCATCGTACTTGATGATAACAGACTCGGGCATCCGGAACATCGACCTCTGGCTCATCTTCGTCAACATTCCTATTCTGAAGAATCTCAATGACCCCTTCGTCCAGTATTTCCAGAAGATCCTTACGCACCTGGCGATAACCCAATAGGTTAACAGGGCATATTCCGCATCTATCATGATCGTGCTCATAATGACTGTATTCTCATAGCAAACGATGCATCTCAACCAATGACTGTCGAATATGACTAACATATTTTACCTTATATTTGTCAGGGCAGCCCTGGACCATGTTGACAGATTTCCCATGCTCGGGCAATGGGTTCTTCTTCACGTTAGGACCTACGTCCTCAAAACACAGGATGCCACACCTCACAAGGTCTTGAACCTTGGTCTTCAAAGGATAGCAATTCTCCACGTCGTGGCCGGGAGCACCGGAATGGTAGACACAATGCAATTCGGGCTTATACCACCACTGAGGGTTAGCAGGTATAGCCGGTGGGTCTCTCGGAGTAATCAGCTTCCTCTCTATCAAAGAGGGATATAATTATGCGTACGTCATCGGAATAGGATCAAAAGTGACCTTTTTCCTCTCGTAACTCGTGCTGGTTTGATTACTGTTTCGAGGCTGGTAGGCCTGTTGTTGCGGACGGTGCTGTTGTTGTTGATATTGCTGAGGTGCTTGCTGATTATTGCTATGCTGCTGATACTGTCGATTATCTCTGAAAACAGGTGCTATGTGAGCCACCTGGTGTTGGTTACCGGCGGGACGCACAGTCTTCCTCCTCATAGAGGGTCTTCTTGATTTCACATGGGAGGTCACACCATGTGCCTCTCCATCTTTCTTCTTCGCAAACGCCCCATAACGTTTGGCAGAAGAGCCTTCATCTCTAGTTAGACGTCCTTCTCTAACCCCTTCTTCTAACCGCATCCCCATATTCACCATCTCGGTGAAATCAGAAGGAGCGCTAGCAATCATCCGCTCATAATAGAATGAACTCAAGGTCTTCAGAAAGATCTTGGTTATTTCCTTCTCTTCTAGTGGAGGCATGATCTGTGCTGCCACCTCTCGCCACCTCTGGTCGTACTCTTTAAATGTTTCCTTGTCCTTCTGGGACATGGCCCTCAATTGATCCCTATCGGGAGCCATATCCACATTATACTTGTATTGGTTGACGAAGGCCTCGCTAAGTTCATTGAAGGATCAGATGTTTGCACTGTCTAACCCCATGTACCAGCGCAGAGCAGCACTGGACAAACTGTCCTAAAAGTAGTGGATGAGCAATTGATCATTGTCAGTCTGAGTAGACATCTTCCTGGCATACATGACCAGGTGGCTAAGAGGACATGTGTTTCCTTTGTACTTTTCAAAGTCGGGGACCTTGAACTTCACAGGAATCTTCACATTGGGAGCCAAGCACAATTCGGCAGCAGACTTGCCAAAGAGATCCTTTCGTCTAAGAGTCTTCAATTCCTTGCGAAGCTCAAGAAATTGGTCGTTCATAGCGTCCATCTTCTCATAGACATCTGGGCCCTCAGATGGCTCAGAATGATAGATGGTGTCGTCTACTCTAGGAAGAGTATGCACAACAGGAGGAGGAACAGCAAGGACCGGGCTAGATGTCGGCATAGAAGCAAAAGTTGGAACGGGACCTTCAGGCATGAAATTGGGAGGCATCCCCCACGGGAATCCGGCTGGCATAGACGCTGGAGCGAAATGTGCACTGGCTGCAGGTACAGTTGAGGAGACAATCTCAGAGATGACCGTCCTCTAGGGAGGAGTTAAAGGTGTGGGGGGGGGGAACTGGCTCTGGGTAGCCAAGAACGATTCCATCAGGGCACTCAGTCTGGCCACTTCCTCTTTGAGTTCACGGTTCTCTTGCTCTAGTTGATCCATCAGTCTTGAAGTGTTGGCTCTAGTGTAGTACCGGTAAGTCAGCTTGTCTTCAAAATGAATGAAGAACACAGAGTTAGACCACAGGACAAGAAGCCGGGAACCAAAAACCTGCTTATGCATATGATGCATGCAATGCTTGTGCATATGATTTGTTTTTATCTTAAAGGAACTTTAGGGTTTTATTTGCAAATTTTGGAAATATTAATTATTTATCACATATGGGAATATCTCATCAAATAATATCAGGAGAAATAAGTACAACATTTGTCAATCATATACAAAACAAAAGGAAAATAATCATCCTACGGATCCCTAGAAACAATCATCTAAAGCTCGGGACATAGGAAGATAGGATGCGTGGAGTCTCTTCACTTCCCTCTCGTAGGTTGCTTCCATATCTGCTTTCTCTTTGGCGAGTCGATCGTACTTCATCTTCCAAAACTTGGAAGACTGAGGAAGTAGAGAAGTTCATGCATCGTCAGGGTCATCAATAACTTGATGCTCGAGGAACTCAATCAAAGCATCCTTCTCCTTAATCTGCTGAAGCAACTCTTTCCTTTCACGGATCTAGGCACGTGATAAGTCTTCGTCTCTCAACTCCTCTACTCTTTGATTAGGGAGGGTTGAAGGCCCAGCCATAACCAAAGGTGTAGGTCTCGGATACTTGTAAGGCATGAGATACTCGGACGCTCTCTTCCTTACCCAAGCAGTGTAAGGCTCCATAGCAACATAATTCTTAGGACCCAACTCCTTCCTTCCTTTCTTATGAATCTTGCACCAAGCGCGGACCATCCTAGCTTTCAAGCCTTGGGGATCTTTACCCTCCTGAAAGAACACACCCTCTAACAAAATGTTATTAGGTTTATCCTTTAGGGGGAACCCAAGCTGACGACATGCCAAAACAGGGTTGCAGTTAATCCCACCACATGTACCAAGAAGAGGCACGTTGGAGAATTCACCACAAGAGTCGATAATCTGCACACCATCATACACACGGTTATACCAAGAGATATCATCAATAGTGAGAGACATAAGTCTCGTGGACCAACGTAGACATCCCTTGTTCTCCTTGAAAGCGACCGTCTGAGGTAAGTGAGAAATAAACCACTTATACAATAGAGGCAAACAGCACACAATGGCGCCACCACCCTTTGCATTCCTCATATGCAAAGAGAAATAGGTATCACCCAACAAAGTCGGAGCATGATTAAGAGTAGAAAAGATCCTAATAGCGTTCACATCCACAAACTTGTCGATGTTGGGGAAAAATACCAATCCATAGATGAGAAGTACAATTATGGCTTCAAAAGCATCCTCACTCATGGCCTTCCCATACACAGTAGCTTGTGCAATGAGGAACTCAGAAGGGAGACCTTGAATTCCACCTTTGGTAGTCATATGAGCACCAACCAGAGATTCATCTATGTGCAACATGTCAGCTATCTCTTGAGAAGTAGGAATACTCTCCAAGCCACTGAACGGCAACTGATCCAAGATAGGTATACCCACAAGATAAGCATACTCCTAAAGTGTAGGCAAAAGCTGGAAGTCCGGAAACGTGAAGCAACGGTACAAGGGATCATATAACTGCACTAATACGCTCATCAATCCTTCGTCCACCTAAGTAGTCATAAGAGGAAGAAGCTTCCCAAAGCGAGCTTTGAAACCCAAAGGATCTAATACATAGGATGTCAGATTCCTTAACTCTTTCAAATCTGGTTGTCTGAAGTTGTACTTCTTCGTATTCCTTCTTTGTCTTTCCATGTCTAAAAATTATGCAAATAAACCCCTTAAGTTCCTTGAAAATTTTCTTCATTATTGATGATATGGATGCAAATGAGTGCATGAATGCATGAATGCAACAATCACAATCAAGGATCAAGCAAAGCACACCAAACAAAGGTCATGGGATGGATCATATTATCCTTAATATCAATCATCCATTTTGGTGGATTATGGTTTACACATTATCGACACCCAAGTTCCATTGATATTAAGGATACATGAACGGATCAACCATGAATCAAAGGGTTTGTTGCAAGTCACGAGCATGGAGTCTTGGTTAAGGACCACCCAAAGGGAATGTACTAGGGTTTAAACCTGCCAGACATGTTCTATAAGAGGTTCCCATTGTCATCATCCCATCTTTCGGATATTATCGGAGAAATGACTACTCGTATTCCAAAAATATTCTCAAGAGAGACTCTTATGAGTGTAGTATCGCGTAATATTCGTATCAAATCTTACACTTGAACGACTTTCACACTACATCCTAAAAATAGGCCAAGATGGGCTTGGTAAACTAAGGTCCTTGGCTTCTAAGGTCTATATTGGAAAGAGTAATGTCTAACAACAACTTACTTGTGTGACATTATTGATCCCAACATGACCTCCACCAAGTGAGTGGACTTGCAAGTCAACTTGCTAAGGAATAACTCCACACAAGTCAACAAGACTATGCCATTCTCCTATCCTAAGTGCACTCGAGTTCGGGTATAGAACTCATCTCACAAATATCACCAAGCATACAAGGAATTAATATCAAGCAAATCAATCATTACATACAATACAGTAATCCCAAATTCCACAAAAATATGTCACAAAACAATACAATACAACAAACATGAAAAGTTGGCAAACCCACTAGGGATAGATTCCCCAGCAGAGTCGCCACTTCTCTGTAGCGGGGTATTCGTTACCATTAGAGATATTGACTAAATCCAAGGTAAACCATACAAGTCGAGTCGCCACCGCACTTCTACTTATCCAGAGGAATGGTTAGAAAGCAAACAAAAACCTAAAAGTTTTAACAAAAACTAGTAAAAGAAACAGAGATCTGGGTAAGGGGGTTGGTTATGTAATGGGAAGGTGTTAGGCACCCAAAACATCCTAGGTACTCCTAGGGAGCCCTTTTCACACTTGTTGCAAAGGTTGTTGTTTTTGTGAAATTTTATTTGTGCAAACATGATTGAAGAGATGAGAAGATAATGTTCAAGTTATTTACATTTTGTGTTTGCATGGATAAACCCATTTCCTACGTACCATTTTAAAAAAAGAAGATTAGGATCAAAACCTCGTAGTTCGGGGTAAAAATTTCAAAAATGAGTTGGTGAATTGATTGGTCCAAAAGCCTTAAGGTCTTTTGTTATCAAAGGGAGAAAACTCAACCAAACCACAAATCCACCATGTGAGGATAACTTCAACATGCTAGTGAGGGGTTAACCCTATAATAAGCATGGAAGACTCATTATCCATCACTAAGGATATAGGTGAGTATTACATCTACCACAAGGATAACTCAAACCTAATAGCTAAAGGTTATGAAAACTTTGATTAAAGAAATGGCCATTGGAACCATAAAAGAAATTTGAGTGGGTTATATTTACCAATTAGAAGTATATACCAAAATGGTTAAAGTTTGACTTAAAGGTTCAATTCAAAATAAGTGTTATGAAAAGAAAGTTTGAAAATCAAAAGCATAAGGCTTAGGTTTCTAATCTTTGAGAATAATAGTGAAATGTTTGCACAAAAGGGTTTTGACTTGGGTTAGAGTGGAGAGATGAAGAAGAAGGGCTAGTTCCTAAGGAAATTAAAAAGATGAAGGATAACAAATGAAACCACACTAGGAGTCCCTTTCTTGAGATCATATTGATGATCCAAGTGGCTTCCATCCTTTGGAATAAGCAAGCACAAAGTATAAGCAATCAAACAAGTCTCATAAGAGATCCTCAATGTATCTTGTATCTTCCATTTGGATGAACATGGTAATGATCCTCCAACAAAGCTCAAAGAGTCCCTAGTCACAAAAGCACACACATCAAAAGTTTCATAAAGCCAAAATAAGAATGGACAAGAGGAGAGTTTAGAGATTTGGCCCTTCTAATCCATCTTCATCATTAGGATCCATTTACTCCAATTTTTTGCATAAGGAAAGTCCTAGAGTCTAAGTCCAATTCTCCATTTCTTTGCATAGGGGAAGTCCTAGAAACTAAGTCCATTGCTTTGCATTTGGTCCACAACAATCAAAACAAAAACACAAGCACAATAATATATACACAATTATGTGCTCAAGTGAGCAAAAGGCAAATGGCATTAACATAAACATGTTTTTGTAAGACCCCAATTTTGTCCCTAAGATCCCTCATGGCATCATAACATTTCATCTGCATAGCCTCAAGGATCATTGAGCATCTTGGCTTCCTTTCCCTTTGGGTGGGATCCCTTGTGAGTGGTTTTAGATCACCAAGTATGCTTGAATTGTATATCATTGCTTTTCTCATTTTGTTTACTAACCAAAAGCACAAAAATATGTCATTAACATCTTTGTTTGTAGCTTAAGCAATCATCAGGTCATCTGAGGACCAAAAGTCAACTGCACAGTCAACTGAGGGCTATGAGGTGGGGAAATGAGTTGAGACACCTCAATCATCTTCAAATAATGCCTATTCATCATTCTAATCATCCATCTTGAAGATTCAAAGGTCATCATAAAAGTTACTAAAAATGGAAAATGACCTGTAATTCAAAGTTTCCAAAAATGGCAAGTTTTTGGTTCACATTCAACTTGACTTGTCAATAACAAAGAAGCTTCAAATGGATTTTTAATGAACATGGAAGTTGTAGATCTTTGTCCCTCCTTTCCAAAAAGTACTAATTCATGTCTATCTGATGAATGGTTGAAGAGTTATGGTCATTGGATTACAAGGTGTGCATGGAAATTCAAAATGGCCTAACTTTTGATACAAAGCTCCAAATTGATCCACTCTTTTTGCAAAATGCTCTTCATGATCAAGACATCTCAAATGAATCCTTGTCATGCATGAGAGAGGCTTATATGCTCATTATTACACACATCATCATTTTGGAGGGAATTTTCATAATTCAAAGTTGGCTTATAATACAAGCAAAACAACCATTCCATCATAACCATTGGATAATTTGGAGTGAATTCAGACCCTTGCATGAGCATGTGCACGTGAGATATGGCCATGCTAGCTTCATTTGCAATTTTGCAAGACACTTCAATTCTCACTAATCATGGTTAACCAAGGCCTAATTGGGATTTCAGCATCATTAACATGCCATATAAAAGCCAAACCCTAATCTCATTGGCCATAACAGAATTTTCAGATCTAGAATTTCAAAGTTTCCCTCCAAATTCTCTCTCTTCGAATCTTGGATTTCTTCACACAAACACCAAATATTTCCATAGATTCTTGATCCTCATGCAATTCTGAGCAAGAATCAACCATTATTTGTTGCAATTGAGCCAGAATTTTAGCAGTTCATGTACATGAACATGTTGATGGAAGTTGAAAATTGAGGTGGATCCAGGTGATTTCAACTGTTAATTCTTGCACAAAGCTTCAACAGAAGTAAAGAGGAGTAGATCTGGAACTTTGGAGAGCTTGATCACGCGTGTACAACAACCTGCAATTTCAGGTTACTTCAAATCCATCATCTCCTTTTACCAATTTCATATCATGGATGTATAGATCTTGCTTTGTAGAGCTCATACATGTGTTTATAATTAATTTTGGTGAAGTATCGAGCATGTTATGTGAACTTTCAGTTTTGATTATGAAAATGTGTTCGCTCGATCTGGAAAACCTAGGGAGAACTAGATGAAATCATTAGCATATTTGGAATGTATGTGGAAGGAAGGTTCGAATGGTACCGGTCTCATTCATTTCTGGAAAAATTTGTTGAAGCTCCGCCGTGTGTATGGCCGGAGAAGACGATCGGAGAATAGCTCCGCCGTCTCTGCAACTTGCTAGGGTTTTTGTCCATGTGGCTTCCACGTTTGCCTGTTGCGTGTCCATTTGATTGGTCCTAATTGCTTTGACTGTGCCACGCATTGTTTTGACTAATGATGTGGTATGCCAACACATTAATGAAACGCATCGTTTCATTTTGCTGATGTGTACGCTTGTGTGTCTGTATGATTGGCTCTTGTTGCTTTGACCTGGATGCGTGTGCGTTTGACTGCTGACCGTGCATGCCAGCTCAATTAGTGATGATGTGCGTTTTGGATGTTTGAATATGAGCCTTAGATTTGCCATGCGCGTGTGATCTGATGGATGAGATTGATTCTGAGTTTATTCAAATTAATTCCATTTCCCTCCATTTCTTTTATTATTCCATTTCTTTTGTTCATCTTCTAAATTTCATAAAAAATAGAAAAATAATCCAAATGGACTCCAATTTTTTTCATGGTTTTGTTTTAATGTCTAGTTTGTTTTGATACTATTTTCATGATTTGTTGATTTCTGGATTTTTAATTGTGATTTTGTGTTTGAACCTTGTGTTAATTTGATATGTTGTGTTCAATGCATTGTGAAATCTTCATCTTTAAGCCAATTGATCCCATTTTTTGCATGCTTAATATTAATTCATGATGTGAATTTTTGATCATTTGTTTGGAATTTTTCTCATAAGCTATCATTGTGTTTGACACATAGAGATTAATGTGACAATTTGTGTCACATTTTTGGCATTGAATTGTTGCATTTTTGTTCATCTATCATCTGAAATTTTCTGGATTTGATCTTTTGCACATTGATTGCTCATATCATGAGAAACTTGCATAAAAAATATCTAGGTCATTGCATACATTTCTGTTTTGATTTGGATTTTCTAAGTTGGAAGTCCACTTTGGGCACATTTTGTTGTCATTGAATAGCATTGATTATTTGAGATACTTGCTTATTGATTTGATGCTGGTCCTTTTGAGGACATTTTGTTGATTGTTTGAATGTGCATCATGTGAAAGATTGGGTTTTGTTTTGATCATTTGATTTGGTTTTGAACTTAGTCTTTGTACTAGTGTTTTGTGCATAAACTAATTGTGCTTCGTGTTTCAGGTTTGGACATTTAGCATTGATGGTTGAGTTGTTCTCACTTTGTGAGATGCAAATGCTTTGAGTAATAACATATTGTTGTTTTCTAGGCCTTTGCTTGAGCTCATGAGTTCATTTGAGTGCTTGAGCATTGTTCATTGAGTTGTGTAACTGATTAAATGGTTTCACTGTTTGTCTGTTAACTGAACTACTAACTATTTAGCTTTTGTACAGGTACATTAGTTGCTTGATTTTAGCTCTTGCTTAAGCTTTGGATTATGGTTGATACACCACTTAGGTAGTTATCCTCTTACTCCGTGTAGTCTGGAAGTCCTGTCACCTTTTTGGCAAGCATTTTGGCTGAAAGTCCTCCTTCAGAGGCTCTATTTGTGTTTGTTTATATTTGTGCCAAAGACCTCCAAATGAGGCATGTGATATTTGACAAGAACTCAAGATAAGAGGCAATTGACAAATAGAAGGGATTAGTAGCCAGTCCCCTGTTATTCAGTGAGTCGTTCTTTATGCTCACACTACGTGCTGATGCTCTAGAACATGTACCCAAGATCTTTGTCTACAGTCTGTCAAGTGGAATAGGGTCCCTCTTTCTGGATCCCCACGCTTTCTTTGTCTTGAGCTGACCCTGGCCAGGGTTAAGAGCATGAGGTCTCATCCTCATTACCATCTTTGATCAGCTTCACCCTAACTTTCAATGTTAGTGGTTAAGAGCTCTAGATTACCATTACAGTTTGGCTTGTTTGTCGAGGTTGATATGACCCCTCTTGACTAAAGCCCACCCATTGTCTGAGCCTCTTGTTTGTGTATAGAGTGTGATGCTTGATCTTGATGTGTTTGCTTTTGATGTTTGTTTGTTGTTAGGAGTTTGATGTAAGTCCATATATTGGCATTTTGTTTCCTTTTTGTTGTTAGGAGTTGGATGTAAGTCCATATATTGGCATTCTGTTTCCTTTTTGTTGTTAGGAGTTGGATGTAAGTCCATATATTGGCATTCTGTTTCCTTTTTGTTGTTAGGAGTCGGGTGTAAGTCCATATGTTGGCATTCTGTTTCCTTTTTGTTGTTATGAGTCAGGTGTAAGTCCATATGTTGGCATTCTGTTTCCTTTTTGTTGTTAGGAGTTGGATATAAGTCCATATATTGGCATTCTGTTTCCTTTTTGTTGTTAGGAGTTGGATATAAGTCCATATATTGGCATTCTGTTTTCTTTTTGTTGTTGGGAGTTGGATATAAGTCCATATATTGGCATTCTGTTTCCTTTTATTAGTGATCTCTCATTGAGACTTGTTTTGATTGCTTTTGCCTTGTGCTTGTTATTCCAAAGGATGGGAACTACTTGGATCATCTATATGATCTCAAGAGAGGAACTCCTAATGTGGTTTTATCCCTCACCTCTTGCATGTTTAGGACTTAGTCTCCTTTTCCATCTCTTCACCCTAACCCAAACCAAAACATTTTGTGCAAACATTTGACTTTGTTTTCAAATTAGAAACCTAGGCCATATGCCTTTGATTTTTTCAAACTCTTTTCACTAATACTCATTGTAAATGAACTCTAATTCATACTTTGACCTCATTTTGTGAATACTTCTAATTGGTAATTTCAACCCATTCAAATGCTTCTTTGTGGTCCATATGTCCACTTCTTAATCAAATTTTTCATAACCTTTAGCTATTAGGTTTGAGTTATCCTTGTGGTAGATATAATACTCACCTCATCCTTAGTGATTGGATTATAAGCCTTCCATGCTTATTATAGGGTTAACCCCTCACTAGCATGTTGAAGCTTTCCTCACATGGTGGATTTGTGGTTTTAGGTTGAGTTTTCTCCCTTTGATAACAAAAGACCTTAAGGCTTTTGGACCAATCAATCCACTCATTTGTTTTGAGATTTTTTACCCGAACTACGAGGTTTTGATCCTAATCTTTTTATAAGAGGGTACGTAGGCAATGAGTTTATCCATCCAAACACAAAATGTAAATAAACTTGTATATTCTTTTCTCATCTCTTCAATCATGTTTGCACAAAATAAATTTTTCATAAAAAACAATAACCTTTGAAACAAAGTGTGAAAAGGGCTCCCTAGGAGTACCTAGGATGCTTTGGGTGCCTAACACCTTCCCATAGCATAACCAACCCCTTACCCAGATCTCTGTTTCTTTTTCTAGTTTTTTGTTAAAACTATTAGGTTTTTGTTCGCTTTGTAACCTTTCCTTTGGATAAATAGAAGTGCGGTGGCGACTCGACTTTGTATGATTTACCTTGGATAGAGTCAATATTTCCAATGGTAATGAATACACCGCTACAGTGCTCAAGTGAGCAAAGAGAAAAAACAAATGGATAATATATGCAAGAATAGTAAATTGCATAAAGTAAATTGCATAAAGTAAATGTTAATTGTCAATAGTTAGTGTTAGTAGTTAGTGTGCCATAAGGCAAATTTAGCGCTATGTTAAGCAATCGTAATTGGACTTATGTAGAAGTCACAACTATCTGAGGCCGGTCAATAATAATGTAGGCAACAAACACAAGTAAGGAGTCTTGATTAGTGAACCAAGTCCCAAAAACTTGCCATGCCAAAAAGAAAATTGGAAATGATCTTGTATTGGTTTAAGCCTTTTGCATGATTTAAAAGACAACCTATCCTTAATGCAAAGTCATTCACTTGATCAATTGATCAAGATGAATTAACTTTGAATCAAGGAAGGTTAAGTCCCTCTAATCAATGCTAACTTTTCAACCTTTAACTCATTGATCAAAAAGAAAAGAGGTAGAAGAAGAAGGAGGAGAAGATGGATAAGAGAAATGGAAATGGAAAAATTAAAGGTTCATTAAATGAAACCTCATGTACCAATCCTCATATGTTGACCAAAAACATTGAAAGTCAAGGTCAAACAATCAAAAACAGAAGTGAGATGAAGATTGGAAGTCAAGAAAAGAATAAAATATTTTTGGCGTTTTTTAATATTTATAATAAACTTGAATTAAAATAAATGGAAAGGTCAATCTTCAAAATCACTTCAAATCAACCTTGGAAGCTCCAAGTAATTTATCCTAAGTTCAACAAGGTCAAACAAAGTTTGACAATTTTTTTTAGCATTTTTAAAAGTCAGAAACTATTTTTAATCAACTAAAAATGAATAAAAATAACCTAATTGAACTAAAATCTCAAATAAATCTCAAATCAATTCAAAAATTGATGAGAATATTTTTCATAGATCCATCATCATTCAAATAGGTTAGGAAA
The DNA here is from genome assembly GCF_024323335.1 of Lathyrus oleraceus. Lineage (NCBI taxonomy): Eukaryota > Viridiplantae > Streptophyta > Magnoliopsida > Fabales > Fabaceae > Lathyrus > Lathyrus oleraceus. The sequence goes on along the minus strand of NC_066580.1, from coordinate 56,462,311 downwards.
ATATTTTTGTATTTTTTGAATATTAAAAACTATTTAAAATGAATTAAAAATAACCAGAAAAGAGAAAATTCACAAAAAATATCAAATGACAAGATAAAAAATATTAAGAATCAGAAATAGAAACTAGAATTTATTTGGGAAATAATGCAATTGGTCTCATATTTTTTGGATAAAAAATGAAAGAGATATTGATTTTTGAAATAAAATGGAATTAAAGAAATTAAAACCAGTAAATAAAAATGCAAAAAAACGTGGAGCGTTAGATCTAAGCTCATTAATTGAGCTGGAAGATCACACGCTCCTAAGGCGCGCGCCTATGGTGATCCTCAGTCAAAGCACGCGCATGGGAAAGAAATAGAAGTCATAACAAGCAAGGGCTGAGATTCAATCTGGAAAACAGATCCAATGGCCAGGATTCAAACTGGAGATGATGAAGCCACCGGAGCCACCGTCTTCTCCGGTGAGCTTCCAGATTCCGGCCAAAATGCAGAACTTCAAAACTTAACCAAATCGAGCGATCTATACATCAATAGAAAGCTGGGATGATGTATATCATCCCCGTACCATCCATTTCCACTCTAGATCTCTATGATTTGAGAAATCAGAGATGGAAAAATATGGTGTTCATCATGAACTCAATGAATTGCAAAAATTAAAAGCATAAACATGATGCCTCTATTGAGAGGATTTCAGCCAACACAAAACCACAGCCAATAGGTCAAAGCATAAACAGATGATTTCTTTCTTAATGAACCGGGCAACCACTTGTTTGGTAACATTAGCATAGGAAGCTGCTTCCACCCACTTGGTGAAGTAATCAATCGCAACCAGGATGAAGCGATGTCCATTCGAAGCAGTAGGCTCGATCTTCCCAATCATACCAATCCCCCACATGGCGAACGGCCAAGGTGAATTCATAACATTCAGAGGGCTTGGTGGCACATGCACCTTATCAGCATAGATTTGACACTTATGGCACTTCCGAGCGTACTTGAAACAATCGGACTCCATAGTCATCCAGTAATAACCAGCTCTTAACAATTTCTTTGACATTGCATGACCACCAGCATGGGTACCAAACGAACCTTCATGCACTTCTTGCATCAACATGTCTGCTTCGTGTCTATCCACGCATCTGAGCAAGATCATGTCAAAGTTTCTCTTGTACAGCACGTCATCCTGATTCAAATCAAAGCTTCCAGCTAGCCTTCTCAGGGTTTTCTTGTCATTCTTCGATGCACCTTCAGGATATTCCTGGCTCTTGAGGAAGTTCTTGATATCATGATACCACGGCTTCTCATCCATAACAGACTCGGTTGCAAACACATACGCAGGCCTCTCGAGTCGATTCACCGCAACATGTGGCACATGATTCCACCAATGAAATTTGATCATAGAAGACAAAGTAGCCAAAGCATCAGCCATCTGATTCTCAACCCGGGGGACATGATACAACTTCACCTTTTTGAAGAATGTCAGTATTCTTCTGGTGTAATCTCTATAAGGAATCAAATGCGGCTGGTTGGTATTCCAATCTCCATTGACCTGATTGATCACTAGAGCAGAATCTCCATATATGTCAAGCGTTTTGATCCTTAAATCAATGGCTTCTTCTATCCCCATGATACAAGCCTCATACTCAGCCTCATTGTTGGTGACATCAAAAGTCAATCTGGCAGAGAAAGGTATATGAGCCCCTTTAGGATTGATAAGCACTGCACCAACACCGTTACCATTCACATTCACAGCCCCATCGAACATCATTGTCCACTTGTCATCAGGATCCGGTCCTTCCTCGACAAGACGCTCTTCACAATCTTTCATCTTCAGATACATGATGTCTTCATCGGGGAATTCAAATATCATCGGCTGATAATCCTTGATCGGTTGCTCGGCGAGATAGTCTGACAGAATACTACCTTTGATGGCCTTCTGCGACGTGTACTGGATATCATACTCTGTTAGAATCATCTGCCAACGGGCAACACGTCCAGTGAGAGCCGGCTTCTCAAAGATGTACTTCATTAGATCCATCTTAGAAATCAATAAGGTAGTATGGTTCAACATATATTGCCTCAGTCGGCGAGCAGCCCAGGCCAAAGCACAGCAAGTTTTCTCAAGCTGTGAATATTTGATTTCACAGTCGGTAAACTTTTTGCTAAGGTAGTATATGGCATGCTCTTTTCGACCAGACTCGTCATGCTGTCCCAATACACACCCCATCGAGTTCTCAGTCACTGACAGGTACATTATCAGAGGTCTCCCAGGAACTGGAGGAATCAGGATTGGAGGTTTCTGTAAATACTCTTTTATCTTGTCAAACGATTTCTGACAATCATCATTCCACCTGATTGCTTGATTCTTTTTGAGCAATTTGAATATCGGCTCACACGTGGCAGTTAGGTGAGATACAAACCTTGCAATGTAGTTCAATCTCCCTAAAAACCTACGAACCTGCTTTTCAGTTTTCGGTTCAGGCATTTCTTGAATAGCTTTGACTTTTGCTGGATCAACCTCAATCCCTTTCTCGCTGACAATGAAGCCTAACAGCTTCCCGGATCTCACTCCAAACGTACATTTGTTTGGATTCAGCCTCAGCTTGAACTTTCTCAGCCTATCAAACAACTTCTGCAAATTTACCAAGTGCTCCTCTTCTGTCTGCGACTTCGCAATCATATCATCCACGTACACTTCAATCTCTTTGTGCATCATGTCATGAAAGAGAGTCGTCATAGCCCTCTGATAGGTAGCACCGGCATTCTTCAGCCCAAATGGCATCACCTTATAGCAGAACATGCCCCAAGGTGTAATGAATGTCATCTTTCCCATGTCCTCTGGCGCCATCTTGATCTGATTATAACCAGAAAAACTGTCCATGAAAGAGAAAACCGAGGATTGAGCCGTATTATCCACCAATACATCAATGTGAGGTAATGGAAAATCATCTTTCGGACTCGCTCTGTTCAAATCCCGGTAATCGACGCACATTCTGACTTTGCCATCCTTCTTCGGCACGGGAACGATATTGGCCACCCACGGGGGATAAGTCGTCACTGACAAAAAACCCGCATCGAACTGCTTCTGAACCTCTTCCTTGATCTTCACTACCATATCAGGACTCGTTCTGCGAAGCTTCTGCTTGACCGAACGACAATCTTCTCTAAGAGGTAGTCTATGCACCACGATATCGGTATCCAACCCAGGCATATCTTGATAAGACCAGGCGAATATCTCCACATACTCTCTCAGCATTTCAATCAACCTGCTCTTGACCTCTATTTTCAAAGCAGCCCCGATCTTGATATCTCTTCTGGCGTCCTCAGTACCAAGATTAATAATCTCCAACTCCTCCTGATGAGGTTGGATGACCCTCTCCTCTTGCTTCAACAATCTGACCAATTCTTTAGGGAGTTCACTGTCTTCCTCACTCTCCTCTTCAGCTTGGTAGATGGGATTATTGAAATCATACTGAGCCATAACAGAACCGTTCATAGTGGATTCCGTGAGATCACTTCTGCATGTTTAATGCTTCGTTTTAGAAAAAAGAGTTCAAGAAAGTCACAAAAACAAAAACATTGTCATTTTTATTATTTTTTTGAAAACTGAAAAGCAAAAATAGAAAGACAGGGATCACAGAATTGTTTGCAAAACATCCTTTATTAATGATAATCATTGAAAACATGTTGAGGCCCTACAATGAACCACTACGTCTTGGGCAGAACGTAGGGTTTTGTGCAGAATGAAAAAACAAAAGAAAATTACTCTGTTTGAAGAGTAACTTGGACCACATCTTCTGCTGTCCAATTGCCGATCATCTCCCCTGGTGCACACGGGCGAACCCAGTTGTCAAGATCACAATCACTGTCACCATCTTCACTATCGACCGCAAAGACGTCACCGTGATTCATCAGCCTTGCGCTGGTAAAGGTACTTGGTCCTGCTTGTACACCCTGCTCCTCCTGCAGAGGTTGATAACCAATTCCAAACTTATCCTCTTTGATAGGCAAATCCACCATCTTGCCCCAGCCTTCAGCTTTGCCAGAGTCAACAACCTCCTTGGCCTGCTTGTAAGACGCAATCGAAGCACCCGGCTTCCTCTGATCAGCAAAAGCCACCCTCTCGAGAGCAACAGTCTCAAATGCCTGGCATAAGGTTTCATGGATCTCACCATCCACCTCTACATACTTAAAAGAGGATAGGTGACTCACCAGAATATCTTCTTCTCCGCACACAGTCACAATCTGACCGTTCCAGACATACTTAAGCTTTTAGTGGAGAGTCGACGAAACTGCCCCTACTGCATGAATCCAAGGACGCCCCAACAAACAACTGTACGCGGGCTGAATGTCCATTACATAGAAGATGATGTCAAACACCTCCGGACCTATCCTTACTGGCAAAGTGACTTCACCAAAAACAGAATGTTTGGATCCATCGAATGCACGAACAATCAGGTCACTCGGAGTAAGCACAACCCCTTCAACAGCTATCGTCTTCAAAATCTGCTTAGGCAGCACATTCAGTGACGAGCTAGTGTCTACCAACACGTGAGACAAAACAGCACCCTTGCACTCCATGGTGATATGCAAGGCCTTATTATGATTACGTCCCTCAGGCGTCAAGTCTAGGTCAGTGAACCCCAAACCATGCCTGGTACTCACGTTGGCAATCACTCCCTCTAGCTGGTTGACAGCAATTTCCTGAGGCACGTAAGCCATATTCAGCATCTTCAATAAGGCGTTACGATGTGCCTCAGAGCACAGAAACAAAGAGAGGATCGAAATTTTGGACGGAGTCTGGTTAAGCTGATCTACAATCTTGTAGTCACTTTTCTTGATTATTTTCATGAACTCCTCCACATCCTTCTCAAATGAACCCTCAGACACCTCCTTCTGAGCCAGTTCCTCATCAACGACAGCCTGTTTGCCTTTCGCCTTGGCAAGTGCCTCGGCATTGTTGTCTCTTAAAGGTTGTGGAGCAAACAGACGTCCACTTCGAGTAAAACCTCCTGGTCCACCAACGTTGTCCACAACCGGACTTGCAACCATATGAGTTCTTACTGGCACACCGATTGTCATAGGCGCTTGATTTGCTGGCCTAATCTGATTCTCAGCTCTTCTGTTGCTGCGGTAGGCATTGTCATATTTCCACGGTACAACCCTACTGTCAACAACCCTTCGGCCCGGCGCGACAATTGTAGTTGGATTACTGGCAGTTACAAGTGCCGAAATGGTAACAGGAGTATCACTTGTTGTAGGTGCACTAACAACCCTTTGGCCACGTCCTTCAGACGATTTGAAATAGATAGTGACAGTTGACACCGACCCACGATCTTTAACAGCCTGACTGAATTGCAAACAGCCCTCATCCATCAAACCCTGGATACCAGCCCTTAACCGATCACAGCCATTCTCTGACTCAGCACATTCAACACAATTCTGATCACAGCCCGGGTAGACTCCCCCACTCAGCTAACGGCCCTTTACAACCAACAAAGAAGTCTGAATCTCATCCACACTGACAACCAGATCTTCGGCTTCTACCCCTTCAATATTATTCACTCGGTGTGCACCATGCGGCGACATAGGGTTGTTTACAACATTCGGCACAAGAGCAAAATTGATAGTTTTAGCATCAATCAGGTCCTGGACTTTATGATGAAAAGCCCTGCAGTTTTTAATGTGATGCCCCGGCGCACCAGAGTGGAAATCACAACGCACGTTGGCATCATACCCAGGTGGTATTTTTGTCAACGGTGCCATGGTCCTCAATTCCACAAACCCTAGTCTGAGTAACTCAGGTAGCAACTCAGCGTAGGTCATTGGCAATGGATCAAAACGTCGATCAGGCATCCTCTGCCTTGGCTGATACGGACGTTGTTGTTGTTGTTGTTGTTGTTGCGGTGGTTGTTGAACCCTCTGTTGTTGCTGTTGACGAGGTTGAGGTGCTGGAATTGTTACGGCAGCAACCTGACGGTATTGGTTTCTGTTCACAACTTTTCTACCATGCTGCACAGCACTGGCTTCACCCTCTCTCCGACGAGGTGCTCCAGCAAAAGGTTTCTTGGACGACGAGGACCCAACATCTTGAATTTTACCGGCCTTGATCAAGCTCTCTGTCCTCTCTCCACAGATAATCACATCTGAAAAACTACCGAATGGGCAGCTCCCCATCCGGTCCATGAAGACACCTTGTAGAGTACTAATGAACATGTCAGTTAACTCCCTCTCCAGCATAGGGGGTTGTACTCTAGCAGCCAATTCACGCCACCTCTGGGCGTAATCCTTGAAGCTCTCACCTGATTTTTGACACATACTCTACAGCTGAGTCCGGCTCGGCGCCATGTCCATATTATGTTTGTACTGCCTCAAGAAGGCCTCACCCAGATCCCTCCAACATCGGATAGAATCTCTCTTCAGTTCCATGTACCAATCCAAGGAAGCCCCAGATAAGCTATCCTGGAAGAAATACATCCACATCTTCTCGTCATTAGTGTAAGCAAAGATTTTCCGATAATATGCATGCACGTGGGTGCGAAGGCAAGAAGTACCATTATACTTGTCGAAAGAGGGTGCTTTGAATTTGTAAGGGATCCTCAACCCTTCCACCAGACCCATATTGGTCACATCGAAACCCAAGGAATTCTGACATTCCATGGCTCTTATCTTCTCAGCAAGGGCATCCACCTTACGATCCCTATCCTCAACTCTCCCAACAACTTCGTCATCTTCACTCAGCAGTGTGAACATGTCCTCTTGTCTATCAACAATCGCAGCAGGATGACGAACAGGAGCCCGGGTAGCTCTGGCATTGACAGTCTCTGCACCAAGAGGCTGTCCGTTAATTCTGATCCCCCTTAACTCATCACCCGCGGCGTAGTCATTGGCGGGAGCAGCAACATTAACATTCTCGTGAACAGGCACGCCCACCGGCGACGCTCGGTTGGACTGCGGAATCACGGTCTCCTGTCTCTGAACCAGGGCTCGAAGTTCTTCCTGACCTTGCGCAACCCCTTGCATCATCGTCATAAACTGGGCCATGTTCACCCTCATCTCAGCCAACTCCATCTGAACTTGATCCATACTTCTCTGTTGATTGAGTCTGGTTGAATAACGATGCGGTCTCTGATCAGCTATCCTGCCTGACACAGGAACCAGAGTGAGAAGTCGCGAACAAGAACACCTGTTATGCAATATGATATGAGTATGATGATAATGCATATGATGCACATGGTATGTTCATTTCTCAGGCATTCAAAGAGCCTGATTCATCTTCGAAAGATGGCAACCTGCAGCAAGAACAACACAGCAGCACAGGAACAACATACACAAGAGTGATGAGCACAAAGTGAAACCAACAACCTCATCTATAGATAAGAGCAACAAGTTCATACAACAAAGTCAACAAAGATCCAAAGGATAAGAGTACAACAATGAATCCCACCCAACAAGCCTGGGGGTGATTCTCAACATAGCATCAGAAATACAAGCTAAGACAAACGACTTCCAGGAATGAGCGTTTTCAAATAGTGACACTGGTCTATCAATAGGTCACACTCCGAACATTCTGGCAAAGGAGTGATCTTCTCCTTCAACTGTCTTCTGAGCTCTACAACTTCTCCTCCGAGTTGGTTCTCTAATGCATGTCTCAAGTCAACTTCCTTCTTCAATTGAATATCTTTGTCTCTGAGTTGCTTCTCCAAGTCTCTGATCTTCTTCTAGTAACTGGCTTCAGCTCTCTGCAACCTCAAACACTCTCGGTGCTCTGCATTCAGCAAGTTTTCCATCTCTTCATAAGATCTCTTCTTGCTCCTTACTCCACCCATATCTACACTCTGGATGTCTCTGAGTTGATGAGTCAAATTCAACCTATCAGCTTTGGCTTGGTATAACTCCATCTGGGCATCTTGCTCTTTCTCCTTCAACGGACGATTCTCCATCAGGGCTTGCTTGTACTGCTCAGCAGGTACACTCTCAGCAAGGATCAAAGGTGGCTGCACTTGCAAAGGATTCATCCTATCATAGGGCAACAACAGAGTTTCCACTCTCTTCTTGACCCACACAGTGTAGTCAGGCATAGCAATGGCAAACTTCTTTCCTAAGACAGCCCCATCCTTGACACCAATAGACTTCCAAGCTCTTCCTACTCGCTCCAAGCTACCAGGGTCACTTCGCTTCTCAAAATACACACTCTCGGCTATCTCAACTTCAAGTGGTCTTCCATTCATCACGAACCCCAACTGGCGAAGAGAAAGAACCGGGTTGTAATTGATGCAACCCTTAGTCCCTACAAGTGGCACATTTCGGAACTCTCCACAACTCATAATAACATCACGCACATCCATCCGGTAAGATTGCCATCTGATATCATATGACGTAAGAGACATAACCCTCTGAGTCCACTTATAAGTGCTCTGAGCATCCACGAAAGGTCCACTGACTAGCAGGAGAGACAAGAACCATCTGAGCAACAGTGGGAGACAACATCTGATAGCTCCACCCTTACCATTCCTACTGTGGATAGCATAGTAAGTGTCAGCTAACAGAGTGGGAACCGGATTTCCTCCAAGGAAGATGATGACCGCAGCATAGTCCACAAAGTTGGGCATACTCAGGAACAAAACGATCCCATAGATCATAACAGCTACCTGAGCATGAAAAGCTTCCCAATTCCCCTTCTTTGCTTCTCCTCTAGCAATCCTCAACAGAAACTTCAAAGGCAAACCCACAACATCCCCACTGGACTTCCAATTATCACTGACTTCTCTGATACCCAAATGGAGAGCTCTGGCAACAACTCTGAAATCAACCTCCTTCGGAACATCCAAGAAAGGAACCTGATACCGGATAGGAACATTCAAAAGAATGGAGTACTCCTCGAGAGTAGGCGCCAACTGATAATTCTGAAAGGTGAAGCAACGAAGCTCTGGGTCGTAGAACTGTAGAAGAGTCTGCAACGGCACTGGATCAACTACCATCTTCAACAGCGTCAGAATATCCTCATACTGATCAACAAACCCCTTCTGGTTACCACTGGTCACAAGGTTGCTCAACTCTATCAATGATGTGAAAGGCTCACGATGAAAGCTATAGGAACAAGTCTTCCGCTTTAGCTCTGGGACTGTTGCCATCTCTATCAGTGAATAGACTCTGGAATGTACCTGAGAAATGATATGCATGCAGAGATTAGTTTTTTCTTTTTTCTTTTTTCATTCTTTTCAATCTTTTTTTTTATTGCGTATCTTTTGAAAATAAACATGCTATGATGCAAATGATGCAGACAAGACTGGTAGGTTGTGCATCTCGGAACACAGGATCGAAGCTTCGGCTTGAACTCGGAACCACAATTCATCTGAAACCCAAAGTCATCTGATAAACTGTCCTCTGAAGAACCAAGAGTCACCAACAGGATCACAAATCACCAACAAGTCAACGACAAGTTACAACTGTACCTGTAATAATGATCATTCCCTCCCCACTCACGGGTGTCATCTAGGCCAGGGTAAGGTCGAGAGAAACGTAGCATAAATAACCCTTTCATAGAATATCATCATATACACGCCCGAAGTGTGTAACGACGATACCCCATCACAGTCTGAACTGCTCGTGATATCAATGTTCCGCTAAGTGGCGCAATACCACCTGCTTCCCATGAATCACTCTATTCCTAGGTTTCCTAGATTTCACTCATAGCCTGGGTATTGGGCTTTTTACCTCGAGTAACTCCCACCCCAACAGAGAAACACAGCACAACCAGCACAGATGAATTTGAATGAATGCAAACATTAATGCAAACATAAATGCAAACAATGAATAAATGAATGCAATAAATAACAGCAAACAGCAACCAAAACCCTAACCTAGAGAGCGCTAGGAGAGACTCGCTTAAGGAAGATGGACCAGCAAGAGGTCAACTTCTCTAGTCCCCAGCAGAGTCGCCAGCTGTCGCATTACGCGAAAAACCGGCGGGAAAACGAAACAACAGAACCGCCACCGTGCGTTATTTATCCCAAAAGAGGGAAAGGAAACACTCGTAGTAAACCTGGAAAAGACAGGGTCTCGCGACCAAAGAAAGATGGGATCGGGAGTCGGTTATGCGAAGGGAAGGTATTAACACCCCTACGCATCCGTCGTACTCGACGGGATCCACGCACAAACGGAAGGATAAAGGTTGCTAAAAACTGCTCAAACATCACACACTGGCTGAAAGAGACACAGAAACAACGAAAGAAACTAACTCGGCAGGATATCGCATCTTGGGCCTACGTAGTCTGTCAGGCACAGGCATCAGAGTCGACGTAGTTCGGGTCAGGGGGAGACGTGCTCGCTAGGATACGTATCTTCTCGGACTAAAGAAGAATCAGAGCACTCGTAGCTTGGCTAACGCACGCCAAACAAAACCACACAAGAAACCGACTGCCAATCGCTGGACTTACGTCAGACTCCACACAAAACAGGCAAACCTGGAAACCGAATGCCAATCGCTGGACTTACATCGGACTCCAAGCACACAACAATAGGATACGGAATGTCAATCGCTGGTCTTACATCCATCTCCAAACACACACAAGAGACAAAAGCAAAAAGGGCGCCCGGAGAGATCAGCTCATCTTCTGCCTACGTACCTCATCTGGTATGAGGATCAGGGCGACGTAGTTCCCCTACGCAGGGACAAAGAACTAGCCTAACCAGATACAAGGGGAGACACAAACTACTAGGGAGACTACGACTCGAGCCTAGAAGTTGTCATGCATACGATCCCTAAGTTAAGGTTGCTATCTAACTTGCACAGGGAGCAAGTTATCCTAAACAGCACAGGCAAAGCAAACATACACACAATCAGCACACACTATATACAAACAAAGTGAGCTCACATAAGGTTAGGCTGTGAAACACAAGCCAACTGGAATTGGGTATGATTAGCTCTTAACCCTAACATTGAGAGTTAGGGTGAAGCAGATGAAATGGGAAGTGAGGGTAAGACCTCACAGCTCTTATCCCTGGCCTGGGAGAGCTTCAGACAAATGAAAGTGTGGGAGTTCAGAAAGTTGGAACTCTTCTCCACATATGACTGACTCAACAAAGATCTTGGGTTTTGGTTCAAAGTGCATCAACACAATGGTGTGAGCAAGATGAATGACTCAACAGAATAGCAGGAGATGGATTACACATCTCTTTTATCTGCCAATTGCCTCATAGAGGTCTTTTCCTGCTTGGCACAAATATAAACAAACACAAGCATTGCCTCTTAAGGAGGACTTCAGACAGGTGCCTGCCCAAGTAACAGGACAGGTCTTCCAGACTACATGAAGCCAGTGAAATTATACCTCAAATGGTTAAGCAACCAAGCAAAGCAAAATCAAGTTCAAAAGAACTTAAGCAACTAATGTACCTGAAAACAATCCAACTCAATCAGTATGCAACTCAAAAAGTCAAACAGACAAACCAACAGTCAACAGACAATACAAACAAGCAATGCTACAATGTGCAAGGCACAAGCTCAACTCAAATGAGCTAAAAGCAACCTACAAAATAAGTCAAGGTTAGTCAACATCAACCAAACAACCCAACTCAAGCAATGTGAATCAATCCTCTCATGGCCATATGCTTCATATCCTGAAAACAAAGCTCAAACATAAGCACCAACCACTAGGACAAGGCCTAGGGTCAAAGAGGGATAAATAATTCAAAACAGAACATAAAAATTGACATGAATCAACTTCAATCCAATAAGAACATAATCCAAAAGGTCTCATGTCAATATCATCAACCAAATTCATTTCACAAATCAATCATGGCAAGGCATGCAAGTTGGAAGCACATTGAGACAACAGAATGAACAAATGCACATTAATTCCAAAATGATTCAATTAATCCCAAGAAAAATCATGGCTAAACATAACACATCACATGATTAACACAACAAAAATCAAGGCATTTGGACAAGTTAAAGCATGGTAATCAAATTCCATAAGGCAAGGCAAGCACAAACAAGCTTAAATAGGACACAATTTGATACATCAACCTAGCACAAGCCTAAAACAGAATTGACAAATGGTAAAGACCTCAAACCAAAGCCACAATAAACTTTAGTATGTCTAGAAACAATGTGCAAAATTTCACATTCATATGATAAACAACCATCATATCACAAATCATTTAAGTTCATGACTATTCAAAAGCTCACAAATGGCGATCCAGAAAGAAAAATCTCAAACAAATCAGAAATCAATCCAAAAATTCCAAGAAAATTCATTGTCAATCCTAACATCTAGAAGAAGCATTATGCAAAATATCACATCATTTGGCATTTATTTGGCATGTAAAATAAAATCATCAAGTTGAGCAAGCAATGGTGTGACACACATTGTCACTCCTACATTCAAAGGATCATAACTCAGCAACCACAAATGATAAAAATGCAAACTCAACACCAAAATGTCCATCAAGGTGTCTAGTTTAAGCATACCAAATTTCAAGAGTGTTGGATTAAAACTCATCATTTCACAAAGCAAATGGCAAGCAAGGTTCAAAAAGCACATGCATACACAAACCCTAAGCCAAAATATTTTTCAACCGTGCACAATTTCTGGAAAAATAGCCAAAAAATAATAGACATGATTAGGCGCAAGATGCAAAAAACCACACATCATTTGGAGCAATATTTATTGAGTTATGATTTTTGGAAGTGAATGAGAAATTAAAAAAAACATGGAACAAAGTACATGAATGGCATGGAATAAAATGGAAATGCAATTTTGGATTTGCCACAACCCGGATTCGAAGTGAAGCAGAGTTTGAATTGGGCGCGCTAGACAATGAAACTCTGCGTTTCATTTAATCTATGTGGCAAGCTAAACGCGCCAGGACCAATCAGTTTGCCAAGCCAGCGCCACGTGGTCCAGTACATGCTCACTAACACAAAAACACATGCAAACAAGCCAGGCACGGATCAAACGGATTCTGGAAAGAAAACCCTAGCGCATTCATCAACATTCATCATGTTCATACGCTCAAGAACACATGTGCACAGAAATTCAAAACCAGCATATCATTGGTCTCGTCTTTCATCATACATCACAGATCAATGATTATTTTATTCTAATTCTACACACATTCAAAGATTCGAGCAAGAGAAGTTTCATCCATTAAACTTTAAATCACAATAACTATCTCATTTCTTCATGAAATTTAATGATACAAAGCTCAGTGTACTCAGTGATGAAGGATCTACAACATGCACACAACTATTTCATGAATTGATGGAATCGAGTTCTAACCTTCAAGAAGCTACAGAACTGGAATTGCTCGAATCAGGTCTTGTAATGCAGAAAGAGATGCTCCTCAATGCTTAGGTGGATGAATGGATGAAGAATGATAGCTCAATCTTGCACGATTTGTCCAGAATTGCCAACTGCCATGGATGAGTTTGAACTTCAATAGCTTCGATTCTTGATGAAACTTGATGGATCTTGCTTCAATCTACCTCCACAATGCTTATGGATCATGAATCAATCGAGAACAAGGCAATGTATGTAGAGAAAATTGAAGAAAAAGTGAGAGAACAAAGTGAAGAAAATTTTCAGATCTGAGAATTGTGATGTGTTGTTGCAATTTTCTGTTAGGATTATCTATATATATGATCTGTTAATGAAGCTCTTAATCCCAATTAGCCATGTGGTAAGTGGAATTAGTGAAAACAAGTGTTTTGACCAATTTGCAAATTCACCCTCTATGCATGAAGACCAATGTAACAGTGCACGTTTTGGTTTTAATTCACTTGGAAATGCTATTTTGTACCAATTGCAAGTGGGGAAATGTATGGACAATGCATAATTTTCAAATTGGGAATTTCCCTCCAAAATTCAAATGGAAAACCAAATATTTTTGTGATGGAAATGCATGGCCTATGATGCATGAATTGGATAGTGCATGTCAAGACATGAATGTTACAAAAAGAACCACTTCATTTGGACATTTGGTGTGAAAGTTATGCATTCTTGAAGTTCAAATTCCTTTGGCCAAGATTGACCCATATCTTTTCAACCATACATGAGAAATTCATGTTCTTGGACGTTTTGGAAAGGGGAGAGAAAGATCTTCAACTTTCATGTTGGACAAAATTTCATTTGAAGCTTTCTTGATCATGTAATCTTGAGGAGAAGACCTTTCCATTTTTGGCAGTTTCAAATTACAGGTCACTTACTATTTTTGGAAACTTTTCATCTGACCTCCAATTCTTCATTGTTGATGTTTGAAATGTCAAATGAGACTTGTATGGACATGAATGAGGCATCTCTAACCATCTCCCACCTTCAAATCCATGATTGAATGCACAGTTGACTTTGGTTGACTTTCTAGGGTTTCAGATGAATTGCATCTTGACTGATGATCTCTGAACATCCAACCTTTGGCCAAACCACTTCAAAATGATCCCTAGGTCATATGAACTCATTGAATCACCCCTTGGGCTTTGATCTCCTGGACAATGCACTTGCTTGCTTGCACAACTGGATCTCCTGACCAGTCTTGACTGATGACTTGCACTAGGCAATGGACAATGCAATGCTATGCAGTGGACAATGCAATGCTAATGACCTAAACATGAAAATGTATATACCAAATGGGAGGTGCAAATTTGAGGTGCTACAGCTGCCCCTATTCAATCAACTGGGAACCCGAACGGATGAGAGCAACGGCTGTCAGACCTTCAAGGTAAACAGGGATTGAATACCGAAGAACCGTAGAAATTTGCACACTGCGGGGAATGACTTATGATATTTGCACTCCACAGGGGGTAATACAAGGAAAATCCAAGTAACCAGACAAGACGTTTACCGACGACTCCTAGGGATTTTGATTTTCATCAAAAGAAAGGGACAACCAAACGTCAACGGACAAGAGGGAAAAACTCATCGTTTATGGACACCAACGGAGAGGTGACCAGACATCAACGGATGACTGGGAAGACTCGACCAGACGTCAACGGACGAAAGGGAGAATCTCGACGTTTATCGACACCAACGGAGAGGTGAATACTTCACTAGGGAAGGAAGGCAAATAATTGCAACCGGAAACCAAATAGGACGTTTGCTGACGACTCTACTGGGGATTTCTGGCTTGGGAATTACCAGACATTGACCGATGACTGGGATGAGTCTCGACGTTTACCGACATCGAAGATGATGTTTACCGACACCAAGCAAAGATGACCAGACATTAACGAATGACTGGGGAATAGGATATACAACTAGACGTCACCGGACGACTAGGCAAAAACTCAACGTTTATCGACACCAACGGAGAGGTGGATCTACTGGGGAAAGAGTTAACACAACCAAACGTCAACGGACGATTGGGAAAAACTCATCGTTTATCGACACCACCGGAGAGGTGACTCTGACTGGAGAACAACTATACGTCAACGGACGGATAGGAAAAAACTCAACGTTTATCGACACCAACGGAGAGGTGACTCTGAGGGGAAAGAATATCACCATGCGTCAACGGACGGATAGGAAAAAAACTCGACGTTTATCGACACCAACGTAGAGGTGGACTGCTTCTGGGGATAGAAAATATAACTCAACCAAACCTCAACGGACGAATGGGAAAAACTCATCGTTTATCGACACCAACAGAGAGGTGAACTGCTTAGGGAATCAACAGACCTTAGCAAATGATCTGTGGGGGGATATGCAACTATACGTCAATGGACGAATAGGAAAAACTCAACGTTTATCGACACCAACGGAGAGGTGAACTGCTGGGGAGGAATAACGGTATTACAAACATCGAAATATGATGTTCACCGACATCCAAGGAATACCCGACATTAACGAATGACTGGGGTAGGACTCGATGTTTACCGACACCGAAAGATGGTGTTTACCGACACCAAAGAAGACGACCAGACATTAACGAATGACTGGGTGGGACTCGATGTTTACCGACACCGAAAGATGGTGTTTACCGACACTGTAGCGATGTATTCGTCGCTATATGATTTATTGATTAAACCATAAGCAAAGCATACAATGAATTCGAGTCGCCACCGCACTTTTATTTATCCAAAGGACTGGCTAAAAAGCGAAAAAAAGCCTAAGAAGTTTTACACGTAGAAAACTAATAAAAAGATCAGAGAGTCTGGGTAAGGGGTAAATTACGCAATGGGAAGGTGTTAGGCACCCACTACGTCCTAGGTACTCCTAGGGAACCTCTTTTCACACTTGTTGTATAAAATTGTTATTTGTTATGACATAAGTACTGTGCAAACATGATTGGGATGATGAGAAAAGAATATACAATTTTTTATTGGGTTTGAACGGATGAACCCGTTGCCTACGTACCTTCCATCAAAGGTAAGGATCAAAACGCCGTAGTTCGGCTAAAAGATTTCCAAAAGTTAGTGGATTCAATTTTAAACACAAGCCCTAAGGTCTTACGTTATCCACGGGAGAAAACTCAACCTTATACAAACAACAAGTCCACCATGTGAGAACAACTTCAACTTGCTAGTGAGGGGTTAACCCTATAATAAGCAAGGAAGACTTACAATTCAATCAACTAAGGACAAATAGGTGAGATTGACATCAACCAACTAAGATAAATCAAACCTATAGCTCATGTATGAAAACTTAGCAAGAATGGACAAAGCCACAAAACAATTGAATGGGTGAAGTTAATTGATTATGATTATTCACAAAAGAGGGTCAAAGTATGATTAAGGTTAATTCAAAGAAGTATTATGAAATGGAGTTAGAAAAAGTCAAGGACTTGGGGTCCAGGTTTTTAATTTGAAAAGCATGAAGATGTTTGCACAATATTTATCTCAAGTTTGAAAGTAAGGTGTGAAAAGGTTTAGGACACAATGGGAATGAATGGATGAGGATGGATTGTAAAACTTCTTAGAAGGTTCACCTCTTGAAATCATATAGAAGATGATTCAAGTGTGTCCTTTGGAATGGGCAATAAGCAATAATAAAGTAAACAAACAAATGATACCGGATGCCACTCAATGGTCTTACTCCAATCTCATAAACAAAAAAGTGGATACCGGATACCAATAGATGGATTTACACCAATCTCCTAAAACAGAAATGGATATCAGAGGCCACTCAATGGACTTATACTAATCTCCTACAAAGCAAACATTTGGATGTCAGATGCCAATCTATCTGGGCTTACTCTAACCTCCAACATATGATCATGGGAATACAAATGCCAACTTACAGGGACTTATAATTGCATCCTTACATAAACAAACAATGCAACATATGATCACAGGAAAGCAAATGCCAACTTACAGGGGCTTACAATTGCATCCTCACATACAATCAAACAAATGCATCAAGCAAAGATAAGATGAGTGGCCAATGAAATGGTCTTATACTCACTTCCATATCATAGAAACAATGGCCAAAGGAATGGTCTTACAATTGTTCTCAATGGGCAAACAACAAAGATATGTCACAAAGACAAATGAGATGATCATGCACTGATGAGCAATTAATGATGATAAATGCATAGAGCATACAAGCAAACATGTGCATATGAAGATAAGCAATCAATCAATGAAGTCATTCAGCACACACTATGACCAAACAATCAGGCTCATACAAAAGGGTTAGGCTTTGAAGCCAACTGGAATAGGGTCAATGGTGCTCTTAACCTTGCCATTGAGGGGCCAAGGTGAAGCAGATGAAAGGATATGAGGGGTGTGCCTCATTACTCTTATCCCTGGTCAGGGAGAGCATTGAATATCAGAAGGTGTGGGAGTTCAGAAAGTAGGAACTCTCTCCACAAATAAGACTCTATAGATCTTGGGCTTGAATCTCAATGCTACAACCATGTAATGGGAGCAAGGAGAAGACTCACAGAATAGTGGGAGATAGATTGCTTATCTCTTATATCCACCAATTGCCTTATTTGAAGGACTTTTCCTGCTTGGGACAAATGTAAACACACACAAGCATTGCCTCTTAAGGAGGACTTCAGACAGTTGCCTGGCCAAGTAACAGGCCAGGTCTTCCAAACTACATGAAGAAAAGAGATTATACCTCAATGCAAATTGCTATAAAGCAAAGCAAAGCAAGTTCTTAAGAACTAAGCAACTAAAGGTACCTGAAATAGTCAAACAGAATCAGTACACAACTCAAAGTTAAATCAAAAGGAGATAAGGATTAACAGTCAAAACAATCAGGTAAATGTGCAATGCACAAGACTCAAAGCATATGAGTCAAGCAACCTACAAAAACAAAAAAAGTTAGTCCAAGATAATCAAATGAACTCAATTAATTTGTATTGGTCTCTTTGAAGCATTTATTGCTTATCCTGAAAAAATGAACTCAAACATGAGCAACATGACCACTAGGACAAGCCTAGGGTCAAAAAGGGATGAGAAAGTCAAAACAGCAAGTGATAGTCAACCAACATCATATTCAAACAATCAAGAAGCAAACTCAATTGGTTTCATGTTCATATCATTCATCATTATGATTTCATAAACAAATTAGGTCAAGGCATGGCATATAGAAGCTGATAGAAGTCAACAGCAAGACTTAACTCAAAACCAATCATAAACAATTCAAAAAATTATCAAATAATTCATGATCAAACATAATCCACAACATGACATGCATATCAAATTTCAGATCATTTGGATCAAGGGAAGTTGGTCAATGAAAATCAGAAAGTCAAAACAATTTCAAGCATGCTCAAAGAAGTCAACCAAACATGTATCAACTTCAATAAATCATAAATCAGTGACAATATATGAGAAATGAATGGGATCAAAACCATGACAAAGCTTAAGATGTCTACTAATCACATGTCAAATTTCATGTTCATTCAATAAAGTATGAGAATTTCACAAATGAAATGGGATGATGTGTCACAAAAAGTCAACATATGACCAAACAAGGGAGAAAAATCTCAAACAATTGAGAAATGCCACAAATAATTCCACAAAAAATCACATGTAAACTAGACATCCAAGAGTACATTCATGCAAAAATTCAAAGCAATTTGAGGTCAAGAAGCATGGTAATGAAAATCATGAAGTTGCACATCAATGGTGTGACACAAATTGTCACACCCTAATTCAAAAAATCATAACTCAAGAACCAGAGATGATAAATTCATAAACTCTATACCAAAATCACCATGAATTTGTCTAGTTTAAGCACAAACAATTTCAAAGCCATTGGATAAAGCATCATTATTTCACAAATGTTTTGGCAAAGGGTACAAAAAATGGACACATGTCACAAAACCTAGCACCATTTAAAAACTACTCATGCAAAAATTCTGGAAAATACATGATAAAAAACTAGGGATTGTGTTGAACATGATGCAAAAAATCCCAATAATTTTGGATCAAAGATGATGAACTTATGAATTTTGTAAGTTTGGATATCAAAATGAAATAAAAATTAAAAGTGAAAATGATTTAATTAATTAATGTGACACGGAGTGGCAAAACGGTAATTAAGGGCTCCCTTAAGTGAAACGCACTGTTTCACTTAAGGAGGTGGCAGCCAGCGATTCGTCACATGGGACAGAAACACAAAAACCATGCAAGGCCACGGGTTTGGAGATCAAACAACATTCTGGGATTGGGTTTTTAGGGTTTTAATGGAACAGTGATTTGTTCAAGAACACGAAGAACAAACTTCCCAGAAATTTGAAAAGAACACATCATTCGAACCATCTAAACATGTACATCAATAATCTACCAATCATATTCATTAACTCGAGCTAACAAAGATGAACAAGGCACAAACATATTTGGACATGAAACTTTAAAATCAAATTTCTCACTCGATGCACAGCCATTTCACACGATTCAAACTTCATTGTTCTCAGCATAAGAATATCTACAATAAACATCTCATAATTTTGGAAATGGTGAGGTTTGAATTTCTTACCAGATTTGAAGAACTGAGTTGAATCGTGGTTGTTTGGCCTCAAATGGTTGAAACAGATGTTGCTTTGAGTTCCAAATGATGAATGCTTGAGGACTTTAAGCTCAACAGTCTTTGAGAAAGCTCCAAACCAAATATGCCATTGATGTGTTCTTGATGAAACAGTGGAAAGCAAGGCTTTACAGTTGAAGAATACCACTTGCAATGATCTCAAAATGGTGATGAGTGATGAAGGCACTAAACCCTAGCTCGAGTTCTTGAAGTTTTTTGACAGAAAGTTCAAATGAAGGAAAATGAATTTTTTGAGAGAAAGAGGTTTTCTGTTTTAGAATGTGGCTGCTAGGGTTTGTTCTGCAGAAAATGAAGTATATATGTGATGCTTAACATCTGTTAATCATAATTAGGTGTTGTGGTAATTGGAATTGGTTAAATGACATGTTTTGACAAAATTGTGAAATTCCACTTAAGTGGTGCATGTTCATGGCCACAGCTCGAATTTGGGCTTAAAACAAATCCAAAATATCATTTCAGAACTTTTCCAATTGGTAGAAATGGCTGGAAGTGGTTATTTTGGAAAGTCATTTTTTTACTTCACTTGAAAATAAATCATGCTAGTTCAAAAATGCCATTTTGATTTGTGAAGTTTTGGTGAATGATGATGACATATTTGGAAAGAGGGGATCAAATGTGACTTGTTGCAAAAAACCCCACCCAATTTGGCCAAATGGTTTGAGAGATATGGCCTTTTGAAGTTCAAAAATTTTGGAGAATGATTTGATCATAACTTGCCAACCATACATGGGAATTGAGTGTTCTTGGACTTTTTGAAAATGGGAGAACAAGATCTTCAACTTTCATGTTGGGCAAAAATTCATTTGAAGCTTGTATCATGATGTAATTTTGAGGAGAAGAAGTTACTATTTTTGGCAAATTCCAATTACAGGTCAAGTTTCTATTTTGGGAAATTTCTTGTTTGACTTCAAATTCTTCCATGATGATGTTTGACATGATATATGAGGCCTATATGGACATGAATAAGACCTCTCAGACCAATTCCCACCATCAAATCACTGATTAAATGCACAGTTGACCAACAGTTGACTTTCTAGGGTTTTGCTTGACTGAACCACCTTCTGATGAATTCCAAACCCTAATTCCTTGAGATCTTGATTCCAAATGATATCACAACATATATGAACTCTTGATTATTGATCATGGTGCCCAAATTCTTCAAGAATGGCAACCACCCACTATTTAATGAATGATTTGACTGTTTGACTGTTGATTGCTTCAGCTGCAAGTAACATGGTTAGATGACAATATTTTTGTACTTTTGGTTAGCAAACATATGAAAAGCAATGATATACAAATGCAAAGCATGCTTGGTGATCAAGAATCAAACTCACAAGATAACCCACCCACTAGGAGGGAAGCCAGGGCATGCAATGATCCTTGAGGCCATGATATGATATGATATGAGCCATGAGGGATCTTAGGGCCAAAATTGGGGTCTTACAGACACCAAAGAAATAACACACACGGGTACTAACATGACACTGACCGGTATCACGAGATGACATCTACATATGTCGAGACAAGGCTAAACACTTGCTGGGGATCTCACTGGGGAGAAACAAGCTTTCCTTTCACCAACGGATGAGGAAATAAACCTCTCTGGGGGTATCCATCCTGAATGCTGTCAGGAGCAACTGTAGCAAACGTGCTGGACAGATGTTGAACAAGGATCCGCCTCTGCCGGGGATACGGTCTGATTAGGTCTAACACATGAATGCATATGTTTGAATTTTTCTATGGCGTAATGCTCAATATTGAATGGAAATGCTACGCGATTTTGAGGATGCAATGATCACTATATGCCAAATGCAAAATGATGAAAACTCCGATGGGGAGCCAACTGATCAGATACTCCAACCCTGTGGGGAGACTCTGACTAAGGAATACTCTGCGGGGAAAGCACCGACTTCTCACTCATGCTGGAGAAATAAAACTGTTGTCGGGGAAAGGATCCCAATCCACTTGGGGACTTCGCTTGGGGAACAAACAAAGCGACCTTGCTGAGGACTAAACAAGGCAACACGCTGGGGAATAAACCAGGAAACTTCACTGGGGAAAACTACCCACAGGTAGGATAAACTTTGCTGGAGATGATCTTTATCAGACCTGATTCACTCGGGGAACCTGCCGGGGAAAACCATCAACACAAACCTCTACACGGAAGATCTGCTAGGGAAAGCAACTCTGTTAGGGATAAAACACCAGATCATGCTGGGGATAGTAGTACTTCCAAACCAGGACTGCTGGGGAATAGAATTACTCCACTGACAACTCCGCTGGGGATACAACATCTCTCTAACTCAGTGGGGAACTCAACTAGGGAAATATTCGCTGGGGAATACACCCACTTCCAGGCCTGCTGGGGATAGGAAATTCTTAGATCTGCTGGGGATAGAAAGTACTATCCACAAGCGTCTCTGCAGGGGAGAATAGCTCTGAAAGCTCGCATACTCACTTGGGGAAATATCTGCTGGGGATCATCCTCACAGACGACAACCTGCAAAACAGCATCACATACATGCCCCAGGGGTCGTATGGACAAGATACGCTCAAGTGTCCTCAACATTCAAAATGATTTTCAAATGTTTTATCTTTCTGCACGTTATTGCTTAGCCTTCATGTTTTTATATGCAATGTTTATCAAAAATTCGGACGTTTTTGCAAGCAAAACAGTAAAAATAAAAACAAGAGAGCTATTTAACTGAATAACGACTTTTATTGATTGAAAATGGGCCTGAAAAGGCGAATACATCGGGAAGCAATTCCTAGAAAGAGATAATTGCGCACAAAAGGAAAAATCTATCCTAATGGCAATGTGAACACGGCATCCACTATTTCCCAATTCTGTTATAACTCACAGATCATCAGTTTTCCTCCCAACTCCTTGCTTTCTGAGAAGAATGACTGGACCGATCACATCTTTAGAGATGGCAGACGACGAAGTGCGATGAAGTACAGATAACTCAGCCTTTAGTCTTTGCTCTAATCCCTCTTTTGCCTGGATCGCCCTTTCGGGTTTTCAATCCACCGGGATACCCATTTTTGCCTAAGTCGCCCTTGCGGGTTTTCGACTTACCGGGTGTACAAATTCTTTTCATTTTATCCCTAATTTTTGCACGAACCTTTTCTTTCTGTTTCTTGGTTTCCGGGATGCCCTTTTTTGCCTGGACTCTTTTATTCTTTTTGTCCAGCGGGTCAATTTATGCGAAGTATTTTTTGACTACATCTGAGTTAACAGGGGACGGAAAATCTTCACCATCCATAGTTGTAAGCATCAAGGCTCCACCGGAGAAAACCTTCTTCACAACATATGGACCTTCATAATTAGGAGTCCATTTTCCCCTATTATCTGTACCAGGAGGAAGGATCCTCTTCAAAACTAGATCACCAGTTTGATAGCTTCGAGGACGCACTTTCTGATCAAAGGC
Organism: Lathyrus oleraceus; assembly: GCF_024323335.1. NCBI lineage: Eukaryota > Viridiplantae > Streptophyta > Magnoliopsida > Fabales > Fabaceae > Lathyrus > Lathyrus oleraceus. The sequence continues at coordinate 56,438,884 of NC_066580.1, read as the reverse complement.
TCTCTTCATCCTTCTCTGATACAACTGCCCATGGCACACAGCTGCTAGCCGTCTCTCTTCGATAAGGCTCAACTCGTTAAACCTTGTTCGATCCCACTCGGCTTCATCAAGCTTGACATCTAACAAAACTCTCAGAGAAGGGATCTCCACTTCAACAGGTAGGACTGCTTCCATACCATACACAAGGGAGTAAGGGGTTGCCCCGGTCGACGTACGTACTGAGGTAGGGTACCCATGCAAAGCGAAAGGCAGCATCTCATGCCAATCTTTGTACGTCACGACCATCTTCTGTACAATCTTCTTAATATTCTTATTTGCCGCCTCTACAACACCATTCATCTTTGGTCTGTAAGGAGAAGAATTGTGATGTTCAATCTTGAAATCTTTACAAAGCTCTTTCATCATCTTGTTATTGAGATTCAAACCATTGTCAGTGATGATTCTCTCAGGAACTCCATAACAACAGATGATTTCTTTCTTAATGAACCGGGCAACCACTTGTTTGGTAAAATTAGCATAGGAAGCTGCTTCCACCCACTTGGTGAAGTAATCAATCGCAACCAGGATGAAGCGATGTCCATTCGAAGCAATAGGCTCGATCTTCCCAATCATATCAATCCCCCACATGGCGAACGGCCAAGGTGAATTCATAACATTCAGAGGGCTTGGTGGCACATGCACCTTATCAGCATAGATTTGACACTTATGGCACTTCCGAGCGTACTTGAAACAATCGGACTCCATAGTCATCCAGTAATAACCAGCTCTCAACAATTTCTTTGACATTGCATGACCACCAGCATGGGTACCAAACGAACCTTCATGCACTTCTTGCATCAACATGTCTGCTTCGTGTCTATCCACGCATCTGAGCAAGACCATGTCAAAGTTTCTCTTGTACAGCACGTCATCCTGATTCAAATAAAAGCTTCCAGCTAGCCTTCTCAGGATTTTCTTGTCATTCTTCGATGCACCTTCAGGATATTCCTGGCTCTTGAGGAAGTTCTTGATATCATGATACCACGACTTCTCATCCACAACAGACTCGGCTGCAAACACATACGCAGGCCTCTCGAGTCGATTCACCGCAACATGTGGCACATGATAGCTGTCGCATTACGCAAAAAACCGGCGGGAAAACGAAAACAACAAAGCCGCCACCGTGCGTTATTTATCCCAAAAGAGGGAAAGGAAACGCTCGAAGTAAACCTGGAAAAGACATGGTCTCGCGACCAAAGAGGTATGGAATCGGGAGTCGGTTATGCGAAGGGAAGGTATTAGCACCCCTACGCATCCGTCGTACTCGACGGGATCCACGCACAAAAGGAAGGATAAAGGTTGCTAAAAACTGCTCAAATAAACATCAATCACTGGCTGAAAGAGACACAGAAACGACAAAGGAAACTAACTCGGCAGGATATCGCATCCTGGGCCTACGTAGTCTATCAGGCATAGACATCAGAGTCGACGTAGTTCGGACAGGGGGAACGTGCTCGCTAGGATGTCGCATCCTATGCATACGTATCTTCTCGGACTAAAGAAGAATCAGAGCACTCGTAGCTCGGCTAACGCACGCCAAACAAAACCACACAGGAAATCGACTGCCAATCGCTGGACTTACGTCAAACTCCACACAAACAGGCAAACATGGAAACCGAATGCCAATCGCTGGACTTACATCAGACTCTGAACCAACAAACACACACAGGAAACCAACTGCCAATCGCTGGACTTACGTCAGACTCCAATAAACAAACAATAGGATACGGAATGCCAATCGCTGGTCTTATATCCATCTCCTAACACACACAAGGGACAAAACAAAAAGGGCGCCCAGAGAGATCTGCTCATCTCCTGCCTACGTACCTCATCTGGTATGAGGATCAGGGCGACGTAGTTCCCCTACGCAGGGACAAAGGACTAGCCTAACCAGATACAAAGGGAGACACAAACTACTAGGGAGACTACGACTCGAGCCTAGAAGTTGTCATGCATACGATCCCTAAGTTAAGGTTGCTATCTAACTTGCACAGGGAGCAAGCTATCCTAAACAACACAGGCAAAGCAAACATACACACAATCAGCACACACTATATACAAACAAAGTGAGCTCACACAAGGTTAGGCTGTGAAACACAAGCCAACTGGAATTGGGTATGATTAGCTCTTAACCCTAACATTGAGAGTTAGGGTGAAGCAGATGAAATGGGAAGTGAGGGTAAGACCTCACAGCTCTTATCCCTGGCCTGGGAGAGCTTCAGACAAAGGAAAGTGTGGGAGTTCAGAAAGTTGGAAGTCTTCTCCACATATGACTGACTCAACAAAGATCTTGGGTTTTGGTTCAAAGTGCATCAACACAATGGTGTGAGCAAGATGAATGACTCAACAGAATAGCAGGAGATGGATTACACATCTCTTTTATCTGCCAATTGCCTCATAGAGGTCTTTTCCTGCTTGGCACAAATATAAACAAACACAAGCATTGCCTCTTAAGGAGGACTTCAGACAGGTGCCTGCCCAAGTAACAGGACAGGTCTTCCAGACTACATGAAGTCAGTGAAATTATACCTCAAATGGTTAAGCAACCAAGCAAAGCAAAATCAAGTTCAAAAGAACTTAAGCAACTATTGTACCTGAAAACAATCCAACTCAATCAGTATGCAACTCAAAAAGTCAAACAGACAAACCAACAGTCAACAGACAATACAAACAAGCAATGCTACAATGTGCAAGGCACAAGCCCAACTCAAATGAGCTAAAAGCAACCTACAAAACAAGTCAAGGTTTGTCAACATCAACCAAACAACCCAACTCAAGCAATGTGAATCAATCCTCTCATGGCCATATGCTTCTTATCCTGAAAACAAAGCTCAAACATAAGCACCGACCACTAGGACAAGGCCTAGGGTCAAAGGGGGAGAAATAATTCAAAGCAGAACATGAAAATTGACATGAATCAACTTCAGTCCAATAAGAACATAATCCAAAAGGTCTCATGTCAATAGCATCAACCAAATTCATTTCACAAATCAATCATGGCAAGGCATGCAAGTTGGAAGCACATTGAGACAACAGAATGAACAAATGCACATTAATTCCAAAATGATTCAATTAATCCCAAGAAAAATAATGGCTAAACAAAACACATCACATGATCAACACACCAAAAATCAAGGAATTTGGACAAGTTTAAGCATGGTAATCAAATTCCATAAGGCAAGGAAAGCACAAACAAGCTTAAATAGGACACAATTTGATACATCAACCTAGCACAAGCCTAAAATAGAATTGACAAGTGGTAAAGACCTAAAACCAAAGCCACAATAAACTTCAATATGTCTAGAAACAATGTCCAAAATTTCACATTCATATGATAAACAACCATCATTTCACAAATCATTGAAGTTCATGACTATTCAAAAGCTCACAAATGGCGATCAAGAAAGAAAAATCTCAAACAAATCAGAAATCAATCCAAAATTCCAAGAAAATTTATGATCAATCCTAACATCCAGAAGAAGCATTATGCAAAAAATCACATCATTTGGCATTTATTTGGCATGGCAAAGAAAATCATCAAGTTGAGCAAGCAATGGTGTGACACACATTGTCGCACCTACATTCAAAGGATCATAACTCAGCAACCACAAATGATAAAAATACAAACTCAACACCAACATGTCCAGCAAGATGTCCAGTTTAAGCATACCAAATTTCAAGAGTGTTGGATTAAAACTCATCATTTCACAAAGCAAATGGCAAGCAAGGTTCAAAAAGCACATGCATACACAAACCCTAAGCCAAAATATTTTTCAACCGTGCACAATTTCTGGAAAAATAGCCAAACAATAATAGACATGATGAGGCGCAAGATACAAAAAACCACACATCATTTGGAGCAATATTTATTGAGTTATGATTTTTGGAAGTGAATGAGAAATTAAAAAAAACATGGAACAAAGTACATGAATGGCATGGAATAAAATGGAAATGCAATTTTGGATTTGCCACAGCCCGGATTCGAAGTGAAGCAGAGTTTGAATTAGGCGCGCTAGACAATGAAACTCTGCGTTTCATTTAATCTATGTGGCAAGCTAAACGCGCCAGGACCAATCAGTTTGCCAAGCCAGCGCCACGTGGTCCAGTACATGCTCACTAACACAAAAACACATGCAAACAAGCCAGGCACGGATCAAACGGATTCTGGAAAGAAAACCCCAGCGCATTCATCAATATTCATCATGTTCATACGCTCAAGAACACATGTGAACAGAAATTCAAAACCAACATATCATTGGACTCGTCTTTCATCATACATCATAGATCAATGATTATTTTATTCTAATTCTACACACATTCAAAGATTCGAGCAAGAGAAGTTTCATCCATCAAACTTTAAATCACAATAACTATCTCATTTCTTCATGAAATTTAATGATACAAAGCTCAGTGTACTCAGTGATGAAGGATCTACAACATGCACACAACTATTTCATGAATTGATGGAATCGAGTTCTAACCTTCAAGAAGCTACAAAACTGGAATTGCTCAAATCAGGTCTTGTAATGCAGAAACAGATGCTCCTCAATGCTTAGGTGGATGAATGGATGAAGAATGATAGCTCAATCTTGCACGATTTGTCCAGAATTGCCAACTGCCATGGATGAGTTTGAACTTCAACAGCTTCGATTCTTGATGAAACTTGATGGATCTTGCTTCAATCTACCTCCACAATGCTTATGGATCATGAATCAATCGAGAACAAGGCAATGTATGTAGAGAAAATTGAAGAAAAAGTGAGAGAACAAAGTGAAGAAAATTTTCAGATTTGAGAATTGTGATGTGTTGTTGCAATTTTCTGTTAGGATTATCTATATATATGATCTGTTAATGAAGCTCTTAATCCCAATTATCCATGTGGTAAGTGGAATTAGTGAAAACAAGTGTTTTGGCCAATTTGCAAATTCACCCTCTATGCATGAAGACCAATGTAACAGTGCACGTTTCTGTTTTAATTCACTTGGAAATGCTATTTTGAACCAAATGCAAGTGGGGAAATGTATGGACAATGCATAATTTTCAAATTTGGAATTTCCCTCCAAAATTCAAATGGAAAACCAAATATTTTTGTGATGGAAATGCATGGCCTATGATGCATGAATTGGATAGTGCATGTCAAGACATGAATGTTACAAAAAGAACCACTTCATTTGGACATTTGGTGTGAAAGTTATGCATTCTTGAAGTTCAAATTCCTTTGGCCAAGATTGATCCATATCTTTTCAACCATACATGAGAAATTCATGTTCTTGGACTTTTTAGAAAGGGGAGAGAAAGATCTTCAACTTTCATGTTGGACAAAATTTCATTTGAAGCTTGCTTGATCATGTAATCTTGAGGAGAAGACCTTTCCATTTTTGGCAGTTTCAAATTACAGGTCACTTACTATTTTTGGAAACTTACGAATGGGCATGATTAGTGATAGAATCGTTACCTCTTGTGGCGATACAAACCTTTTGTGCAGATCTCTAATAATGATCAAAACCTTTGATACAGATCCACGGGGCGATCACGAGCGTTGAACGATGACAACGTCTCTACTCAATCCACACGAACGGATTCCTTCAATCGCAGTGCTAGCTGTTATGAATGAAGGCTTTGAGTGAGAGAAAGAGGGAAACAAAATTCGAAGTCTCTACTTGAATTTCTGTCTGAGTGGATTGGAGTGACAATGCTTCTACCCAAGGGGTTCTATTTATAAAACCACTTGTGTGGGCTTCAAGCTAAAAAGCCCACTTAAGTCTATTTTGGCCCATATCTTATAATATGCCCAAAATCACTTAAGTATTTGGTACCTTACCATATTTCGTCTCCCACTTAAGTGCATCGTACCTTACGGTGTTCCTTAGTTACTCTATCTCTCATCAATCCGTCCTTTGTGTGTGACCCTATAGGTTTTCGCGGCGTTGGCAATTATATTAAATCACGCATTTAACATAATAAACAGTGAGAGGTATCTAGCAACACATCACTGCTACCTAAGTCACGAAAATGACATGTGATCTGACAAAACCTCCTGTGATAATAATTATGTGTATAATTACCCCTTTGCCCTTATGTCTATATTGAACACAAGGTATAGACCGTGTCACCCTTGTCCAGTTCAATATTGGGCCCATAGACATTTATCCTGTTACGCAGGATTGGCAAATTCCATCTAGGACACTCATGTCCCTCAACATGCTTCGTGGAGTACCCATCAACTGTCTTTATGGTTATCCAGTTACGGACAACGTTGGATCAGCAACAAAGCACTCGACTCTACATCTAGGATCCATAGTGGTTTCAGGTCGAAGAGTGGTATACACTATTATCACCATGAGAATAACTTATGACACTTTGCATAACTTTCTATACAGTATTCTCATAGCGGGTCAATCCGGTATAAATATTACTCCTAATATTCATACCTATGTTTAAGACTTGATAACTCTTTATCCATGATCCATGAGATGTGATAATCAGTCTACAAACATAATAGTCTTAATGCTTTAATGTTATCCCACTTCACATTAAAGCTCGACTACGGAAACTTTAAGAATAGTGTCCTTATGTTTAATGTCTTCTCATGATTAAGTCACACTTAATACATTAAACGGACTATCTATTCCAGGGACTTTATTAATCAACCATAATAAAGAAAATGCCTTTTATTATTAATAAATAATTCTAGACAAGTACCAAAAGTATTGGCCTCTAGGGCTTACACCAACAAATCTAACAATTCAATACGTTTCCAACCGCTCATGTTACTCAAGAAAGAGTCGTTAACCGCCCTCCCAAGGAGAGGCAGCGTGTACCTTCTGCTTATAATCAGTTCATAAAGGAAGAGACTCAGAGGATTAAAGCTAATAATCCTGATATTAGTCACAGAGAAGCTTTCAGTACAACTGCAAAAAAAATTGGGCACATTTTCCTCATATTCATTTTGGGCTCATGTTGGAGAGTAACAATCAAGCTAAGATGGAGAATGTGTCTGAGAAGCGTTTGATGTCAAGGGTTGCACTAATGAACATGAACAAATGAGAAATATATTGTTCATAATATGTGTTAGGAGAAACTTCATCAATTTTAATTATAAGTGAGTGTTCCATGCAGCAGCTTGTTTGACATAGTAACAGTTAGATGTGGTTAACGCATAAATCTATGGTCTGTCAACATGGCTGCAGCATTTCAGTCACTTCCATAGCAAGATATTCAGGCACCTAGCCGCTGCATGAATCCAGAGTACAGGATCCAAACCACCGGCAACACTTCCAAATGCAACGATAGAATTGCAATGCGCACCACACCAACCATTCAAATCCTATCATTACCAATTTTAGCTAGAAGTCACACCATCCAAATGCCATGACCCTGCTGGAAAAACAACCATGACCGTAACCTCACACCACACCTAATAGGAACAGAAACAGAGATGTTAGAGAGAAGCAAGAATAATGAAGAACAGTCACACGCAAGGAATTGGAGAAGAAGAAATCTCTAACAGAACATCAAAACAAAACAGAATTGGGAAGAGAGAAACTCACAATTTGGAATAGGCTTCATTTCTTCATCAAGATTTGTCGAAGACCTTTCGTAAACCAGCAACCCATTTCCACAAACCTACAAACACACCCACCGAAACCATTCCAAAACGGTTAAAATTCTGAACTGACCATGGTGCTTAGAGACCCCGGTTAAAACTCAATGTGGTTTACCTTCTTAACAAGATAGCCAGCAAGTGTTGTTGCAACAGGAAAACCAGCAGAACCTGCACACCGGCATACCTCCAATGCATCACACCTGCAAGTGCAAACCAAAGGATCCTGCACAAACATCAACGGTCAATAACCTGTATCAGTCCCAGGCATATTCACATTAATCCAAGTTGCAACACACAACAAATAACAAGACATCAAGTAATCCCATCCTAAACTTATAACAACTCCAAAACAGTTCTCCAATAAGCTATGACGGCGACGCCTTTCGTTCCATAACAAGAATTGAATAGAATCATAACAAATTCCACTTCCTCCCATCATCTCCAACCTCTCCTTCAATTTATCTTCTCAATATCTTCTAACCCGTCCTTCACGTTCGGCCATCTTAAACCAACCTTAATTTGCAAAACTTTCATAACAGAAAAACATGCATGTTGTACATAGCATAGCAGCAGCAAACATACCAAGCCAGCTAGACACCATCATCACTACAAAATGAAACAACCTACAACAGTCCAATCCAAAAGCATTCAATTAAAATTCACATCAAATCCCAATTCCAATCCAATTCAACATAGTCAATGACAATCCCAAATCCTACACTAATTTAAGCATCAATCCAATTCCATAAGTCAAGTCCATAAGCAATAATCTAATTCCATAAGACAGGTTCAAATCCAATTCCACAACTCATTGCATATCATACCAATTTGAATAAACTCATGATAGAAAAGAAAACTCAGCCAAATGATATCCACCTAACCTCCAACAACATGATTCAAAGCCACAACCTGAATCCGCCCTTACTAATTGGTTGGTTGACCTCCATTCAAAGCCACAATGCTGTGCTATAGCCGGTATCACAAAGTAGAAGAAGAAATCTGTAAACCGAAGTTGCTCATGCTTTTACTAAGTTTTCACTGCAGTAAAACCAAGTAATTAGCAAGGGAGTTAAAAATTCAAAAAGATGCCCAAAACGGAATTGAGACAAAGTAGAGGAAGAAGGTACACTGTTCACATTACCATTCCAGAACAAGCATCAAAGAGGCAGACCGAAATTCTGAGCACCAAAACGATTTCGTAGAGATACTTGTTTTGATCTGCATAGGCCAACCCGAAACCCTAATCTGTTGGATATAAAAGGGAAGGTGAGATTGAGAAGAGGGGACGGAAAAATCAGAGGAAAAACCCTAATCCCAAAATCAAAAAAAACCTGGATTGAAGACGCGAAGAAGGAAGATTTAAGCTTCACCGTCGCCGTCGTCACCGCCGAAGGTGAGATTTTTACTCGATTCTCTTTTGAAACCATAAATTTCTGCATTTCTTGGGTAGTGTCGTGAGCGATTATGAGAGAGAAACTGAGAGGTGATGAGCGATTGAGGGACGGAGTGATGAGCGAAGGTTGAGGACGAGCGATTGAGAGAGCGAAGGTTGAAGAGAGACGCGATTGAGGCGTGAGAGATTGAGAGTGAGGACGATTGAGAGTTTTGTTACTGTTCCTCTCATTTTCTGGTTTTACTTATTTTAAGAAACAAATGTTTAAACCATAAAAAATTAATTAACACTTTTAGTTTTTCTCTGTTTTATTAAAAAAATGTATATTAATGTATTATTTTTTGGTGTTCCCAATCCATAATCTTTGTAAAACCCAACAACCAGGCGGCTAGGGTTTATTTCTTGATTCCTCCATCATTTAATTAGTAGTCCAACAGACTATCTTATTTTAGTTTTTATTTTTTTTTAATTTTAATTTCAATCTGTTTGGTTTATATATCCAAGTTGTTATTGTAAATAATAACTAATCATAAGTGATCTAGTGGAGAGAGAGTAGTTTCATTGTCTTTAGTGGAGTGGGTTTGATACTTGGGGATAGCAAATCTTCATGTTTCTATTTGTTATGCTTACTATTTTATTTAATTTTGTATATAACTTCTACTATTTATTTTATTTTAAATTTTTATCAATTTAATTTGATCGATATTTAGTAGTTTGTATCTTTAAATGTTTACCTTTTAGATTTAATTAATGATTGAATTTCTGATTTTTTTTATTCGATTAGTCGATTTTTGTGTGTTAACTAATTTAGTTAGGTTATTCGTACCCATATCCATACTTTTACACGTGTAAATAATCATCCTCAAATTTCATTCGATTTCAAAATCAATTTCATCTTTCCTCAATTTCAAAATACATTCCAAAAATAAATGTGAATCATTTCAAGATCATTTCACAAATCAAACATAATATTCAAACCCTTTTCTAAAACGTGAAGAAAAAGATTATCCTGGATGGAATATCCAGTTATAATCCTGAATATTAGGCTCAAGTTGTAAGAGCTTGCAAGCCATAAATATTCGTCTTCCCTTCCACACTCTAATATTCAAATCGTTTTCTAATTAAAATGTGAAGAAAAAGATTATCCTGGATGGAATATCCAGTTATAATCCCGAATATTAGGCTCAAGCTGTAAGAGCTTGCAAGCCATAAATATTCGTCTTCCCTCCAAAACATTCGTAAATATTCGAATCATTTTCTTAGCAATATTGGAAAGAAACAGACTGCCTGGGTGGAATGTCCAGACGTAGTCCCGAGTACTAGACCCAAGCTGTAAGAGCTTGCAAGTCATAAGTGCTCGTCTTTCAAACTCCAAAATATTTAATTCCTATCTTAACCTCTTTCAATAAAGATGGAAATGGAACATGGTGTATACCGTGCACTCCTAAGATTAAGATTCGAGGCGGATGCCTCGCCTATCTTAACTCTCGCCATCGTCTAAAATTGTCAATGTGGTTTCTTCAAACCCTTTCTCAATCAAACCTAAAAATACTTAATCTTTGTTAAACACATTTGTCAATAAAGATGGAAATGGAACATGGTGTATACCGTGCACTCCTGAGACTAGGATTCAAGATGGATATCTCGCTCATCCAAGTTCTCACTATCACTCAAAATACATCCAACCAATCAAACTCTTTTTCGCCACCGTGCGATTAATCAAAAACCTTTTTCATAAATGAAAGATATATTGTCTTAAGGTGATGCAAAACAATGTTTCGGCCACGATTGTTGAGTCGAGATAAGTGACGCTTTTCCGAATGTAGATTTATAAATCCGTTCGATGTGTGGTATGTGTCCACTCCTCATCTGTTTTGGGTAAAACAATGTTTTCGTCGATTAATACAGTATAGCTTTCGCTAAAATCGACCAACAAACAAACATCTTTCTACCTAGAACTACGTAAGCCTTAATTTATCTTTTGAGATACGTAGGAGTAGGATTCGTAAATCTTGTCAGACCCACTAATAAAAAACTTAGGTTTAGTCCTTCGTCAAAAATCCAAAAAAACATTCTCTTCTCATCCTTTCTTTCTTTCCCACCTAATAACTTGAAAAGCCTAACATGTCAAATTAACATTAACGCACACAACTGACCTAATGGTTCCCGTTGAGTACAACGGACGTGAGGGGTGCTAATACCTTCCCCTCGCGTAATCGACTCCCGAACCCTGATATTGGTTGCGACGACCATAATCATTGCCGTTTTGTCTTGGGTTTTATCGATATGTCCCCTTTCCTTTTTAGGAATAAATAAAGTTCGGTGGCGACTCTGTTCAGTCCATCATTGCGAGCGTGCAATCGAGCTTCGCATAGGTCGTATCCCCCATTTTTTTTATGAGGTACGACAACAGGCATCTCTTGTATTGCTTTGACCTTGGTAGGATCAACTTCAATACCCTTCTCATTGACAATAAATCTCAACAACTTACCAGAACGAACACCAAAAGTACATTTATTGGGATTCAAGCGAAGTTTATACTTCCTCGAACGCTGGAGTAGCTTCAAGAAATGCTCAACATGTTCCTCTTTGAACCTCACACTTCAACGGATAGTAGTTTTCAATATCATGCCCAGGTGCACCCCGATGAAAACCACAATGAAGCTCAGGTTTATACCACCAAGGAAGTGGTTCTGGGATCTACGGTGGGTTCCTCGGTTGAATTAAGTTCTTGAGAACCAAGGATGGATACAGCTTTGCATACGACATTGGAATCAGGTCAAAAGAGACCTTCTTCCTCTCAATGTTCTGCTGATGCTGATTGTTGTTGGTATTGTTGTTGTTGTTGTAGGTATTCGTTCTTTGTTGCGTTTGTTGTTGTTGACATTGATGTTGTTGTTGTTGTTGTTGAATTGGTGTTGCTTGTTGTTTAGAAAATACTGGAATCACGGAAGATACTTGATGATGATGATGTTGACGGGGTGGTGGATTTCTTCTGATCTGAGGCCTCCTCTGCCTCCCACTGGAAATTGCATTTGTTTCATTTTCCTTCTTCTTTCTGAAGCCAGTGCCATACCTCTTACTTGTTTACGACTCATCTCTTGACAAACATCCTTCACGGACCCCTTCTTCAAGTCTCATACCCATATTTACCATTTCGGTAAAATCACTAGAGGCACTAGCGATCATTCGTTCATAGTAAAATGAACTTAGGGTTTTCAAGATGATCTTTGTCATCTCTTTCTCCTCCAAAGGAGGAGTGATCTGGGAAGCCAACTCCCTCCATCTTTGAATGTCTCTTTGTCTTTCTGAGACATAGACCTCAACTGGTCTCTATCCGGCGTCATGTCCATATTGTACTTGTATTGCTTCACAAAAGCCTCTCCCAAGTCATTGAAAGTGAGGATGCTTGCATTATCCAACCCCATATACCAATGGAGTGCAACACCAGTCATGCTATCCTGGAAGTAGTGAATAAGCAATTGGTCATTATATGTCTGAGTTGACATCTTGCGAGCATACATCACAAGATAATTGAGCGGACAAGAATTCCCCTTATATTTCTCAAAGTCAGGCACTTTGAACTTCACCGAGATTTTAACATTGGGTACCAAACACAATTCGGTAGCACTCTTCCCAAATAGGTCTTTACCTCTTAGCGTCTTCAATTCCTTGAACAACTCAAGAATTTAGTCTTTCATTTCGTCAATCTTATCATAAACATCCGGACCCTTAGACGACTCAGAATGATAAATGGTATCCTCTACGCGACATGAGCGGGCTAGATGCCGGCATGGAAGCAAATGTAGGCGCAAAGCCTTCTGGCACAAAGTTGGGCGGCATTCCCCACGGGAATCTGGTAGGCAGGTTCGGCGCGAAGTGGGCGGTGGCAGCAGGCACGGTAGAGGTAACCACTTCTGTAGTAATAGTCCTTGTGGGAGGAGTTGCAGGCGTTGGAGAAGCTTGGCTTTGAGCAGCAAGGACTGACTCCATCATGGCAGTCAGTCGGGCGATCTCGTCCTTCAACTCTCAGTTCTCTTGCTCTAGATGCTCCATAATTTTCTGATGATTGGCTCTGGTATTGTAGCGGTGAGTCAGCTTGGCTAAAGCATAGAAGAAACACCAATCAGACATCTGGCAAAAACCTGCTTATGCAAATGATGCATGCAATGCAATGCTTGATTATTTTTATTTTCAAGGAACTTACTATATCATTTGCAAATATATATAATATTTAAATGGCAATTGCAACAATTTTATATGACCAAAAATCTCTTTTCATTTATATAACATGGAAGAATTACACTGAGTACAATTTCAGAAACCAAAATAAAAGATACAAGAGAAAAGGATACTAGTAATCCTAAGGATCCCTAACAACAATGTCATAAGATCTGGATGAAGGTGAATACTTCCTTCGGATGCGATGGATCTCGGTCTCAAAAGAAGCCTTCATATGAGTCTTCTTGAGGACTAGCTGGTCAACAATCTTCTTCCAAGCAACGGAAGTTTGAGGCATGCTAGAAGATGAAACCTCTAGCTCTCTCTGTCTTTTTGTCACTCGGTCTTCAAGTAGCTCAATCAGTGCATCTTTGTCCTTAGACTCCAACTGCAACTCTTCATGCTTCTTGCTCAAAGCACGAAAACGCTCTTCCCACATATATTTCTCTTGCTTCATCTTGATTAGTGCATCTTCCAACTCCTCTATGTCTTAGTTAGGGAGATTTAATGGCTCAACCACAACCATAGACATAGGTCTTTCACAAGGATAAGGCATCTTCAACCTCATAGCTCTCTTCTTCACCCAACGAGTGTAAGCTTCCAAAGCAACACAATTACACGGACCAAGCTCGGATCTTCCTTTCCTATGCACATTATGCCAAGCATGCTCAATCTTCTGCTTTAAATGTTGGGGATCTTTACCCTCTTGACAGAAAAGACCTTCTAACAACATGCTATTAGGTTTGTCTCTCAAGGGGAACCCAAGTTGATGACGAGCCAAAGAAGGGTTGTAGTTAATTCCTCCTTGTGTACCAATGAGAGGCACATTAGAGAATTCAACACAACTATCAATAATCTACAAGCTGCTTAAAGACGGGTAATACCAAACTATATCATCATTAGTGAGAGACATAAGTCTCTGAAAACCACCTTAGAAATTGTTTGTTCTCCACAAAAGTAGGTGTCTGAGGCAAGTGCGAAATAAACCACTTGTACAGAAGAGGAATGCAACAGACAATCGTTCCACCACCCTTAGAATTCCTTAGATGCAAAGAGAAATACATATCACCCAACAAAGTAGGCATAGGATTCCCAATCAAGAAAAGTTTAATGGCATTAACATCAACAAAATCGTCTATGTTAGGGAACAAAGCTAATCCATAGATGAGCAACGCAAAGATAGCTTCAAAAGCATCCACATTACCAGCTTGAGCAAAAGTGGTAGCTTCCTTGATGAGGAAAACAGATGGCAACCCAAACAATCCTCCTTTCTTCACCCAATGAGCCTCTATCTCAGACTTCTTCAAGTGAAGAGCTTTAGCAATAATACTAAATCGGGGAATCTCCTCCAATCCACTAAAAGGCACTCTACTAGAAACAAGTATCCCCAAAAGATGAGAATACTCCTCCAAGGTAGGCACAAGCTGAAAATTTGGGAAACTGAAACAACGGTAGAGAGGATCATAGAACTGCACCAATACACTCAAGAGTCCTTCAACCGCATTAGCAGATAAGATGGACAGAAGCTTCACATGATGTTGTTTAAAGTTTAAGGGATCTAATACAAAAGATGCTAGCTTGCTTAACTCTTTCAAATCTGGACATTTGAAACTGTACTTCTTAGTGTTCCTTCGTCCATAATCCATGGTCTGAAAAATATTTGCAAATGATACCTTAGTTCCTTGAAATTTTCATGTCATGAATGTTATGATGCACATGAATGCATGAATGCAACAATCACAAATATGGGATCACACACAAGGCAAACAAAGGTCAAGGGACGAATCAAGTCATTGTCAAGATCATTCATCCATTTTGGTGGATTATGGTTTACACCTTATCAACACCCAAGTTCCACTAATATTGACAAGACTTGATTGAATCATCCAAGAATCAAGGGTTTGTTGCAAGTTACGAGCATGGAGTATGGGTAAGAACCATCCCAAAGGAGTGAACTAAGGATAAAAACCTGTAGATCATGTTCTAAAAAGTTCCTAGAGTCTTAATTCCATCTATCAGATATTACAGGTTAAGATGACTGACTCATCGACCCATAATATTCTCAAGAGAAACTCGTCTGAGTGTAGTATCGTGTAACAACTGTTATCAAGTCTACACTTGAACAATTTCCGCACTACGTCTTAACTAGGCCAAGATGGGTTAAATGTTCTAAGGTCCTTAGCTTCTCAGACCCAATTAGAGATAGTAATGCCTAACCACAAATACTTGTGTGACATTTCCAAATCCAAAGGAGTCTCCACTGAGCAGATGGATCTCAAGCCAACTTGTTAAGCACTACTCCACACAAGTCGAACATGATTGTACCATCCTTCTATCTTAATTGCACTCAATTTCGGGTTAGAACTTATCTCACCACTCAGAGATCACCAAGCATAACAAGCAGATTATATCACACATACATATATACAAACATCACATATATACAAATATATTAACACAAAAAGTAGGCTAAACCCACTGGAGACTACTCCCCAGCAGAGTCGCCACTTAATTTCTGTAGCGGGAAATTCATGATCGTCAAGCTATTGACAAGCTAGAGATCAATTAACAAGAGTCGCCACCGCGCTTTTATTATTTCTAAGGGAAAAGGGAAAAAGTATGAACAAAACCCAAATAGTAAGAAGTTATCAAATAAAAACTAATAAAAGTCAGAGACCACAGGTAAGGGGGTTGGTTACACAGAGGGGAGGTGTTAGCACCCAAAGTGTCTTAGGTACTCTTAGGGAGCCCTTTTTGTGTGCATATGTATTTTGTACAAAGTGATTTTTACAAACAAATAGAATGGGGGGATGAGAAAAGAATTCATTAATTATATTTTTGTGTTTGACAAGACCTTCGATCTTGTGCCTACGTACCAACATAAAAATGAGGGATCAAAACCTCATAGTTCGTGATACAAGTTTCAAAGTGAGTGTGTTGATTTTAACAAAATTTAATTTTAACTGGCACAATGGCCTAAAATAGTTGTTCGAATGGGTTAATTCTTTTTGGCTTTTTGAAAGTTTAAATCAAATATAGTTAAGTTTATTTACAAGTTTGGTTTAAGAAAAGAAGTTTGAAATGCAATGGCATAAGCCCAAAGTTTCTATCTTTTTGCAAAAGTGGTCAAAGTTTAGAACAAAAATAGTTCACACAAAGAATATTTTGAAAATGGAGGGAGAGATTTTGAAATTAAAAAAATGGGGAGAAGATGAAGAGAGTATCCTATGTACAAAAAATCAAAAGTTTAATGTTGAAAAGATCTTATCAAATGGATAGCAATCCAATAGACAAATACGTCAATAGAAACCCGAAATTCCCTTGGACTTTTAGAATTAAGCAACACACAAATGCACAATTATATTATCTTGAAGAGCAAGGCATCAAATAAAGATGGCCTCATCCAAGGTTATCCACTCCATGATCTTCTTCAAATTAACCCATGTAGTAGGTGGAATCCATAAGTCACAGGTTCAAAATAACAGCTTCACAATGGTCATGTTGAAGATGAATTTTAGAGAGATCTTCAAAGATGTATCAGCTGAATTTCAAATTTGCAAGCACTAGGTTCTTTCAACAAATTGGCATTGGCCAAGTCCCTTAGCATAAGAAGGTTGCCTAGATTTTAAGTCCATTTGTCTAAGACCAAGCTAAGAGTCCACTCAAAAGTTTTTTAGGGTTTTTTATGACTATTATGTGCATTAATGGTCAAAGATCATACAAACAAGCAAAGTATACACAAACAAAATATATCACACAATATGGTCCAAATGGACAAAGTGAAATTTATATTAACATAAACAATTAGAATGATATGAATAATGGCAAATGAAATAAAGTGCTAAAAGTAAATTGCATTAAAGTAAAGGCTTGAAGTTAAAAGTTAGTAGTTAGTAGGTTAAAGGTTAGTTTTGTTTTACTTTTCAATTCAGGACATTCTTTGGAGAACACTGAACCCACTTATCACAAGAATGGATCCTTGAACCAAAACATCTTCCAAAGGAAAGAAAGAAGGCCAAGTTTCCACATAATATCATGAAAGAGGGGAGACTTACAATCTCACTAACTAGAATGCTTATGCCTTTTACATCAAAAATTTAGCGCTATGTTAAGCAATCGTAATTGGACTTATGTAGAAGTCACAACTATTTGAGGTCGGGCAATAGAATTTTGGTGTTAATTCATGTTGCATTGGCACGTCGTCAACTTGGGTTCCCCTTGAGAGATAAGCATAATAACACTCAGTTAGAAGGTATATTTTATCAAGAAGGTAAAGATCCACAACATTTGAAGAAAAGTATGATATATTCTTGGAATAATATGCATAGGAAGGGAAGATCCGAGCTTGGTCCATGCAATTGTGTAGCTTTGGAAGCCTACACTATTTGGGTGAAGAAGAAAGCTTTAGAGATCAAGATGTTGTACGCTTGTGATAGACCTATGTCTTTAGTTTGGTACCTTGTAGTGGATTGGAGGAGATCCCGAGATCTCATGTCATAGTTGAAGCTCTCATCTGAAGAAATATGAGATTAATGCTTATTTGGTGAAGAAAGGAGGAATTTAGAGGTTGACTTATGAGTTTCTCATTGGTAGGGCTATTGTTTTTTCTCAATCCGATAGCATGGACGCTTTTGAAGCTGTCTTGGTATTGCTCATTTATGGATTGGTTTTGTTCCCTAAATTGACGGTTTTATTGATGTTAACGCCATTAGAATTTTCTTGATTGGGAATACTATTCCGACATTGTTGGATGAAATGTATTTCTCTTTGCATTTCAGGAATTCTAAAGGTGGTGGAACGATTGTGTGATGTGTTCCTCTTTTGTACAAGTGGTTTATTTTGCACTTGCCTCAGATGTCTGCTTTCATGGTGAACCGACAATGTCTACGGTGGTCCAAGAGACTCATGTCTCTCACTAATGATTAGATTGTTTGGTACGGTTCTTCATTGGGTAGTTTGAACATTACTGACAATTGTGGTGAGTTCCCTAACCTGCCTCTCATTGGTAAGGAAAGAGGCATCAACTAGAACCAAGCATTGGCACGTCGTCAACTTGGGTTCCCCTTGAGAGATAAGCATAATAACACTCAGTTAGAAGGTATATTTTATCAAGAGGGTAAAGATCCACAACATTTGAAGAAAAGGATGATACATTCTTGGCATAATGTGCATAGGAAGGGAAGATCCGAGCATGGTCCATGCAATTGTGTAGCTTTTGAAGCTTACACTATTTGGGTGAAGAAGAAAGCATTGGAGCTCAAGATGTCGTACGCTTGTGATAGACCTATGTCTTTAGTTGTGTACCTTGTAGTGGATTGGAGGAGATCCCGAGATCTCATATCATAGTTGAAGCTCTCATCTGAAGAAATATGAGATTAATGCTTATTTGGTGAAGAAAGGAGGAATTTCGAGGTTGACTTATGAGTTTCTCATTGGTAGGGCTATTGTTTTTTTCTCAATCCGATAGTATGGATGCTTTTGAAGCTGTCTTGGTATTGCTCATTAATGGATTGGTTTTGTTCCTTAAATTAACGGTTTTATTGATGTTAACGCCATTAGAATTTTGTTGATTGGGAATCCTGTTCCGACTTTGTTGGTTGAAATGTATTTCTCTTTGCATTTTAGGAATTCTAAAGGTGGTGGAACTATTGTGTGATGTGTTCCTCTTTTGTACAAGTGGTTTATTTCGCACTTGCCTCAGACGTATGCTTTCATGGTGAACCGACAATGTCTACGGTGGTCCAAGAGACTCATGTCTCTCACTAATGATTATATTGTTTGGTACGGTTCTTCATTGGGTAGTTTGAACATTACTGACAATTGTGGTGAGTTCCCTAACCTGCCTCTCATTGGTAAGGAAAGAGGCATCAGCTAGAACCAAGCATTGGCACGTCGTCAACTTCGGTTCCCCTTGAGAGATAAGTATAATAACACTCAGTTAGAAGGTATATTTTATCAAGAGGGTAAAGATCCACAACATTTGAAGAAAAGGATGATATATTCTTGGAATAATATGCATAGGAAGGGAAGATCCGAGCTTGGTCCATGCAATTGTGTAGCTTTGGAAGCCTACACTATTTGGGTGAAGAAGAAAGCTTTAGAGATCAAGATGTTGTACGCTTGTGATAGACCTATGTCTTTAGTTTGGTACCTTGTAGTGGATTGGAGGAGATCCCGAGATCTCATGTCATAGTTGAAGCTCTCATCTGAAGAAATATGAGATTAATGCTTATTTGGTGAAGAAAGGAGGAATTTAGAGGTTGACTTATGAGTTTCTCATTGGTAGGGCTATTGTTTTTTCTCAATCCGATAGCATGGACGCTTTTGAAGTTGTCTTTGTATTGCTCATTTATGGATTGGTTTTGTTCCCTAAATTGACGGTTTTATTGATGTTAAGGCCATTAGAATTTTCTTCATTGGGAATACTATTCCGACATTGTTGGATGAAATGTATTTCTCTTTGCATTTCAGGAATTCTAAAGGTGGTGGAACGATTGTGTGATGTGTTCCTCTTTTGTACAAGTGGTTTATTTTGCACTTGCCTCAGATGTCTGCTTTCATGGTGAACCGACAATGTCTACGGTGGTCCAAGAGACTCATGTCTCTCACTAATGATTATATTGTTTGGTACGGTTCTTCATTGGGTAGTTTGAACATTACTGACAATTGTGGTGAGTTCCCTAACCTGCCTCTCATTGGTAAGGAAAGAGGCATCAGCTAGAACCAAGCATTGGCACGTCGTCAACTTGGGTTCCCCTTGAGAGATAAGCATAGTAACACTCAGTTAGAAGGTATATTTTATCAAGAGGGTAAAGATCCGCAACATTTGAAGAAAAGGATGATATATTCTTGGCATAATGTGCATAGGAAGGGAAGATCCGAGCATGGTCCATGCAATTGTGTAGCTTTTGAAGCTTACACTATTTGGGTGAAAAAGAAAGCATTGGAGCTCAAGATGTCGTACGCTTGTGATAGACCTATGTCTTTAGTTTGGTACCTTGTAGTGGATTGGAGGAGATCCCGAGATCTCATATCATAGTTGAAGCTCTCATCTGAAGAAATATGAGATTAATGCTTATTTGGTGAAGAAAGGAGAAATATGAGATTAATGCTTATTCTCAGTCTATTTCATACAACATAATAATCATATGAAATAAAATAACATAATCTAACACTCTTATTTGTAAATCTAACTAAATGGTTCCCGTTGAATACAACAGATGTGTGGGGTGCTAAAACATTCTCATCACATAATCGACTCCTGAATCTGATTTTGGTTGCGATGAACATATTTTTATTCTTTTAAGGTTTTATCGATTTTATCCCTTTTAAAAATAAACTTTGCTGGAGACTCTTGTTGATTTCGATTTTTCGACAGTCAAGGACGTTTAGGGAGGAATGAGAAAAGATGATTGAGGAGGTGCGAAAGGAGTGAGAGAGGCTGGTCGAGGTTGATTGAGAAAGGTGTATCCCCGATGTGATTGAGGCATGTCCAACTATATGTTGTTGATATTAATTATGTATTTTAATATTTATATTATATTCGTTTATTTTAATGATGCATAAACTAAAATCAAATGTTGTACTCTACCATCCAAATTCATATTAGTTGGACATATCTAGAACTGTAGTTGAGAAAGTTTTTATGGGTGGTGCAAGCACGAAAGATAGTTGTTCTGTCTCGGTTCACAATATTAAGACCACGACACCTCAACTAGATAACACTCAAAGATTATTTAGTATGATAGACGAGATTCCATTATTCATTGTTCTCTTACTTTAAAAAAAAATTGACATTTGCATTACCTTTTAATTAGGGCCCTGCATGAAACATTGTTGAAAGAAAATTGAAAACATATTATTTCATAGATCCATTGAACGTTTAATTTTAAGGTAATTTAACAAACAATATCCATATGCACATACTGAACAAGTTGGTTAAGGAGAATAAAGAATGTTACATGGCACCGTTTATCCATAATTAAGTGTATGATTTAATTTGTATTTTCATATATAAATCAATTTTATACACATTAATTATTCTAAGTGTTTATGTAGCGAACATTTGCAATAATTATTTTATGTTAGAGGAAAAATATTATACTTATGTTATGTTGGTTACATTGTCATCTTGTTGAAGATATACAAAAGATTTTAAGCGCGTAAGTGGTATTATTTGCAATAATCAAATTTTACCTTTAGTTTTGAAAAGTTGCGTTCATGTTTGATTTTTACCTTTAGTTTTGAAAAGTGTAAAGCTTTGGAGGGATAAAATTTTGTAAAACGTAATATAGACGGTAAAAAATGAATGTTCATAGAACCACATGGAAGTATTACTTGTGCTTTTTGATATTATTTTAGTTTCTCTAATGTATTACTTGTGTTTTGTGTATATTAATTAGTAAATATATGAAAATTATTTGTAGCCGCGAAGATAATCCCAGAACTTTTAATGTCGATACTATATTATGAGACATATGTGTAATATTTTCTCAGATGACATTATCAATTCATGGCATAAGGTATTAACTTTATCAATATACATGTAATTTGTGTATATTTGTTAATTTAATGTTGTTGTAGTTATCTTATCATAATTTAAATTTTGTTTAAATTACAAGCCTTTAGCAACCAAACACCATTCCCACAAGAGGATATAGATGACATCCGATCACGTTGGGAAAGTGTCTTCCTATGTTATTATGAATCTAGTAAACACTAGTTTTTCTTGATTGTCATCTATACATTAGCATTGTTTAGAGGTTTTGTCAATATAGGTGCAAATATGTATAGGTTCTCTTGGAAGAGGTTTTGTGTACCAAATATCATTTTAATTATTGTAAGGATGGTACATTTATTTTGTAAACAATGTAAATTTGGTATTCTATGTTATATCCTATATAAAATAAAAATGATCCGATTTTATCACATAATTTGTTGGCTATATGTAAAAAATGATCTAGGTAAGTCAAAATGGAATTTTAAAGAATACTGGTTATACCCATCGGTTATTAAAAAAATCAATGACTTTTTCACTTTTCCCCTCGGTTGTTCTGAACCGATGCATAAGGCGTTAGTTTTTTATGATGCCCTTCGTTATCCTATCTCTATGACTGAGGTAATCTCCATTTCACATACGGGGTAATATAATATAAAATAATTAAAATTTTATTATAAGAAGAATATATTAATATGATAGACAAGTTTTATGTGACATCTTTTTTAGATGTGCTGAAGAGACTAACACAACAAAAAGATGTATTGAAAAGTTATATTCTAATTATTTTAATTATAAGATTTATTTTACGACTAAGTGTCCACAATTAAAAGATATAAAAGGTGAGGATGTGTCATACCCCAATTTTGTCCGGGCATATTTAATTTTTCATAGAATTGATTTCATTTTCATTTTTGCATCATATGCATAACATGACATACATTTCATCATAAATAATACCTAAGATATCAGTCAGAATGAATTTATTGAGAATACAGACAAATCGGTTAAATTGTGCAGATCGTCGTAGTACATTAAATTTAATTTTTTGGTCATTTTGCATTCATTTTTATAATTCAATTTAATTCCTACTTACTTATTTATTTTACCTTTTCTTTGATTTATTTTTAAAAATTAGCATGTTTAAATGGATTTATTTAATATCTAGTGTAAATTTATTTTATTTTATTAACTAATTCATTTTTTTTTGTATTAATATTCAAAAATATAAAAAATAAATAACAAAAAGAAAAAAATAAAAATAATAGAAACTCCAACGTCTCTCTCCCACGCGTCCATTCCTTGCCTCGCGTCTCCCTCACTAAATAGCCACTCACACACCTCACCTTCCCACTCATAACTACCTCACTCTCTCTCTCAAATGAAAATCCTCACCAATAACTCTCTCATCGCTCTCTCTGAGAATCGCTCTCCCTCACAACAGAATTCCTCACAAATCTCTCTTCACTCTCTCATCAAAACCCCTTCATCTTCCGTCTTCATCGCCTTCCACTATCACTAAACCCACAACCTCCGCTCAAACTCACACTACCATCACAAAACCCTCGCCTTTGCCTCCTTCCATCAACCTCACGACCTTCAACCCCTTCATCTTCTCCTCCATCATCTTTCGACGAGAAATCCGCCGTCTTCCACCATATCCCAACTACAATCCAACAAACACTCACCATTCGTCTTCAACCTCATCACCACCGTAGAAATCACAACCCAACCATCCTTCGACCAGATCCACAAATACCGCGCCACCACCATCAATCACCTACATTCTCTCATCGGCCGCAAAAAAAAACGGATCTCCACCGCTCACCAACAACAAAAACAAAGCGCAATCCGCCGCCAGCAACAAACCCTTCTTCCTCTCTCACAACCACCACGCCCTCAAATCGCTCATTCCGCCTCACCACTGTCCGCGATCTACTCAACCTAACCTCCACACAAAAAACCCTCATCACCTTCTTCAAACCTCACGCGATTCCACATCCTTCACCCGTAAAACACTCCATCGCTGACACCCGACCGACTCACTACCGTCGCACAAGCCACTGCGCCATCATCTCCATCAAACCACACAAACCGCCGGAAACACAATACCTCTTCGTGTCAGACACCCCATACCGGTCATCCAACCCTCACGAGCTTCTGTTTCACTCACTCAAATAAATCATTTTCATATATTGTCGTTACCGGCGTGTAGAGATTGTTTGTTTTTTTCCATTATGATTTTCTTTGCATTCAATTTCTGTTTGGCAGGTGGAACCATGTCACTAAATTTGTTCTTGCAAGCCAAAGTGAGGACCTAATATCAAGCTTAGCCGAGAGATTAGAATATTGCGCTCAAGGTCGATTCAATGAAGAGCTCGACCCGATGCGGTCCTATCGGTCATAATTCTTAGCCAACAATGACTTGCTGACGGTAACAGTTTAAACTATGAGCTTCGTGTTAATGTGTATTTTATTATGCCAATTCCATTTGCTTTACTTCTCTGTTGTTATTTTGATAAGTGGAATTTTGTTTATGACATGTAAATAATGGTGGTTACTATTCTGTTCCATTTCACTGAAGGATTCTTGTTTGGTTTTGTAAATAGTTCTGCAAATATATGAATGCTTTTGCCGTGATTCTGTTTGGTTTCGATTACATTGCGACTTTTATTCATGACTCCGACATCAAGCATACCGCTGTGATGTTGATGCATTGATGAAACATCACCGACGGTGCCTCATTTGCGTCAATCACGCGTGATCTTTTTTTTGTTCCACATTTTGATTGCAAGTATTGTAATGAATGGTTGTTGTTTCGGTGTTTCTTTCGTAGCGAAAAAATTAAAGAAGAGCGGGATGGACTCAGTTGATGTTCTTATAGTCTTTTAAGTGGTATGTGCCTTGTAAATATTAGCCACTCTCTGTGCTTGAAAAGCAAGTGGAAGAAGTTAGTCTGAGCCTTGGGCTTTTGGGAATGATTTTCAAGCCCATTAACGTTTTTACCTCCCATTGTTTTATAGATTTTTTTAAGCTGTGCAAATAATAAATTACATCATTAATATATAATTGCTCATAATTTGGAATTTCACTTCATGGATTCGGTAATTCAATATTGTTATACCATTAAAGCTTCGATAAATTAATTGTATATTTTCACCGGGTTTCGATCTCACATACGACATTCCAATTCCAATTTCGTTATCCATTCAAACCAATTTCAAAAAGCACATCACACAATTCTCGATCCAAATATCGAGCCCATTTTCAAAAACACCTTTGTAAGTCGACCGCTTTTATGCGTCGCCATCGATCTCACATAGCTTACTCTTGGGCTTTCTTACAATGAGACCTACTTGGTTATTGATTAATCGAGTAGATGAACAAAACACTAAATAAAATTCATTTCATTCATAAACACGAATTCAAACCACCTTTCAAACCATTCAATTTCAAAAGAATTTTCTCTTTTAAACATAAATTTGGGGATGGAAAAGATATAGGGAGCGTACGCTTCACTATTTCTCAAGCACTTGAATAATTGGCGTATGCCATATTGCACGAGTTCTTGTCACCCGATTAAACCTTAATCATACAATTTCAAATCACTTTTTCAAATCAAATATAAGTTCTCAATTCAAATTATTTTAAAACCACGATTATACACATTCAAATCACATCTTCTAAATCAACTACAAAATTCTAAAACAGTTAATTCTAAATTTCCGACAATATAAGGATAGGGGGCGTTCGCCTCATTATCTTTCGATTATTCGAATAATTGGCGTACGCCACATTGCTCGAATATTCGTCATCAATTAAAACCATAATTATATAAACTCAAATCATCTTTTATATCAAACACAGTTTCAAGATCAACTCTTTAACTTAAACTTCAATAGAGAATGGGAGGCGTACGCCTCACCACTCCTTGATTATTTGAATAATTGGCGTACGCCACATTGCTCAAATCATCTTTAAATCCAAACCTACCAATTCAAATACAAACTATTTTTCCCAAATCACATACAAACATCTAAACATATCCTTTACAATTTAAACCTCGGGTGATAAGAGCTAGGAGGCGTTCGCCTCACCATCTCTCAATTATTTGAATAATTGGCATACGCCATATTGCACAAATTATCGACTTCCGACTAAAACACGTTAAATAAACTTGGATAAGGGAATAGGTGGCGCACGCCTCACTATTCTTTGAATAAGCAAGTAGGAGGCGTACGCCTCACTACCGTGCATATTCAACTTCCACAAACAAACTTTCAAAATAATTCGAACGAAAAGGGAGTAGAAGGCGGCCGCCTTATTATTCCTCGAAAGAATTGAACGATTGGTGTACACCACATTGCTCAATCTTTCGTCGTTCTGCAAAAATATCTCAAACAAATCAAACCTAACTTCTCGCCCCCGTGCGATCGAAATCAAACCAATCAAACACCCAAACACATCAATTCAACTCGTCACCCCCGCGTGACCAAAACTCCTTTCAAAAGAACACTGTCAATCCTTTCTAATGCGCACAACAAACCAGTGCTAAAGCCTCCACCGAGAGTAGACAAGCCAGCGTTTAGCCGTTAGAACGCCGACCTACACAGTGGTTCACAAAACAAAACACACCAATTATTCGTAGTAGCCCGAACTACGAATGCTCTGATTTCCTTATTGCCCCATAAGGATACATAGGCAGGAGATTGTTGTATCTTCGCGAGCACACTAATAAAAAACCTCTCATTTCCCCCTCCTGGGGTCTTCATCCATATCTATATTCAATTCTAATCACTCGAAGCAAGCGAATTCTAAGTTATGTTTATATTATTCTTTATATTTTTTATTGGATCGAAAATTGAAGGTAACTTTAATTCATTTGTTTTAAATGTATTCCTCTGTTTTTATGAATCTAGTAAACACTAGTTTCTCTTTATTTACATCTATACACTAGCATAGTGTAGAGGTTTTGTCAATTTAGGTGCAAATATGTATAGGTTCTCTTGGAAGAGGTTTTATGTGTATCAAATATCATTATAAGTATTGTAAGGATGGTACATTTACTTTTGTAAACAATGTAAATTTGGTATTCTGTGCTATATTCTATATAAAATACAAATGAGCTGATTCTGTCACCTAGTTTGTAGGCTCTGTGTAAAAAATGATTCAGGTCACTCAAAATGGAATTTTAAAAAACATATAGTTATACCCCTCGGTTATTAAAAAAAATCTGAAGTAAATTAGGGATCAAATAAATGAATTTTTCACCTTAACACTCGATTATTCGGAACGGGTGGATAAGATGTTAGTATTTTATAACACCCTTAGTTACCCCATCTTTATAATTGAGGGAATGTCCCCTTCACATCCGTGGTAAAATAATATAAAATAATTAAAATTTTACTATAAGAAGAATATTTTTTTATGATAGACAAATTTTATGTGACATCTTTTTTAGATGTGCTGAATAGACTAACACAACAAAATGATGTACCGAAAAGTTATATACTAATTATTTTAATTTTAAGATATATTTTACCACTAAGTGGCCACAACTAAAAGTTATAAAAGGTGAGGATACACTCTTATTCATAAAGTATAAAGTTACAAAATAATTATAAAAAATAACAAAGAGAAATATGGTAGAAATAACAAAGTTTGCTTATGTTAGGATTCTATTATTATTTCTATTTCTTATTGGAATGGAAACTGAAGGTAACTTTAATTCATTCATTTGAAATTTTCTTTTTTATTTCATACGTTGTATTTTTTTATTATTTTAATAACCTTATTGTTAGTTTTTGTTGCAGGAGAAAGAATCAAATGTTTTGGTGATTCAGATTGTAAAAATAGAATGTTTTGTCGGTCTCCTTTTAAAGTGACATGCATAAACAACAGTCATTGTAAATGTGTACTAGCACGTGAATTGCTTAATCCGAGAATATAAAGAAATATCTTTATGAGTTTACAAACACCTCAGATAACTAAAGACCCGAGAGAACACAGAAACACCTAATATATTTTATGTGTTGTCATATGTTATTTGCATATTGTATTGTTACCCCAACAATTTGATTTCCTTTTACTGTTATTTCAAGAACCTAATAGTTGTGGATTTTTACACTAGCATGATTGTAATGGAATGAAAGAAGAAAACAAATAATAATATTTTTATTTTTTATTGTCTTTTTCCTTTTTAATTTTAGAAAAAACTAATAATATTTTGATTGCCTTCTTCCCTTTTAATTTTCGAGAAATATGCATGACCTTCAATTTATGCATATCACATTATCATATCACCTCTCAAAGTGTCTTTGAAAATTTTATTGATAATAATTTAAAGTTTCTTATAATTTTATACTTTTATATTTATATAAAAATATTGTAAAACTAGTGATCTTTCTCAGACTTCAACTTATATTTCTCTTTCTTTTTAATACTTACAGTGGCCTTGTTCACTTTTAAAATATGTGCACAAATAAAACTTCAATACACATATAATAACCTTTTAAAAAACTTAGGCGATATAATTAATTATTTATTTTTATAATAACCATTGGAGAAAATTATGACGATTAAAATTAGTTGTTTACTTGTGTCTAGTCAGAGCATAATATGTGTACTTTAGTAGATTTTGTTTCACTTATATTCTTCGTATTTTATCCATTCAAGACTTGTTAGCTCTTCTATTAATTATTTTCTCTCTTTGTGTCATAGAGTATTTTATCCAAACTTTACATGAGTCTTGAATGGAGGATACATGTTAGTCAAGAAATTACACGAGAGGATGTGGCCCTAGAATCCTGTTTAAAAATGGAGAGAGCCAATATGCTCATTGCGAGCGAGTCATCTACTCTCTATATTTATTTTTACTTGTATCCATAAAAGGAGTATATCTTTCCTTTTCGAATAATCATATTCCACCTAAAAATATTTTCAACCCATCAATCCTACTTCTTCATCAGCACAACTAAAAAACTTTTCACAAACGAATGATGTTTTATCTATTCAGTCGGAGCGAGATTCAAATTCTCGTCAAGCACCCAAATAAATAACTTATTTTCTCGGTGTACTTCATACAACATAATAATCATATGAAATAAAATAACATAATCCAACACTCTTATTCGTAAATCTAACTAAATGGTTCTCGTTGAATACAACAGATGTGTGGCGTGCTAATACATTCTCATCACATAATCGACTCCTGAATCTGATTTTGGTTGCGATGAACATATTTTTATTCTTTTAAGGTTTTATCGATATTATCCCTTTTAAAAATAAACTTTGCTGGAGACTCTTGTTGATTTCGATTGTTCGACAGTCAAGGACGTTTCAGGAGGTACGAGAAAAGATGATTGAGGAGGTGCGAAAGGAGTGAGAGAGGCTGGTCGAGGTTGACTGAGAAAGGTGTATCCCCGATGTGATTGGGGCATATCCAACTATATCTTGTTGATATTAATTATATATTTTAATATTTATATTGTATTCGTTTATTTTAATGATGCATAAACTAAAATCAAATGTTGTATTCTACCATCCAAATTCATATTAGTTGGACATATCTAGAACTGTAGTTGAGAAAGTTTTTATGGGTGGTGCAAGCACGAAAGATAATTGTTCTGTCTCGGTTCACAATATTAAGACCACGACACCTCAACTAGATAACACTCAGAGATTATTTAGTACGATAGACGAGATTCCATTATTCATTGTTCTCTTACTTTAACAAAAAATGTTGACATTTGCATTACCTTTTAATTACGGTCCTGCATAAGACATGTGTTGAAAGAAAATTGAAAATGTATTATTTCATAGATCCATTGGTTGTTCAATTTTAAGATATTTTATGAATAAAAAGATATTTTATGGTCAATTGAATTGTTATTATTCATTATTGTTATATATTTGCAAATGAGACATCATATATTCCTTGAAATTCAAAACAATCAAAAAAGCATTGCATGTCATGCATCATTTGCATAACATGTTTCTTCTGACAGATGTCTTATCAGTTCTTCTTTTATGCCTCAGCAAAGCTGACTCCCCGCTACGATACTCATGCTAATCGACTGAAAAGAATGGAGGATCTAGAGCAAGAGAATAGAGAGCTGAAGAGTGAGATCGCTAGACTTACGACGTTAATGGAATCTGTGATTGCTGCTGAGAACCAGCCATCATCGTCTCCTGCAACTCCTCCTCCTTAGAGTACTATCAATCTTGAGATTGTTTCGCTGTCTGTAACTGTTACTGCTGCCATCCAACCCATTCCTTCTATGCCTGCTGGATTTCCTTAGGGAATGCCACTAAATTTCATGCTAGAGGGGTACGCGCCCATGTTTGTTTCTTTGTCGGCATCTAGCCCGGTCATGACAGTACCTCCATCGATCGTTCATACTTTTCCTCGTGTTGAGGAGACTATCTACCACTCTGAGCCATCTGAAGTTCCAGATGTCTATGAAAAGATGGATGAGATGAAAGATCAATTCCTTTAACTACACAAAAAATTGAAGACTCTAAGAGGGAAAGATATGTTTAGCAAGACTGCTGTTGAACTCTATTTTGTTTCCAATGTTTAAATTCTAGTGAAATTCAAGGCCCCAGATGTTGAAAAGTAAAAAGGGAATACTTGTTCGTTGAGCCATCTTATTATGTATTCCAGGAAAATGTCTACTCAAACTAAAAATGATCAACTGTTGATTCACTATTTCCAAGACAGTTTAACTAGAGCTTCTCTAATATGGTATATGGGCCTGGATAATGCTAGCGTTCATACTTTCAATGACCTAGGTGAGGCCTTTGTCAAGCAGTATAAGTACAACGTTGATATGGAGCCCAGATAGAGACCAATCGATGTCTATGTCTCAGAAGAACAAGGAGACATTTAAAGAATATGTTCAAAGGAGGAGGGAGTTAGCTGCTCAGATCAGTCCATCTTTTGAAGAGAAGGAGATGACTAAGATCTTCTTAAAAAGACTGAGTTTGTTTTACTACGAACGCATGATTGAAAGTACCCTCAATGATTTTACCGAAATCGTAAACATGGGGATGATATTTGAGGAAGGAGTTTGTGAATGAAGGAGGGAGAGACTAATGCAGTGTTAGTGGGGAAGCAGAGGAGGTCTCATATAAGGAAAAGTTCTCAACCTCATCAGCTTCAACACCAAGTTTCTTCAGTGATTCCAGTTTTTTCCAACAATTCAACCAATCAATCAGTTCCAATTCAACAACATCATCAGCAACAACTGCAACAACGAACCAACTACAACAACAACAATCATTATCAACCAAATTTTGAGAGGAAGAAGGTCTCCTTTGACCCCATCTTTGGTACTCAAGAATCTTATTCAGCCAATAAACCCTCAACAAATTCCAGAGCCACTGCCATTGTGGTTCAAGCCTGATATTCATTACGCTTTTCACCATGGAACCCTTGGTCATGATATAGAGAATTATTACCCTCTGACGTATGAAGTTTAGAAGCTTGTAATGAGTAGTATGGTGTCGTTTGAGGACAAAGCACCGAATGTGAAAGCTGGTCTGTTGCCTGCTCAAGGTAACACTTCTGTCAACATGGTGGACGACTGTCCAGGGAATTTAAGAGTTTTTGATGTGAGGTGTATCTGGAGATCGTTGGTGGAAATGCATAGACCTCTATGTTTGATTAGTGATTACGAGCATGACCATGATGGTTGTGTCATTTGCAGTGTGAACCCCCGTGGGTCTACTATCGTCAAAAGGGATATCCAGAAGTTGATGGATGAGAATGAATTCCAGATTCAACAGGCGAGGGATGTGGGGAATGATGTCAACGTCATTATGTCGGTATTCAGAACCCATGAGCGGGTAGTAATTCAGTTTGATAGTAGCAACAACAATAATTTTCTCTAATGACATTATCAAAACCTGGCATAAGGTATTAACTTAATCCATATAGATGTAATTTATGTATATTTGCTAATTTAATGTTATCATAATTTAAATTTTGTTATCCTATGTTATTATGAATCTTATCATAATTTATGTAGATTTGTTAATTTAATGTTATCTTATCATAATTTAAATTTTGTTCAAATTATAAATGTTTAGCAACAAAACACCATTCCCACAAGAGGATATAGATGACATCCGATCACCTTGGGCAAGTGTCTTCCTATGTTATTATGAATCTAGTAAATACTAGTTTTTCTTGATTTACATCTATACACTTGCATTGTGTAGAGGTTTTTTCAATTTAGGTGCAAATATGTATAGGTTCTCTTGGTAGAGGTTTTGTGTATACCAAATATCATTATAAGTATTGTAAGGATTGTACATTTACTTTTGTAAACAATGTAAAATTGATATTCTGTATTGTATTCTATATAAAATACAAACGTTATGATTCTGTCACTTAATTTGTAGGCTCTATGTAAAAATTGATTTAGGTAAGTCAAAATGGAATTTTAAAAAACATTGGTTATACCCCTCGGTTATTTAAAAAATCCTACGTAAATTGGGGATCAAGTCAATGACTTTTTCACCTTTCCCCTCGGTTATTCAAAACCGATGGATAAAATATTAGTTTTTTATGATGCCCTTTGTTATCCAATCTCTATAACTGAGGTAATCTCCATTTCACATCCGAGGTAATATAATTTAAAATAATTAGAATTTTATTATAAGAAGAAAATATTTTTTTGATAGACAAGTTTTATCCGACATCTTTTTTAGATGTGCTGAAGAGACTAACACAACAAAATGATGTGACATCTTTTTAAGATTTATTTTGCAACTATGTATCCATAATTAAGAGATATAAAGAGGGTGAGGATGCACTGTTATTTATAAACTATAAAGTTATAAAATAATTTATTAAATATAACGAGGAGAAATAGGATAGAAATAATAAAGTTCTATTAAGTTATGATTATATTAATCTTTTTATTTTTTATTGGATCGAAAATTGAAGGAAACTTCAATTCATTCATTTAACACTTTATTTTTTATTTCATACCTTGTATTTTTTTATTATTTTAATAACCTTATTGTGTGTTTTTATTGTAGGAGAAAGAATTAAATGTTTTGATGATTCAGATTGTAGAAATATTTTTTTTGTCGGTTTCCTTTTAAAAGAACATGCATAAACAAGAGTCATTGTTAATGAGTACTAGGACATGAATTGCTTAATCCGAGAAGATAAAGAAATATCTTTAGTAGTTTACAAACATCTCATAAAAAGAGAGACCCGAGAGAACACACAAACACCTAATATATGTGTTGTCGCATATCATTTGGATATTGTATGGTTACCCCAACAATCTTATTTGTTTTTAGTTCTATTTCAAGAACCTGGTAGTTGTGGGTTTATATAGTAACATGATTGTAATGAAATGAAATAAAATAACAAATAATAATATTTTCATTTTTTATTGTCTTCTTCCTTTTTAATTTTAGAAAAAACTAATAATATTTTGATTGCCTTCTTCCCTTTTAATTTTAGAGAAATATTCATGACCTTCAATTTATCCATATTACATTTTCTTTTCAATCATATCACCTCTCAAAGTAACTCTAGAAGATTTATTGAAAATAAGTTAAAGTTTCTTATAACTTTGTACTTCTATATTTATATAATAATATTGTAAAACTAGTGATCTTCCTCATACTTCAATTTATATTCTCTTTCTTTTTAATAATTACAGTGACCTTGTTGACTTTTAAAATTTGTGAACAAATAAAACATCAATACACATATAACAACCTTTGAAAAAACTCAGGAGATCTAATTAATTGTTTATTATAATTACCATTGGAGAATATTATGGCGATTAAAATTAATTGTTTACTTGTGTCTAGTAAGAGCATAATATGTGTAGTTTAGTAGATTTTGTTTCACTTATAATCTTTGTATTTTATCCATTCAAGACTTGTTACCTCTTCTATTAATTATTTTCCCTCTTTGTGTCATAAAGTTTTTTATCCAAACTTTACATAAGTCTTAAATAGAGGATATATGTTAGTCAATTAATTACACGAAGAGGATGTGGCCCTAGAACCATGTTTAAAAAAGGAGAGAGACAATTTTCTTATTGCGAGCGAGTCATGTACTCTCTATTTTTATTTTTACTTGTATCCATAAAGGAGTATATCTTTCCTTTAGAATAATCATCTTCCACCTAAAAATAATTTCAACCCATCAATCCTACTTCTTCCTCAGCACGACTAAAAAACTTTTCACAAACGAATGATGTTTTATCTATTCAGTTGGAGCGAGATTTAAAATCTCGTCAAGCACCCTAATTAAAAAACTTATTTTATTGGTTTATTTCATACAACATAATAATCAAATGAAATAAAATAACATAATCTAACACTTTTACACGTAAATTTAACTAAATGGTTCTCGTTGAGTACAACAAATATGCGGGGTGCTAATACATTCTCATCAAATAATATACTCCTGATTCTGATTTTGGTTGCCATGACCATTAAGCTATGGATATGCTAAACGTCAATAAAACCAGAGTCGCCACCGCGCTTTTTGGGTTTTCAAGGGAAGAGGGAAAAGTACGAACAAAACTCAAAAGATAAGAAGTTTTTAAATCAAAACTAATAAAATGTCAGAGATTACGGATAAGGGGGTGGATTACACAGAGGGAAGATGTTAGCACCCAAACTGTCATAGGTAATCCTAGGGAGCCCTTTTTTTGTGCATATGTGTTTTTGTACAACTGATGTTTGCAAAAAAAAATAGAGTGGAGGGATGAGAAAAAGATTCATTAAATATATTTTTGTGTTTGACAAGACCTTCAGACTTGTGCCTAGGTACCAACACAAAAATGAGGGATCAAAACCTCGTAGTTCATGGTATTAATTTCAAAATGAGTGCATTGCTTTTAACAAAAATTTAAGTTTAACAAAGGCACAAAAGGCCTAAAATTATTTGAATGAGTGTTAGTTCTTTTTTTCTTCTGAAATTTTAAGTCAAGTATAATTAAGTTTATTTACAGGTTTGATTGAGAAAAGAGTTTAAAAATGCAATGGCATAAGGCCAAAGTTTCTAATTTGCAAAAAAATGGTCTAAGTTTAGAAAACAAACACAGTGAAAGAAGGTTTTAAAAGGAGGGAGAGATTTTGAAATTAAAGAAATGGGAAGGAGATGAAAAGACTAATCCTAAGCACGAATTTAAAAGTTAAGAGTTGAAAAGATCTGACCACTGGGCTGTAATCCAATAAACAAAAATGTCATATAGAAACCAAAATTTCCTATGGAGTTTAGAATCAAGGAATATCAATACACAAGTAGCAAGGTGAAGACCAAGACATCAAATAAAGATAGCCACATCTAAGATTAGCAACTCCATGATCTTCTTTATGATTCCCCATGTATCAGATGACTTAAAAGAGGAGCATTAGACACAGGTTCAAAATAACAGTTTCAATATGATCATGTTGCAGATGAACTCAAATGGATCTTCAATATTGTATCATATGGATGTTAACTTCACAAGCAATTAGTTTCATGAAATTTGGCATTGGCCAAGTCATTTGCATAGGGAGTGTTGCCTAAATTCTAAGTCCAATAGTCTCAGATCAAATCAACAGTCCACGAAAAATATTTATTAGGGTTTTTGTTCTTATGATGTACATTAAGGTAAAATGACCACACAAACCAACAAGTATATACAAATACAATATATCACAAATTATGACCCAAGTGGACAAAGTGAAAATGACATTAAGTAAACAAATTGAATGGTATGAATAATGGCAAATGAATTAAAAGCTCAAAATTAAAGTGCATAAAAGTAAATGGCTTGAAATTAAATGTTAGTTGTTAGTCGGTTAGAAGTTAGTATTGTTTTTTTTTTGTTTTTGTTTAAGTCATTCTTTGGAGAACACTCAACGCACTTATCACTAGCATGGATCCTTGAACCAAGACATCTTCCACAGGAAGGAAAAAATGCCAAGTTTCTACACAATACCATGAAAGAGTGGAAACTTACAATCTCACTTACTATAATGCTATGCCTTTTTGTGTCACAAATTTAGCGCTATATTAAGCAATCATAATTGGACTTATGTAGAAGTCACAACTATTTGAGGTCGGGCAATAGAATTTTGGTGTTAATTCATGTTAGAGATATAGTATAATGGATTATACTCATGAAACATACCACACACAAAAAGAATATGCAAAGTGGTGGACCTAATCTCATCCATACTCATGTTGATTTTGCAATCAACTAGCCTTTGGATGTAGAGATATCATAGGTCCATGATATGAATGAATAAAGAAGGGGAATGAGATAAAGAGGGAGGGGGAATGGATCTATCACAAATTGGTCAAAGGAGGACTTTTACCAAAATTAAGATCATTCGTTCATTTTGGGAGATGGAATTTACATTCCATCAATCCCCTAAATCCAATAATCTTAACCTAACAAAGTCAAATCCACCTTGACCAAGGCCCAACAACACAAGTCAAACTCACAAAGTCAATTAAAATGGCTCTACACAATTTATTTGGCATTTAAACAATTAAAAATAAACAAAATATGCGTTAAATTAAATAATGGTTGGTCAATTTCCTAAAACCTCATCAAAACACCAAAAAAATTGCCATGAGATTTATCATAGGTCAAACAAGGTCAAAGGACCTTGGAGAAAAAAATTCATAATTTTTGAAAACTTCAAAGTATTTTTAAACAATTAAAAATATTCACATATCAATTAAATCATGAAAAATATTAATAATGAAAATATCAATTAAAAATTATTTTCTTTCTTTATATCATACAACATAGTATTCAGAGGAAATAAAATAATGTAATCTAACACTCTTATTTGCAAATCTAACTAAATGGAAATGAAAAAGATTATTTAGTATGATAGACGAGATTCCATAGTTCATCGTTCTCATACTTTAACATAAAATTTTGACATTTGCATTACTTTTTAACTAGGGTCATGCATGAGACAAGTGTCGAAAGAAAATTGAAAGCATATTATTTCATAGATCCATTGAACATTCAATTTTAAGGTAATTTAACAAACAATATCCATATACGCATACAAACAAGTTGGTTAAAGAGAATAAAGAATATTACATGTCATAATTTATCAATAATTAAGTATATGATTTGATTTGTGTTTTCATTTATAAATCAATTTTATACACACATTATTAATTATTCTAAGTTTTTATGTAGCAAACATTTGCAATTAATTATTTTATGTCAGAAGAAAAATATCATAGTTATGTTATGCTGGTTACATTGTCATCTTGATGAAGATATACAAAAGATTTTAAGTGCGTAAGTGGTATTATTTGGAATACTCAAATTTTACCTTTAGTTTTGAAAAGTTTTATTCATGTTTGATTTTTACCATCATGTAATGATTTGGAGGGATACAATTTTGTGAAACGTAATATACAGGGTAAAAAGCTAAAGTTCATAGAACCACGTGTAAGTATTACTTATGCTTTTTGATATTATTTTAGTTTCTCTAATGTATTACTTATGTCTTTTGTGTATTAATTAGTAACAATATGAAAATTATTTGTAGCAGCAAAGATAATCACAGAACTTTATATGTCGATATAATACTATGATACATATGTCTAATATTTTCTCTAATGGCATTATTAATTCATTGAATAAGGTATTAACTTTATCCATATACATGTAATTTATGTATAATTGTTAATTTATTATTGTTGTAGTTAACTTATCATAATTTAAATTTTGTTCAAATTATAAGCGTCTAGCAATAAAACACCATTTCCACAAGAGGATATAGATGACATCCGATCACGTTGTGCAAGTGTCTTCTTATGTCATTATGAATCTAGTCAACACTAGTTTTTCTTGATTTTTAACTATACACTAGCATTGTGTAAATGTTTTGTCAATTTAGGTGCAAATATGTATAGGTTCTCTTGGAATAGGTTTTGTGTATATCAAATATCACGATAAGTATTGCAAGGATTGTACATTTGCTTTTATAAACAATGTAAAATTGGTATTTTGTTTTATATTCTAAATAAAATACAAATGATATGATTCTGTCACCTAATTTGTAGGATCTATATAAAAAATGATCAAGGTCAGTCAAAATGGAATTTTAAAAAACATTGGTTATACCCCTCAATTATTAAAAAAATCCGACCTACACTGGGGATCAAATGAATGACTTTTTCACCTTTCCCCTCGGTTATTCAAAACCGATCTATAAGATGTTAGTTTTTTATGACGCTCTTTGGTATCCCATCTCTATAACTGAGGTAATCTCCCATTCACATCCGAGGTAAAATAATATAAAATGATTAAAATTTTTTTATAAGAAGAATATATTTTTATGATAGACAAGTTTTATTTTACATCTTTTTTGGATATGCTGAAGAGACAAAGACAACAAAATGATATATCGAAAAGTTATATACTAATTAATTTAATTTTAAGATTTATTTTACAACTAAGTGTCCACAAGTAAAAATTATTAAAGGCGAGGATCCACTCTTATTCATAAACTATAAAGTTACAAAATAATTTATTAAAAATAACGAAGAGAAATATGGTAGAAGTAATAAATTTTCCTTAGGTTATGATTATATTATTCTTTCTATTTTTTATTGGAACGAAAATTAAAGGTAACTTTTGTTCATTCATTTTAAATGTTCTGTTTTATTTCATACGTTATATTTTTTTTCATTTTAATAACCATATAGTGTTTTTTTATTGCAGCACAGAGAGAATCAAATGTTTTGATGATTCAGATTATCAAAACAAAATGTATTGCCGGCCTCCTTATAGAGGAAAATGCATAAGCAACACTTATTGTAAATGTAAAATAGTGCGTGAATTGCTTAATCCCAGGAGATAAATAAATACCTTTAAGAGTTTACAAATTTAGTTTTTAATTGAAAGTCCCTAGAGAAGACGTAAACACCTAATATATTTTATGTGTTGTCGTATGTCATTTGGATATTGTATTTTTACCCCCAATAATTATATTTTTTGTTTAAATTTTATTTCAACAACCTAATAGTTGTGGATTTACACACTAGTATTATTGTAATGAAAAGAAATAGGACAACAAATAATAATATTTTTAGTATCTTCTTCACTTTAAATTTTAGAGAAATATTCATGACCTTCAATTTATGCATATCACATTTTCTTTTCCATCCTATCACCTCTCAGAGTATCTTTAAAAATTAAATTGAAAATAATTTAAAGTTTCTTACAGTTTTATACTTCTATATTTATATAATAATATTATAAAGCTATTGATCTTTCTCATTCTTCAATTTATATTTCTCTTACTTTTTAATAGTTACGGTGGCCTTGTTCACCTTTAAAAGATGCAAACAAATAAAATATCAATACACATATAATAACCTTTGAAAAAACTATGGAGATATAATTAATTGTTTATTTTTATAATAACCATAAGAAATTTTTTATGGAGATTAATATTAAATGTTTACTTGTGTGTAGTAAGAGCAGAATATTCGTACTTTAGTAGATTTTATTTCACTAACAATATTTGTATTGTATCCATTCAAGACTTGTTACCTCTTCTATTAATAATTTTCTTTCTCTGTGTCATAAAGTTTTTTATTCAAACTTTATATGAGTCTTAAATAGAGGATACATGATAGTCAAGAAATTACTTGAAGAGGATGTGACCCTAGAACCCTGTTTTAAAATGCAGAGAGCCAATACGCTCATTACGAGCGAGTCATTTCCTCTCTAATTTTATTTTTACTTTTATCTATAAAAGGAGTATATCTTTCCTTTCGAATAATCATCTTCAACCTAAAAATAATTTCAACCCATGAATCTTACTTCTTCCTCAGCGCGACTAAAAAACGTTTCACAAACGAATGATGTTTTATCAATTCAGTTGGAGCGAGATACAACCTCTGCTCAAGCACCCTAATAAAACAATAATTTTCTCTGTTTATATCATACAACATAGTATTCAGAGGAAATAAAATAATGTAATCTAACACTCTTATTTGCAAATCTAACTAAATGGAAATGAAAAAGATTATTTAGTATGATAGACGAGATTCCATAATTCATTGTTCTCATACTTTAACATAAAATTTTGACATTTGCATTACCTTTTAATTAGGGTCATGCATGAGACAAGTGTCGAAAGAAAATTGAAAGCATATTATTTCATAGATTCATTGAACATTCAATTTTAAGGTAATTTAACCAACAATATCCATATACGCATACAAACAAGTTGGTTAAAGAGAATAAAGAATATTACATGTCATAATTTATCCATAATTAAGTATATGATTTAATTTGTGTTTTCATTTATAAATCAATTTTATACACACATTAGTAATTATTCTATGTTTTTATGTAGCAAACATTTGCAATTAATTATTTTATGTCAGAAGAAAAATATTATAGTTATGTTATGCTGGTTACATTGTCATCTTGATGAAGATATACAAAAGATTTTAAGTGCGTAAGTGGTATTATTTGGAATACTCAAATTTTACCTTTAGTCTTGAAAAGTTTTATTCATGTTTGATTTTTACCATCATGTAATGATTTGGAGGGATACAATTTTGTGAAACGTAATATACAGGGTAAAAAGCTAAAGTTCATAGAACCACGTGTAAGTATTACTTATGCTTTTTGATATTATTTTAGTTTCTCTAATGTATTACTTGTGTCTTGTGTGTATTAATTAGTAACAATATGAAAATTATTTGTAGCAGCGAAGATAATCACAGAACTTTATATGTCGATATAATACTATGATACATATGTCTAATATTTTCTCTAATGACATTATTAATTCATTGAATAAGGTATTAACTTTATCCATATACATGTAATTTATGTATAATTGTTATTTATTATTGTTGTAGTTATCTTATCATAATTTAAATTTTGTTCAAATTATAAGCGTCTAGCAATAAAACACCATTTCCACAAGAGGATATAGATGACATCCGATCACGTTGTGCAAGTGTCTTCTTATGTCATTATGAATCTAGTAAACACTAGTTTTTCTTGATTTTTATCTATACACTAGCATTGTGTAAATGTTTTGTCAATTTAGGTGAAAATATGTATAGGTTCTCTTGGCATAGGTTTTGTGTATACCAAATATCACGATAAGTATTGCAAGGATTGTACATTTGCTTTTATAAACAATGTAAAATTGGTATTTTGTTTTATATTCTAAATAAAATACAATTGATATGATTCTCTCACCTAATTTGTAGGATCTATATAAAAAATGATCAAGGTCGGTTAAAATGGAATTTTAAAAAACATTGGTTATACCCCTCAGTTATTAAAAAAATCCGACCTACACTGGGGATCAAATGAATGACTTTTTCACCTTTCCCCTCGGTTATTCAAAACCGATCGATAAGATGTTAGTTTTTTATGACGCTCTTTGGTATCCCATCTCTATAACTGAGGTAATCTCCCATTCACATCCGAGGTAAAATAATATAAAATGATTAAAATTTTATTATAAGAAGAATAAATTTTTATGATAGACATGTTTTATTTTACATCTTTTTTGGATGTGCTGAAGAGACAAAGACAAAAAAATGATGTATCGAAAAGTTATATACTAATTAATTTAATTTTAAGATTTATTTTACAACTAAGTGTCCACAAGTAAAAATTATAAAAGGCGAGGATCCACTCTTATTCATAAACTACAAAGTTACAAAATAATTTATAAAAATAACGAGGAGAAATATGGTACAAATAGTAAAATTTGCTTATGTTATGATTATGTTAGTCTCTCTGTTTTTGATTGGAACGAAAATTAAAGGTAACTTTTGTTCATTCATTTTAAATGTTCTCTTTTATTTCATACATTGTATTTTTTTTTCATTTTAATAACCTTATAGTGTTTTTTTTATTGCAGCAGAGAAAATCAAATGTTTTGATGATTCAGATTGTGAAAACAAAATTTATTGCCGACCTCCTTATAGAGGAAAATGCATGAACCGCACTCATTGTAAATGTATAATAGTGCGTGAATTGCTTAATCCGAGAAGATAAATAAATTCCTTTAAGAGTTTACAAATTTAGTTTTTAATTGAAAGTCCCCAGATAAGACACAAACACCTAATATATTTTATGTGTTATCGTATGTCATTTGGATATTGTATTTTTACCCTCAATAATTTGAGTTTTTGTTTAAATTTTATTACAACAACCTAATAGTTCTGGATTTATACACTAGTATTATTGTAATGAAATGAAATAGGACAACAAATAATAATATTTTTAGTATCTTCTTCCCTTTAAATTTTAGAGAAATATTCATGACCTTCAATTTATGCATATCATATTTTCTTTTCCATCCTATCACCTCTCAAAGTATCTTTAAAAATTAAATTGAAAATAATTTAAAGTTTCTTACTATTTTATACTTCTATATTTATATAATAATATTGTAAAGCCACTGATCTTTCTCATTCTTCAATTTATATTTCTTACTTTTTAATAGTTACGGTGGCCTTGTTCACTTTTAAAAGATGCAAACAAATAAAATATCAATACACATATAATAACCTTTGAAAAAACTAAGGAGATATAATTAATTGTTAATTTTTATAATAACCATAAGAAAAATTTATGGAGATTAATATTAAATGTTTGCTTGTGTGTAGTAAGAGCATAATATTCGTACTTTAGTAGATTTTATTTCACTTATAATCTTTGTATTTTATCCATTCAAGACTTGTTACCTCTTATATTAATAATTTTCTTTCTCTGTGTCATAAAGTTTTTTATTCAAACTTTATAGGAGTCTTAAATAGAGGATACATGTTAGTCAAGAAATTACACGAAGAGGATGTGACCCTAGAACCGTGTTTTTAAATGCAAAGAGCCAATACGCTCATTACGAGCGAGTCATTTCCTCTCTATTTTTATTTTTACTTTTATCTATAAAAGGAGTATATCCTTCCTTTCGAATAATCATCTTCCACCTAAAAATGATTTCAACCCATTAATCTAACTTCTTCCTCAACGCGAATAAAAAAGCTTTTCACAAACGAATGATGTTTTATCTATTCAGTTGGAGCGAGATACAACATCTCCTCAAGCACCCTAATAAAAAACTTATTTTCTCTTTTTATATCATACAACATAATATTTAGAGGAAATAAAATAATGTAATCTAACACTCTTATTTGCAAATCTAACTAAACGGAAATGAAAAAGATTATGTAGTATGATAGACGAGATTCCATAATTCATTGTTCTGATACTTTAACATAAAATTTTGACATTTGCATTACCTTTTAATTAGGGTCTTGCATGAGACACGTGATGAAAGAAAATTGAAAGCGTATTATTTAATAGATCCATTGAACATTCAATTTTAAGGTAATTTAACAAACAATATCCATATGCACATACTAAACAAGTTGGTTAAGGAGAATAAAGAATGTTACATGGCACCGTTTATCCATCTTATCACCTCTCAAAGTATCTTTAAAAATTAAATTGAAAATAATTTAAAGTTTCTTAAAATTTTATACTTCTATATTTATATAATAATATTGTAAAGCTACTGATATTTCTCATTCTTCAATTTATATTTCTCTTACTTTTTAATAGTTACGGTGGCCCTGTTCACATTTAAAAGATGCAAACAAATAAAATATCAATACACATATAATAACCTTTGAAAAAACTAAGGAGATATAATTAATTGTTTATTTTTATAATAACCATAGGAAAAAATTTATGGAGATTAAAATTAAATGTTTACTTGTGTCTAGTAAGAGCATAATATTTGTACTTTAGTAGATTATGTTTCACTTATAATCTTTGTATTTTATTTATTCAGGACTTGTTAGTTCTTCTATTAATGATTTTCTTTCATAGTGTCATAATGTTTTTTATCCAAACTTTACATGAGTCTTAAATAGAGGATGGTTTCATGTTAGTCATGAAATTGCGCAAAAAGGACATGACCCTAGAACCCTTTTTAAAAATGGAGAAAGCCAATATGCTCATTGCGAGCGAGTCTTCTGCTTCTTATTATCCACGAGTTGGGGGGTTTGTTCCCTTTTACCTATTTTGAGACAGACGTACTGGGGATTACTAACATCTCCCCTTCCTAAATCACTCTAACGTATGGAGAAATTTAATGGTTTTCCATATAATATTTTTTAACCTAGATGCCCCTCTCTCCCACCATTTGGGTGTTCCTCTCCTTCTTTAACATAGAGATTCTTCTCAATAGTGGTTCGATAATGTTGCAAGTTCTAACAGGAAGACATTTATTGGAACCGATCATACTCTAAATTTACCCTAATGTAAGATCCCAATTTTGATCCTAAGATCCCTCATGCTATCTCAATATTTGCATTGGCTTTGGGATCACACCTCGGCATCCTCGTTACCCCTCATTGATTGGGTTTGCATTGGGAGAGATCACCAAGAACATTTCATTGTATCATACTTTGTTTTTATTTATTTACTAATCAAAAAACCAAAAGTATGTCTATGTATAACTTTGTTTCTTTTGTAGGTATTGTGTGCATCCACCAATGCTTCATCAAGCTCATAACTAGGGGTGGAGACCCTCAATGCAAGATAGATTTCAAAATGGTTCTTGACATTATATATGGATCCCAATGTTCTTCATTTATCATTTTGATCAATAATTAAACAAGAGTTTGAAGCTAGTTTACATTGGAAGCCCTAATTCATCTCGGTATCTTGTGTGACTTCCTCAATAAGTTTATTCAACAATTGGTCCAATATATCAAGGTATACTTCAAAATACATCATATTATACATATATGATCCTACATGAGTCCAAAAGATCAAAAGAACTTCAAGTTTGCAACTTGGTTCAAAGAGGTTAATCAGAGAAAATCCATTGGTCAAAACCGGGGTTCCCTAGACCCTATCT
The DNA here is from genome assembly GCF_024323335.1 of Lathyrus oleraceus. Lineage (NCBI taxonomy): Eukaryota > Viridiplantae > Streptophyta > Magnoliopsida > Fabales > Fabaceae > Lathyrus > Lathyrus oleraceus. The sequence continues at coordinate 56,394,202 of NC_066580.1, read as the reverse complement.
CCTATAGTATTTGTCATATGAAAATGATTCCAAGAGAAACGTTGCTCCTTATGACATTCCAAACAACTTTCCTGTTGACATCAAGAGCTAGTTTTGCTTGGAAATTCATTTTTAATGGTGAAAGATTATAGGTCATTTTGTTTGTGCCCTAGTTAAGAGGTCAAAATCCAAATGAAGTCAAATTTGTGACCAAATTGAATAGGGATGAAAGATATAAAACTTTGATGAAGAAACCATTTCCATTTGTAGTTCATAGCAAAAGTTATTCAAGGTGGAAGAGGTGGTCATTTGACTTGGTACTTAGAAAAAATACAATTGTTTGATTTCTCAAAATTTCCACCAAACAATTCATCATGATCCAGGCTTCAAATGGGAAAGTATTAAACATGAAAGTTATGTAACCTTTCTAAAAAGTCCATAATCACTTCATTTGGACTATATTTGAGGTACTTGTGCATGGTTCCTTTCATAGGTTTATTTTGGCAAGATTTGAATTCATTTATCCATTTCCTTTTGCATGCTTACATGTTAATGATTCAGGATCCTTTGTGCATGAATTGGAAATGAATTTAATCATGAATTGAGCCCAAATCATCTCCCATGCATACATGCACTAAAGTTTCTAAAATTGGCAAAGTTTCAAAGTGTGTGAAAAGCAACTTGCTAGGCTATATATACATGACCATTGAGATCAGAATGAGGATCCCTTATATCCAATCTTTGAACCCTTGCATCCCTAACCTCCATTAAAGGATAAACTTGAAGATTTCACTTGAAATCGAGTTTCAATTCTGATTCTGTTTTAGGATCGAAACTCCAAGAATCCAAGCCTCTCTTTGATCCATTTCAGTTCCTGCAAACTTATTGGGGCGAGCCAAGTCAAATTGGAAGCAAAATCAAGTTGAATTGAAGCTACCCGAAGGTGATTTTTCTCAAACTTCTCTTCTTAGATTTTCCCTCATTTCACAACTATTTTTCTTGATTATTGGTTATCTAAAGTCCTACCAATATAGGCAATAAGATTGAGTTACTTTGAGGTCAAATCGAAGTAACTCAGATCATGAACCTTAAATTTCAAATCCATGTATCTTTTAATATACTTGGAATTGGATGAAATGGAGGTCATATTCGAGCTCCTGAGAATTTTTCCTTTTAAACCATGTCCATACTTTTTATTTTGGTGAAGGATGGTGGTGGACCAGTCCGGTATGGTCCACCGGAGAAGATGACAAGAGCTAGGGCTCCTGTGGTGCGTTGGCACCTTCCCAACCTTCTGGTTTGTTCCAAACGTTTAAATCACACCCTTTGGTTCAAATTTCCATGTGTGTGGCACGTTGACTGAAGTGCATCATGGATAACACACGCTTGGCCATCAAATATGCCACCTTAATTAATGAGGGAGATCTGATGACCCTTGTTTTTCTGTATTTTCTAAATTTCCATTTAATTGCCTTATTTTACTTAATTCATAGAAATTTTATTTTTAATCCAAAAAATATGGGACTTTCACCAAAAATCTTTAAATATTTTTGTCTTGTATATTTTGAATAAAAATGATTTTTTGGATTGATTTTGGTATTTTTCATGAATTAAATGTTTTTATGCATATTTTTAATTGTTTAAATATACTTCTCACTTTCTATAAATTGTGAAATTTTTTGTCTAAGGTCGTTTGACCTTGTTTGACCTAGGATAAATCCCTTTCCCATTTATTTGTTGTTTTGAAGGGATGTGAGGTTTTGACCAAATTAAAATGCATTTTAATTCATTTTTTATGTGATTTTTAATTGATTAAATCTTTAAAAACTATGTTGAGCTATTTAATTAGTCTTGTGATGTTTGACTTTCTGTTTGGGCCTTGTTCATGGTTGATTTGACTTTTGTTTGATCAAAACCATTGGATTTTGGGGATTGATGAAATGTACATTTCACCTCCCAAAATGAATGGATGGTATTGATCAGATGATATTCCTCTCATGACCAATTTGTGTTTCTATCTCCCTTTCCCTCTTCATCTCCATCCCTATTCTTCCCCATTTCCTTATTTGCCCAATGAAATCTCTAATGTCTAAATTCTAATTGATTCATCAATGACCTTGTGCAAATGAATCAATATGAGTCTAACTAAGACAGGTCCCTCCCTTTTTTCTTTTAGTGTGTGGTATGTTTTAGGAGTTTGGTCCTTTGTACCAAATCTCTAACATGCATTAACACCTATATTTGTATTTCCCGGCCTTAGATAATTGTGACTTTTACATAACTCCAATTATGATTGCTTAACATAGCGCTAAATTTGACCTTCAAAGCATAGCATTCTAGTAAGTGAGATTGTAAGTCTCCCATTATTTATGGCATTGTATGGAGACTTGACCTTTTTTCCTTTCATGAGAGCTAGTGACATACTTGTTGAGTTATCCAAGTTGGAGCCCTTCTCATGGAAGATGTCTTGGTTCAAGGATTCATACTTGTGAATGAATGGTTGAGTGTTCTCCAAAGAATGACTTAATCAATTAAAACTCAACACTAACATTTGAATAACCATTTACTAACCCTTAATCATTTTTCTTCTACTTTCAAGTCATTTACTTCATGGAATTTAAATTTCAGTAATTTATCATTCATTGCCATTTACATTTCATGCAACTTGTTTATGTTTTAGTCCTTTTTCACGTTGCTCACTTGAGCCATATCTTGTGATTGTATATATTTGTTTGTATGTTTTGATTTTGTTTGTGGTCTTAGGACCTTAAAACACCTATGGGATGCAAACCAACAGATAAGAATGTCATATAGAAAACCCATTTTCCCCTTGGACTTTGAATCAAACAATTATCAACAAGCAATTAGCAATATCAGACATCATGAAGATTAAGGCATCAAATAAAGACGGCCAAATCCAAGCAAGCAAATCCCACAGCTAGTAGTCTTTTTTGTCTTCTCATGTATAAGATGAAATACTCCTTGATTAACTCAGAATAAAGCATTAGACACCATATCAAAATAACAGTTGCATCAAGATCATGCAGTAGATGAATTCAAGTGGATCCCAATACTTGCATCAGATGAAAGCTCAAATTACAAAAACATGGTTTGAAAAATGTTGGCATTGGCCAAGTCCTTTTGCATATGGAATATTGCCTAATCCTAATTCCAAAAGTTCAGATCAGATCCAACAGTCCACGCAAACATTTTTTTTGGGGTTTTGGTTGTTTATTAGGTATTTTAAGGTCCAAATTTCCATACAATACCATGAAAGATGGGAGACTTACAATCTCACTTACTAGAATGATATGCCTTTAGGGTCAAATTTAGCTCTATGTTAAGCAATTGTAATTGGACTTATGTAGAAGTCACAAATATTTGAGGTTGGGCCCTAAAAATTTAGGTGCTAATGCATGTTAGAGATTTGGTATAATGAATCAAACTCCTAAACCATACCACACACTAAAAGAAAAGATCAAAAGGATGAACCCATCTCATCAATACTTGTATTGGTTCATCTAACACAAGGTTATTGATGAATCAATTAGCCTTAGGATATTGAGATTTCATTGGTCAATGAAAGGGATGGAAAAGAATTGGAATGAAGATGAAGAGGGAGGGGAGATGAGAAAAACACAAATTGTCCATGGGAGGAATTTTATCAAATTAAAATCATTTGTTCATTATGGGAGATGAAATGTACATTTCATCGATCCCCTAAATCCAATGATTTTAATCCAACAAAAGTCAAATCAACCTTGACCAAGGCCCAAACAAATAGTCAAAAATCACAATACCATAAAAATGGCTCAATATAATTTTTACACAATTAATCAATAAAAAAACAAATAAAAAATGCATTAAAATACAAATTAGTTTGGTCAAAATCTAAAACCTCTTCAAAACACCAAATAAATGACTATGAGATTTACCCTAGGTCAAGCAAGGTCAAAGAACCTTATACAAAATATTTCATGATTTTTTAAAAGTCAGAAGTGTTTTTAAACAATTAAAAATATGCACAAAAACATTTAATTCATGAAAAATATCAAAGTTAATCCAAAAAATAATTTTAATTCATAAAATGAAAGAAAAAAATATTTTTATAATTTTGGTGAAAGTCCCATATTTTTTGGATTAAAAATGAAATTATTACAAATTAAACCAAATAAAACAATTAAATGAAAAATCAGAAAATGCAAAAAAACAAGGGTCATCAGATCTCCCTCATTAATTGAGGTGGCAGATCTGATGGCTTGAAGCGCACAGTCCACCAATACTTCAGTCAACGTGTTTACACGTGTGGTAATTAAAACAAATGGCTAAGATTAGAAGATAGGAGGAAGATCTGATGGTTCAGGCCATTGACAACACATCACTGGAGCTAGGGCTCTGGTCTTCTTCTCCGGTGGACCTTACGGACTGGTCCACCACCAACAATACCCAAAATGAAAAACAAGGACATGGGTTTAAAGAAAAAAGGCTTAGGAGCTCGAATATGGTCTCAATTTTCTCCAATTTCAAGTATATGAAAAGATACAGGGATTTCAATTTTGAGAATCATGAATTGAGTTGCTTCGATTTGACCTCAAAGCAACTCAATCTTCTTTCCTACATTGGTAGGACTTTAGCCAACCAAAAATCATAAAGAATATTGAAGAATTTAGGGAGAATCGAAGAGATGAAAATTTTGAAAAATTACCTTCGAGGGAGCTTCAACCTTGCTTGATCTTGATTCCAATTGTGCTTGGCTTTAATTCAGGAGCTTGTAGGAAGTGTTTAAGTTCAGAAAATGGCTTGGACTCTTGAAGTTTCAATCTCAAAACAGAATGATATTTGAAGCTCAATTTTTAAATGAAAACCTTCAAGATTATCCTTTAATGGTGAGGGTTTGGATTGCAGGTTTAAAGCTTGGGCATGAGGTCCTCAATTCTGGGCATGAGGGGTTGTATTTATAGGCCATGAGATTCATTTCCACACAATTTCAAATTTTTCTATTTTTAGCAATTTTTAATGCATTCATGCTGAAATCATGTCATGTGGCCATGCATTTGAGTTTGAAATGTGGAGGTGAAAATCATCCAATTGATCCTTTGAAAATAACACATGCGCAAGTCCTTCAATATTTGTCCAAATAAGATGATGTTAGACTTTTTAGAAAGGTGAGATCAGGGGGAACAATTTTCATGTTGAACACTTTTCTATTTGAATCTTGGATCATGGTCAATTTTGAGGTGGAAGTTTGGGAAATCAAACATATTTGGAAATTTTCTAATTACCAAGTCAAATGTTCACTTCTTCCACCTTTAATAACTTTTGTTATGGGCTTTAAATGGAAAAAGTTCCTTCATCAAAGTTGTAGAACTTTCAATCCTATTTAATTTAGTCAAAAATTTGACCTCATTTGGATTTGGCATGAAGGAGTTATGCATTTTAGAAGTTATGGAAAATCACTTTGTTCAAGGGTAATGACCCAAAATGACCTATAATGTTTCCTCTTGGAACATGCACTTGCAAGTTGAATTTCAATTTCTTCCAAGAATCAAAGTTGGAGAGGTTATCTTGAATTTGATCTTTAAACTTTAATGGCTTTTATCTCATAAAAATTGATCAAGTTATGGTTCTTGGAAGTTGACCTCCTAACTAGGGCTCAGAAAAAATGACCTATAATATTCCACACACAAAAATGACTTTCCAAGAAAAACTAGCTCTTGACTTCAACATGAAAGTTGTCCGGAATGTCATAAGGAGTAAAATTTCTCTTGGAATAATTTTCATATGACAAAAATTGTAGGAGATAAGGTGTAGGGGATCCTAGTTTTAAATAGTTGACTAACTCTGGTCATCCACCATAAACCATCTTGCAAACTTGAAGTTCTTTTTATCTATTGGACTCATGTAGGATAATATATGTATAAGATGGTTTAATATTAGGCATCCCTTTGAATATTTGATCAAATGATGAAGAACCTTGTTGAGGAAGTCAAAAAAGACACCCAAATGAATTAGGGTTTCCAAGGCAAACAAGCTTCAATCTCTTGGTGAATTCTTGATCAAAATTATATGTGAAGATCATGGGGATCCATATATGATGTCTATAGTCAATGTGAACCATCTCTTGTTGAGTCTCCTTGCATTGAGGGTCTCAAACCCTATATATAAGCTTGATGAAGCATAGGTGAACACACACACTACCTACAAAAGAAGTAAACTATACATTGACATATTTTTGGTATTTTGGTTAGTAAATAATGAAAAACAAAGTATGATACAATCAAATGTTCTTGGTGATCTCTCCCAATGCAAACCCAATGAATGAGGGGTAAGGAGGATGCCAAGGTGTGATCCCAAAGCTAATGCATATGATGAGATAGCATGAGGGATCTTAGGGTCAAAATTGGGGTATTACATCCGGGAAATAAAGATATAGGTGTTAATTCATGTTAGAGATTTGGTACAAAGAACCAAACTCCTAAAACATGCCACAGACTAAAAGAAATGGGAATGACCTATCTCAATCAGATTCATGTTGATTCAACTGACACAAGATCATTGATTAATCAATTAGTATTTAGACATTAGAGAAATCATTTCAATGAAGGATCGGGGGAGAATAGTGATGAAGACGAAGAGGGGAGGGGAAATAGAAACCCAAATTGATCATAGGAGGAATTTCATCTGATCAATACTATCCATTCATTTTGGGATATGAAATGTACATTTCATCAATCCCCTAAATCCAATAGTAATGGTCAAACAAAATTCAAATCAACCATGATCAAGGCAAAATAGAAAGTCAAACATCTCAAGACCAATTAAATATCTCAACATGATTTTTTAAACAATTATTAAATTAAAAATCAACTTAAAAATGAATTAAAATGCATTTTTAAATGGACAAAACCTTACATCCCGTTAAAACACCAAATAAATGGCCAAGGGATTTATCCAAGGTTAGACGAGGTCAAAGGACCTTAGACAAAAAAATTCATATTTTTTGGATTAAAAATGAAATATCTATGAATAAAATAAAGTAAATGGATTAAACATAAAATCAAAAATTAAAAAGAAAATAGAAAACACAAGGGCCATAAGATCTCACCCATTAATTGAGGTGGCAGATCTGATGGCAAAGCGTGCGTGTTCCCTGATGAGCCCGAGTCAATGCATAACACGCATTGTAATCAGAAGGGATGACTCAGATTAAAAGATTTCGACATGATCAGATGGCTGGCGGCACACCAACACGTCACCAGAGCCCTAGCTCCGGTCATCTTATCCGGTGGACGTCACCGGTCTGGTCCATCATCAAATTTGACCAAAATAAAAAGTGCATACACTAATTCAAAGATAAAATGCTTAGGAGCTCGAATTTGGCCTCAACTTCACCCAATTACAAGTATATTTAAAGATACGGGGACTTGAATTTTGAGGTACACGATCTTAGTTGCTTCGATTTAACCTCAAAGTAAATCAATCTTGTTGCCTACATTTGATAGGAATTTAGGAAACCAATAAAAAAGTAGAATTATGGAGAAATGAGAGAGAATCGAAGGCTTGAAAATTTTGAAAAATCACCTTCAGGTTGCAGTGATTTGACTTGATATTGATGGAATTCCACATGATTCTTTCTTCTCTTGCTTGCAGTGATTGATTGAGATAGAAATGGCTACGAATCCTTGGAGTTCTAGTTCACAAACAAAATTTGAACTAGAAGCTCAATTTTTACGAAATCCTCAAGGTATTCTATGAAATGAGGTTCTGAGATATCTTGGCTAGGCTTGGGCAATGTCCTCCTTCAATCTGAGGCCAATGAGTTCATTATATAAGCCATGGAAAGTGATATTCACACCCTTTGAATTTTGAGCCAAAAATAGAAATTCAAGTGCATGGGTGCATGGACATGTGTTAGGCCCAAATGATCATTGCAATCCACTCCAATTCCAGCACAAATTCCACTGATGTCATTACATGGAGCCATGCCAAGGTAATTGGAATTTGAGTTAAAAAATGCCAAAACAATCCATGTAAAGTATCCATGCGTAAGTCCCTTAATTCTTGTCCAAATCAAGTGATCTTGGATGATTTGGAAAGGTGACATCAAGGGTAACAACTTTTATGTTGAATATGTTTTCATTTGGAACTTGGATCATGATGAATTATAAGGTGGAAATTGAAGAAATCAAACATGGTTGAAAATTTTATAAGTACAAAGTGAATTGACCATTTCTTCCACCTTGAAGAACACTTTCTATGAGCTTCAAATGAAAATGGTTTCTTCACCAAAGTTGTATCTATTTAATTCTTCTTAAATTTGGTCACAAATTTGACACCATTTGAATTTGGAATGAGGGAGTTATAGATTTTAGAAGTTGAGGAAAATTGCTTGTTCAATGGTAATGGCAAAAAATGACATATAATGTTTCCTCATGGAATATGCCCTTGCAAGTAGAATTTGATATTTATCGAAGAATAAAAGATGTAGAAGACATATTGAATTTAATCAGGAAACTTAGATGGCCTTCATATCAAAAAAATTGAGGAAGTTATGGTTCTTGGAATTTGACCTCCTAACCAGGGCACCGACAAAATGACCTATAATCTTTCACCATATAAAATGACTTTCCAGGAAAATTTAGATCTTGATGTTGTAGCGGTGTAATCGTCACCATTGGAAATATTAATTAGATCCAAGGCAAATCATACAAAGATAGAGTCGCCACCGCACTTCTATTTATCCAAAGGAATGGCTAGAAAGCGAACAAAAGCCTAAGAAGTTTTACAAAGAAAACCAATAAAAGAAACAGAGATCTGGGTAAGGGGTAATTATGCTATGGGAAGGTGTTAGGCACCCATAACATCCTAGGTTCTCCTAGGGAACCCTTTTCACTAATTGTTGTAAAAAAAATTATTGTTTATGAAATATTTATTGTGCAAACAAGATTGAAGGGATGAGAAAAGAATGTACAAGTTAATTATTTTTGTGTTTGGATGGATGAACCCATTTCCTACGTACCCTCTCATGAAAGATAAGAATCAAAACCCCGTAGTTCGGGTAACAATTTCAAAATATGAGTGAATTGATTTTAAACAAAAGCCTTAAGGTCTTTCATTATCCACGGGAGAAAACTCAACCTGAACAACCACAAGTCCACCATGTGAGAACAACTTCAACATGCTAGTGAGGGACTATGCCCTATAATAAGCATGGAAGTCTTACCATTCAATCACTAAGGACAAAAGGTGAGATTCACATCAACCACTAAGATAATTCAGATCTATGGCTAATGCATGAAAACTTGGTTAAGAAGTGGGCCAGGGCCACAAAAGCAATTGAGTGAGTGGAATTAACCAATTAGAAGTATTCACAAAGATGGTCAAAGTTTGATTTAGAATTCAATTCAAAAGAAGTGTTATGAAAAAAGTTTGAAAATCAAAGGCTTAAGGCCTAGGTTTCTAGTTTTGAAAACAAGTGAAAATGTTTGCACAATATTTTTCTGGTTTGAGTTAACATGCAAATGGAGGTTTAAGAAAACAAAAGGGTGAAGGTTAGGGATGCAAAATTTCATTAGAAGTTCTTCTCTTGAGATCATATGAAGATGATCCAAGTAAGTACCCTCCTTTGGAATAAGCAACAAGCACAAGGCTAAAGCAATAAGCAATAAAGCAATAAAGAGGAAATGGAATGCCAAACAAGTGTACGTTTGGTGTGCGATCCGGGAAGCTGTTGGGCTTCATTGTCAGTGAGAAAGGGATTGAGGTTGATCCAGCGAAAGTCAAAGCTATTCAAGAAATGCCTGAACCGAAAACAGAAAAGCAGGTTCGTGGGTTTTTAGGGAGATTGAACTACATTGCAAGGTTTGTATCTCACCTAACTGCCACGTGTGAACCGATATTCAAATTGCTCAGAAAGAATCAAGCAATCAGGTGGAATGATGACTGTCAGAAAGCTTTTGACAAGATTAAAGAATATTTACAGAAACCTCCAATCCTGATTCCTCCAGTTCCTGGGAGACCGCTGATAATGTACCTGTCAGTGACTGAGAACTCGATGGGGTGTGTATTGGGACAGCATGACGAGTCTGGTCGAAAAGAGCATGCCATATACTACCTTAGCAAAAAGTTTACCGACTGTGAAATCAAATATTCACAGCTTGAGAAAACTTGCTGTGCTTTGGCCTGGGCTGCTCGCCGACTGAGGCAGTATATGTTGAACCATACTACCTTATTGATTTCTAAGATGGATCCAGTAAAGTACATCTTTTAGAAGTCGGCTCTCACCGGACGTGTTGCCCGTTGGCAAATGATTTTAACTGAGTATGATATTCAGTACACGTCGCAGAAGGCCATCAAAGGTAGTATTCTGTCGGACTACCTTGCAGAGCAACCGATTGAAGATTATCAGCCTATGATGTTTGAATTCCTTGATGAAGACATCATGTATCTCAAGATGAAAGATTGTGAAGAGCCTCTTGTCGAGGAAGGACCGGATCCTGATGACAAGTGGACAATGATGTTCGATGGGGCTGTGAATGTGAATGGTAATGGTGTTGGTGCAGTGCTTATCAATCCAAAAGGTGCTCATATACCTTTCTCTGCTAGATTGACGTTTGATGTCACCAACAACGAAGCTGAGTATGAGGCTTGTATCATGGGGATAGAAGAAGCCATTGATCTAAGGATCAAAACTCTTGATATTTATGGAGATTCTGCTCTAGTGATCAACCAGGTCAATGGAGATTGGAATACTAATCAGCCGCATTTGATTCCTTACTGTCGCATTACGCGAAAAACCGGCGGGAAAACAAAACAACAGAGCCTCCACCGTACGTTATTTATCCCAAAAGAGGAAAAGGAAACGCTCGAAGTAAACCTGGAAAAGACATGGTCTCGCGACCAAAGAGAATGGGATCGGGAGTCGGTTATGCGAAGGGAAGGTATTAGCACCCCTACGCATTCGTCGTACTCGACGGGATCCATGCACAAAAGGAAGGATAAAGGTTGCTAAAAACACTGCTCAAACATCAAACACTGGCTGAAAGAGACACAGGAAAGACAAAAGAAACTAACTCGGCAGGATATCGCATCCTAGGCCTACGTAGTCTATCAAGCATAGACATCAGAGTCGACGTAGTTCGGACAGGGGAAAACATGCTCGCTAGGATGTCGCATCCTATGCATACGTCTCTTCTCTGACTAAAGAAGAATCAGAGCACTCGTAGCTCGGCTAACACACGCCAAACAAAACCACACAGGAAAACCGACTACCAATCGCTGGACTTACGTCAGACTCCACACAAACAGGCACACATGGAAACCGAATGCCAATCGCTGGACTTACATCAGACTCCGAACCAAACGCACGAACACTGGAAACCAAATGCCAATCGCTGGACTAACATCGGACTCCAAGCACACAACGATAGGATACGGAATGCCAATCGCTGGTCTTACATCCATCTCCTAACACACACAAGAGACAAAACAAAAAGGGCGCCCGGAGAGATCAGCTCATCTCCTGCCTACGTACCTCATCTGGTATGAGGATCAGGGCGACGTAGTTCCCCTACGCAGGGACAAAGGACTAGCCTAACTAGATAACAAAGGGAGACACAACTAGTGAGACTACGACTCGAGCCTAGATGTTATCATGCATATCATCCCTAAGTTAAGGTTGCTATCTAACTTGCACAGGGATCAAGCTATCCTAATCAGCATAGGTAAAGCAAAACAATCACACAAATAGCACACACTATATACACACAAAGTGGGCTCACACAAGGGTTAGGCTGTGAAACACAAGCCAACTGTATCAGGGTGATGTTAGCTCTTAACCTTAACATTGACAGTTAAGGTGAAGCAGATGAAATGGGAAGTGAAGATAAGACTTCACAGCTCCTATCCCTGGCCTGGGAGAGCTTAAGACAAAGAAATGTGTGGGTTCAGAAAGATGGAACCCTTCTACACATATGACTGACTCAACTGTACAAGGATCTTGGGTTAATATCCACAATGCATCAACACCAGTTGTGTGAGAAAAGGGATGACTCAACTGAATAGCAGGAGATGGATTGCACATCTCTTTTATCTGCCAATTGCCTCTTAGAGGTCTTTTCCTGCTTGGCACAAATCTAAACAAACACAAGCATTGCCTCTTAAGGAGGACTTCAGACAGGTGCCTGACCAAATAACAGGCCAGGTCTTCCAGACTACATGGAGTTAGAGTCATTATACCTCAATGCTCAAGCTATCAAGCAAAGCAAAAGAAAGTTCACAAAGGAACTATCGCAACTAATGTACCTGAAAACAATCCAACATAATCAGTACTCAACTCAAACAAAAGTCAAACAGCCGATGGTCAACAGTTAACTGTACACAGTCAAACAACAATCAAGCAAAACAATGCACAAAGGTGCAAGCCACAAGGCCTAAGTACAAGTCTCAAAGCCTACAAAACAAACTCAAGGTTAGTCATAAACAAGCAATGGACCAACTCCAATTGAGTGCACATCATCAAGTATAAGCAATTGTGCTCTTTGACCTGAAACAAAGCTCAAACATTAAGCACTAACCACTAAGACAAGGCCTAGGGTCAAAATGGGAGCAATAGACCAAAACAGAACATGAAAATTGGTAAGAATCAAGTTTAATCCAATAAGAAACAAATCCAAGTGGTCTCATATTCATATCATCAACCAATTTAATTTCATAAAGCATAGAAGGCAAGGCATGCATATTCAAAGCTCATAGACCCAAACAGAATGATCCAATTCATATTAACTCAAAAACCATCCAATAAATCCCAAGAAAAATCATGGCTAAACAGCATTCATCAAAGGATCATCACACCAAAATTCAAGTCATTTAGATAAGTGGAAGCATGTCAAATAAAATCCATAAGTCAAAGCATACTCAAACAAGCTCATACAAGACACACAATCATACTTCAACTTCAAGCAAGCATAAAACAGAATTGGTACAAGATAAATGCATCAAACCAAATCCAAGACAAACTTCAAGGTATCTAGAATACATGTGCAAAATTTCAGGTTCATCCAATAAACATCAAGAATTTCACAAATCATATAAGATCATGACTCACAAAAAGTCCACAATTGGTCAAACAGGGGAGAAATTCTCAAACAAATTGAAAATGCACTCAACAATTCCACAAAAATTCACACTCAAGCTTAAAATCCATAAGTATCATCATGCAAAAATTCAGATTAATTGAGGTTCATATGGCTTGGCAAATAAAATCAGCAAATTGAGCAACCCAAGGTGTGACACACATTGTCACACCTTCATTCATCATAGCATATCTCCACAACCAGAAATGATAAAATCACAAACTCTATACCAAAAAATCCTTAAAGGTGTCTAGTTTACACATGTAAATTCTCAGCTCCATTGGATTAAGCATCAACCAAAATAGCAAGCAAGGTACATGAAAGAACACATGTGAAAATTCCCTAGCCAAAATAAAAATCCAGGCGTGCACAATTTTTGTAAAAATCATCAAAAAAAAGTAGAGATCTTAAGGAACATGGCACAAAGAATCTCATGTGAATTGGATCATTATTTTTGGATTTATGATTTTTTGAATGGAGAGCAAAAATAAAAAATGCATGAAGTAAGGTATAGCATGAACATGAATAAGTGTGAAATAAAATACAAAAGCCAAAAAGGAGAATGCTAAGGCATGGAATCGAACGCGCTACCTATTCAAAAGTCTGAGGCGCGCCAAGTCAAAACGCCATGTTTCATTTAATTGAAACGCTGGCCAATCAGAAACTGGCACTTGGACCAGTACATGAGCGATAAACATGAAAAACATGCAGGCAAGGCGAAATGAAGATCAAACACGGGTTCTGGGAAAGAAAACTTAGGGTTCATAGTGTTCTTCATCAATTTCCCAGCTTAAGAACGAATCATCACCAAAATTCATGAAACGCATATCATTAGCTTCGTCTTTCAACGCTCATCACTAATCTAAACATGATTTAACTTAATTCTTGCTATAATGAACAGATTGAGCAGAAGAAGTTCTGTCTATCAAACTTAAAATCACAAGCACTTCCTCAATTCTCAATGAAAATCAAAACTACAAAGTTCAGCATGCTCCACATGGAAAGATCTATCAAACACATATCCTAATTTCAAGAACTATGAGAATCGATTCCTGACCTTCAAGAGATTGCAGAAGCGGATTCGTGATTTTCTGGCCTTGTGATGTTGAAACAGATGATCCTCAAAGCTCAAGTAGATGAATAGATGAAGGAATGTTGCTCAATCTAGCTTGATGCAAATCAAATTCGTATTTGCCATTGATGAAGCTCACTTTGACAGTTCTTGAAACAGCACGAAAATGATGAGATCTTGATTCAATTCCACTCCAAAATGCTTGTGAATCAAGGATATATGAAGATCAATGCAAGGTTTTTGGAGAATTTTGGAGAAAAGTGGAGAGAAAAAGTTTGTGCAATTCTTGTGATTGGATCTAGATCTTCATGCATGCAATGCCTTGCTACAATACACGTTTTCTGAACCAAACACACTCCAAATATCATTTTTAACCAAATGCAATTGATTGGAAGTGTGGAAAATGCTTAATTCTCAAAATCAACTTTTCCCTCCAAAATTCAAATTCAATTCACATGAAAAATGCAATATTTTTGTAATGATTTTTGATGAATGGAAATGCATGAATTGGATAGAGCATGTTAAAACAAGATTGTAGCAAAAAACCCCACTCCATTTGGCCTTGTGGTGTGAAAGTTATGCAAGCTTGAACTTCAAATTGACTTGGCAAAGATTGATCCATAATTTCTCAACCACACATGAGAAATTCATGTTCTTGGACTTTTTGGAAAGGTGAGAGCAAGATATTCAACATTCATGTTGGACAAAATTTCATTTGAAGCATTCTTGGACATGTAAACTTGAGGAGAAGACCTTTCCATTTTTGGCAATTTGAAATTACAGGTCACTTACTATTTTTGGAAACTTTTCACCTGACCTCAAATTCTTCATTGTTGATCTTTGACATGTCAAATGAGACTTGTATGGACATGAATGAAGCCTATCAAACCATCTCCCACCTTCAAATCCATGATTTTATGCACATTTGACCACAGTTGACTTTCTAGGGTTTCAGATGCATTGTGCAATGACTGATGACTTCTGAACATCCAATCCTTGGCCAAACCACTTCAAAATGTTCCTTGAATCATATGAACTTGTTGAACCAACCCTAGGGCTTTACTTCAATAGGATTTCCACCTGCTTGCTTGCTTGACTGGATCTCCTGACCAGTCTTGACCTAATGACTTGCACTTGGGCAAATGGACAATGCAATGCTATGCAGTGGCCAATGTTAATGTTATGACCTAAAATTAAAATGAATGTACAAAAAAGGAGGTGCAAATTTGAGGTGCTACACTTACAGAGATTACACCAAAAGAATTCTGACGTTCTTCAAGAAGGTGAAGTTGTATCATGTCCCCCGGGATGAGAATCAGATGGCTGATGCCTTGGCTACTTTATCATCCATGATAAAAGTTCATTGGTGGAATCATGTGCCACATGTTGCGGTGAATCGACTCGAGAGGCCTGCGTATGTGTTTGCAGGCGAGTCTGTTGTTGATGATAAGCCGTGGTACTATGATATCAAGAACTTCCTCAAGGGCCAGGAGTATCCTGAAGGTGCGTCGAGGAATGACAAGAAAACCCTGAGAAGGCTAGCTGGAAGCTTTTATTTGAATCAGGATGATGTGCTATATAAGAGAAACTTTGACATGGTTCTGCTCAGATGCGTGGATAGACACGAAGCAGACATGTTGATGCAATAAGTGCATGAGGGTTCATTTGGTACCCATGCTGGTGGTCATGCAATGTCGAAGAAATTGTTGAGAGCCGGTTATTATTGGATGACTATGGAATCCGATTGTTTCAAGTACGCTGGGAAATGCCATAAGTGTCAGATTTATGCTGATAAGGTGCATGTACCACCAAGCCCTCTGAATGTCATGAACTCGCCTTGGCCGTTTGCCATGTGGGGCATTGACATGATTGGGAAGATTGAGCCTACTGCTTCGAATCGACATCGTTTCCTCTTGGTTGCGATTGACTACTTCACCAAGTGGGTGGAAGCAGCTTCCTATGCCAATGTTACCAAACAAGTGGTTTCCCGGTTCATTAAGAAAGAAATCATCTGTCGTTATGGGGTTCCTGAGAGAATCATTACTGATAATGGTTCGAATCTCAATAACAAGATGATGAAAGAGCTTTGTAAAGATTTCAAGATTGAACATCACAATTCTTCTCCTTACAGACCAAAGATGAATGGTGCTGTAGAGGCGGCAAACAAGAATATCAAGAAGATTGTGCAGAAGATGGTCGTGACGTACAAGGATTGGCATGAGATGCTGCCTTTCGCTTTGCATGGGTACCGTACCTCAGTACGTACGTCGACCGGGGCAACCCCATACTCCCTTGTGTATGGTATGGAAGCAGTCCTACCTGTTGAAGTGGAGATCCCTTCTCTAAGAGTTTTGTTGGATGTCAAGTTGGACGAAGCCGAGTGGATTCGAACAAGGTTTAATGAGTTGAGCCTTATTGAAGAGAGACGGCTAGCAGCTGTGTGCCATGGGCAGTTGTATCAGAGAAGGATGAAGAGATCCTTTGACCAGAAAGTGCGTCCTCGGAGCTATCAAACTGGTGATCTAGTTTTGAAGAGGATCCTTCCTCCCGGTACAAATAACAGGGGCAAGTGGACTCCTAATTATGAAGGTCCATATGTTGTGAAGAAGGTGAAGATTTTCCATCCCCTGTTAACTCAGATGTAGTCAAAAAATACTTCGCGTAAATTGACCCGCTGGACAAAAAGAATAAAAGAGTCTAGGCAAAAAAGGGCATCCCGGCGAACCAAAAAAAAAACAGAAAGAAAAGGTTCGGGCAAAAATTAGGGATAAAAAATGAAAAGAATCTATACACCCGGTAAGTCGAAAACCCGCAAGGGCGGCTTTGGCAAAAATGGGTATCCCAGTGGATTGAAAACCCGAAAGGGCGATCCAGGTAAAAGAGGGATTAGAGCGAAGACTACAGTCTGAGTTATCTATACTTCATCGCGCTTCGTCGTCTGCCATCTCAAAAGATGTGATCGGTCCAGTCATTCTTCTCAGAAAGCAAGGAAGTTGGGAGAAAAACTGATGATCTGTGAGTTATAACAGAATTGGGAAACAGTGGATGCCGTGTTCACATTGCCATTATGATAGATTTTTCCTTTTGTGTGCAATTACCTCTTTCTAGGAATTGCTTCCCGATGTATTCGCCTTTTCAGGCCCATTTTCAATCAATAAAAGTCGTTATTCAGATAAATAGCTCTCTTGTTTTTATTTTACTGTTTTGTTTGCAAAAAAACGTCCGAATTTTTGATAAACATTGCATATAAAAACATGAAGGCTAAACAATAACTCGCAGAAAGATAAAACATTTGAAAATCATTTTGAATGTTGAGGACACTTGAGCGTATCTTGTCCACCCCTGAGGGCATGTATGTTGTGCTGTTTTGCAGGTGGTCATCTGTGAGGACGATTCCACAGCAGATATTTCCCCAAACAAGTATGAGAGCTGTCAGGGCTATTCTCCCCTGCAGAGATGCCTTTGGATAGTGCCTTCTATCCCCAGCAGCTCTAAGAATTGCCTACTCCCAGCAAGCCTGGAAGTGGATGTATTCCCCAGCGAATATTTCCCCAGTTGAGATCCCGACTGAGTTGGAAGGATGTTGTATCCCCAGCGGAGGTATCAGTGGAGTGGCATTATCCCCAGCGTGGTCGAGAGCGCTTTTCCCCACCAGAGTTTGCTTTCCTCAGCAGAGTAGTGGTTTATCCCCAGCATGATCTGGTGCGTTATCCTCAACAGCGTTTGTTTTCCCTGGCAGATCTCCCGAGCAGAGGTTTGTGTTATTGGTTTCCCCCAGCAGGTTCCCCGAGTGGATCAGGTCTGGTAAAGATTATCTCCAGCAGTGTTTACCCTACTTGTGGATTGGATGGGCTTTCCCCAGTAGAGTAGCATTTGCTTCCCCAAGCAGAGTTTATTCTACCTGTGGATTGGCAACTTTCCCCAGTGAAGTCGCCTTGCTTATTCCTCAACGCAGTCGCTTTGGTTGTTTCCCCAAGCAGAGTCCCCGAGTGGATTGGGTCCTTTGAAGGATGTCCCTAGTGGAGTCTATCCTTTCCCTAGCAGCAGTGCTATTTCTCCAGCATGGGTGAGAAGTCATTGCTTTCCCCGTAGAGTATTCCTCAGCAGAGTCTCCCCACAGAGTTGGAGTACTTGATCAGTTTGGCTCCCCAGCGGAGTTTTCATCATTTGCATTTAGCATGTAGTAATCATTGCATCCTCAAAATGCGTAGCATTTCCATTCAATATGGAGCATTACGCCATAGAAAAATTCAAACATATGCATTCATATGTCAAACCTAATCAAACCATATCCCCGGCAGAGGCGGATCATTGTTCGACATCTGTACGGCACATTTGCTACAGTTTCTCCTGGCAGCATTCAGGGTTGGTATTCCCCAGAGAGGTTTATTTCCTCACCCGTGTGTGAAAGGAAGCCTGTTTCTCCCACCAGCAAGTGTTTAACCTTGCTTTGACATGCATAGATGTCATCTTGTGATACCGGTCAGTGTCATGTCAGCACCCGCGTGTGTTAAGTCTTTGGTGTCGGTAAACACCATTCTTTCGGTGTCGGTAAACATCGAGTCTTATTCCAGTCATTTCGTTAATGTCTGGTCGTCTTTCTTTGGTGTCGGTAAACACCATCTTTCGGTGTCAGTAAACATCGAGTCCTACCCCAGTCATCGGTAAATGTCTGGTCTTCTTTTGATGTCGGTAAACATCATCTTTTGATGTTCGTAACATCCTCTTTCAGTATTCCCATTCATCCGTTGATGTCTGGTTACCTCTCCGTTGGTTTCGATAAACGTCAAGTTTTTCCTAGTCGTCCGTTGACGTCTAGTGGTATGTCCCCCACAGGTCATTTGTTAATGCCTGTTGATTCCCCGCAGATTTACCTCTCCGTTGGTTTCGATAAATGTTGACTTTTTCCCAATCGTCTGTTGACGTTTGGTTGAGTTGCATTTTCTCTCCCCAGAAGAGTTACCTCTCCGTTGGTTTCGATAAACGTTGAGTTTTTCCTATGCGTCCGTTGACGTATAGTGATATTCTTTCCCCTCAGAGTCACCTCTCCGTTGGTGTCGATAAACATTGAGTTTTTCCAGTTTCGTCCGTTGACGAATAGTTGTTCCCCAATCAGATTCACCTCTCTGTTGGTGTCGGTAAACGTTGAGTTTTTTCCAATCATCCGTTGATGTTTGGGTGTGATTATCTTTTCCCCAGTAGATTCACCTCTCCGTTGGTGTCGATAAACGTTGAGCTATCCCCCAGTCATTCATTAATGTCTGGTCGTCCTTTGTTTGGTGTCGGTAAACATCATCCTTCGATGTCGGTAAACGTCGAGTCTCATCCCAGTCATTCATAAATGTCTGGTTTATTCCCAGCCAAAGATCCCCAGTAGAGTCGTCGGTAAACGTCCTATTTGGTTTCCGGTTGTATTCCTTCCCTAGTGAAGTGTTCACCTTTCTCCGTTGGTATCGATAAACGTCGAGCTTCTCCCTTTCGTCCGTTGACGTCTGGTCGAGTCTTTCCCAGTCATACGTTAATGTCTTGTCACCTCTCTGTTGGTATCGATAAACGTCGAGCTTCTCCCGTTCGTCCGTTGACGTCTGGTCGAGTCTTCCCAGTTCATCCGTTGATGTCTGGTCACCTCTCCGTTGGTTTTGGTAAACGTTGAGTTTTTCCTGGTCGTCCCCAGTAGAGTTACCTCTCCGTTGGTTTTGGTAAACGATGAGTTTTTCCCATGTCGTCCGTTGACGTATGGTTGTATCTCTTCCAGTCATTTGTTAATGTCTAGTTACCTCTCCGTTGGTTTCGATAAACGCCGAGTTTTTGTAATTTCTGTTCCCAGTCATTGTCTTTCGATGTCTGGATGAGGTTATACCTTTGAGAGGAAAGAAAAGAATCAAAACAAAATCCCCAGTAATAAATATCAGATCCCAGTTGAAGTTACTGTTGGATCCCCGCAGAGTGCAAATTTCTACGGTTCTTCGGTATTCAATCCCTGTTGACCCTAAAAGTCTGACAATCGTTGCTTTCATTCATTCGGGTTCCCAGTTGATTGAATAGGGGCAGCTGTAGCACCTCAAATTTGCACCTTCCGTTTTGTATATCCATTTTCATTTTAGGTCATAACATTAGCATTGTCCACTGCATAGCATTGCATTATCCATTGCCCAAGTCATCAATTCATCAATCAAGACTGGTCAGGAGATCTAGTTAAGCAAGCAAGCAAGTGAAATTCCTATGGAAGCAAAGCCCTAGGGTTGGTTTAATGAGTTCATATGACCTAGGGATCATTTTGAAGTGGTTTGGCCAAAGGTTGGATGATCAAAGCTCAACAGTCAAGCTGAAATTCATCTGAAACCCTAGAAAGTCAACCAAAGTCAACTGTGCCTTCAACCATGGATTTGAAGGTGGGAGAGGGTTAGAGAGGCCTCATTCATGTCCATACAAGTCTCATTTGACATTTCAAACATCAACAATGAAGAATTTGAGGTCAGATGAAAAGTTTCCAAAAATAGTAAGTGACCTGTAATTTCAAACTGCCAAAAATGGAAAGGTTTTCTCCTCAAGTTTACATCATCAAGAAAGCTTCAAATGAAATTTTGTCCAACATGAAAGTTGAATATATTGCTCATACCTTTCCAAAAAGTCAAAGAACATGAATTTCTCATGTGTGGTTGAGAAAATATGGATCAATCATTGTCAAGCAAATTTGAACTTCACAAGTGCATAACTTTTGAACCAAAAGGCCAAATGGAGTGGTTCTTTTTGCAACATTCTTGTTTTAACATGAGCTATCCAAAACATACGTCAAAAAACATGCACTTCCATTACAAAATTTTGGCATTTTCCATTTGAATTTTGGAGGGAAAAGTCTAATTTGAAAAATATGCATTGTTTTCACTTGCTAGCATTGCCCTTGGCTCTTAAACAACATTTCCAAGTGAATTAACACAAGATTCGAGCACTGTTACATCCATTTGCATGCATGAGGGGTGAATTACACATTTGCACTTACACTTAGTTTTAGCTAATTCCAATTGGATTGCTTAATCATGATTAGCAAGAATCATTAGTAGCACATATATATAGCCTAATCATAACAGAAACTTGATTAACATTTCATTTTGGTTCAGATCTAGATCTATTTGCTTCTCCTTCACAATTTGATTCTCTCAATTTTTCAGCAAATTTCTCCAAAAACCTTGCATTGTTCTTGGTTGAATCATCATCCACAAGTATAATTGAAGACTTTGGAAGCAAGATCCATGAATTTTCGTGCAAATTAAGGTCTGTTGAAGCTTTGCATCATTAATGGCAAGTGAAGATTCCAGCAAAATCGTGCAAGTTTAACATCCAATCTTTCCTCCATTCATTCATTCAAGAGCATAGGATCATCTGTTTCTACCTTACAAGGCCTGAAAACTACAAATCCAGTTCTGCATCTCTTTGAAGGTTAGGATTCGAATCTTGTAATTCTTGAAATCATGATATGCGTGTTGTAGATCTTGGAACACTAATCACACTGAGCTTTGTATCGTGGATTTTCATTAGGAAATGACTTAGTTATGTTGAATTTAAGTTTGATACATGAAACTTCTTTTGCTCGATCCAGGCATGTTATTGAGAATTAGGTTGAATTGATCTTAGATTAGTTATGTACATTAGAAGAGGATTCCAATGGTATAAGTTTTGTCAATTTCTGTGCATGAATGTTCTTGAGTGTATGAACATGTATGAACACGTATGAACATCTAGGGTTTCAATTCCAGAAAGCAGTTTGATCTTCATAGCGCTGGTTTGCATGTGATTTTGGTGTTATTTGCCATGTATTGGACCACGTGTGCTTGACTTGGCAAGATGATTGGTTCTGAGCGCATAAGCCTTGCCACATAGGCTTTAATGAAACGGCGCGTTTCATTGTTAAGCGCCAGGTTTAAAATGCAACACGGTTCGATTCTCTGCTGAAACAATTTCCAAAAGGCCTTTGCATTATTTCCACATTTATTTCATCCATGTTCATGCTAGTTCTTCACATGTTTTTTTATTTTTTCCAATCATTCAAAAAATCATATCTCCATGAATATTAATCCAATTGGCCTGGGATTTTTTGTATATCGTTCCTTATCATGTCTACTTTTTTTTGATGATTTTTCCAGAAATTGTGCATGCAAGGATTTTAAGTTTGGCTAGGGATTGTGTATACATGTGTTTTCTTGACATGCCTTGCCATTTTGATTGTGAAATGATGGATTTTAATCCAATGATTTTGAAACTTTGCATTATTAAACTAGACACCTTTAGGGATTTTTTGGTATAGAGTTTGCATTTTTCTCATTTCTGGTTGTGGAGATATGCTTTGGTTAATGCAGGTGTGACAATGTGTGTCACACCTTTGCTTGCTTGACTTGTGGATTTTCTTTGCCATGCCAATTCAATGCCAATTGATGTGATTTTTTGCATGATGCTACTTCTGGATGTTAGAATTTCTTGTGAATTTTTATGGAATTTTTGGATTCAATTTGGATTTGTTTCAGATTTTCTTTGCTGATTGGTCATGTTTGGACTTTTGAAGAGTCATGAATTTAAATGATTTGTGAAATGCTTGATGTTTATCATATGAACCTGGAATTTTGCACATGTGTTCTAGACACTTTGAAGTTTGTTTTGGCTTTGGTTTGAGTCATTTATCATGTATGGATTCTGTTTTAGGCTTGTGTTAAGATGATGCATCTAATTGTGTCTTGTTTGGGCTTGTTTATGCATACCTTGCCTTATGGATTTTAATTGACTTGCTTAAACTTGTCCAAATGCATTGAATTTTGGTATGATGATCATGATATGCGTGCTGTTTAGCCATGATTTTACTTGAGATTTATTGAGCCATTTTTGAATTAATATGGATTTGTTCTTGCCGTTGCTTCAATGAGCTTTGAATTTGCATGCTTTGCCTTAGTGGCTTTGTGAAATGAAATTGGTGTATGATATGAATGTGAGACCTTTTGGATTGTGTTCATGATTGGTTTAACATGATTCATGTCAATTTTCATGTTCTGTTTTGGATTATTTCTCCACTTTTGACCCTAGGCCTTGTCCTAGTGGTTTGTGCTTATGATTGAGCTTTGGTTTCAGGTTAAGGAAGTGCATTGCCTTAAGAGGATTGATTCCCATTGCTTGAGTTGCATATTTGGTTGATGTTGGTTAACATTGAATTTTTTTTGTAGGTGGCTCTTAGCTCATTTGAGTTGAGCTTGTGCATTGTGCAATGTTGCTTGCTTGTTTGCTTGTATACTATGTCTGTTGACTTTTGGACTGTCTGTTTGACTTTTTGACTTGAGTACTGACTGAGTTACATTGTTTTCAGGTACCTTAGTTGCTATAGTTCATTGTGAACTTTCTTTTGCTTTGCTTGATTGCTTAAGCATTGAGGTATAACTTCTTTGACTTCATGTAGTCTGGAAGACCTGTCCTGTTACTTGGGCAGGCACCTGTCTGAAGTCCTCCTTAAGAGGCAATGCTTGTGTTTGTTTATGTTTGTGCCAAGCAGGAAAAGACCTCAATGAGGCAATTGGAAGATAAAAGAGATGTGCAATCCATCTCCTGCTATTCAGTTGAGTCATCCCTTTGATCACACACCTTGTGTTGATGCATTGTGGATATTAACCCAAGATCTTTGTTGAGTCAGTCATATGTGGAGAAGAGTTCCAACTTTCTGAACTCCCACACTTTCATTTGTCTAAAGCTCTCCCAGGCCAGGGATAAGAGCTGTGAAGTCTTATCTTCACTTCCCATTTCATCTACTTCACCCTAACTCTCAATGTTAGGGTTAAGAGCTAACATCACCCGATTCCAGTTGGCTTGTGTTTCACAGCCTAACCTTGTGTGAGCCCACTTTGTGTGTATATAGTGTGTGCTAATTGTGTGTATGTTTGCTTTGCCTGTGCTGTTTAGGATAGCTTGCTCCCTGTGCAAGTTAGATAGCAACCTTAACTTAGGGATCGTATGCATGACAACTTCTAGGCTCGAGTCGTAGTCTCCCTAGTAGTTTGTGTCTCCCTTTGTATCTGGTTAGGCTAGTCCTTTGTCCCTGCGTAGGGGAACTACGTCGCCCTGATCCTCATACCAGATGAGGTACGTAGGCAGGAGATGAGCTGATCTCTCCGGGCGCCCTTTTTGTTTTCTTTCTCTTCTGTGTGTTAGGAGATGGATGTAAGTCCAGCGATTGGCATTCCGTATCCTATTGTTGTGTGCTTGGAGTCCGATGTAAGTCCAGCGATTGGCATTTGGTTTCTAGTGTGGGTGTGTTTGGTTTGGAGTCTGATGTAAGTCCAGCGATTGGCATTCGGTTTCCATGTTTGCCTTGTTTGTGTGGAGTTTGACGTAAGTCCAGCGATTGGCAGTCGGTTTCCTGTGTTAGTTTTGTTTGGCGTGCGTTAGCCGAGCTACGAGTGCTCTGATTCTTCTTTAGTCCGAGAAGATACTTATGCATAGGATGCGACATCCTAGCGAGCACGTTTCCCCTTGTCCCGAACTACGTCGACTTTGATGTCTGTGCCTAACAGACTACGTAGGCCCAGGATGCGATATCCTGCCGAGTTAGTTTCTGTTGTCTTTCTTGTGTCTCTTTCAGCCAGTGTGTGTTTTTGAGCAGTTTTAGCAACCTTTATCCTTCCTTTTGTGCGTGGATCCCGTCGAGTACGACGGATGCGTAGGGGTGCTAATACCTTCCCTTCGCATAACCGACTCCCGATCCCATCTCTCTTTGGTCGCGAGACCACGTCTTTTCCAGGTTTACTTCGAGCGTTTCCGTTCCCTCTTTTTGGGATAAATAACACACTGTGGCGGCTCTGTTGTTTTGTTTTCCCGCCGGTTTTTCGCGTAATGCGACAGCGACCCATCAAAAGCCTTCACAACAACTCCACTCTGCCTCATGGGAGGCCCTTGATATGAAAATCTCGAGAGAGTGGAATTTGGCAATACATTTAGGGATGACCCAGTGTCCACCAGCACGTTGGACATGGCGTTGTCTTTGCAATTCATAGAAATGTGTAATGCCAGGTTGTGGTCTCTTCCCTCCTCAGGGATATCAGAGTCACAGAAACTCAGAGTGTTGCAAGCAGTAATGTTTGCAACAATACTGTCAAATTGCTCGATTGTGACATCGTGATCAACATAAGCTACATCCAAGACTTTCTGTAGAGCCTCTCTATGCGGTTCTGAATTGAGAAGTAACGACAACACAGAGATCTTGGATGGTGTTTGTAGAAGCTAATCTACAACACTGTACTCACTCTTCTTGATGAGCCTCAACATCTCATCATAGTCTTCATTCAAATTGCCACTAGGGCCAACAGAAGCAGGAGTCTTTTGTACAGAGGAGGGTTTAACAACAGCAAGTGCCGGGTTCGGAGAATTAACAGCATTCCCAACCGGACGCTCAACAGAGTCAGCCTTAGCCTGAGGCTTCGGCGCTGAAAACACGCGACCACTACGGGTCAATCCGCTCACATCAGCAATATTCACAACAGAGGTAGATGGCAGAGTCACCTCTTTCCCATCTTCAATAGCGACGACATTCTATCGGAATGGGATTGCCTTGTCAGAAGAATAAGGCACAGGGCCAGCAGGCTTGATCACCAAAGAAGGAGAAACCTTCTGCTTGCTACCATCGTATCTAATGACAACAGGCTCAGGGATCCTGAACACCGGAGAAATGACATTCACTTCAGATTCATCTTCATCAAAATTTCTGTTTTGAAGGATCTCGATGGTCCCCTCATCCAGCAATTCCTGAAGATCTCGGCGCACTAGGCGGCAACCCAATCTATTGACAGAACAAATACGGAACTTATCATGATCATGCTCCAGATGACTGTACTGACACATCAACCGGTGCAACTCAACAAGTGACTGTCGAATATGGCTAACATATTTGACCTTGTATTTGCCAGGGCAACCCTGGACCATATTAACTGACTTCCCATGCTCGGGCAGAGGGTTCTTCTTGACATTAGGACCCGCGTCCTCAAAGCTCAGAATACCGCACCTCATAAGGTCTTGAACCTTATTCTTCAACGGATAGCAATTCTCAATATCGTGGCCGGGAGCACCCGAATGATAGATACAATGCTGATCAGGCTTATACCACCACTGGGGGTTGGCCGGTATAGCTGACGGGTCTCTCGGAGTAATCAGTTTCGGCTCTATCAAAGAGGGATACAGCTCTGCATATGATATAGGAATCGGATCGAAAGTGATCTTCTTCCTCTCATAACTTGTACTAGATGGATTACTATTGCGAGGCTGGTAAGCCTGCTGTTGAGGACGATGCTGTTGCTGATGGTATTGTTGAGTTGGTTGCTGATATTGCTGCTGATCTCTGAAAACAAGTGCTATATGAGCCACCTGGTGCTGGTTGCCGGCTGAACGCACAGGCTTCCTCTTTGCAGAGGGTCTTCTAGATTTGATATGGGATTGCACAGCATGTGCCTCCCCATCTTTCTTCTTAGCAAATGCTCTATATCGCTTGCTAGAAGAGCCTCCATCTTTTGACAGACGTCCTTCACGGACTCCTTCCTCCAAACGCATCCCCATGTTCACCATCTCGGTGAAATCAGAGGGAGCACTAGCTATCATCCGCTTGTAGTAAAGTGAACTCAAGGTCTTCAAAAAGATCTTGATCAACTCTTTTTCTTCCAGCGGGGGCACAATCTGAGCTGCAAGCTCTCGCCCCCTCTGGGCATACTCCTTGAATGTCTCTTTGTCCTTCTAGGACATGGCTCTGAGCTGATCCCGATCGGGAGCCATATCCACGTTATATTTGTATTGCTTGACGAAAGCTTCACCAAGATCATTGAAGGAACGAATGTTTGCACTATCCAGACTCATATACCATCTTAGTGCAGCACCAGACAAACTGTCCTGGAAATAATGAATGAGCATCTGATCATTATTCGTTTGAGTAGACATTTTCCTGGCATACATAACCAGGTGGCTCAGAGGGCAGGTGTTTCCCTTATACTTCTCAAAGTCTGGGACTTTGAATTTGACAGGTATTTTCACACTAGGAACTAAGCAAAGTTCAGCAGCAGATTTGCCAAAGAGGTCCTTTCCTCGAAGATTCTTCAATTCCTTGCGGAGTTCAAGAAATTGGTCGTTCATCGCATCCATCTTCTCATTAACATCTGGACCCTCAGACGGCTCAGAATGATATATGGTGTCGTCTACCCTAGGAGCGATATGCACGATAGGAGGAGGAATAACAAGGACCGGGCTAGATGCCGGCATCGAAGCAAACGTTGGAGGAGGAATATCGGGCATAAAGTTGGGAGGCATCCCCCATGGAAACCCGGACGGCATGGCTGTTGGCAAAAAATGGGCACTGGCAGCTGGCACGGCAGGAGAGACAATCTCAGAAACGACTGTCCTCTAGTGAGGAGTTGCAGGTGGTGGAGACGACTGGCTCTGGGCAGCCATGAACGATTCCATCAAAGTGCTTAGCCTGGCGACTTCCTCTTTGAGCTCACGGTTCTCTTGTTCAAGTTGATCCATCACTCTAGAAGAGTTGGCTCTGGTGAAGTATCGGTGAGTCAGCTTGTCTTCAAAATAAATGAAGAACAAACAAAGTCAGACCACAGGACTGGAGGCTGAAACAAAACCTGCTTATGCAAATGATGCATGCAATGCTTGTGCATATGATTTTGTTTTATTTTAGAGGAACTTTAAGGGTATTATTTGCAAATTTTTGAATATTAAGCATTTTACCATACGGAAAATATCTCATCAAATATATCTGAGAAAGAAGTACAGCATTGTCAAGCATATTACAAGAGAAAAGGAAAATAAACATCCTATGGATCCCTAGAAGCTCGGGACGCCGGAAGATAAGATGCTCGAAGCCTCTTCACTTCTCTCTCATATGATGCTTCCATGTCCGCCTTCTCTTTGGCGAGTCTGTCATACCTCCTTTTCCAGAACTTAGAAGACTGAGGAAGTAGAGCAGTCCATGCGTCATCAGGATCATCGATGACCTGATGCTCGAGGAACTCGATCATAGCATCCTTCTCCTTGATTTTCTGAAGCAGCTATTCTCTTTCACGGATCCAGGCACGTGAAAGGTCTTCATCTCTCAACTCCTCTACGCCTTGATTAGGGAGGGTTGAAGGCCCAACCATAGTCAAAGGGGTAGGTCTCGGATAGTCATAAGGCATAAGATACTCAGATGCTCTCTTCCTTACCCAAGCAGTGTATGGCTCCAAAGCAATGCAATTCTTTGGTCCTAACTCGTTCCTGCCTTTCTTGTGGATCTTGCGCCAAGCGCGAACCATCCTGACCTTCAAGCCTTGGGGATCTTTACCCTCCTGAAAGAACACACCTTCTAACAGAATGTTATTAGGTTTATCCTTTAGGGGGAACCCAAGCTGACGACGTGCTAAGATAGGGTTGTAGCTAATCCCACCACATGTACCAAGAAGAGGCACATTGGAGAATTCTCCACAAGAATCAATGATCTGGACACCGTCATATGCACGATCATACCAAGAGATATCATCATTAGTGAGAGACATAAGCCTCGTAGACCACCGTATACATCCCTTGTTCTCCTTGAAGGCAACCGTTTGTGGTAAGTGAGAAATAAACCACTTATACAACAGAGGCAAACAGCACACAATAGCGCCACCACCTTTTGCATTCCTCAGGTGCAAAGAGACATAGGTATCACCCAACAGAGTCGGAACGGGATTAAGAGCAGAGAAGATCCTAATGGCGTTCACATCCACAAATTTGTCAATGTTGGGGAATAATACCAGTCCATAGATGAGAAGCACGAATATGGCTTCAAAGGCATCCTCACTCATGGCCTTCCCATAAATGGTAGCTTGAGCGGTGCGGAACTCAGAAGGAAGACCTTGAATTCCACCTTTGGTCGTCATATGAGCTTTAACCAAGGATTCATCTATGTGAAACAAGTCTGCGATCTCTCGAGAAGTAGGTATACTCTCCAAGCCACTGAACGACACTTGATCCAGAATAGGAATACCCACAAGATGCGCATACTCCTCAAGGGTAGGCAACAGCTGAAAGTCTGGAAAAGAGAAGCAATGATACAAAGGATCATAAAACTGCACCAAAGTGCCCATCAACCCTTCGTCAATCTGAGTAGTCAGAAGAGGCAGAAGCTTCCCGAAACGAGCTTTGAAACCCAAGGGATCTAGTACATAAGATGTCAGATTTGTTAACTCTTTCATATCAGGCTGTCTGAAGCTGTACTTCTTTGTATACCTCTTTGGTCTTTCCATATCTGAAAATTTTGCAAATAAACCCTTTAAGTTCCTTGAAAATTTTCTTTTTCTGATGATATGCATGCGGATGAATGCATGAATGCATGAATGCAACAATCACACTCAAGGATCAAGCAAAGCACACCAGACAAAGGTCATGGGATGGTTCATATTATCCTTAATATCAATCATCCATTTTGGTGGATTATGGTTTTCAACTTATCGACACCCAAGTTCCATTGATATTAACGATATATGAACGGTTCAACCTCCTTAATATCAATCATCCGTTTTGGTGGATTATGGTTTACACCTTATCAACACCCAGGTTCCATTGATATTAAGGTTGTGTGAACGGATCAACCATGAATCACGGGTTTGTTGTGAGTCACGAGCATGGAGTCTCGGTTGAGAACCACCCAAAGGGAGTGTACTAGGGTTTAAACCTGCCAAGCATGTTCTACCAGAGGTTCCCATAGTCATCATCCCATCTTTCGAATATTATCGGAGGAACGAATACTCGTATTCCAAAAATATTCTCAAGAGAGACTCTTATGAGTGTAGTATCGCGTAACAATCGCATCAGATATACATCTGAACGACCTCCGCACTACGTCCTAAAAATAGGCCAAGATGGGTTTGGTAAACTAAGGTCCTTGGCTTCTAAGGCACATGTTTGGAAGAATAATGCCTAACCACAAATACTTGTGTGACATTATTAATCCAATATGACCTCCACCAAGTGAATGGACTCGCAAGTCAACTTGCTAAGGAATAACTCCACACAAGTCGACGAGACTATGCGATTCTCCCATCCTAATGTGCACTCGAGTTCGGGTATAGAACTCATCTCATAGATCACCAAAGCATGCAAGCTATTGATATATCAAGCAAATCAATCATTACAAACAATACAGTCATCCCAAATTGCACCAAAAATATGTCATAAACAATATATCACAACAATTGTGAAAAGTTGGCAAACCCACTAGGGAAGGTCTACTATATTCCCCAGCAGAGTCGCCACTTTTCTGTAGCGGTGTAATCGTCACCATTGGAAATATTAATTAGATCCAAGGCAAATCATACAAAGATAGAGTCGCCACCGCACTTCTATTTATCCAAAGGAATGGCTAGAAAGCGAACAAAAGCCTAAGAAGTTTTACAAAGAAAACCAATAAAAGAAACAGAGATCTGGGTAAGGGGGTAATTATGCTATGGGAAGGTGTTAGGCACCCACAACTTCCTAGGTACTCATAGGGAATCCTTTTCACAAATTGTTGTAAAAAAAATTATTGTTTATGAAATATTTATTGTGCAAACAAGATTGAAGGGATGAGAAAAGAATGTACAAGTTAATTATTTTTGTGTTTGGATGGATGAACCCATTGCCTACGTACCCTCTCATGAAAGACAAGGTAACAAATTTCAAAATACGAGTGAATTGATTTTAAACAAAAGCCTTAAGGTCTTTCATTATCCACGGGAGAAAACTCAACCTGAACAACCACAAGTCCACCATGTGAGAACAACTTCAACATGCTAGTGAGGGACTATGCCCTATAATAAGCATGGAAGTCTTACCATTCAATCACTAAGGACAAAAGGTGAGATTCACATCAACCACTAAGATAACTCAGATCTATGGCTAATGCATGAAAACTTGATTAAGAAGTGGGCCAGAGCCACAAAAGCAATTGAGTGAGTGGAATTAACCAATTAGAAGTATTCACAAAGATGGTCAAAGTTTGATTAAGAATTCAATTCAAAAGAAGTGTTATGAAAAAAGTTTGAAAATCAAAGGCTTAAGGCCTAGGTTTCTAGTTTTGAAAACAAGTGAAAATGTTTGCACAATATTTTTCTGGTTTGAGTTAACATGCAAATGGAGGTTTGAGAAAACAAAAGGGTGAAGGTTAGGGATGCAAACTTTCATTAGGAGTTCTTCTCTTGAGATCATATGAAGATGATCCAAGTAAGTACCCTCCTTTGGAATAAGCAACAAGCACAAGGCTAAAGCAATAAGCAATAAAGCAATAAAGAGGAAATGGAATGCCAATCAATGGACTTATATCCAACTCCACAACAACGGAAATAGAATGCCAATAAATGGTCTTACTTCCAACTCCTGAACAAAGAATAGGAAACAGGATGCCAATAAATGGACTTATACCTAACTCCACCAAACCAAAATAAACAGGAAACAGATAGCCAATCAATGGTCTTACACCTGACTCCACCAAAGAAAACAGGAAACAGATAGCCAATCAATGGTCTTACACCTGACTCCACAAAACAAAACAAGATAGGAAATTGAGTGCCAATAAATGGTCTTATATCCAGCTCCCCAATAGGAACAGGAAACATATAGCCAATCAGTGGTCTTACATCTGACTCCTCAAAACAAATGAGCAAACAGAAATGCATGATAACACATGAAAGGTGAAAATAAGCAAGCAAGCAATCAAAATCAATTAGCACACTCTATACACAATCAAGAGGCTCAGAGAAGGTTGGGCTTTAGTCAAGGGGTCATATCAACCTCGACAAACAAGCCAATACTGTATGGGTGTTTTGAGCTCTTAACCCTAACATTGAGAGTTAGGATGAAGCAGATGAAAGGAAATGAGGATTAGACCTCATAGCTCTTAACCCTGGCCTGGGTGAGCTTGAATCGATGAAAGTATGGGAGTCCAGAATGAGGAACTCTATTCCATATGACTGACTCTATATGCAAGGATCTTGGGTGTTTATTCAAAAGCATCCGCACGTAGTGCGAGCATAATGAAAGACTCAACTGATTAACAGGGGATTGATTGCAAATCCCTTTTATCTGTCAATTGCCTCTTAAGAGGACTTAACCTGTATGCCTCAACAAGGAGGTCTTGAGCACAAAAGTAAATAATCACAAACATTGCCTCTTAAGGAGGACTTCAGCCAAATGCCTGCCAAAAGAAACAACAGGGCTTCCAGACTACATGGAGTTAGAGAGGTTACCTAAGTGGTAAACCAACCACAAGCAAAGCAAAGTTCAAATAATGAACTTAAAGCAGCTAATGTACCTGTATGAAAGTCAAACAATCAGTATAGTACTCAGACAAACCAAAACAGACAACAGTCAGGCATTCCCAATATGTACAACATGTAAGCCACAAGAGGCAAACACTCAAGTGATTCACTACCAAAGGACCTACAAAATAACCAAGGGTTAGCAAACAAAGCAAAATAGCAAAGCTCAAATGATGAGGCAACATCAGCCATGGAGCTAAATGCTTGATCCTGAAATACACAGCTCAAATGTGAGTCCAAACCACTAGTGCAAAGACTAGGGTCAAAAGCAATGCAAAAAGCCAAAACAGAAGCTAATATTTGACATGAAGCATGTTTATCCAAGCAAGAACATGTCCTAAAAAGGACCAAGTCAAAAGCATCAAGCAAAGTCATTACATGAGCAAGATATGGCAAAGGCAATTTCAAATCACACAATTGGACATTAAGAATCAAAATTCCATATTAAAACAGAAATGATTCAAATGAACATGAAAATTTTTATGAGCATACAACATGTCACACACAAGCATCATACAAAAAATTGTAAAGAGAAAAGCTCAATTTACCTAGAAATGAAAATGCACAAGTATGACATCAAATTGTGTGAGACACATTGTCACACCTAAAGTCCATGTGTCCAAAACAGGGAAGGAAATTGCAAAAAATGCCAAATAAAATCTCACAAACCAATCATCATGTTAAGAATCATCATGTAAAATTTAATGGCAATTGGATCATTATTGAACATTTCACAATAGAATGAATGAAACATGTCACATATGCATACATGTTCAAAGAATCAATCACAAACAAAAATCCAGAAATGATAAAATCATAAAATCAACACCAAAAAATAATAGACAAACACATGATCATGTAGAAAAAAATTGGGAATTAATTGGATTATCAAGCTATTTTTTATGATTTTTTGAATGAGCATGCATAAAATGAAATAAAAATTGCAAATCATGAAAATAATATGAAATGAATGATGAAAATGTGGAGATTGCATTCAGGCAGGTTCGAACAGGGGACAAAGAGGCTACAAGCGCACCTCAAAACGCACCGTTCCATTTATTGATGTGGCAAGCCACATCACTTGGTCAAGGCATGCGTGGAAGCAGTCAACGAATCTAGGCCAATGGTTGTGACAACCGGATGCCATGCAAGCGCCAGGTCAAAACGAATTAAAACAAAAACGCTACACTGAAGGATCGAACACACGATATGAATGTGAATGGCGCTCAAACAGTAACTTCAAAGCTCTGAACCAGAACAAACCCTAACACCTGTACAGGCGCGACCAGGCACGGTGGAAACCACCTTCTTCTTCATGAAGACGGTGGTGCTACAGTAATCACTGTAAGACCCCAATTTTTCCCCTAAGATCCCTCTTGGCATCATATCATTTCATTGCATTGCCTCAAGGATCATTGGACACCTTGCTTCCTTCCCTGTGGGTGGGTCATCTTTTTGAGAGTGATTCTGGATCACCAAGCATCCCTTGCATTTGTATGTCATTGCTTTTCTTTTAATCACTAACCAAAAAGTACAAAAATGTGTCATCTAACCTTTGTCTTGCAGATGAAGTAATAATAGGTCAAGGCAATCAAAGGCATTCATTGAGCAATAAATGGTGGTTATTCTTGAGATTTGGACCCCACAATCATTCACAAGAGTTCATATGAACTATAATGTCATTTTGAAACAAAATCCCAGGTGGTAGAGGTTTGAATTTCATCAGAACATTTTCAGGTCATCTGAAGACCTAGAAAGTCAACTGCCAAGTCAACTGTGGATTTGAGGTGGGAAGTGACTAGAAATACTTCATTCATGTTCAAACAAGTCTCATTTGACATTTCAAACACTCACATTGAAGAATTTGAGGTCCAGTCAAAAATTTCCCAAAATAGAAAGTGACCTATAATTTGAATTTGCCAAAAATGGAAAGATTTTGGACCAACTTCAACTCAAGATTACATCATCAAGAAAGCTTCAAATGAAATTTTGTTGAACATGAAAGTTATAGATCTTTCTCTCCCATTTCCAAAATGTCCAATATCATGAAGTTCTCATGTGTGGTTGAGGAGATATGATCCAATCATGGCAAAGTGTGTTCAAAAATTCAAATGAGCATAACTTTTCAACCAAAGCTCCAAAATGAGTGGTTCTTTTTGCATTTTGTTCATCATAACATGCACTTTCCAAATGTACCATTACATGACATGAATTCCATTTGCATGGTCTTTGGCTTATTCATGAAAATTTTTGAAGAAAATTCCATAAAATC
Organism: Lathyrus oleraceus; assembly: GCF_024323335.1. Classification (NCBI taxonomy): domain Eukaryota; kingdom Viridiplantae; phylum Streptophyta; class Magnoliopsida; order Fabales; family Fabaceae; genus Lathyrus; species Lathyrus oleraceus. The sequence continues at coordinate 56,359,417 of NC_066580.1, read as the reverse complement.
ATTTTGGTTGATCATGAGCATACAAAACCAATTCAAAAGCTTGCATGGGCATTAATTAAGTGATTTTGGGCCAGATTCGTGCACTGTTCACGTGGCTACCACATGCATGAGGTGAAAAACCATCTTTTGTACATACACCTCATAAGTTGCTAATCTCATTTGCATTTGGCTTAAACTTGATTTCAGAATCATCAGCAGGACATATATATTGTTAATCATAACTGCATTCAGGGATTAACATTCATTTTCAGATCTGAATCTCAAAATTCTCCAAACTTTTCTCTCATTTTTTTTTGCAATTCTTCATACAAGAGACATTTCTATTGATTGATTCATGATCCTGAAGCATTTTTGAGAATATTTGGACGTGGAATTGGAGCAATTGGTGCCATATTGAGCCATACTCGAAGCTTGAAGGTTCCATGGATTTTGCAAATTAAGCTGGATTCGTGTATGCTGGAGCTTCAAATTCATCATCAATCACTTCATTAAGCATGGTAGAGAAGATTTGAGGCATTGCTGAGCTTTGTGGAGCACGATTCCAACTTCTGTTCTTCAAGAGGTACCTAAGTTGCTTTAAGTTCATTTTGAACTTTGCTTTGCTTGGTTGCTTAACCACTTAGGTATAATCCCTCTTCTTCATGTAGTCTTGAAGACCTACTGTTATTGGTAGGCACCTGTCTGAAGTCCTCCTTAAGAGCCAATGCTTGTGATTGTTTAATTTTGTGCCAAGCAGGTAAAGTCCTCTTAAGAGGCAATTGGCAGATAAAAGACATGTGTAATCCATCTCCTGCTACTCAGTGTGTCATTCACTTTGCTCACACCATGTGTTGATTCATTGTGAATAATAACCCAAGATCTTATAGAGTCAATCATTTGTGGAGAAGAGTTCCTACTTTCTGAACTCCCACACTTTCCTTTGTTTAAAGCTCTCCCTGGTCAGGGATAAGAGCTATGAGGCACACCCCTCATCTCCATTTCATCTGCTTCACCCTAACTCTTAATGTTAGGGTTAAGAGCTCAAAATCCCCCATTCCAGTTGGCTGTAAAGCCTAACCTTGCTTGAGCCTAATTGATTGTATATTGTCGCGGATGGAAAAATGACAGAGTCGCCACCATCCTTTATTCGTTCCTAAGGAACAGGGAAATAATGATAAAACCTATAAGTTAAAGGTGAGATACTGGGTTCCGAAGTCGGTTAAGTAAGGGGAAGGTGTTAGGCACCCCTTACCTCCATTGTACTCAATGGGATCCTCCTTTAGTTCGAGGGTTAATGTGTTTATAAGGAAAGTTTGCTTTAATATTTATTAATTGTTTAATTATTTATTTATTTTACGAAAATATTTTATTATTATAGTAAGAGAATCCCTAAAAAATGTTTTTGATTATTATACTCGCTAGAGTCTTACAACTCTATGCCTACGTACCCTCAAGTTTATTGAAGGATCAGAGCCCCGTAGTTCGTCTAAAAAATATTTATTTGTTTGTTGTTTTTATCCCTTAAAAGTTCTCGCGCATCGGGGGCAGAGAAGTAATTGATTTTTGGAAAAAAAATGCCTCGATGCACTAGGGCAGAGGACTTATGATTTGAGGTGTGTTAGGTTGATTTTATCCCATGATTATTTGTGAAGATAATATTTAATTTATTTTAAGAAAATAAATGTTAGAATATTATATATAACCCTTATCCCGATTTTATCCCTGATTTTATCCCTTGAAAATCCCATACTTTTATCCCATATTTTTATCCCTTAAAATCCTAGGATTTTATCGCATACTTATCCCTAATTATTTATCCCAAATTTCTATCCCATAATTATCCAAAAAAACCCTATCAATTGACTATAAATTTTCATTATATTAATCCCTAATCAATTAAATATTTTCCCTTAATTATTTGAATAAAAATATAAACAAATCAAATTATAAAAATAAATAAAATATTGAAATATTGAAAATCCTAATTATTAACTTAATTACATTAATCTAATGTTAGTTAATTTAATAAACCAAACTATATATTAATTAACTAAAATAAATAAAAATAGGGGGAGAAAATGTTTGATTTGAAAGTGCCTCAGTACACAAAGGCAGAGAGGCCTTGAAGTTTTCACTATGTGAAATTTATTTTTATTATTGGTTAATTTGCAAAAAATGATGTGTTAATTTATTTAAGAAAATGAACTTCTAATAATATATATATATATATATATATATATATATATATATATATATATATATATATATATATATATATATAGAGAGAGAGAGAGAGAGAGAGAGAGAGAGAGAGAGTTTTAATCCAAAATATTAAAAAATTATCCATTATACCTGATTATTTATCCCTAATTAGGTTGGTCAACCCTAAATTACCCTTGAATTTAATTCCTTAATTATCCCCAAAAAATTCCACTTAATTAACCTTAATTTCCTAATTATTATTTATTAATTATATTTTCCTTTATTTTAATTACCTAATTATTAATTAAATAAATATTTTGTATTATTATTATTATTTGATGATTTACTGATAAATACAAAGAAATTCAAATTAACTTATTAGAAAAGAAGGGTGCTCACATTATAATGGAGACTATAAACTCAACAAGGCCTAAGAAATCTAACCCTAATAACCAGATAAAAACCAATAAACAAAAAAAGAAATAAATAATAGTATATTTTTTTATAAAATTATGAGGGGAGGCGCCTCTTACTTGCAGTAAGAATGGAGAAGAATTTTTCCAGGTCCTTTTAGAAACCAATAAGAAATCGATACATGGCATAGAATTTTTAAAAGAAAAAAAATAATAAACAACAAAGAGAGGACGTGAAACTTTACTCATCCCTCGAAACTCTCTCAATCTCTCATCAATGCCCCATGTTTTCTTCTCCCTTTCATAGATCAATTTTTTTTATTCCCATCTCTCAAAAATCATTAATTTAAACACTCAATCAAATTTAAAGATATCAAGAAAAGAACAATAGCAAAAAATAGAACCTGGTGGCGACGAATCCGGCCACAGAGAAACGATGAAAAACGACAGAGGGGCGTCGCGATTCTGCAGCGGGGGTAGTATTCGTCGGTGCGAATGGTTTGTCGTCGGACTTGGTTATGCATCAGATCCGTAGTGGTGGTTTCTGGGTAGTCTCAGCTTGTAACACATAAAAAAGAAAAGTGGTTGTTACAACAATTTGTAATTTGCAATATACTACTATTACTAAATAAATAAATTATGAATAGTACATCATGATAATAATCGGTACTTAGTTCATTCTTTCACATGAAACTAATAAATAACTTGAGAATTTAATTTTCATTTTATTTGTCGATTAATGATTTAGAAATTATTTACTATGAAATTTCAATAACAAAAAAACTCAATTGTATGGAAAAGTGACTGTTAGTGTTTGTCTTAACAGATAAAAGGTAAAAAAAAAATATATGATAAAGAGATTAAAAAAGAACCATCAGATGAACATCATTTGGTTAAAAAAAATCAGTTAAAGTAAAGCAGACGAAAAACTTATTTAAAAGAGAAACTGAAACTCTAAAAAATTTGGGACGGGTATAAAACTCTATAATTTTATCTAAATATGTGTCAAGTTGTTGTTTTCCCCCCCTCACTGATGTAGAGTTTTTTTTTTATATAATGAGACAATCTTCAATGCTAATTTATTTCTTTGATCTCTCTCACTCTTAATTTTAGAAATTATTTGAATGTTGAGATATGGAGTTTTGAATGCTGATGAATGGTTGTCTATACATTGTTTTGGAAAGATTTTGATTTATTTTGGGAAGAGATGAACCATGTTTTTGATATCGGGAAGGTTTGTGATCACATAATTTCCTACTAATAGTAAATAATAATGGACTTTATCTTTTCAATAACTAACCATAATTAATAATAATAATACTTGAATTTTTTTTTAATTACTATAGTAATAACAAATATTTTTCTCACAAATAAAAAAAAATTGTTTCTTTATTTTTATTTTTTATAATGATAGTAATAACTAATATAATAAATAACTATAATTTAAATTTAAAATAATGATGATAAATACAAAAATAATTAATAATAATAATCCAAAATGAAAAAAAAATAAAAAAAATAATGATAATAGTTTTTTTTTACTCTTCTTGGACTAAAATAAAATAATGATTATATTTAAAAATGCCTTAAATAAAAATGAAAAATTAAAATTAAAATCACCTTTTTTATTTTTTTGACTTATTTACTTACTCATATTGATTATTTCCAAAAATAAAAATAGTATCCTTAAAATAGAATAATCTAAAAAGAACGAAATCTTTAAATATTTATTGTATATCAAATTAAATTAATATCCTAAAATGATGAAATGTTAAATGAAATTAAATAATAAAATATGAACACAATTTTTCCAATCTTTTTTTAATGATTTTTGGCTATTTTTTAAATAAAAAGTTAAAAAAACGATTTTTTTTATTTTTAAAAATGCCTATTTTATAAATACGAAAATTAATAATAAAAAATAAATAATGTAATTTTGTGATTTTTTTTGTAGTTTTAAAAATAGAAAAGTTAGAATTAAAGAAAAATAAATAAAAGAGAAAAAATAACTTAAAAGTGAGAAAGGTGGGATTTGAACTCATAACCTCTCACACTCATAACTCCTTATACATACTCTTCTACCGATTGTGCTATTTCATTCATTTGAAATAAAGTGGTACTAGAGAGCATATGAAAAGTGGTCAAAATTTGAGGTACGACAGCTGCCCCTATTTAATCAGCTTCAAACTGGGAGGATGATGACGTTGAGCCTTCATCTTCTCATGGTGGAAGATGATTAAATATAGAGAGAGACCCTAATTTTGACCACGTAGTCAGTAGATTCTGGGAATACACAATGATTGAACAATCTTTGATGCTCTAAAGGGATCAAGAACAACCTTTGATGGAACCTCAATAATACCCTAGTGATTAATTTCAGTCCATCCGAGTGAAATTTGCACACAATTCCTATAATCACCCAATCATGTTATTGAAATTTGGTAGGACTTTGACGATCCTCCGGTCGTTATTTGATAAAACCTTGGTAGAACCCCTAATAAAACTCATAATAAAACCCTTTGCAAAACTCTTGATGAAACCCCTGATACAACTTCTAATGGAACCTCTGATGATAAAACCCTAATGAAACCCTTTGACGAATTCCTGATGGAACCCCTTGATTAATCCCTGATGATCAGTTTCAACCTCTCCGGGTGAAATTTGCCTATGATCCCCTAATCATGTCACTGGAGTCGAGTAGGACTTTAGTGATATCACAATCACTCTGGATGAAACCCCTCTTGTGATATTCTGGTGAAACCCCTTGAGAAAGTTCTGGTAGACCCCATTGATGGAAACTTTTGATGAAACTTCGAATATAATCCCTAGATGAAACCCTTTATAAAACCATTTTGATGAAATCCCTTTATGAAACCCCTTAATAGAAATCTGGTGAAACCCCTTGATAGAACCCTTTGATGAAACTCTTGATAGAACTCCTTGCTAGAATCCTTCAGATAGAATTCTTAGATGAAACCTTTGATAAAACTTTTTAATGAAATCCCTTTATGAAACCCCCTGATAGAAATCTGGTGAAACCCTTTGATAGAACCCCTTGATGAAACTCCTGATAGAATCCTTTGATGAAACCCCTGATAAAATCCTTAGTGAAACCCACAGTGTAAACCTGGTGGAATCCTGGTGGAACCCCTTTTATAAAACCATGATGAAACCCTTAATACCTTTGATGAAACCTATTAATGAAACCCTTTTTGATCAATCTTAACCCCTCTAGGTGAAACTTGCATACGATTCCCGTGGTTATTCGATCATTTTACGGGAATCGGGTACTACTCTACTGATACCCCGATTACTCTGGATGAAACCCCTTGGTAAAATTCTGGAAGAACCCCTTGATGGAATCTTTCGATGACATTCTTGATAAACCCTTTTGGATAAAATCCATTGACAAAACCCTTTTGATAATCCCTTGATAAAGTTCTGGCAGAACCCTTTGATAGAAAACTCCGGTGAAACCCTTTGATAAATCTATGATGAAACCCCTTGATAATAACACTTTGTTGAAACTTCTTGGTAAAACCCTAGTGAACCCTCGGAGGATAATCTCTGATGAAAACCCCTTGATTGAACCCCTTTGATAAAACTCCTTTGATAAAATCCCTTGGTAGAACCCATTGATGAAAATCCTTTATACTTCTGATGAGACCCCTAATGGAAATCATGGTAAAGATTCTTTGATGAAACCCTTGGTGGAACCCCTTGATAAACCCCAGTGGAACCCTTTGATAAAACCCTGGTATATTTGATTGAACGCATCCCTTGTGTGGGTTAGGTTAATAACCTGGAGATGTGAGAGGTGAAGACCCGCTAAATAGTTGATAACGATCATTATGGATGACCGACTACCGGATAGATTCCCCTGAAGACTCACGGTGAGTGAGTTTGTTGGGAAAGTCCTTTATTGAAAAGGCTCTATGGAGATGGTTACTTATTGGGGAAGCCCAATAAGCATTCTTGCTTGGAAATTGTACCTGTATAGCTCGGGATTGAGAATTCAATCGTCCTCGATATAAGAACCAATGCTAAATAAATTATCATTGTTGTAAAACCCCGAGAGTAGTGATAGTGGTATAAGAACTAAAAGAAGTAACAACGGTAGAAGAACCGTAAACTGAAATGACAAACGGTATAAGAACCGTACAAATGAATTGACAAACAAGGTAAGAACCAAAATGATTGGATGACAACGGCGTAAAACCCAAAGTGAGTAAATGACAACGGTGTAAGAGCCAAAGTGATTGAGTGGAAATAGTGTAAGAACCAAAGTGAACAGTGGTGTAAGAACCAAAGTGACAATGGTAATAGAACTCTTATTGAGGATTTCTCTGAGAAGACGTGAATAAAAGGAGATTGATAAAAGAACTCGATGTCCCTAATGGGGAAGACTGGTGTCACGTAAGATGACTGTCTACTAGGGAATATGCTTCTAGGAGAGGTTCCCTGAGGAGCGCGGGTGTTGGAGAAATCCCTAAGAAATCCCTGCAAGGATCTGGTGAAGGAATTGTATACCATTAGGGCATACTAGGGACAATGCTGCTAAGTATTTTCTGCTTGGAGAATGAGTTCCAAGGATACTTGCGGGGGAATTGTCCTTAAGACTAACCCACTGGGTGTACAATGAAAAAGAGCTCGGGAGAAGCTTGGACTGAGATCTATCACCGATTTAGTTGGGGATTGATCCAGACTCTCACGACGAGTTCTAAGTCTCAGCCTATGTTATGTTATGCATGTTATGTATGCATGTTTAGAGTTTGTATGGCGTAATGCTCCACATTCATGGATATGCTACGCGTGATATGATGTATTAATGCGATGATTGATGCATGCAATGTATTATTCTTGGTCTGTGCCACTGAAGATTAGGCCATTTGTAGGTATTGAGTGCCAAGCAAGGTTGGGCTTTTGTGAGATGCCAATCAAAGTTGGGCTTTTATGATGAATGTCAAATGAGGTTGGGCTTTTAGGATATAGGTGCCAAGTAAGATTAGGCTTTTGTGTGGTGCCAAGTAAGATTGGGCATGCGTAGATGTTAGATTCATGATATGGGAATGTGCTATATGAATGAGATGAGATGAATGGTTTGACGCTAGAGCGTAGCGACATGACTAATGCATGACAATGATTTGAATGTTTCCACAAGTGCCCCTGTGGTGGGTTGTGGACTATTAGGGATTAGAGAGGTTGTTAGTGTAACCAAGATATTTTGTCAAAAGGTGGTAGGGTGTTACGCTAGCATGGCCTCCCGATACCCGTTTGAAACTTGACGATTGTTGATCTATGATAGATCTTGTACATGCATCTTGAAAGTATTGAGAGGGATTGTCCCATGCACTTGAGACGTCCTGCCGTAATATCAGCCTTGAAGAGATTTGTCTTTGACTAATCGACCTTTGGAATGATTTGCCCCTGATAAACTATTATTTTGAAGCAGTCTCTTTTGATCAAGCCTTGCGGCGTCTGCCCCAAATTGATAGAGCCTTTGAGGGTATCTCTTGAAAAGGAACTTGGATCCCATCATGCTGTAGTATGAATTTGATATGGAATGCCCCATTATATGGATCTCAAAAAGTATGTCCCTGATTATTAGTGTCTGGAGGAGTGTCCTGAGAAGGAACTTGGATCCCCCAATGTTACGATCTGACCTTTATATGAATTGCCCCAGTATTTGAATCCTTGAAAAGTACCCGGATTAAATCATTTTTTTGGAGTGATTGGCCTCATTATGCCCTTGAGTCGATATGCCCCAATATGTGAGTCTTGAGAGGTATGCCTCTGATTATGAGGGTTATGACTGTTATTTGACATAGGTGTCTGAAAGATTGAAATGTTTCGCCTCTAATCAGTAGGATCTTCAGATGATGTGCCCCGAGGATCATAAGGATTTCCCCCATAATTGAAAGGATCCTTAGGTGACTTACCCCTAGTCGGGAATGTCTTGAAGTAGTGTGCCCTTGATCAGACCATTGTTGATATTTCCTTGGTGCTAAGTATTGATTTGCGAAAAAATGTTCCTTTTTGAAAAGTAATTCTAACATCATGCTCATGCAGGTTTTTGAAATTGAAAATTGTTATGGACAATGGATATGGTGTATACATATGATATATAACCATGAGGTTGGCACAAATGGAGATGTGATAGAACAAGATGGTTAATAACAAACATTCAGAGTCAGTTTAACTATTTTGCCGAGTATGCTTTCATAGTGAACCTAGCTTCAATTAGGACTTTTGAATGTTATAATGTGGTCTGGTTCACGGTTTACAAAACAAAAGATATAAGGCTCAAATTTTAATTTTATCCCACCCCTTCTCCTTGATGATCTTCGTTCCTAAGTCCAATTAATTCAACGAATGCATTTAGTCCGCAAGAGAATTTTGATAATGATGATGGATGTAATAGTTCAAGCATTGATGAAATTCTTGAGGTGGCAGTCACCTGCTTTCACTTACAAGCTTGTTTCCTTTTTTTCCTTTCTTTGCTTTTTAATCCCTATTTTTGCATGGACCAATTCTTTTGAATTATGGTCCATCGGGATGCCCCTTTTGCCTAAGTCAGCTCCGTTTTAGTTTTTGACTTAGCGGCCCTTTTTTTAAACACGATGCCCTAACTTTTGCCTAAGTAAAAAAAAATTGGTTGTTTCCCTTTTTTTTTTATTTAGCGAGCTCTTTTTGGAATAATTCATGTGTTCTTTTTTTTTTACATTTTGAAAGTTGTGACTGCCGTGTTAGCTATTATGAGTTTTTTTATTTTCATTGCTTCCTCGATGTTGAATGGTGTAAGGAAGATGTTGCTTGAACCTCTTACTGATGTGATTATGGAGTGGTTCTCTTGAGACTAGAATGCATCATTGACTTAATTGAAACTACCCTGCCCCTGGTATATATTAAGGGTTTTTATGAATTGAAAAAGAAACACCAACTTCTGGCTCGAGGGGGTTGACTACGGATTAACTCCTTATTTCTCCAGTGTTTGGGAAGTGAAACAATGCCTTACATCATCAGCCAGGTCTTACTATTAAAAGCATACTCAGCAAATTCAGTTATTTATTACATCATTCTCCTCTTAAGTTTGTTAAGAGGTAAAAGTGAAATGGAAAATTTTGATTTTTTAGCAAGTGATGGCATAGAAGAGAGTGTAAACGAATGGATTGATTCAAAAATATGCATGCTCGTTTTATTAAAATTACTTTTCAAAGAGTACAAATTTTAAATACAAACAACCCTTAGCAAAAAAGAAATTACAACTAGCAATGATAAAGTCTATTGATTTCAGGGATGAGCTTCATTGTTGATCCACTGTCTTTTAGGGGATGCCTTTTTTGATGTCCTTGCACTTTGTTAAAGTAAGGGTAACCATTCACCAATGGGACTCCCTCTTTGAAAGTCAATTGTAGGTCTTGTACTTTGTGCTTACATTAGGCATTCTCGTCATGACTTATAGGATATAGACGAGGAGAAAGACCAAATGATTGTAGCTTTACTATGGCACTTCTGAGTAAGTCATGAGACATTGGTGTAGGATCCAGTTTCCTTCCAGGCTTCATTTGTTGTGATTGATGAGGCACATGAGGCTACTGCTGAAGAAGATATTGTTGCAGACCTTGTTGCGGTGGCATTATCCAGTGTTGTATTTGAGGCTCTAGGTAGGTCGTGACTTGCATGGCGAAGGGTTGCCTTCTCTCTTCAATGGTATTTTCCCTTATTGAGACGTCCTTCAAGTTTGTTCATGAGTATCAGGAAGTCTGCTAGCTGGATGATAGTTGGATAAGGGAGGAAGCAGAAAAGATATGCAAATATATGTGTATGTATGCAAATGCATGTGTATGCAAATATATATATATATATATATATTTTTTTTTTAATTTTAATTTTTGAAGGTATACTAAAAGTTTTTTTTTTAGATGTCATACAATTGTCACATTAGGGTAGTGACAGATAGGAGAACCCACACGAGTTTAGGGATAATGCCATATATAAGGACGCCTTTTTTTTAGAAGTATCCTTATTGATATGGATAAGGATCGACATGGGAAACCCAAACGATTTTGAGACATGTAAGATAATATGCAAGCATGACCTAGTTAAGGGTAGATTCCTTATGATATGTCAGATCTAGGCTTAGACTACCCAATCCCCTCACTTGTAGGATATAATGTTTTTGTAGGATGATAGCCCTAGAGTCATGGATTATACCCTTGTTTTACCATGAGAAGGAGCAAGCCTTCCTACGGTAATCCTTCGGGATAAGTCTCGTCTAGGAGGGACCTTAGTAACAACCTTTGCAGGTTGATAACATAAGGTCACCCTAAGTTAAGAGGGTTCTAGAAGAGGTCCCCAGAGTCATGGATCAAATTCAAAGTTTTATCACGAAGAAGTGCTGGCCTTCTCATGACAACCCTTTTGAATTGATCTATTCTGGGCGGAATCGTCATCAAAGACCCCACGGGATGAAAACCCCGGTGGCCGAGACAGGACGACCCCTTACTTAAGCTTATATTTTTTCTCAAGCTTGGGTTTTGGCTTCACACCTTTGAAAATCCCAATCAATATGATATGACAGGCATAATAATATATTAAATAATAAAGTGAATAAATAAATAAATAAACATAAATAAAGGAAAGCAAATACACATAGAAATAAACATAACCCTAAAACCCAAGGTTAGGATTGACTCTCTTTAGGGAAAGTATAAGAACTCCCCAGCAGAGTCGCCAGCTGTCGCGGCTGGAAAAATGACAGAGTCGCCACCATCCTTTATTCGTTCCTAAGGAACAGGGAAATAATGATAAAACCTATAAGTTAAAGGTGAGATACTGGGTTCCGAAGTCGGTTAAGTAAGGGGAAGGTGTTAGGCACCCCTTACCTCCATTGTACTCAATGGGATCCTCCTTTAGTTCGAGGGTTAGTGTGTTTATAAGGAAAGTTTGCTTTAATATTTATTAATTGTTTAATTATTTATTTATTTTACGAAAATATTTTATTATTATAGTAAGAGAATCCCTAAAAAATGTTTTTGATTACCATACTCGCTAGAGTCTTACAACTCTATGCCTACGTACCCTCAAGTTTATTGAAGGATCAGAGCCCTGTAGTTCGTCTAAAAAATATTTATTTGTTTGTTGTTTTTATCCCTTAAAAGTTCTCGCGCATCGGGGGCAGAGAAGTAATTGATTTTTGGAAAAAAAATGCCTCGATGCACTAGGGCAGAGGACTTATGATTTGAGGTGTGTTAGGTTGATTTTATCCCATGATTATTTGTGAAGATAATATTTAATTTATTTTAAGAAAATAAATGTTAGAATATTATATATAACCCTTATCCCGATTTTATCCCTGATTTTATCCCTTGAAAATCCCATACTTTTATCCCATATTTTTATCCCTTAAAATCCTAGGATTTTATCGCATACTTATCCCTAATTATTTATCCCAAATTTCTATCCCATAATTATCCAAAAAAACCCTATCAATTGACTATAAATTTTCATTATATTAATCCCTAATCAATTAAATATTTTCCCTTAATTATTTGAATAAAAATATAAACAAATCAAATTATAAAAATAAATAAAATATTGAAATATTGAAAATCCTAATTATTAACTTAATTACATTAATCTAATGTTAGTTAATTTAATAAACCAAACTATATATTAATTAACTAAAATAAATAAAAATAGGGGGAGAAAATGTTTGATTTGAAAGTGCCTCAGTACACAAAGGCAGAGAGGCCTTGAAGTTTTCACTATGTGAAATTTATTTTTATTATTGGTTAATTTGCAAAAAATGATGTGTTAATTTATTTAAGAAAATGAACTTCTAATAATATATATATATATATATATATATATATATATATATATATATATATATATATATATATATATATATAGAGAGAGAGAGAGAGAGAGAGAGAGAGAGAGTTTTAATCCAAAATATTAAAAAATTATCCATTATACCTGATTATTTATCCCTAATTAGGTTGGTCAACCCTAAATTACCCTTGAATTTAATTCCTTAATTATCCCCAAAAAATTCCACTTAATTAACCTTAATTTCCTAATTATTATTTATTAATTATATTTTCCTTTATTTTAATTACCTAATTATTAATTAAATAAATATTTTGTATTATTATTATTATTTGATGATTTACTGATAAATACAAAGAAATTCAAATTAACTTATTAGAAAAGAAGGGTGCTCACATTATAATGGAGACTATAAACTCAACAAGGCCTAAGAAATCTAACCCTAATAACCAGATAAAAACCAATAAACAAAAAAAGAAATAAATAATAGTATATTTTTTTATAAAATTATGAGGGGAGGCGCCTCTTACTTGCAGTAAGAATGGAGAAGAATTTTTCCAGGTCCTTTTAGAAACCAATAAGAAATCGATACATGGCATAGAATTTTTAAAAGAAAAAAAATAATAAACAACAAAGAGAGGACGTGAAACTTTACTCATCCCTCGAAACTCTCTCAATCTCTCATCAATGCCCCATGTTTTCTTCTCCCTTTCATAGATCAATTTTTTTTATTCCCATCTCTCAAAAATCATTAATTTAAACACTCAATCAAATTTAAAGATATCAAGAAAAGAACAATAGCAAAAAATAGAACCTGGTGGCGACGAATCCGGCCACAGAGAAACGATGAAAAACGACAGAGGGGCGTCGCGATTCTGCAACGGGGGTAGTATTCGTCGGTGCGAATGGTTTGTCGTCGGACTTGGTTATGCATCAGATCCGTAGTGGTGGTTTCTGGGTAGTCTCAGCTTGTAACACATAAAAAAGAAAAGTGGTTGTTACAACAATTTGTAATTTGCAATATACTACTATTACTAAATAAATAAATTATGAATAGTACATCATGATAATAATCGGTACTTAGTTCATTCTTTCACATGAAACTAATAAATAACTTGAGAATTTAATTTTCATTTTATTTGTCGATTAATGATTTAGAAATTATTTACTATGAAATTTCAATAACAAAAAAACTCAATTGTATGGAAAAGTGACTGTTAGTGTTTGTCTTAACAGATAAAAGGTAAAAAAAAATATATGATAAAGAGATTAAAAAAGAACCATCAGATGAACATCATTTGGTTAAAAAAAATCAGTTAAAGTAAAGCAGACGAAAAACTTATTTAAAAGAGAAACTGAAACTCTAAAAAATTTGGGACGGGTATAAAACTCTATAATTTTATCTAAATATGTGTCAAGTTGTTGTTTTCCCCCCCTCACTGATGTAGAGTTTTTTTTTTTATATAATGAGACAATCTTCAATGCTAATTTATTTCTTTGATCTCTCTCACTCTTAATTTTAGAAATTATTTGAATGTTGAGATATGGAGTTTTGAATGCTGATGAATGGTTGTCTATACATTGTTTTGGAAAGATTTTGATTTATTTTGGGAAGAGATGAACCATGTTTTTGATATCGGGAAGGTTTGTGATCACATAATTTCCTACTAATAGTAAATAATAATGGACTTTATCTTTTCAATAACTAACCATAATTAATAATAATAATACTTGAATTTTTTTTTAATTACTATAGTAATAACAAATATTTTTCTCACAAATAAAAAAAAATTGTTTCTTTATTTTTATTTTTTATAATGATAGCAATAACTAATATAATAAATAACTATAATTTAAATTTAAAATAATGATGATAAATACAAAAATAATTAATAATAATAATCCAAAATGAAAAAAAAAATAAATAAATAATGATAATAGTTTTTTTTTACTCTTCTTGGACTAAAATAAAATAATGATTATATTTAAAAATGCCTTAAATAAAAATGAAAAATTAAAATTAAAATCACCTTTTTTATTTTTTTGACTTATTTACTTACTCATATTGATTATTTCCAAAAATAAAAATAGTATCCTTAAAATAGAATAATCTAAAAAGAACGAAATCTTTAAATATTTATTGTATATCAAATTAAATTAATATCCTAAAATGATGAAATGTTAAATGAAATTAAATAATAAAATATGAACACAATTTTTCCAATCTTTTTTTAATGATTTTTGGCTATTTTTTAAATAAAAAGTTAAAAAAACGATTTTTTTTATTTTTAAAAATGCCTATTTTATAAATACGAAAATTAATAATAAAAAATAAATAATGTAATTTTGTGATTTTTTTTGTAGTTTTAAAAATAGAAAAGTTAGAATTAAAGAAAAATAAATAAAAGAGAAAAAATAACTTAAAAGTGAGAAAGGTGGGATTTGAACTCATAACCTCTCACACTCATAACTCCTTATACATACTCTTCTACCGATTGTGCTATTTCATTCATTTGAAATAAAGTGGTACTAGAGAGCATATGAAAAGTGGTCAAAATTTGAGGTACGACATATATAGTGTGTGCTAATTGACTTGTTGGGTTGCTTACTTGATTCATCTGTGCATATCTGCTTATGTATGCCTTTGAGCATCTATCATCATTACTTGTACATCATTTCATAATCATTGTTCATCATTTTGTAATATTTTGCTTAGTCCATGGAGGAGTCAAGCATAAGGCCATTGATTGGCAGTTGTTTCCTGTGATATGGTAGGAGATTAGTGTAAGTCCATTGATTGGCATCTGGTATCCTTGTTTCTTTGCTTTGTGAGACTAGTGTAAGTCCATTGATTGGCATCTGGTATCCCTGTTTCTCTTTGTTTTAGGAGATTGGTATAAGTCCATAGATTGGCATCTGGTATCCATCTTGTTGTTTGCTTATTGCATTGTTTCCTATTCCAAAGGAATCACTTGAATCATTTACATATGATCTCAAGAGGTGAACATCTAAGAAGTTTTATTTCCTCATCCTTCCATCTTTTGTTACTAAATCCCCATTTGCATGTTAACCCAGATTTGAAAACTATTGTGCAAACATCTTCATTTCTTTTCAAATTAGAAACCTAGGCCTTAAGCCTTTGACTTTGCAAACTTCATTTTTTCATAATACTTCTTTTGAATTGAATTCTAATCATACTTTGACCATCTTTTGTGAATAAATCCTAATTGATTAATTCCACTCATTCAATTGTTTTGTGGCTCCAGTCCATTTTCTTGATAAGTTTTCATACATTAGCCATAGGTTTGATTTATCCTGGTTGGTTGATGTTAATCTCACCTTTTTGTCCTTAGTGATTGAATTGTAAGACTTCCTTGCTTATTATATGGTTAACCCCTCACTAGCAAGTTGAAGCTGTTCTCACATGGTGGACTTGTGATTGTTTAGATTGAGTTTTCTCCCGTGGATAACGAAAGACCTTAGTGCTTTTGTTTAAAATTAATCCACCCATACCTTTTTGGAAATCTTTTAGCCGAACTACGGCGTTTTGATCCTTACCTTCCATGGAAAGGTACGTAGGCAACGGGCTCATCCGTTCAAACACAAAAAATAATAACTTGTACATTCTTTTCTCATCCCTTCAATCCATGTTTGCACAATAAATATTTCATAAACAAATAACGTTCCATACAACAAGTTGTGAAAAGGGCTCCCTAGGAGTACCTAGGACGTTTTGGGTGCCTAACACCTTCCCATTGCGTAATTAACCCCTTACCCAGATCTCTGATCTTTTCATTAGTTTTCTATGTGTAAAACTTCTTAGGCTTTTGTTCGCTTTTTTAGCCATTCCTTTGGATAAATAAAAGTGCGGTGGCGACTCGATTCTTTGAATGCTTTGCTTTTGGTTTAATCAATAAATCATAAAGTGACGAATACACCGCTACAGAAAAGTGGCGACTCTGCTGGGGAATAAATAATCCTTGGTGGTTTTGCCTACTTTTCACCCTTGTTGTATGATATTTGTTTATTTGTTATATGACATATTTTTGTACAATTTGGGATTACTGTATTGATTGTAATGATTGAATTGCTTGATATACAATTGCTGTTTGCTTGGTGATCTCTGTGAGATGAGTTCTATACCCGAACTCGAGTGCACCTTAGGATAGGAGAATGGCATAGTCTTGTCGACTTGTGTGGAGTATTCCTTAGCAAGTTGACTTGCGAGTCCATTCACTTGGTGGAGGTCACGTTGGATTAATAATGTCACACAAGTTATTTGTGGTTAGGCATTATTCTTTCAATCATGTGCCTTAGAAGCCAAGGACCTTAGTTTACCAAGCCCATCTTGGCCTATTTTTAGGACGTAGTGCGGAGGTCGTTCGGATGTAAGATCTGATCCGATTGTTACGCGATACTACACTCATAAGAGTCTCTCTTGAGAATATTTCTGGAATACGAGTATTCGTTCCTCCGATAATATTCGAAAGATGGGATGATGACTATGGGAACCTCTTGTAGAACATGTTCGGCAGGTTTAAACCCTAGTACACTCCCTTTGGGTGGTTCTTAACCGAGACTCCATGCTCGTGACTTTCAATAAACCCGTGATTCATGGTTGAGTCGTTCCAACATCCTTAATATCAATGGAACCTGGGTGTTGATAAGGTGAAAACCATAATCCACCAAAATGGATGATTGATATTAAGGATGATTGAGCCGGTTCATATATCGTTAATATCAGTGGAACTTGGGTGTTGATAAGGTGAAAACCATAATCCACCAAAATGGATGATTGATATTAAGGATGTTATGAGCTTTCCCATGACCTTTGTCTGGTGTGTTTTGCTTGATCCTTGAGTGTGATTGTTGCATTCATACATTCATCTGCATTCATGTCATCAGAGAAAAAGAAAATTTTCAAGGAACTTAAGGGGTTTATTTGCAAATTTTTCAGATATGGAAAGACCAAAGAGGCATACAAAGAAGTACAGCTTTAGACAGCCCGATGTGAAAGAGTTAAGGAATCTGACATCTTATGTATTAGATCCCTTGGGTTTCAATGCTCGTTATGGGAAGCTTCTGCCTCTGTTGACTACTCAGGTTGATGAAGGATTGATGGGTACTCTGGTTCAGTTCTATGATCCTCTGTATCACTGCTTCTCTTTTCCAGACTTTCAGTTGTTGCCTACCTTGGAGGAATATGCTTATCTTGTGGGTATTCCTATTCTGGATCAGGTGTCGTTCAGTGGCTTAGAGAGTATTCCGACTTCTCGAGAGATCGCAAACTTGTTGCACATAGATGAATCCCTTATTGAAGCGCATATGACCACCAAAGGTGGAATTTAGGGTCTTCCTTCTGATTTCCTCATCGCTCAAGCTACGGTTTATGGGAAGGCCATGAGTGAGGATGCGTTTGAGGCTTTATTTGTGCTGCTCATCTACGGACTGGTATTGTTCCCCAACATCGACAAATTTGTGGATGTGAACGCCATTAGGATCTTTTCTGTTCTTAATCCCGTTCCTACTCTGTTGGGTGATACCTATTTCTCTTTGCATCTGAGGAACGCAAAGGGTGGAGGAGCTATTGTGTGCTGTTTGCCTCTATTGTATAAGGGGTTTATTTCTCACTTACCGCAGACGGTTGCTTTCAAGTAGAACAAGGGATGTCTATGGTGGTCTACTGGACTTATGTCTCTCACTAATGATGATATCTCTTGGTATGATCGCGTGTATGATACAGTGCAGATTATTGATTATTGTGGTGAATTCCCTAATGTGCCCCTTCTTGGTACATGTGGTGGGATCAGCTACAACCCTATCTTAGCACGTCGTCAGCTTGGGTTCCCCCTAAAGGATAAACCTCATAACATTCTGTTAGAAGGTATGTTCTTTCAAGAGGGTAAAGATCCCCAAGGCCTGAAAGCCAGGATGGTTCGCGCTTGGCGCAAGATTCACAAGAAAGGTAGAAGTGAGTTGGGTCCGAAGAATTTCATAGCTTTGGAGCCGTATACTTCTTGGGTCAGACAGAGAGCCTCTGAGTATCTTATGCCTTATGATTATCCGAGACCTACACCTTTGGATGTGGCTGGGCCTTCAACCCTCCCTATCCAAGGCGTAGAGGAGTTGATAGAAGAAGACCTTTCACGTGCCTGGATCCGTGAAAGAGAAGAGTTGCTTCAACAGCTTAAGGAGAAAGACGCTCTGATCGAATTCCTCGAGCATCAGGTGATAGACGATCCGAATGATTCCTGGACTTCTCTGCTTCCTCAGTCTTCCAAATTCTGGAAGAGGAAGTATGATCGACTTGCTAAGGAGAAAGCGGATATGGAAGCAGCATACCAGAGAGAGATCAAGAGGCTTTGTGCATCTCGTCTTCCGGCATCTCGAGCTTCTAGGGATCCATAGGATGTTTATTTTCCTTTTCCCTTGTAATATGATTGACAATGCTGTACTTCTTTGTCTCAAATATATATGTTTGATGAGATATTTTCCATATGCGGTTAAATGTTTTAAATTTCAAAATTTGCAAATAGAACCCTGAAAGTTCCTTGAAATAAAAACAAAGCATATGCACAAGCATTGCATGCATCATTTTGCATAAGCAGGTGTTGTTCTGGTCTTCTTGTCTGTGGCCTAACTTTGTGCTCTTCATTTATTTTGAAGACAAGCTGAATCACCGGTACTACACCCGAGCTAATTCAGCAAGAGTGATGGATCAACTTGAACAAGAAAACCGTGAGCTGAAGCAAGAGGTTTCCAGACTGAGTGCTCTGATGGAGCAATTTCTAGCTGCACAGAATCAACCGTCTCCATCTCCTGCAACTCCTCCCCAGAAGACTGTTATATCAGAAGTGGTGTCTTCTACTGTGCCAGCTGCCAGTGCCCATTTCGTGCCAGCCATGCCAGCCGGGTTTCCGTGGGGTATGCCTCCTGGTTTCATGCCTGATATTCCAGCTCCTACATTTGCTTCCATGCCGGCGTCTAGCCCGATCCTTGCAATGCCTCCTCCTGTCGTGCATACCATTCCTAGGGTAGACGACACCATCTATCATTCTGAGCCGTCTGAGAGCCCATACGTTAATGAAAAGATGGATGCTATGAATGACCAATTCCTTGAACTCCGCAAGGAATTGAAGACCCTTAGAGGGAAAGATTTGTTCGGCAAGTCTGCTGCCGAATTATGCTTGGTTCCCGGTGTTAAGATACCCGTCAAATTCAAAGTCCCTGACTTTGAGAAGTATAAGGGGAACACCTGCCCTCTCAGCCACCTGGTTATGTATGCCAGGAAAATGTCTACTCAGACTGATAATGATCAACTACTGATTCATTATTTTCAGGATAGTTTGTCTGGTGCTGCTCTTCGGTGGTATATGAGCCTTGATAGTGCAAACATCCGTTCCTTCAATGATCTTGGCGAAGCTTTCGTCAAGCAATACAAATATGATGTTGATATGGCTCCTGACCGTGATCAACTCAGAGCAATGTCCCAGAAGGACAAAGAGACATTTAAAGAATACGCCCAGAGGTGGCGAGAGCAGGTAGCTCAGATTACTCCTCCGGTGGAAGAGAAGAAGATGACTAAGAGCTTTTTGAAGACTCTTAGTCCATTTTATTATGAGCGGATGGTCGCTAGTGCTCCCTCTGATTTCACCGAGATGGTGAATATGGGGATGCGATTGGAGGAAGGAGTCCGAGAAGGACGTTTGACTAAGGATAAAGGCTCTTCTAGCAAGCGGTATGTGTAACACCCTTCTAAAATACCCCAATAATTAATTAAAACAACCAAACATAAATCAGAGTATATATGCAATTTAAGGGTGTCACACTTGACACTTCACACCATGTTCCAAATTAACTCGTCATGCTCATTTATTCATCAAAATAAACATTTGCATAATTCGCAGCGGATAGAAATTAACAACATGCAAAACATGTAACACATTACATGTAAAATTATTCAACAACCAACTGAAAACAAGGTAAAACATCCCGTCCCGATGTTACATATACCAGAGCATGACCCACTAAGGAACTACACTAGACTCCAAGCACTAGCTTCTACTCAATCACTGCTCGTTACCTGAAACATAGTTGTAAGGGTGAGTTCCTCAATCGATATAATAAGCATTATAAAATATCATGTAATGCTAAGTAAATTAACACATTTCATCACCCTAATCATAACACATATTCAGCAACGGCAATATCAACTCATAATCATCATCATCATCATACTCAAATTCAACACAACCACAAAACACACGTATAATATTGGAATACATCCATTCATATTATACGCCATACATACATTATGCAATGAGACTCCATGCATGCGGTACCGACTATTCGTGAACATATAGTTCAACCTCACCGATCAAATCCAGATACGGCTACCAAGCTCACTAGTCCCACTCATTTGAGACCTAGTGACTCACTCACTAATTCCTCACCATGGGAATTAGCTACCACCCCAAGGGCTATGATATGCACGCTAATCACCTAGCATGCAATCATCAACAACAATCCACAATGATTCACTCACTAATTCCTCACCATGGGAATTAGCTACCACCATAAAGGCCACAATATGCAAGCTAAATCACTTAGTCATGCTAACATCAACAATCATCCACAATGGACATATGCCCACACTCTAAGCCATAAACAGTCCATTCACAATTGCATACATAACAGATACATCCACCGCATTATGCATACAATCATACATCATCAACATATTTATCACATAATCATATCATGCCACATAATCAATCACAGTATTAGCACGCTCTACTAATACCCCTACTGCTCAAAACAACGGGAAATAATCCCTATTATATCATACGCCAATATAGGCCAAACATCAAACACGTTCACAATATTTAATTATCAATTTTCCACTTTTCCAACAGTGTTAACCGGTTAACGCCCTGGGTTAACCGGTTAACGCAAACAGAACACGCTTTCTGGCAATTCCCAACAGTGTTAACCGGTTAACGCCCTGGGTTAATCGGTTAACGCAAGACAAACAGCAATATTTCACAATTCATAACAGTGTTAACCGGTTAACACCCTGGGTTAACCGGTTAACGCAAGACAGAAAGCTGTTCCTGCGCTAACACGAAGCAGAATGCAGAATTCTCCGCATTTTCCGCCGTTGGAGGACTTCCGGACCTCCGATTCCAATTCCGTAAAAAGCTATACGTTCGGAAAATCACGACTCACACAAACACAGATTCAATTACAGCTTTAACACAAGTTATCCAACACAATTTTTCAGCTTTCAACATCCCAATTAGGGTCAAATCAATGGCTTATTACTACCCATCACATGTTAACCTATAATACCCATTAAACGACGATAAACCCCCCTTACCTGAGTTAATCCGGCAACCTTTAGCTTCAAGCTTTTCCCTTCTTCGACCTTCTTCCTCTTGCTCTGCCTCTTTGCCCTTTTTCCTCTTTTCCAATCGCTTCTCTGTTTTCACGTGAAAACCTTTTTACCAAAAATGGAACTCTTTTTCTTATTTCCAACTTATATATATATATATTCCAATAATAATCCAATAATAATATTCCAATTATTCAATTAAATTAATAAATATATTATTAACTTAAATTAAATAATTATCTTATTTTATCGGGGTGTTACAACTCTCCCCCACTAAAAGAGTTTTCGTCCTCAAAAACATACCTCAAGCGAATAACTCCGGATAAGACTCCTTCATCTGACCCTCAAGTTCCCAAGTCACATTGCCACCTGCTGGTCCTCCCCAAGCTACCTTTACCAAAGCAATCTCTTTACCCCGCAACTGCTTCAACTCTCGATCCTCTATCCTCATAGGTGATGTTTCAACAGTCAGGTTATCTCTCACCTGGACATCATCTACTTGGACCACATGCGACGGATCAGGAATGTACCTCCTCAACTGAGACACATGAAAAACCTCATGCAAATTCGCAAGTGACGGCGGTAAAGCGATACGATAGGCTACCTCCCCTATCCTCTCCAAAATCTGATAAGGACCAATAAATCGAGGTGTCAACTTCTTCGACTTCAAAGCTCGACCAACCCCAGTTATCGGAGTAACACGAAGAAACACATGATCTCCCTCTTGAAACTCAAGTGACTTCCTTCTCTTGTCGTGATAACTCTTCTGACGACTCTGAGCAATCCTCATCTTCTCCTGAATCATCTTAATCTTTTCCGTAGTTTGTTGAACAATCTCCGGTCCAACCACAACACTCTCACCGGACTCATACCAACATAAAGGTGTCCGACATCTCCTACCATACAAAGCTTCAAACGGTGCCATACCAATGCTCGAATGAAAACTATTGTTGTAGGTAAACTCAATCAAAGGTAAATAACAATCCCAAGCACCTCCCTTTTCCAAAACACAATCCCTCAAAAGATCCTCCAGTGACTGAATCGTCCTCTCAGTCTGACCATCAGTCTGCGGATGATATGCAGAACTCAATCTCAGCTTAGTTCCCAAAGCCCTCTGTAAACCTTCCCAGAACTTCGATGTAAATCTAGGATCTCTGTCCGAAACAATACTCGACGGAATACCATGCAAACTTACAATTTTCTCAATATACAACTCAGCTAATCTCTCTAACGGATAATCCATTCTGATCGGAATGAAATGAGCCAATTTTGTCAATCTGTCCACAATCACCCAAATAGCTTCAAAATTCTTACTTGTCCTCGGTAAACCAGAAACAAAATCCATACTAATACTATCCCACTTCCACTCTGGAATAGCCAACGGTTGCATTAGCCCAGACGGCTTCTGATGCTCAATCTTTGACTTCTGACAAGTCAAACAAGAATAAACAAAACTCGCAATTTCTCTTTTCATTCCCGGCCACCAAAATAACTTTTTTAAATCATGATACATCTTCGTAGCTCCAGGATGAATACTCAAGCCACTACGATGTCCTTCCTCAAGAATACTCTTCTTAAGTTCGGTAACATTCGGAATACACACCCGATTACCAAATTTCAAAACACCATTCTCATCAATTTTGAATTCACCACCTTGACCTTGATTCACTAGAGTCAACTTATCAACCAAAAGCACATCGGATTTCTGACCCTCTCTAATCTCATCCAGAATACCACTCGTTAATTTCAACATTCCCAATTTAACACTATTGTGAGTACTCTCACACACCAAACTCAAGTCTCTAAACTGCTCAATTAAATCCAATTCCTTAACCATTAACATAGACATATGCAATGATTTCTGACTCAATGCATCAGCCACTACGTTTGCTTTACCCGGATGGTAATTCAAACCAAAGTCATAATCCTTCAGAAACTCTAACCATCTCCTCTGTCTCATATTCAGCTCTTTCTGATCAAACAAATACTTTAAACTTTTATGGTCACTGAAAACCTCAAATCTTGACCCGTACAAGTAATGCCTCCATAACTTCAGAACAAATACCACAGCTGCCAACTCTAAATCGTGTGTCGGATAGTTCCTCTCATGAACCTTCAGTTGTCTCGAAGCATAACCTACAACCTGCTTATTCTGCATCAAAACACCACCTAAACCCAACAATGAAGCATCACAGTAAACCTCAAATAGTTCTGACGGACTTGGTAATATCAGAATAGGAGCAGTAGTTAACCTTCTCTTTAACTCTTGGAAACCTTCTTCACATTTTGAATCCCAAACAAACGCTTGCCCCTTTCTAGTCAACATCGTCAACGGTAACGCCAACTTAGAAAATCCCTCAATGAATTTCCTATAATAACCTGCAAGTCCAAGAAAACTCCTTTATCTCAGAAACTGACTTCGGAGTTTCCCACTTAGATACCGCTTCTATCTTAGAAGGATCAACAACAATACCACCTCTTGAAATCACATGACCAAGAAAACTAACCTCTTCTAACCAAAATTCACACTTAGACAATTTAGCAAATAACTTCTTTTCTCGTAGAACTCCTAAAACCATTCTCAAATGTTCAGCATGCTCTTCTTCAGATTTCGAATACACCAAAATATCGTCAATAAACACCACAACAAACTTGTCTAGGTAAGAATGGAAAATCCTATTCATATACTCCATAAATACTCCAGGCGCATTAGTCACACCAAAAGGCATTACAGAATACTCATAATGTCCATACCTTGTTCTGAAAGCAGTCTTCTGAATATCCTCAGTTTTCACACGTATCTGATGATACCCCGATCTCAAATCTATTTTGCTGAACACACTCGCACCAACCAACTGATCCATCAAATCATCAATCTTCGGCAAAGGATACCGATTCTTGATCGTCACTTTATTCAGTTGCCTGTAGTCCACACACAACCTCATAGTACCTTCTTTCTTCTTAACCAATAACACTGGTGTGCCCCACGGTGACACACTCGGACGAATAAATTTCTTATCCAACAGATCTTCCAGCTGACTCTTCAATTCAGTTAACTCAACAGCAGACATACGGTACGCAGTCATCGATATCGGCCTAGTACCAGGTACCAAATCAATCGAGAACTCAACTTCACGCTCTGGCGGCAATTCATTCACTTCTTCAGGAAACACATCAGGAAAATCACACACCACGGCTAGATCGCAAATCACCAGTTTATCTTTAGCCTCCAAAGTCGCTAACAGCATAAACAACTCTGCCCCATCTGCTACTGCCTCATTCACCTGCTTTGCTGATAGAAACAAACTCTTTCCTTCCTCAATCTCAGGAAAGATCACAGTCTTATCAAAACAGTTGATATAAACTCGGTTAAACACCAACCAGTTCATACCCAGGATAACATCAATCTGTACTAGTGGAAGACACACGAGGTCCATCCCAAAGTCTCTACCAAAAATACTCAAAGGACAATTTAAACAAACTGAAGTAGTAGTCACTGAACCCTTCGCAGGAGTATCAATCACCATACTACCATGCATCTCAGATATCTCTAATTTAAGTTTCACAGCACAATCCAAAGATATAAAGGAATGAGTCGCACCTGTGTCAATAATAGCTACAAGAGGAAAGCCATTAATATAACACGTACCTCGGATCAAACGATCATCTGCAGAAGTCTCAGAACCCGATAAAGCAAAGACCTTGCCTCCCGACTGGTTCTCTTTCTTCGGCTTAGGACACTGTGGGCTAATATGACCCACCTCTCCACAGTTGAAACAAGTCACAGTCTTCAACCGGCACTCTGCAGCCAAGTGACCACCTTTTCCACACTTGAAACACTTCTTCTCATTACTGGTACACTCATGGATACGATGTCCAGCCTGACCACATCTGAAACACTTAGCAGGGGCACTGGAGTCTCCCCCACTAGGTCTCCTCATCCCACTCTGCCTCTGGAAACCTTTGCCAGCTGCATACGGTTTCCCATGATCATTCTGATTCTTGCCTTTCCTATCAACCCTCTGCTGATAGCTCTCCGCTCTGGCCTTGGTATCCTGTTCAAAAATCCTGCAACAGTCAACCAAATCAGAAAACACTCTAATCCGCTGATACCCAATAGCCTGCTTGATCTCGGGACGTAACCCGTTCTCAAACTTCACACATTTTGAAAATTCCCTAGTGGCCTCATCATAGGGAGTGTAATACTTCGACAGCTCTGTGAACTTAGCAGCATACTCAGTAACAGACCGGTTGCCCTGCTTCAATTCTAAGAACTCTATCTCTTTCTTTCCTCTGACATCCTCTGGAAAGTAATTCCTCAGGAATCTCTCCCTGAACACCGCCCAAGTGATCTCAGCATTCCCAGCAGCTTCCAACTCAGTGCGGGCAGCAACCCACCAATCATCTGCTTCTTCTGACAGCATATGCGTACCGAACCTGACCTTCTGGTTATCGGCACACTCAGTCACTCGGAAGATCCTCTCGATCTGCTTCAACCACTTCTGAGCACCATCTGGATCGTATGCTCCCTTGAACATTGGAGGATTGTTCTTCTGGAACTCACTCAGTTGACGAGCAGCTCCCATTCCCACAACATTCGGATTCCCTCCAAGTACTCCAGCTAGCATACCCAGAGCCTCAGCAATCGCAGCATCGTCTCTACCTCTTCCAGCCATCTCTATTCTGAAAACCCAACAGCATAAACAATAAGTACGGATAGGGTTACACAACACCTATCACATACAGGGAAACAGAATAATTATGACTCGACTCGACCGACTATGCTCTGATACCACTAATGTAACACCCTTCTAAAATACCCCAATAATTAATTAAAACAACCAAACATAAATCAGAGTATATATGCAATTTAAGGGTGTCACACTTTACACTTCACACCATGTTCCAAATTAACTCGTCATGCTCATTTATTCATCAAAATAAACATTTGCATAATTCGCAGCGGATAGAAATTAACAACATGCAAAACATGTAACACATTACATGTAAAATTATTCAACAACCAACTGAAAACAAGGTAAAACATCCCGTCCTGATGTTACATATACCAGAGCATGACCCACTAAGGAACTACACTAGACTCCAAGCACTATCTTCTACTCAATCACTGCTCGTTACCTGAAACATAGTTGTAAGGGTGAGTTCCTCAATCGATATAATAAGCATTATAAAATATCATGTAATGCTAAGTAAATTAATACATTTCATCACCCTAATCATAACACATATTCAGCAACGGCAATATCAACTCATAATCATCATCATCATCATACTCAAATTCAACACAACCACAAAACACACGTATAATATTGGAATACATCCATTCATATTATACGCCATACATACATTATGCAATGAGACTCCATGCATGCGGTACCGACTATTCGTGAACATATAGTTCAACCTCACCGATCAAATCCAGATACGGCTACCAAGCTCACTAGTCCCACTCATTTGAGACCTAGTGACTCACTCACTAATTCCTCACCATGGGAATTAGCTACCACCCCAAGGGCTATGATATGCACGCTAATCACCTAGCATGCAAACATCAAGAACAATCCACAATGATTCACTCACTAATTCCTCACCATGGGAATTAGCTACCACCATAAAGGCCACAATATGCAAGCTAAATCACTTAGTCATGCAAACATCAACAATCATCCACAATGGACATATGCTCACACTCTAAGCCATAAACAGTCCATTCACAATTGCATACATAACAGATACATCCACAACATTATGCATACAATCATACATCATCAACATATTTATCACATAATCATATCATGCCACATAATCAATCACAGTATTAGCACACTCTACTAATACCCCTACTGCTCAAAACAACGGGAAATAATCCCTATTATATCATACGCCAATATAGGTCAAACATCAAACACGTTCACAATATTTAATTATCAATTTTCCACTTTTCCAACAGTGTTAACCGGTTAACGCCTTGGGTTAACCGGTTAACGCAAACAGAACATGCTTCCTGGCAATTCCCAACAGTGTTAACCGATTAACGCCCTGGGTTAACCGGTTAACGCAAGACAAACAGCAATATTTCACAATTCATAACAGTGTTAACCGGTTAACACCCTGGGTTAACCGGTTAACGCAAGACAGAAAGCTGTTCCTGCGCTAACACGAAGCAGAATGCAGAATTCTCCGCATTTTCCGCCGTTGGAGGACTTCCGGACCTCCGATTCCAATTCCGTAAAAAGCTATACGTTCGGAAAATCACGACTCACACAAACACAGATTCAATTACAGCTTTAACACAAGTTATCCAACACAATTTTTCAGCTTTCAACATCCCAATTAGGGTCAAATCAATGGCTTATTACTACCCATTACATGTTAACCTATAATACCCATTAAACGACGATAAACCCCCCTTACCTGAGTTAATCCGGCAACCTTTAGCTTCAAGCTTTTCCCTTCTTCGACCTTCTTCCTCTTGCTCTGCCTCTTTGCCCTTTTTCCTCTTTTCCAATCGCTTCTCTGTTTTCACGTGAAAACCTTTTTACCAAAAATGGAACTCTTTTTCTTATTTCCAACTTATATATATATTCCAATAATAATCCAATAATAATATTCCAATTATTCAATTAAATTAATAAATATATTATTAACTTAAATTAAATAATTATCTTATTTTATCGGGGTGTTACAGTATGGGGCGTTTGCTAAGAAGAAAGATGGGGAGGCACATGTTGTGCAATCCCATGCTAAACCTAGAAGATCCTCTGCCAGGAGGAAGCCTGTGCATCATGCCAGCAGTCAGCATCAGGTGGCTCACATAGCACCTGTCTTCAGAGACAACAACAATCAGCATAATCAGCAACAACCTCAGTATCAACAACAACATCGCCCACAGCAACAGGCTTACTAGCCTCGTGGCAACAATAATCAGGCCAATTTGAATTATGATAGGAAGAAGATCACTTTTGATCCTATTCCTATGTCATATGCTGAGCTATATCCCTCTTTAATAGACCGGAAACTGATTACCACGAGGGATCCTCCGGTTGTACCTGCTAACCTGCAGTTGTGGTACAAACCTGACCAACATTGTGTTTATCATTCCAGTGCTCCGGGTCACAATATAGAAAACTGCTATCCGTTGAAGACTAAGGTTCAAGACCTTATGAGATGCGGCATTCTGAGCTTTGAGGACTCAGGCCCCAATGTTACGAAGAACCCATTGCCCGAGCATGGGAAGTCGGTTAACATGGTCTAGGGTTGCCCTGGTAAATATAAAGTCAAATATGTAAGCCATATTCGACAATCATTGGTTGAGTTGCACCGATTGCTGTGTCAGTACAGTCATATGGAACATGACCATGACAAATGTCGTATCTACTCTGTCAATCGTCTGGGTTGTCGCCAGGTGCGAAGAGAGCTGCAAGAGCTGTTGGATGAGGGGACTATTGAAATTCTTCAGAACAGAAATGTTGATGAAGATGAGCCAGAGGTGAATGTGATTTCCCCTGTGTTCAAGATTCCTGAGCCTGTTGTCATTCGTTATGATGGCAGCAAGCAGAAAGCATCTCCCTCTTTGGTGATTAAGCCTGCAGGCGCTGTGCCTTATGCTTCAGATAGAGCAATTCCCTTCCGCTATAATCCAGTTGCTGTTGAGGATGGGAAAGAGGTGTCGTTGCCTTCAACCTCGGTGGTAAATATTGTTGATGTGAGCGGGTTGACCCGTAGTGGTCGTGTGTTTTCTGCACCCCCGAAGCCTCACGTTGTTTCTGATTCTTCTGAGCGTCCAGTTGGGACTGCAGTGAATGTTCCGAATCCGGCACCTGTTGCCAAACCCTCCTCTGTACAAAAGACTCCTATTTCTTCCGTTGGCCCTAGTGGCGTTGTGAATGAAGAATGTGATGAGATGCTAAGGCTCATCAAGAAGAGTGAGTACAATGTTGTAGACCAGCTTCTACAAACGCCGTCCAAGATCTCCGTGCTATCTTTGCTTCTGAATTCAGAACCCCATAGGGAGGCTCTGCAGAAAGTATTGGACCTGGCTTATGTCGATCATGATGTCACGATTGAACAGTTTGACAGTATTGTTGCAAACATCACTGCTTGCAACACTTTGAGTTTCTGTGACGCTGATCTCCCTGAGGAGGGAAGAGACCACAACATGGCTTTACATATTTCCATGAATTGCAAGACTGACGCCATGTCCAACGTGCTGGTGGACACTGGGTCATCCCTAAATGTATTGCCGAAGACCACTCTTTCGAGATTGTCATATCAAGGGCCTCCCATGAGGCAGAGTGGTGTTGTTGTGAAAGCTTTCGATGGGTCGCGTAAGACCGTGATTGGGGAAGTTGATCTCCCAATCAAGATTGGACCAAGTGATTTCCAAGTTACCTTCCAGGTTATGGATATCCACCCATCTTATAGTTGTCTTCTTGGTAGACCATGGATTCACGAGGCTGGCGCCGTGACATCCACCCTACACCAGAAGCTGAAATTCGTTAAGAATAAGAAATTGGTCGTGGTAGGGGGAGAAAAGGCTCTCCTGGTTAGCCACCTGTCTTCTTTCTCATATATTGATGTTGAGGATGAAGTTGGAACGCCTTTCCAAGCTTTATCTATTGCTGAGCCAATTGAGAAGAAGTCTCCTTCATTTACTTCCTATCGTGATGCGAAACTGGGCATTGAATGTGGTGCAGTTGCTGGTTTGGGGAAGATGATTGAGCTTGAAGATAATAAGTCCCGGGCTGGCATTGGCTATTCGTCTGGGGTCTTTAATGAGAAAGGGTTGTTCAAGAGTGGAGGTTTTATCCATGCTGATCAAGCCGAAGAAGCTGCTGCTATTCTGGAAGAGGATGCAGAGGATACTGGCAACTTTATTATCCCTGGCGGGATCTGCCATAATTGGGTCGCTGTGGATGTTCCTACGGTCATTCATAAGTCAGCATAATTTGTTCACTCTGTTTAAAAACCCTTCTCCCATGCCAAAAGGAGAAGTGATGACATTGTTGGCGTCATATATACAATGATATTTCATTCAATTAATTCATGTTTAAACATTTGTTTTTCCATTTGTTTTCACTTTTTGCTTTTTGCATGAAATTGGTGATCACAAAAAACCCTAAAAACAAGAATAAAAGCAATCTTTTCATCTGCATAATGGTTTGTTTGTTTAAATTCTAAAGTTTTTTATTATCCAAAATCATTATGCAGGTTGATTCTAAAACCCATTGAACATAATGATCCAACGCCATCTCCCAATTTTGAATTCCCTGTATTCGTGGCAGAGGAAGATGATGTTGAAGGGATTCCTGATGAGATTACCCGTCTCCTTGAGCACGAGAAGAAGATCATTCAGCCGCATCTCAAAGATTTGGAAACAGTCAACTTGGGGTCTGAAGACTGTGTTCGATTGGTGAAGATTGGGGAACTTCTTGAAGAGTCTGTCAAGAAGGGGTTGATCAGTTTGCTACGAGAATATTCGGATATCTTTGCTTGGTCGTATAAAGACATGCCGGGTTTAGATACGGATATTGTGCAACATTTCCTGCCTTTGAAGCCTGAGTGCGTGCCTGTGAAGCAGAAACTCAGAAGAACTCATCCAGATATGGCAGTGAAAATCAAAGAGGAAGTTCAGAAGCAAGTTGATGCGGGGTTTCTGGTGACTTCTACATATCCTCAATGGGTGGCCAACATTGTGCATGTGCCTAAGAAAGAAGGAAAAGTCCGTATGTGTGTTGATTACAGAGATTTGAATAAAGCCAGTCCGAAAGATGATTTTCCTCTACCACACATTGATATGTTGGTAGACAATACAGCTAAATTCAAAGTCTTTTCCTTTATGGACGGATTTTCCGGATATAATCAAATCAAGATGGCACCCGAGGATATGGAGAAGACAACATTCATCACACCATGGGGAACATTCTGTTATCGAGTGATGCCCTTCGGTTTGAAGAACGCCGGAGCCACGTATCAACGTGCTATGACTACTTTGTTTCATGATATGATGCACAAGGAGATAGAGGTCTATGTCGATGATATGATTGCTAAGTCCCGAATGGAAGTTGAGCATGTTGAACATTTGTTGATGCTTTTTCAGCGTTTGAGGAAGTTTAGGCTTCGTCTGAATCCGAACAAATGTACATTTGGAGTCCGTTCTGGCAAATTGTTGGGCTTCATAGTCAGCGAAAGAGGTATTGAGGTTGATCCTGCAAAGGTCAAAGAAATACAAGAAATGCTTGCGCCCAAAACTGAAAAGCAAGTCCGAGGTTTTCTTGGCCGCTTGAATTATATTTCCAGATATATATCCCACATGACTGCCACATGTGCGCCGATATTCAAGCTCCTCCGGAAAGATCAGTCTCTTGATTGGACCGAGGATTGCCAGAAAGCTTTCGACAGTATCAAAGAGTATCTGTCTGAACCTCCGATCTTGTCTCCACCTGTAGAAGGAAGACCTCTGATCATGTATTTGACTGTTCTTGAAGTCTCCATGGGTTGTGTCCTTGGTCAGCAAGACGAGTTTGGAAAGAAAGAATCTGCTATCTACTACCTCAGTAAGAAGTTTACTGATTGTGAGTCTCGATACTCAATGCTTGAGAAGACGTGTTGTGCTTTGGCTTGGGCTGCTAAGCGCTTACGCCAGTACATGATAAATCATACAACTTGGTTGATATCTAGAATGGATCCAATCAAGTATATCTTCGAGAAGCCTGCT
This sequence comes from Lathyrus oleraceus, assembly GCF_024323335.1. NCBI lineage: Eukaryota > Viridiplantae > Streptophyta > Magnoliopsida > Fabales > Fabaceae > Lathyrus > Lathyrus oleraceus. The sequence goes on along the minus strand of NC_066580.1, from coordinate 56,326,857 downwards.
TTAACTGGGAGGATTGCCCATTGGCAGATGTTGTTATCTGAGTATGATATCGAGTATCGAGCTCAGAAAGTTATCAAAGGTAGTATCTTGGCTGACCATTTGGCCCATCAGCCGATTGAAGATCATCAGTCTGTTCAGTACGACTTCCCAGACGAGGAGATTCTGTATTTGAAAATGAAAGATTGTGATGAGCCTACACTTGATGAAGGTCCGGAACCTGGTTCCAGATGGACGATGGTGTTTGATGGCGCTGTAAATCAGTACGGGAATGGAATTGGGGCAGTAATCGTTACTCCTCATGGCACACATATTCCATTTACAGCAAGGCTAACTTTCAAATGCATGAATAACATGGCTGAGTACGAAGCCTGCATTATGGGATTGGAAGAATGCATTGATCTAAGGATCAAGCATCTCGATGTGTATGGTGATTCGGCCCTGGTTGTCAATCAGATCAAGGGAGAGTGGGAGACGAATCAACCTGGTCTCATCCCGTACAGAGATTATGCAAGGAGGATTTCAACGTTCTTTACTGAAGTTGACTTCCATCATATTCCTCGAGAGGATAATCGGATGGCAGATGCGCTTGCTACGCTCGCTTCGATGATTGTGGTCAAATATTGGAATGAAGTCCCCAATATTACTGTGATGCGCTTGGACAGACCAGCTCATGTGTTTGCAGTGGAAGAAGCAAATGATAACAAGCCTTGGTATTATGATATCAAGAATTTCCTCCAGAACCAGGTCTACCCACCTGGGGCATTTGTGAAAGATAGGAAAACTTTGAGAAGGTTGTCAGATAGTTTCTACCTCAGTGGTGAAGTGCTGTATAAGAGAAATTATGACATGGTGTTGCTCAGATGCGTGGATAGACACGAAGCAAACCTGTTGATGACTGAGGTCCATGAGGGTTCATTTGGTACTGATTCTAATGGACATGCCATGGCAAGAAAGATGCTGAGAGCAGGCTACTATTGGCTGACAATGGAGTCTGACTGTTGCAAGTATGTGAGGAAATGCCACAAGTGTCAGATTTACGCGGATAAGATTCATATTCCTCCGACACTTCTGAATGTGATTTCATCACCATGGCCTTTCTCCATGTGGGGAATTGACATGATCCGCATGATTGAGCCGAAAGCGTCCAATGGACACAGGTTTATTCTCGTAGCAATTGATTACTTCACCAAATGGGTTGAAGCCGCTTCGTATACGAATGTGACCAGGCAGGTGGTCGTAAAGTTTATCAAGAATCAGCTTATTTGTCGTTATGGTGTGCCAGATAAGATCATTACTGATAATGGATCTAATCTGAACAATAAGATGATGGAAGAGTTGTGCGCTGAGTTCAAGATTGCACACCATAATTCCTCTCCCTACAGACCCAAGATGAATGGGGCTGTTGAAGCTGCTAATAAGAATATCAAGAAGATTATCCAGAAGATGACAGTTACGTACAAAGATTGGCATGAGATGCTGCCATTTTCTTTGCATGGATATCGTACATCTGTCCGCACTTCAACAGGGGCAACCCCTTTCTCTCTTGTTTACGGCATGGAGGTTGTGCTCCCAGTAGAGGTGGAGATCCCATCAATGAGAGTCTTGATGGAAGCCAAGTTGACTGATGCTGAATGGATTCAGAGTCGTTATGATCAACTGAATTTGATTGAAGAAAAGCGATTGACCGCCATGTGCCATGGTCAGTTATATCAGCAGAGAATGAAGAAAGCATTCGATAAGAAGGTTAAACCTCGTGTGTTCCGAGAAGGTGACCTCGTGCTCAAGAAAGTCTTGTCTTTCGCGCCCGATTCCAGGGGCAAGTGGACTCCAAACTATGAAGGTCCATATGTTGTTAGGAGAGCCTTTTCAGGCGGTGCTTTGATGCTTACAACAATGGATGGGGAGGATTTCACTCGTCCTGTGGATTCAGATGCAGTCAAGAAATACTTTGCCTAAAAAGAAAAACAGAACAACTCGCTAAGTTGAAAACCCGAAAGGGCGGCTTAGGCAAAAATAAGCGTCTCGGTGGAAAACCCAAAAGGGCGATCCAGGCAAAAGTTAGAGACATGAAAAAAAAAATATTTACATCCCGCTAGATTGAGTACCTCACCCTGGGGCAATCTAGGCAAAAATTAGGGATTTGGCAAGTAATTGCATCCTTACAAGACTTTCTGTTCCACAGCTGTCTTTTCGTCAGAGATTCTTGATTTGTTGTCAACTGAAGCTTCGAATACATCGGATTCAAATTGGTAGAGAAATGGTCATTATGTTCAATGTAGCCCTCTTCCAATATATATCACTGATTTCAAATTTGTACAGATCTATGGAGTCTTGCCATTCGCAGGCTACCATTCCATCAAATAAATTTAAGCTTTTACCCAATTATTTGCACTCTTATTTGTTTCAATTCAACAAATGTTTTGCATGTTTTAATTGATAAAATGTCATTGTTTAAACAAATAAATTTTTCAAAAGAATTTGTTTTTAAACAAAGTGAACATTCACGATGATAAAAGGATACTTAAGAATTTCTTAGTGCTCTCCCAAGGGTGGCATGATTTCCAACAGGGTAAGACATTTGTTCATATTCCTAGCATGGTTGTATCCTCTTTCTCCAGATTGTTGTTGGGGTTGTTCCCCAAGCAGAGCGTCTGTTGAGATTTTGTTCCCTAAGCAGAGTGTTTGTTGAGAACTTCACAATCCTCTCCAACCATATTTCCTCCCCAGCATGGGTACTTTCCTTTTGGAAGATTCGATAGTTGGTGGGTTGACATCCCGGTACTTCGTCTTTTTCCCCAGTAAAGTTGCCGGCAGAGTTGTTGGTATGATATACTCCATTTATGCTATTTCCCCATCAGAGAGGATGTTGAGGTTTTCCTCTTTTCCCTCCAGCAGAGCAGTGATTATTTCCTCCTCAGCGATTGGTGGTTTATTCTTGGAAGGTGTAGCATTTGGTGGTTGATCCCCAGTTCTCCTCCTCTTCCTCAGATAATTCACTAGTAGATTTGTGGTACGGTGGATTGTGTCTGTGATGTTTCCCTGCAGAAGTTTTGTGACTTCCCTGCAGTATCCTCAACAGAGTTGCTTTTGTGGCAGTTTCTGGTTTGGTTGACGATATATCATCCATAACTTGGTGATTTCCTGATGCTTTTGATCCCCAGTAGAGTGGCTTGTGGCAGAATCTACTTGTGTGATCTATTTTCCCTCTGTGGGTTTATCCCTATTGGAGTGGCTGACAATACCCCCAGTAGAGTTGCTTGTGCAGCTAGATTCTACTTGTGTATTCTGTTCTCTTCAGCAGTTCTTGTTTATGCAGTGAACTCTTGTTTCCCAGTTGATACTGAGGATCCCCCTGTAGAAATCTCGAGATTTCTCCTTTTTCCCAACAGATTTGTCTTTGTGGCCGTTGCTGCCTGTTGCGAACTTCTGTTCCCTAGTGGGGTTGATTGATGATCCATCACTCAGAGATTTTGTGATTTCTTTTGCTTTCCAGCAGATCTTTGCTTTTTAGCATGTAGATCTCCAGCAGATTGGATTTCCTGTTGGATTTCTTTGGATTTTCCTCTGAAAGTGTAGTACCGGGCGTTTGGTTCCTGGGCCTGTTTGTGTTAGATATGTTTGTTTTGTCAGCATTCTTTAAACATAAATCACGCATATTCATGCATACTTTCAACATTTAGATATTCATGTTGCATTTTGCCATATATCTTTTGTTTGTTGTCTCCTGCTAATGGTGATATAGATATCTCCAGTAGATCTTCCCAAGCAGATGTCGGATGTCTAATCTCTCAATATAGAGTCAACCCCATAAGCAGAAAGCGTCCGTCTTTACTTCTGCAATTCCCCACTGAGATATATCCTCGTGGATGATGGTTTTTTCCGTTGCCTCCCAACACATATATTGGGATGGATCTTTCTATTGAGTTATATCCTCATTAGGACGAGTCTTGATTCAGTTTGCCTTTTTGGTTTGATCCTGAATTGGCCTTTTTTAATTGTCTTTTGTGCTTCCCTGTGGAATAAATGAATAAATTGCCCAGTAACCGGCAATAGCTCTTTTTATCCCCAGCGGAGTTTGGGCTTCTACCCAGTCACCGGTAGTTGTAAGTCCTATGTTCCCTTTTCCCTCTTGGCGGAATTTATGGTTATATACCTTTTTTCCTCAGTAGAGTTGTTGGTTTTCTACCATGTATTCGGTAGTTATAAATCCTACCTTTATCCCCTAGCAGAGATAACCGTGGTGGTTCATTCTGGTTGATTGTGGATTTTGTGGTCTTCTACCCAGTATTCGGTAATTATAAACCCTATTTTGTTGTTGTCTCCCTATCGGAGTCTGTGATTTCTTGTGGAATAGTTGGATAATTGCTCAGTATTCGGCAATTATTTCACTCTATCCTCAGCCATAGTTGTTGGTATCCTACCCCGTATTCGGTAGTTGTAAACCCTAATTTCTCCCCTTTGCAGAGTTAACCTTGTTGTTCATCCTAACTAATGATGGTTACTCTTTGTGGTTATCTTCATCCAGTATTCGATGTTGATATTCCCTCCTTGCTTTTGGGTAATTGCTCTTGAGTAAGCAATCGTATTTCCCAGCAAGTTTTTGTGGATAATTGTCGGATGCTAGAAATTTTATCCTCAGCGGGTCCTTTCACCGTTTGCCAGTGATTTGTTCCCCGGATCATTGATGTTTATCAATGCATCCCTGGTGAGTTCTATTTCATTTACCCTTTTATCGGTAATGATTGTTACTCCCTTTGATCGGTCATCTTTATATACCTAGTTTTGGTATCCCAATGCCTTTCTTTTCGGTCGATTTATCCTTTATTAACCCAGTAACTGGTTGTGGATAATCTTCCATGCGAGTGTGTTATCCACGTTCTGACGGTAATGGATAATATATCTCATGCACTCTTCAGTCGAAGCCTGTTGTGTTTCCCCAGTTGAGTAAGATTTGTATTCCTTTTGAGGAATCGAATATTCTTCGTTTCTCCTTTTGAGCATATCTCCCAATAACCAGTGATATGTCTCTTGGATAATTGCCGGATGCTTGCAAATTATACCCCGTGAGTTATCTTTCGTTTACCCTGTTGATGTTGGTAACGATTGTCTCTCTTTTCGGTCGGTCACCTATTATATACCCAGTAACCGGTATCCATGGTGTTCCTTCCGTGCGAGTATATTATCCACGTTCTGACGGTAATGGATAATGTATCTCATGCGCTCTTTGGGTTTTCCCCAGCTGAGTAAGATTCGTTTTCCCGTTACGGAGTCGAATGTCCATCCTGTGAGTCGATTTGTTTTTTCAAACCCTCCTTTCGGATGATAAGTGTCTTGGCATATATACCAATTCACGCTTCGGTCGGTCACCTATTATATACCCAGTAACCGGTATCCCTGGTGTTCCTTCCTTTCTGCTCCCTATTATGACCTTGGTCCCCTGTGGAGTAAGATTTTCCTGAGTTGATGTACCTTTTTCAGGTCTTCCTCAGATGTTTTGGTTGATTGATATCTCTCACCCTTATACCGGTCTTAGATATTCATTCTTCCTGAGCTTGTTGTTCTTTCACCCTTATACCGGTGTTCAGATCACATGTCTCGTTGAGTTTGTTACCCAGTAACCGGTAACACCTCACCTTGCAGATTTTCTCCAGGAGAGTCTCTTTGTTAGACATTCCCCAGTGGAGTTCTTGTTGTGATTTTACCCTTTTGCAGTATTGGCGTTTTCCCCAATATATGCAATTTTTCCCGGCAGGGAGGTTCTGTGTGAATCTTTTCCCCAGTCCGAGTCCGGATTTTTATCCGAGGTATCCTTTGTGGATAGTTTGAGTCAGCTTGAGTCTTTCCAATGGTTGTGTTCCCTTTGGAAATTTCTTCTACCCAGTGTGAGTCCTTTACTCCTCAGTAAGGTCTCTAGTCCAGTCGTGTCCTGCTCATGCTGTGTCTAGTTCTTGTTTCCCCTAATTCAGAGTCGTGTCCTGCTCACGCATTCTTTTTCTTATCCCCATGAGAGTCCTGTTAGAGTCTCTGTTCCTGGTGAGTGTATTACTCCGATGGGTCGTCTTTTCTTTGTGGACGAGTATTCCCCACAGAGGTCGTTGCTTTTGCATGCATACATCTGCATTATGAGGTCTCTTAGGGACCAAAATTTGTATCATTAATGTTATTTAAGCCCATTCTACCGCGTCGAGATGAAGATTTTAACCTTCACTTCTCCGGCTAGAATGACCTTAAATAGGGGCATCTGTAAGACCCCAATTTTGCCCCTAAGATCCCTCATGGCATCATATCATTTCATTGCATTGCCTCAAGGATCATTGGACACCTTGATTCCTTCCCTGTGGGTGGGTCATCTTTTTGAGAGTGATTCTTGATCACCAAGCATCCCTTGCATTTGTATGTCATTGCTTTTCTTTTAATCAATAACCAAAAAGTACAAAAATGTGTCATCTAACCTTTGTCTTGTAGATGAAGTAATAACAGGTCAAGGCAATCAAAGGCATTCATTGAGCAATAGATGGTGGTTATTCTTGAGATTTGGACCCCAAAATCATTCACAAGAGTTCATATGAACTATAATGTCATTTTGAAACAAAATCCCAGGTGGTAGAGGTTTGAATTTCATCAGAACATTTTCAGGTCATCTGAAGACCTAGAAAGTCAACTGCCAAGTCAACTGTGGATTTGAAGGTGGGAAGTGACTAGAAATACTTCATTCATGTTCAAACAAATCTCATTTGACATTTCAAACACTCACATTGAAGAATTTGAGGTCCAGTCAAAAATTTCCCAAAATAGAAAGTGACCTATAATTTGAATTTGCCAAAAATGGAAAGGTTTTGGACCAACTTCAACTCAAGATTACATCATCAAGAATGCTTCAAATGAAATTTTGTTGAACATGAAAGTTGTAGATCTTTCTCTCCCATTTCCAAAATGTCCAAGATCATGAAGTTCTCATGTGTGGTTAAGGAAATATGATCCAATCATGGCAAAGTGTGTTCAAAAATTCAAATGAGCATAACTTTTCAACCAAAGCTCCAAAATGAGTGGTTCTTTTTGCATTTTGTTCATCATAACATGCACTTTCCAAATGTACCATTACATGACATGAATTCCATTTGCATGGTCTTTGGCTTATTCATGAAGATTTTTGAAGAAAATTCCATAAAATCATTTTGGTTGATCATGAGCATACAAAACCAATTCAAAAGCTTGCATGGGCATTAATTAAGTGATTTTGGGCCAGATTCGTGCATTGTTCACGTGGCTACCACATGCATGAGGTGAAAAACCATATTTTGTACATACACCTCATAAGTTGCTAATCTCATTAGCATTTCGCTTAAACTTGATTTCAGAATCATTAGCAGGACATATATATTGTTAATCATAACTGCATTCAGGGATTAACATTCATTTTCAGATCTGAATCTCAAAATTCTCCAAACTTTTCACTCAATTTTTTTTTGCAATTCTTCATACAAGAGACATTTCTATTGATTGATTCATGATCCTGAAGCATTTTTGAGAATATTTGGACGTGGAATTGGAGCAATTGGTGCCATATTGAGCCATACTCGAAGCTTGAAGGTTCCATGGATTTTGCAAATTGAGCTGGATTCGTGTATGCTGGAGCTTCAAATTCATCATCAATCACTTCATTAAGCATGGTAGAGAAGATTTGAGGCATTGCTGAGCTTTGTGGAGCACGATTCCAACTTCTGTTCTTCAAGAGGTACCTAAGTTGCTTTAAGTTCATTTTGAACTTTGCTTTGCTTGGTTGCTTAACCACTTAGGTATAATCCCTCTTCTTCATGTAGTATGGAAGACTTAGTGTTATTGGTAGGCACCTGTCTGAAATCCTCCTTAAGAGGCAATGCTTGTGATTGTTTAATTTTGTGCCAAGCAGGTAAAGTCCTCTTAAGAGGCAATTGGCAGATAAAAGAGATGTGTAATCCATCTCCTGCTACTCAGTGTGTCATTCACTTTGCTCACACCATGTGTTGATGCATTGTGAATAATAACCCAAGATCTTATAGAGTCAATCATTTGTGGAGAAGAGTTCCTACTTTCTGAACTCTCACACTTTCCTTTGTTTAAAGCTCTCCCTGGCCAGGGATAAGAGCTATGAGGCACACCCCTCATCTCCATTTCATCTGCTTCACCCTAACTCTCAATGTTAGGGTTAAGAGCTCAAAATCCCCCATTCCAGTTGGCTGTAAAGCCTAACCTTGCTCGAGCCTAATTGATTGTATATAGTGTGTGCTAATTGACTTGTTGGTTTGCTTACTTGATTCATCTGTGCCTATCTGCTTATGTATGCCTTTGAGCATCTATCATCATTACTTGTACATCATTTCATAATCATTGTTCATCATTTTGTAACATTTTGCTTAGTCCATCGAGGAGTCAAGCATAAGGCCATTGATTGGCAGTTGTTTCCTGTGATATGGTAGGAGATTAGTGTAAGTCCATTGATTGGCATCTGGTATCATTGTTTCTTTGCTTTGTGAGACTAGTGTAAGTCCATTGATTGGCATCTGGTATCCCTGTTTCTCTTTGTTTTAGGAGATTGGTATAAGTCCATAGATTGGCATCTGGTATCCATCTTGTTGTTTGCTTATTGCATTGTTGTCTATTCCAAAGGAATCACTTGAATCATTTACATATGATCTCAGGAGGTGAACTTCTAAGAGGTTTTATTTCCTCATCCTTCCATCTTTTGTTACTAAATCCCCATTTGCATGTTAACCCAGATTTGAAAACTATTGTGCAAACATCTTCATTTCTTTTCAAATTAGAAACCTAGGCCTTAAGCCTTTGACTTTGCAAACTTCATTTTTTCATAATACTTCTTTTGAATTGAATTCTAATCATACTTTGACCATATTTTGTGAATAAATCCTAATTGATTAATTCCACTCATTCAATTTTTTTGTGGCTCTAGTCCACTTTCTTGATAAGTTTTCATACATTAGCCATAGGTTTGATTTATCCTAGTTGGTTGATGTTAATCTCACCTTTTTGTCCTTAGTGATTGAATTGTAAGACTTCCTTGCTTATTATAGGGTTAACCCCTCACTAGCAAGTTGAAGTTGTTCTCACATGGTGGACTTGTGATTGTTTAGGTTGAGTTTTCTCCCGTGGATAACGAAAGACCTTAATGCTTTTGTTTAAAATGAATCCACCCATACCTTTTTGGAAATCTTTTAGCCAAACTACGGCATTTTGATCCTTACCTTCCATGGAAAGGTACGTAGGCACCGAGTTCATCCGTTCAAACACAAAAAATAATAACTTGTACATTCTTTTCTCATCCCTTCAATCCATGTTTGCACAATAAATATTTCATAAACAAATAACATTCCATACAACAAGTTGTGAAAAGGGCTCCCTAGGAGTACCTAGGACGTTTTGGGTGCCTAACACCTTCCCATTGCGTAATTAACCCCTTACCCAGATCTCTGATCTTTTCATTAGTTTTCTATGTGTAAAACTTCTTAGGCTTTTGTTCACTTTTTAGCCATTCCTTTGGATAAATAAAAGTGCGGTGGCGACTCGATTCTTTGTATGCTTTGCTTTTGGTTTAATCAATAAATCATAAAGTGACGAATACACCGCTACAATCACCAATAATTTTTTTTCCAGATTTCACTAAAATTTATATCATTAGAAAGCTCTTGACACGTAGGTTCCAAATCTATCATCAATTACTCCTAACAAGCCACGAATTAAGAGAATCGAAGACAAACATTTTTACATTCACAACTTTAATTCAACATAACTCAGTCATTTCTTCACCAATTCTCATGAAATTTAGATCAGAATATTCAGCAAGCAAAGATCTATAAGTCTATGCACATAAAATCAGCAATTAAGAGGATCGAAATTCATACCTCTTGAAGAGAAGTCACTGAAATCTGGTGATTCAAGGTTTGGCAAGTGTATAAATCCAGTCCAGAACTCTTGTTATGAAGCTTTGTGAATGAATTGAATCTTGGAGATGCTTGGATCTAGCTCAAAAATCAGTTTCCATTGCCACGTTCTTGAGCTTCATATGCTTGATTCTTCACCAAAAACTTCGATCCACACCTTGATCTGCCCTCAATGATGATCAGAGAACACAAGTATGCAATAAAATCTCAGTGCTATGTGAAGAAAATTGAAGTTTCAAATTGAAGAAAATTTTGGAGGGAAGAGAAATTTGGATCTAGAATGAGCAAGAACTCCAGAAATCTGTTATGATTTGGTTTATATATGGTCTCTTAATCACATTGCTAATCCACATTTGCATTGATTAATTGAGATTAAGCAAAATAAGGTGTGTGACCAAAAATGGAAATTGTGAGGTGCCATGCAAATCCACAAGTGAACAGTTGCATATGGATGCTCAAATTCACTTAAAATCTTCCAATGAACACAATGGCAATGGTAATTAGCTCATGTGATTAACCAAATTTGAATTTGCAAATTTCCCTCCAAAATGATCATGAATGGGCATTTGGTCATGTGATGAAATTTCATGGAATGTGATGAATGATTTGGAAAGTTCATGTCATGAGAAACATTATGCAAAAAGAGGCACTCAAATTGGAGTTATGAGTCAAAAGTTATGGCCTTTTGAAGTTCCATGCATACTTGGCAATGATTGGATCATATCTCTTTAACAATTCATCATATGATCATGATCTTGGACTTTTTGGAAATGGGAGAGAGAGATCTTCAACTTTCATGTTAGACAAAATTTCATTTGAAGCTTCTTTGATGTTGTAAAGTCAAGTTGAATGTGGACCAAAAACTTGCCATTTTTGGAAACTTGAAATTATAGGTCACTTTCCATTTTGGGAAAATTTTGCACTGACTTCAAATTCTTCAATGTAGATGTTTGATATGATGAATAAGACTTGTATGAACATGAATGGGATGTCTCAGATCATTTCCCACACCTCAAAGCCTTCAATTGGCTACACAGTTGATCATATGGTCCTCACATGACCTGAAATTGCCTGATGAACTTAGGCCTCAACCACTTGGCAAATTTGCTCCAAAATGGAACCATAGCTCATATAAGCTCAATATAATATCATGAAGGCCTCATACCAAGAAAATACCATCACCTCTTGCTCAATGGAAATCCTTGAATTGCCTTGACCTGTGTTTGCTTAGACTACAAAACAAATTGTTAGATGACATATTTTTGGTACTTTTGGTTAGTAAACAAATGAGAAAAGCAATGATAAACAATGCAAACATGCTTGGTGATCAAGAATCACTCTTAAGATATCCCACCCACAGGGAAAGGAGCAAAAGATGCTTATTGATCCTTGAGGTTTATGCAATGATATGATATGATGCTATGAGGGATCTTGGGGTCAAAAATTGGGTCTTACAGATGTCAACATTAAAATTGTTTGTAATGTAATTAAGATTAAATTTTCTCTCGGAATCACTTTCATATGAAAAAAAGTGTAGGATATAGGGTCTAGGGAACCCCAGTTTTGACAAGTTGACTTTCTCTGGTCGACCTCCTTGAACCAACTTGCAAACTTGAAGCTCTTTTGATATTTGGGGCTCATGTAGAATCATATATGCATAATATGATATGTAATGAAGTATCCCTTGATTTCTTTGATGAATTGATGAAGAAACTTGTTGGGGAAGTCATACAAGATACCTAGATGATTTACGGCTTCCAAGGCAAACAAGCTTCAAACTCTCGATGAATTCTAGATCAAAATGATAAATAAAGAACATGGGGATCCATATATTATTCTTAGAACCAATGTGAATATTTATTAGAATCATCTCTAGCATTGAGGGTCTCAAACCCTTGATATGAGCTTCGTGAGGCACAGGTGGACACATACTACCTACAAAAGAAACAAAGCTACACATAGACATATTTTTTGTATTTTTAAAAGTAAACAAATAAAAATAAAATATTATACAATCAAAGGTGCATGTTGATATATACAAATTCAAACCCAATGAATTAGGGGTAAGGAGGATTCAATGGTGTGATCCCAAAGCTAATGCAAAATGATGATATAGTATGAGGGATCTTAGGATAAAAATTGGGGTCTTACAAAATCACTTGACAAATGTCAAGGTTATTTAAGAAAGTGGTTCAGTTTTAAAAGAATCAATAAGGTTTTGAAATAAAAAGAGATAATATTTTCAAAATTAAAGAAAGGGTGAGGAGAAGAAGAGACTATCCTAAAGCATAAGGTAAAATCTAGTGAGGAAAATTTGGAGAAAAGTCACTTAATAATAGGTAAAATTTCACAAAGTCCCCAAATGACCTATAATGTCTCCAAACTTTTGATGATCCTACAAGCATATTTCGCTCTAGTAATGTAAAGATAAGTTCTGAAGGAGGTTGAGAAGAGTCATATGAAAAATAAATTATTCAGAAATGTTGAGAATTTAAGGAGTTGTGATCCTTGGAACATTGAATTCAAAATGTTAACTTTTTGGTCAAACCTCATGGAACAAGCTTGTGTACATGGATTTTCCTTGCATTTAAAATCACATAGGTGATCATATGAACTCAAAATAAGGTGTCCTTGATTACCTCTTGATTAAATTTCTCAAAGAATGAATTTGCTTGTTGAAGAAGGCATGGAAATAAACTCATGAACCTCTGACATTCCTTGAGAAGTAAGCCATAAAACTTTGAGATGTCATTGGTTAAAAAGCCCATACCTTGAACAATAAACTTAAGGGAAACAAGAAATATATTTTTGATATTTTGATTATTAGTTATATAAGCAATTAATCGTATGAACAAAAAGGCAAAGCAGGCCAACAAAAAGGTGCTTGATGATCCCTGCAAGAAGCAAACCCATAAATGGATAAGGGGACGGACCAAGATGTGACCTTGTTTATGTGTAATGATGCAAATGATATATGGGATATTAGGGTTAAAATTTAGGATATCCATCCTTTTCCTCATGTATTTGGATACTAGTCGTATAGCTTTCCTTTTGAATACTCGTCATCATTTCAAAATATAATAACGGAATCGGGTTCAACCCGTTCCTTATCGGATAAAAAGGATTAGTTTGACGTAATATCCATCCTTTTCCCAGACTATTCAAACACCTTCCATATATCTTTATTTTTTATTACTCATCATCTTTGATGGACTCTGATTTGATTCTTATCAAATACTTTTCACAATTAAATCGGATTAAAAAGGATTAGTTGGATGTAATATCGATCCTCTTCCTCGAGTATTTGGATACTACAAGTATATCTTTCCTTCCAAATAATCATTTCCACCTAAAACAATTTCAACCCATCCAACTTACTTCTTCCTCAGCGCGACTAAATGACGTTTCCCAAACGAATGATGTTTTATCTATTAACTAGGAGCGAGATTCAAGCTCTCGTCAATGACCCTAATAAAAAACTTATTTTCTCGGTTTATTTCATACAAAATAATAATTAGAAGAAATAAAATAACATACTCTAACACTCTTATGTTCACTTTGAGTAACACAGATGTTCTCGGTTTATTTCAAATCTAACTAAACGGTTCTCGTTGAGTAACACAGATGTGTGGGGTGCTAATACCTTCCCATAACGAGTAAAATGTTCACTTCTTCCACCTTGAATAACTTTTTCTATGGTGTTCAAATGGAAAAATCTCCTTCATAAAAGTTGTATCTATTTCAAACCTATTCAACTTGGTCATAAATTTAACCTCATTTGGATTTGGCATAAAGGAGTTATGCATTTTAGAAGTTAAGGAAAATGACTTGTTCAATGGTAATGGCCTAAAATGACCTATAGTGTTTCCTCTTGGAACATGAACTTGCAAGTTGAATTTGAACTTACTCCAAACATCAAAGTTGAAGTAGACATCTTGAATTGATCATGAAAAACGAATGGATTTTATCTCATAAAAATGAGCAAGTTATGGTCTTGGGAAATTGACCTCCTAGCTAGGGTTTAGACAAAATGACCTATAATCTTTCATCATTAAAAATGACTTTCCAAGCAAAATTAGCTCTATGCTTTAACATGAAAGTTGTTTGGAGTGTAATTATGAGTAAATTTTCTCTTGGAATAATTTTTATATGACACAAATTGTAGGAGATAGAGTCTAGGGAACCCCAGTTTTTGACCAGTTGACTATCCCTGGTCAACCACCATGAACCATCTTGCAAGCTTGACATTATCTTGATTTTTGGGACTCATGGAGGATCATATATGTGCAATATGATGTAATATGAAGTATCCCTTGAAATATTTGATCAAATACTGAAGAAACTTGTTGAAGAAGTCACACAAGATACCTAGATGAATTAGGGTTTCCAATGCAACCAAGCTTCAAAGTCTTGAGGATTACTTGATCAAAATGATATGTGAAGACCATGGGGATCCATATATGATGTCAAAATTCAATATAAACCATCTCTTGATTGGTATCCTTTCATTGAGGGACTTAAACCCTATATACGAGCTTGATGAGGCATTGGTGGACATACACACTACCTGCAAAAGCAACAATCTATACATGGACATATTTTTGGTATTTTGGTTAGTAAATAATGAAAACAAAGTATGGTACAATCAAATGTGCTTGGTGACCTCTCCTAATTCAAACCCAATTAATGAGGGGTAAGGAGGATGTCAAGGTGTGATCCCAATGCTAATGCATATTGTAGCGGGGTATTCGTTACCATTAGAGATATTGATTAAATCCAAGGTAAATCATACAAGCCGAGTCACTACCGCACTTCTATTTATCCAAAGGAATGGTTAGAAAGCGAACAAAAACCTAATAGTTTTAACAAAAAACTAGTAAAAGAAAACAGAGATCTGGGTAAGGGGGTTGGTTATGCAATGGGAAGGTGTTAGGCACCCAAAACATCCTAGGTACTCCTAGGGAGCCCTTTTCATACTTGTTGTGAAGGTTGTTTGTTTTGTGAGAAATTTGTTTGTGCAAACATGATTAAAGTGATGAGAAGAAAATATGCAAGTTTATTTACATTTTGTGTTTGGATGGATAAATTCGTTGCCTACGTACCATCTTATAAAAAGATTAGGATCAAAACCTCGTAGTTCGGGGTAAAAATCTCAAAATGAGTGAGTGGATTGATTGGTCCAAAAGCCTTAAGGTCTTTTGTTATCAAAGGGAGAAAACTCAATCAAACCAAAAATCCACCATGTGAGGATAGCTTCAACATGCTAGTGAGGGGTTAACCCTATAATAAGCATGGAAGACTCATTGTCCATCACTAAGGATATAAGTGAGTATTACATCTACCACAAGGATAACTCAAACCTAATAGCTAAAGGTTATGAAATATTTTGATTAAGAAAGTGGCCAATGGAACCACAAAAGAAATTTGAATGGGTTATATTTACCAATTAGAAGTATATACAAAGGTGGTCAAAGTTGACTTAAAGACTCAATTCAAAATAAGTATTATGAAAAGAGACTTTGAAAATCAAAAGCATAAGGCTTAGGTTTCTAATGTTGAAAACAAAAGTTAAATGTTTGCACAAAGAGTTTTGGCTTGGGTTAGAGTGGAGAGAAGAAGAAGAAGGGCTAAGTCCTAAACAAAGTAAAAAGGTGAAGGATAAGAAATGACACCACAATGGAGTTCCTCTCTTAAGATCATAGTGATGATCCAAGTAGCTCCCATCCTTTGGAATAAGCAATCAAACAAGTCTCTTAAGAGATCCTCAATGTGTCTTGTATCTCTCACTTTGAATGAACCTGGCAATGGTCCTCCAATTGAGCTCATAGAATCCCTAGCACAAAAGCACGCACATCAAAAGTTCCATGAAGTAAAACAAGAATGGACAAGAGTGAGTTTAGAGATTTGGTTCTTCTAACCCATCTTCATCATTAAGGTCCATTTACTCCAATTTTTGCATAAGGAAGGTCCTAGAATCTAAGTCCAATTCTCCATTCTTTGCATAGGGAAAGTCCTAGAAATTAAGTCCATTTCTTTGCATTTGGTTCACAACAATCAAAACAAAAACACAAGCACAATAGTATATACACAATTATGTGCTCAAGTGAGCAAAAGGCAAATGGCATTAACATAAACATGTGCTTAAGTGAGCAAAGAGAAAAAAGCAAATGGATAATATGTGCAAGAATAGTAAATTGCATAAAAGTAAAGAGCAAGAAGTAAATGTTAATTGTCAATAGTTAGTGTTAGTAGTTAGTGTGCCATAAGGCATATATAGCGCTATGTTAAGCAATCGTAATTGGACTTATGTAGAAGTCACAACTATCTGAGGTCGGTCAATAATAATGTAGGCAACAACACAAGTTAGAAGTCTTGATTAGTGAACCAAGTTCCAACAACTTGCCATGCCAAAAAGAAAAATGAGAATTGATATTGTATTGGTTTAAGCCTTTTGCATGATTTAGAAAACAACCTATCCTTAATGCAAAGTCATTCACTTGATCAATTGATCAAGATGAATTAGATTTGAATCAAGGAAGATTAAGTCTCCCTAATCAATGCTAACTAATCAACCTTCAACTCAATGATCAAATGGGAAGAAGAAAGAAGGAGAAGAAGATGAAGAATGGATAATGGAAAGGGAAAGATCAAAATGCATAAAATGAAATAAGATGTACCAATCCAAATGTATTGACCAAATGACATTGAGAGTCAAAGTCAAACAATGATAAATCAGAAATGAGATGAGGATTGGAGATCAAACAATAAACAAAATATTTTTGGCATTTTTAACATTAAAATAAACTTGAATTAAAATAATGGAAAGGTCAAACTTTAAAATCACTTTAAATCAACCTTGAAAGGCCCAAGTAATTTATCCTAAGTTCAACAAGGTCAAACAAAGTTTGACAAAAAATTTCAGAATTTTTAAAAGTCAGAAACTATTTTTATTCAATTAAAAATGAATAAAAATAACCTAATTGAACTAAAATCTCAAATAAATCTCAAATCAATTTAAAAATTGATGAGAATATTTTTCATAGATCCATCATCATTCAAATAGGTTAGGAAAATATTTTTGTATTTTTTGAGTATCAAAAACTAATTAAAATGAATTAAAAATAACCAGAAAAGAGAAAATTCATAAAAAATATCAAATGGCAAAATAAAAAAATATTAAAAATCAGAAATATAAACTAGAATTTATTTGGAGACTAATGCAATTGGTCCCATAATTTTTGGATAAAAAATGAAAGAGATATTGATTTTTGAAATAAAATGGAATTAAAGAAAATAAAATGGAAACAAAAACAGAAATTAGAAATTGGAAAAAGTGTGAACCGTTTGATCTGAGCTCATTAATTGAACTGGCAAATCATGAGGTCATGAAGCGCGCGCCTACCATGAGCCTTGGTCAACTGAAACGCACTGTGCCATAAAACGAGTCATAACATTGGACGCACGGGATTGAATCTGGAAACGTGAATGAACGATCCAAATTAGATCTGGAGTTGGGACGACCACCGGAGCCACCGTCTACTCCGGTGAGACCTCCTGTTCCGGTGAGAATTGCAGACATGGCAATCTCAACCAAATGGAGCGATTTATGTACCAATCGAAAGAGGAAGTGATGTACATCACTCCTATACCATGCACTTCCACTATAGATCCCTATAAATGGAGAAATCAGAGCTGGAAGTATGATGGTGTTCATCATGAACTTCATGTTTTTGCAAAATTGAAAGCACAAATCAAATGCCTCTATTGAGAGGATTTCAGCCAGACCAAGAAACACAAGAACTAAGCAAGGATCAAAGAGTTTCGAAGAGGAAAAGTTCTGTTATCCACCTTTGAAATGCAGGTCTTGAGAGCACGATTCTTCACAACCAATGCTTGCAATGAGATATAGTGATGAAGAGGAAGCAAGGCTGAGGAATTATAGGTCTGAAAATCAACCAAGGAAGTTGAAATTCAGATCTGAAATTTTTTAGAGAAAAGTGAAAATTCCTTTAGTGATGGTTATGGAGAGAATTCTGCAGCATTTCAGGTTGAACCAGGGTCCCTTTTTGAATGGCATTGGGTCTCTATTTATAGAGAGAGTGGCAAGGAATTGATGAACAAAGCCGTGTGCATGAGATTGGGTAATCCTTGCATGGGCTTGCATGATCATGCACAAGGCCCAAAAACAATGTCAATTGCAAGCTGAACTCAGATGCCAAAGGTTTGGACGTGTAGTTTGCTTTGAATTTGCTTATGCATCAAGATTTCAACATGAATTCCACCATTGAACCTAAACCTTCACGTCTTCGAAAATACTTTTTAGAAAATCCAAACATAAGCATGTGGGTAATGGTTGGAAAGGTTTTTGTATAAGGAACAAATGTTATGTTGGACAAAAGCTCATTTGAAGTGTGGAAATTAGTGAATTTTGAGTTTAAAGTGTGATGTGCAAAAAATGTCAATTCAAGGTTTCCAAATTTGGCCAATGTTCAAGCCCTTCTGTTTTGATGATGCAAGCCTCAAATGCAAAAACCACTAACATAAAAGTTGTAGATCCTTTCAAGACAATCAAAAGGGGCTTAAATTTTGCATCATTTAGATTTTTGATGAAAGAGTTATGGGCACTTGAAGTTGGACTTTTTTGCCTTTTAATGCATTTGGTCAAAAAGGACCTATAATGTCTTGCATTATCACATGTATTTCCTTTCATATTTTGAAATTTTGTTCAACATAACATTTGAAGTAGACATCTTAATCTTTCCAATGCATTTGATCCCACCTCAAAATAGTAAAAAATGAATGAGTTATGTCCTTGGGAAGTTGAGCCACAATTAGGGTTTCAGTCAAAATGACCTATAATGTATTGGAATGACAGATGGTCTTCCAAGCTTCAAATCAATTTTTGATGAACATGAAAGTTGTTCATATTGTCCTTAATAACATGTTTTCTTTCGGAAACATCTCCATTTGACCAACACATAAAAAGTTAGGTCTCAGTGCATTTCAAAATAGTCAGATGAATTGACTGATCAACTTCTCAAGTCCATAACTCATATCTTGGTGAATTGATGATTGAGGACACTCAAATAAGTTCAAATATGCATGAAATGATGAATTAAAGAACTTCCCTTGATTGTATCTGATCATGGGCTGAGGTTGCTTCAAGAGCAAGGCATTATGGTGCACAGATGAATTAGGGTTTCCTCGGGGAACAAACCTCAAACCCTTTGACTTGCTTTGATCAACATGATGAATTGAGATGCTAGGGAGGCATATTTGATGGATGAGAGCTTTGTGAACCATTGCCATGCTTGCTATCATCTCCTCTTGGCCATATCTTTGCACAAAGGATCTCCTTGAAGCTTTAGACCTTGGGATTGCTCAAGCTACAAACAAAAGATGTTAGTGACATATTTTTGTGCTTTTGGTTAGTAAACAAAATAAGAAAAGCAATGATATAAAATTCAAGCATGCCTGGTGATCTCAAACCACTCACAAGGAGTCCCACCCAAAGGCAAAGGGAACCAAGATGCTAGTGATCCTTGAGGCAATGCAAGTGCAATGTTATGATGCCATGAGGGGTATTAGGGACAAAGTTGGGGTCTTACAGATGCCCCTATTTAGGTCATTCTAGCCGGAGAAGTGAAGGTTAAAATCTTCATCTCGACGGGGTAGAATGGGCTTAAATAATAACAAAGAGACGAATTTTGGGCCCTAAGAGACCTCACGATGCAGATGTATGCATGCAAATAGCAAAGTTCTGTGGGGATATGTGTCCACAAGAGAAACGGAATACAGAGAAACTAAAAATCCAAAGGAGGAATACACTCACTAGGGAGACAGAGATTCTGGGGGAGTAAAAGGGTAAAATTATGTGAGCAGGTCACGACTCAAAGCTTGGGGGAACAAAATTCCAAAGGGAATAAATCCAATGGAAAGACTCGAGCTGACTCGAAGGTGCATGTATTGGGGAATATGCCAATACAGCCAAAGTTATCCACAATGGATACTTCAGATAAAAATCCAGACTCAGGTGAGGATGTCCACTAAGGACTCAACTGAGGAAGATCCCAACAGAACCCTCCTGGGGAAGCAAGGGGATGAGGTATTACCGATTACTGGGTAATAAGCTCGAAGAGACGTGTGGTCTGAACACCGATATAAGGGTGAGAGAACAACACGCTTGGGAAGAATGAATATCTAAGACCGGTATAAGGGTGATAGATATCAATCGACCAAATCATCCGAGGAAGACCTGAAAAGGTATATCTCAACTCAGGAAGTTCTGACCCCATAGGGGATAAAAAGTCATAATAGGGAGCAGAAGGAAGGAACACTAGGGATGCCGGCTACTGGGCATATAATAGGTGACCAACCAAAGCGTGAATTAGGGAATATTTCCAAAACACTCATCATCCAAAAAGAGGGAAGAACGCAAACTCGATTATGGGATGGACATTCGATTCCAAAACAGGGATACGAATCTTACTCAACTAGGGAAGAACAAAAGGCTTCGACCAAAGAGTGCATGAGATATATTATCTATTACCGTCAGAATGTAGATAATATACTCGCATGGAAGATTATCCACAACCGGTTGTAGCACCTCAAATTTGCACCCCCCATTCATTTCATTTTTTAGGTTACTAACATTACATTAACATTGCATAGTGCATTGCATCACATTCAACTGGCATGGGCATCAAGAGATCCATCAGTGCAAGAGACCAAGCATTTCCTTGAGTTGAGGGTCACATGAGTATTCTAGAGAGATTATGTGAATCAATGTTCATTTTGAAGCAATTGTACCCAGTGTTGAAGGCTCAAAAGTCATCAGTGCAGTTTCAGGTCATCTGGGGCCCATGAAAGTCAACTGAGGGCTAGGAGGTGGAGAAATGGTTTGAGACACCTCATTCATGTCCCAAAGAGGTTTATTCAACATGTCAAACTCATACCTTGAAGATTTTGAAGCCAGATCAAAAGTTTCCCAAAATGGAAAGTGACCTATAATTTCAAGTTTCCAAAAATAGCAAGTTTTTGGACCACTTTCAACTTGACTTTCCAACATCAAAGATGCTTCAAATGAAATTTTATCCAACATGAAAGTTGAATATCTTTCTCTCCCATTTTCAAAAAGTCCAAGATCATGAGCATCTGATGAATGGTTAAGAAGATATGATCAAATCATTGCCAAGTGTGCATGGAACTTCAACAAGCCATAACTTTTGATCTAAAACTCCAAATTGAGTGCCTCTTCTTGCATAATGCTTGTCATGACTCATATTTTCCAAATACATCAAGGCATTGCATGAAATTTCATCACATGACATTTGCTCATTCATGCTCATTTTGGAGGGAAAATCATGAATTTGAATTTGGTGCATCATATGAGTTTTTTAACCATTCTATCATGTTCATAAGAAGATTTTAAGTGTAATTGCATGGTCATGTGGTACTGTTCACGTTCATGTTGCATGCATGGGGTGAAAAATCAATTTGGCATAACACCTTATTTCTCACTAAAATTTCATTAGCCGTGCCTAAGTGTAATTAGCAAATGGATTAACATAACATATAAAGCCCTAATCCTAACAGAATTTCTCACAATTCATCATTCTAGATCTAGATCCAAGTTTTCCCTCCCAAATTTCTCTTCTTCCAAATTCAAAAATTCTTCAAGTAACACATAATTTTTATTGCATATCCTGGTTTCTTGATCATCATTTGGTAGAATTCAAGCTCTAGATTGAAGCATTTGGTGAAGAATCAAGGTGTGCAAGCTCAAGAACATGGCAATGGAAATTGAACTTTGAGCTAGATCCAAGCCTTTCCAAGAGTTAATTCGTGCTTCAGGCTTCATAACAAAGTTGATAGAGTTGATTTGGACATTGCTAGGTACCTGGATCCACTGCTGCCATTGATTGATCTTCAAGAGGTTAGGTTTTAGAGTATCTTAATTCTCCTTTTTATGTGCATGATGTTATAGATCTTTGCTTCCTGATCATTTTGATATAAAAATCTTGAAATTTGGTTGAGTATTCGTGGAGTTATGTGAAGTTAAAGTTTGATGTTGAAAAATGTTCTTCTTCGATTTGCATGATTTATGAGGAATTAGACCAAAATAATGGTGGATTTGGATTGTGCATGAGATAGGCTTTTGAATGATGTATTGGTTCGCGATTTCTGGAAAAAAATTGATGTTGTTCACTGTTCATCCACCGTCTTCATGAAGAAGACGGTGGTTTCCGCCGTGCCTCGCCGTGAGTGAATAGTGCGCTAGAGTTTCTGGTTCAATCTTCAACTGTTACTGTGCAAGCGCTATTATCCCTTGCGTACCGTGTTCGACACCATGCGCTAGCGTTCTGTTTTTTCAATTATTCCCTTACTTAGTGATAGGACGTCATTTTAGGAGGCGCTTGTTGGACCTGCGTGTACTGAGTTCGAATCCATGTGATGCTTATTTCCATTTCATAATTCAATTCATTATTTTCATGTTTTCACATTATGATTTCATTTTTTCTTGTTAATTGTAAAAATCACAATAAATTGAAAACTAATCCAATTAACTTCCAATTTTTTTTCACATGTTCATATGGATGTGTAGTATTTTTGTGATGTGATTTCATGATTTTATCTCTTCTGGATTTTTAATGGTGTTGAATTGTTTGAACATGTACACAATTATGCCATGCCTCATTCAAATTGGTGTGAAATGCTCATATATTGTCCAATTGCCATGAAATTTTATATGATGCTTCCTAACATGTTGTAGGATGTTTGAGATTTTATTTGGCATTTTTAGCCTTTTCCTTCTCTGTTTGGGACACATGATTGTATGGTGTGACAATGTGTGTCACACAATTTGATGCTGATCTTATTCATTTTCATATCCATATCTATTGAGCTTTTCTGTTTACAATTTTTTGCATGATGCTGTTGTTTGAAATGTGGTATGCTCATAAAAATTTTCATGATTTGTTGAGTCATTTCTGTTTAAATATGGAATTTTGATTTTTAATGTCCAATTGTGTGCCTTGAAATTCCCTTTGCCATATTTTGCTCATGTGATGACTTTGCCTAATGCTTTTGACTTGGTCCTTTTTAGGACATGTTCATGATAGTAAATGTGCTACATGTTGAATGTTGGTTGCTGTTTTGACTTTTTGCCTTACCTTTGACCCTAGCCTTGGTGCTAGTGGTTTGTACTCACTTTTTAAGCCTTGTATTTCAGGTTCAAGCTTCTAATCCTAATGATTGATGTAATCTCACTTCATGAGATGCAAATTACTTTGTGCACTAATCCTTTGTGTTGTAGGTTCATGGAGTGTGGTGGAATCACTTGAATTCTTGAGTCATAAAGCTTGACTTGTGTGCATATTGAGTTGTAACACTGTTGACTGTTGGTTGTTTGTCTGAACATAGTACTGATTGTTTTGACTTTCTTACAGGTACTTTAGTCGCTCTAAATCATTGCTTGAGTTGCTTTGCTTGTGGTTGGCATATCACTTAGGTAATCCCTCTATTCTCAATGTAGTCTGGAAGCCCTGTCGTTTATGTTTGGCAGGCATTTGGCTGAAGTCCTCCTTAAGAGGCAATGACTGTGTTTGTTTACTTTTGTGCCTTGTACTTCAAGTCCTCCTAAGTGAAGAGGCAATTGGCAGATAGAAGGGGCTAGTAGACAGTCCCCTGCTATTCAGTTGAGTCTTTCATCTTACTCGCACTACTTGTATGAGTCACTTGTTTGCATATAGTGTGTGATACTTGTTCACCTGTGCTTGTGCTTGTTTACTTGCTGTTTAGGCTAGCTTGCTTCCTGTGCGAGTTAGGTTCTGATTAGAGACCTCAACTTAGGGATCGTATGCATGACAACTTCTAGGCTCGAGTCGTAGTCTCCCTAGTAGTTTGTTATCTCCCTAGTCTCTGGTTAGGATAGTTTTTTCCCTGTTAAGGGGAACTACGTCGCCCTGATCCTCATACCAGATGAGGTACGTAGGCAGGAGATTGAGCTGATCTCTCCGGGTAACCTTTTTGCTTCTTCAACCTTTCTTCTTTTCAACTTCTTGTGTGTGTTTGGAGTCCGATGTAAGTCCAGCGATTGGCATTCGGTTTCCAGTTGGTGCTTGCTTGTTCGGAGTCTGATGTAAGTCCAGCGATTGGCATTCGGTTTCCTGTTTGCGTTTCTTTGTCTGGAGTTGGATGTAAGACCAGTGATTGGCATTCCGTTTCCTGTTGTGTGTTTTGCTTTGACGTCTCAGCGATTCCTTTCAGTGTTTCGTTCGGCGTGCGTTAGCCTGTTGGTGTAAGCCCTAGAGGCCAATACTTTTGGTACTTGTATCGAATTATTTATTAATAATAAAAGGCTTTTTCTTTATTACGTTTGTTTAATAAAGTCCCTAGAATAGCTAGTCTGTTTAATGTATCAAGTATGACTTAATCATGAGATCACATTAAACATAAGGACACTATTCTTAAAGTATCCGTAGTCGAGCTTTATTGTTAAGTGGGATGACATTAAAGCATTAAGACTATTATGTATATAGACTGATGATCATATCTCATGGATCATGGATAAGGAGTTATCAAGTCTTAAACATAGGTATGAATATTATGAGTAATATTTATACCGGATTGACCCGCTATGAGAATACTATATAGAAAGTTATGCAAAGTGTCATAAGTTATTCTCATGGTGATAATAGTGTATTCCACTCTTCGACCTGAAACCACTATGGACCCTAGATGTAGAGTCGAGTGCTTTATTGCTGATCCAACGTTGTCCGTAACTGGATAACCATAAAGACAGTTAATGGGTACTCCACAAAGCATGCTGAGGGACATGAGTGTTCTAGATGAAATTTGCCCATCCTGCGTAACAGGATAAATGTCTATGGGCCCAATATTGAACTGAACAAGGATGACACGGTCTATGCCTTGTGTTCAATAGAGACATAAGGGCAAAAGGGTAATTATACACATAATTATTATCACAGATGGTTTTGTCAGATCACATGACATTTTCGTGTCTTGGGTAGCAGTGATGTGTTGCTAGATACCGCTCACTGTTTATTATGTTAAATGCGTAATTTAATATAATTGCCAACGTCACGAAAACCTACAGGGTCACACACAAAGGACGGATTGATGAGAGATAGAGTAACTAAGGAATACCGTAAGGTACGGTGCCCTTAAGTGAGTTATAGAGCATCGTAAGGTACGATGTACTTGAGTAGAATACGAAATATGGTAAGGTACCATGAGCTTAAGTGATTTTGGGCATATTATAAGATATGGGCCAAAATACACTTAAGTGGGCTTTTAGCTTGAAGCCCACACAAGTGGTTCTATAAATAGAACCCTTGTGCAGAAGCATTTTTTTGGCGGTTGCATTTTATTTCGTTTTCTCTCTTTCTCTCTCTCTCTCTCTCTCTCTCACTCAAAGCCTTCATTCGTACCAGCTAGCACTGAGATTGAAGGAACCCGTTCGTGTGGACTGAGTAGAGACGTTGTCATCGTTCAACGTTCGTGATCGCTTCGTGGATCTGCATCAAAGGTATTGGTCGTCACAAGAGATCTGCACCAAAGGCTTCGATCATCACACGAGGTAAGTATTCTATCACTGATCATGACCATTCGTAAGGATCTCTAAAGGAGAAATTTTAATTTCCGCTGCGTTTTGGACCGCAATTCTCCTTCAGTGGTATCAGAGCCACTTACGAAACCATGAATCGGATAGGTGTTTAATTTTTGTATTAATATGATTAAAAGACAGAATGAATCAATTAATTAAACGGGTAATTAAATTTGGCATCATGAGTGTACGAGTTGGATGATTGATGTTGACTATGCTTCGGAATCCGACATTAGTATGGTGAAGCAGCGATACATCGATCGTCCATATGTTACACAATTGAGACCGATCAGCTTATATATGATATAAGTAATCCTAATGCAAAGTACGGTATATGTGATATACTGTTTTTGTTTCGTTCATTCAAACACTAAGTGGTTGTTTTCCTTTGAGCGATCAATGGTCATTTGCTTCGGAATCCGACATAAGTATGGTGAAGCAATGACCTGTTGATCAATCATACTGAATCAATAATCGAGGTGTGTTTGACGGTTTGAAATTGGCGCGTTAGGGTTGGTGACGGCGCAAGGGTTGTGCCGTCAAGGAGTTGTCAATTTAGGGTTTTTTGGAACACGTGTGTTGACTGTTTCAAAGTTTGTTATTTGGCCGCGTGAAGCTCGTGTGACGAGCGTAACAAGCGTAACAAACTGGATGCGTGACGGTCGTAACGTTCCCTGTGACGGTCGTCACGTGCTTTGTGACGGTCGTCACATTCACAAGTCCATAAAACTAGGCGTTTCTGTTTTTGGCCCTGTGACGGTTGTAACGTGTTTTGTGTGACGGTCGTCACACTCACGTGGCCTGTGACGGTCGTCACATGCCTGTGACGGTCGTCACACTCACAGATTCAAAATTTAGGGGTTTCTATTTTTTTTTGCCTACGCAAGAGTTGTGTTGATGCAAAAACAAGAGTTGTGTTGATGCAAAAACAATGCCCCGGCTAACTCTGCGTAGTGTGATCGGTCGCCGAAATTTAATTTGGTTTTAATTAATTAAAGGAATTAAAAATTAATAATAATAATGTGTTTGTTATTATTGCCTTGTCGTGATCAGTTATGGCCTTAGTCTTCCTTTATTTTGTTTTAGGTTTTAAATACGACCTGCGTGTCGTGCCTCTCCTTTTAATCTCTAAATGTAACTTCTTTTCTCATCTCAATCCCTCGTATGTAAAACGAGTTTCTTCTGGAATGTAATGTTATGAAGAAAGAGAAGAAGACAATGTTATGAAGAAAGAGAAGATTTCAATATCAAAGGAGGACAACCTTGAAGATCAAAGGAGGACAACCTTGAAGATCTTGCTTGGAGAAGCTTAGAGAAGAATTCAATATTAAAGGAGGACAACCTTGAAGATCTTGCTTGGAGAAGCTTAGATCGTTGTAGGTTAGCTTAGGTTCTCTCATTGGCTTGGGAGAACAATTGCGCTAGGGGCCATAACTGTTTCATTTTGTTTGTATGTATGTTGATGCATGTGAATGTATGTTGATGCATGTGAGAGACGATTTATATGATAAACAAGCCGGTGAGATCATAACAATTGCAATTCCCTCAAACTAAAATATTAAGTTTATGCTTTCTAAGTTTTAGCACTCATCAAGACTAGTATCGGATAATGTAGGTTTCGCCAAAGCGAGGTGCATGTTCTATATTAGTAAGGTGCGATGGGATAATTGTAATATCCAACTGCTAAAACAATGGGTCAAACTTAACTAAACAAATTATGATGATATTATATATGTTTGCTTTCCAAGTTTTAGCACTCATCAAGACTAGTATCGGATAATGTAGGTTTCGCCAAAGCGAGGTGCATGTTCTATATTAGTAAGGTGCGATGGGATAATTGTAATATCCAACTGCTAAGACAATGGGTCAAACTTAATTATAATAATATCATATATGTTTTAGAAGCAAGAGTTGGGAATAATCCATATGATGGATTGGAATAAGGAGTTATTCACCCAACTGAAATTTTCGAGAGTTGTATGAGATACAACTGGAAGGAGTTCCTACCTAAATAGCCTAGTTTTGTGTAATCCGCCTACGCGGACTTAGAACGAAGTGAAATATGGATCTCGACCCACTAGAAAATCTTCCAACGGGATTTTCCGAATCAAATGATGAGGGTCATTTGTTTTGAGTAAAATAGTGGGAGCATATTTGATTAAAGGCCAAATTAAATATGTCAATGATACTTATATTTTCTTAATCCCTATGTAGATAACCATGACAACAAACACCTCTAACAACATCTTGCGATCAATTCTTGACAAGGAAAAATTGTCTGGGACAAATTTTCTGGATTGGCACCGAAACCTGAGGATTGTCCTCAAACATGATAAAAAGCTGTATGTCTTGGAGACACCTGTTCCTGAAGAGGAACCTCCTAGTTCTGCACCTAAGGCAGAAAGAGATGCTTATAAGAAGCATGTCGATGATGCCAATGAAACTGCTTGTCTCATGTTGGCTACCATGAACTCAGAATTGCAAAAGCATCATGAGAACATGTCAGCGTTCGATATGATCGAACACCTGAAGCTGCTCTATCAAGAGCAAGCAAGGCATGAGAGGTTTGAAGTTTCAAAAGCCCTTTTCCAAAGCAAGTTAGCTGAGGGAGCCCCTGTAGGTCCCCATGTACTCAAGATGATTGGGTATGTGGAAAACCTTGAGAGATTGGGTTTTCCCCTCGAAAAGGAACTTGCGACTGATTTGATCTTGCAATCGTTGCCAGATAGTTTCAGTCAATTTGTCCTAAATTTCAATATGATTGATATGGACAAATCTCTTCCTGAACTGCTCGCCATGTTAAGAACTGCCGAGCAGAATCTGAAGTCAAAAGGGAAGTCCATTCTGATGATCGGAAATGGAAAGAGACAGAACAAAAGGCCCACTAAGCAGGGTGATAAAGGGAAAGGCAAGGAAGTTGCCAAACCCAAACCCACCGTTGCTGCTTTAAGGCCTAGTGGAGGCATAGCAAAAGAAGGCACCTGCTTCCATTGCGGTAAGACCGGACACTGGAAGAGAAACTCCCTGAAGTACCTGGAAGATAAGAAGAATGGAGTAGAGACTTCAACTTCAGGTATTTTTGTTATTAAATAAATTTATCTACTTCTGCATCATTGGTATTAGATACTGGATGCGGTTCTCACATTTGTACAAATGTGCAGGGGCTGAAAAGGAGTAGAGATTTGGCAAAAGGTGAAGTTGACCTACGAGTTGGCAATGGAGCAAAGGTTGCTGCTTTAGCCGTAGGAACTTATGTATTAACTTTACCTAGTGGTTTAATAATTCAGTTAGAGAACTGTTATTATGTACCTGCAATTAGCAGGAATATTATTTCCATTTCTTGTTTGGACAAGTTTGGTTTTTCATTTATAATAAAGAACAATTGTTGCTCAATTTATTTGAATGATATATTCTATGCTACTGCACAAATGAGCAATGGACTATATGTCCTTGATCTCGAAATGCCTATATATAACATTAATACTAAAAGGATGAAACCTAACGAGTTAAATCCAACTTACCTTTGGCATTGTCGATTAGGCCACATAAATGAGAAACGCATTTCCAAACTCCATAAAGATGGACTCTTGGACTCTTTTGATTATGAATCATATGAGACATGCAGATCTTGTTTAATTGGAAAGATGACAAAGTCTCCATTCACAGGAAAAGGTGAAAGAGCTAATGATCTTTTGGCCCTCATACATACTGATGTATGTGGACCACTGAACATACCAGCCAGAGGAGGTTTTCAGTACTTCATCACATTCACTGATGATTTCAGTAGATATGGTTATGTGTATTTAATGAAACACAAATCAGAGTCCTTTGAAAAGTTCAAGGAATTCAAGAATGAAGTACAAAACCAACTAGGTAAGAATATTAAAACTCTTCGATCAGATCGAGGTGGAGAGTATTTAAGCCTAGAGTTTGATGACCATCTGAAAGAGTGTGGGATCCTATCCCAACTCACTCCTCCTGGAACACCCCAATGGAATGGTGTATCTGAGAGAAGAAATCGAACCCTGTTAGACATGGTCCGATCCATGATGAGTCACGCCGATCTTCCAAACTCCTTTTGGGGACATGCATTATTGACAGCAGCTTACACACTTAACCGTGTTCCATCCAAAAAGGTTGAGAAGACACCATATGAGATATGGAGTGGTAAGAAACCACATATGTCTTACATGAAGATTTGGAGTTGTGAGGTTTATGTGAAACGACAAATTTCAACTAAGCTTGAGCCCAAATCTGACAAATGCTTATTTGTGGGGTATCCTAAAGAAACAAAAGGGTATTACTTCTACAATCCTTCTGAGGGCAAAGTGTTTGTCGCTCGAACTGGAGTTTTCCTAGAAAAGGATTTTATTTCCAAAGGAACCAGTGGGAGGAAAGTAGAGCTTGAAGAAATTCAAGAACCACAAAGCATAGATACACCTATGGAGGAATTAGAGCAGGAAACACAAGAAGTTGTGGAAGAGCAACCTGCTCAAGTAGAACAAAACCAGCGTAGGTCAAGCAGGATACGTCAACTACCTGAGAGATATGGATATCTCATAACTGATCAAGGTGATGTATTACTCATGGATCAAGATGAGCCTGTGACCTACCAAGAGGCCATAACTGGTCCCGAGTCTGAGAAGTGGCTAGAAGCCATGAAATCTGAAATGGATTACATGTACACAAACCAAGTTTGGACCTTGGTAGAGCCTCCTGTAGGAGTTAACCCTATAGGATGCAAGTGGGTCTTCAAAAAGAAGACTGACATGGATGGTAAGGTACATACCTATAAGGCAACACTGGTTGCAAAAGGATATAAACAAATTCATGGGATTGACTATGATGAAACCTTTTCACCAGTTGCAATGCTTAAATCTGTTCGGATTTTACTTGCTATCGCTGCATATCATGATTATGAAATATGGCAGATGGATGTCAAAACTGCTTTCCTTAATGGAAATCTTCTTGAGGATGTATACATGACACAGCCTGAAGGATTTGACATACCAGAGGAAGCCCAAAAGATATGTAAGTTACAAAGATCAATCTATGGATTGAAGCAAGCTTCCAGAAGCTGGAATCTTCGTTTTGATGAAACAGTAAAACAATATGGATTCATCAAGAACGAAGACGAGCCTTGTGTCTACAAGAAGGTTAGTGGGAGCATGATTGTTTTCCTGGTATTATATGTAGATGACATATTACTCATTGGAAACGATATCCCTACCCTACAACAAGTAAAGTCTTGGTTGGGGAAATGCTTTTCTATGAAGGACCTAGGTGAAGCAGCCTATATATTAGGAATCAGAATCTATAGAGATAGATCACAAAAGCTGCTTGGCCTAAGTCAGAGTACATACATAGACAAAGTGTTGAGACGCTTTAATATGCATGATTCCAAGAAAGGATTCATACCTATGCAACATGGCCTGTGTCTATCAAAAACACAATCCCCTTTAACTAAGGAAGAAAGGGATCGCATGAATAAGATTCCATATGCATCTGCAATAGGATCTATCATGTATGCCATGTTATGTACTCGACCAGATGTCTCGTATGCTTTAAGTGCAACGAGTAGTTACCAATCTGATCCTGGTGATGCTCACTGGGTAGCTGTCAAGAATATCCTTAAGTATTTGAGAAGGACTAAGGACTCATTCTTGATATATGGAGGTCAGGAAGAGTTGGCTGTAATTGGATACACCGATGCTAGCTTCCAGACAGATAAGGATGACTTTAGATCGCAATCTGGTTATGTGTTTTGCTTAAACGGTGGCGCTGTGAGCTGGAAAAGTTCAAAGCAAGATACAGTTGCTGATTCTAAAACCGAGGCCGAGTATATTGCTGCCTCAAGTGCAGCAAAGGAAGCTGTTTGGATCAAAAAGTTCATTAGTGAACTTGGCATAGTTCCTAGCATTGTGGATCCCATTGGTCTCTACTGTGATAACAATGGTGCTATCGCACAAGCCAAGGAGCATAGATCTCACCAACGATCCAAACACATACTTAGGCGTTATCATCTCATTCGAGAGATAATAGATAGAGGAGATGTGAAAATATGCAGAGTACCTACACTTGACAATATTGCTGACCCACTGACAAAGCCTCTTGCGCAGCAGAAGCATGATGGCCATACTAGATCTATGGGTATTAAGGGTATGCCTGCTTGGCTCTAGTGCTAGTGGGAGATTGTTGGTGTAAGCCCTAGAGGCCAATACTTTTGGTACTTGTATTGAATTATTTATTAATAGTAAAAGGCTTTTTCTTTATTACGTTTGTTTAATAAAGTCCCTAGAATAGCTAGTCTGTTTAATGTATCAAGTATGACTTAATCATGAGATCACATTAAACATAAGGACACTATTCTTAAAGTATCCGTAGTCGAGCTTTATTGTGAAGTGGGATGACATTAAAGCATTAATACTATTATGTATATAGACTGATGATCACATCTCATGGATCATGGATAAGGAGTTATCAAGTCTTAAACATAGGTATGAATATTATGAGTAATATTTATACCGGATTGACCCGCTATGAGAATACTATATAGAAAGTTATGCAAAGTGTCATAAGTTATTCTCATGGTGATAATAGTGTATTCCACTCTTCGACCTGAAACCACTATGGACCCTAGATGTAGAGTCGAGTGCTTTATTGCTGATCCAACGTTGTCCGTAACTGGATAACCATAAAGACAGTTGATGGGTACTCCACAAAGCATGCTGAGGGACATGAGTGTTCTAGATGGAATTTGCCCATCCTGCGTAACAGGATAAATGTCTATGGGCCCAATATTGAACTGAACAAGGATGACACGGTCTATGCCTTGTGTTCAATATAGACATAAGGGCAAAAGGGTAATTATACACATAATTATTATCACAGATGGTTTTGTCAGATCACATGACATTTTCGTGTCTTGGGTAGCAGTGATGTGTTGCTAGATACCGCTCACTATTTATTATGTTAAATGCGTAATTTAATATAATTGCCAACGTCACGAAAACCTACAGGGTCACACACAAAGGACGGATTGATGAGAGATAGAGTAACTAAGGAATACCGTAAGGTACGGTGCCCTTAAGTGAGTTATAGAGCATCGTAAGGTACGATGTACTTGAGTAGAATATGAAATATGGTAAGGTACCATGAGCTTAAGGGATTTTGGGCATATTATAAGATATGGGCCAAAATACACTTAAGTGGGCTTTTAGCTTGAAGCCCACACAAGTGGTTCTATAAATAGAACCCTTGTGCAGAAGCATTTTTTTGGCGGTTGCATTTTATTTCGTTTTCTCTCTTTCTCTCTCTCTCTCTCTCTCTCTCACTCAAAGCCTTCATTCGTACCAGCTAGCACTGAGATTGAAGGAACCCGTTCGTGTGGACTGAGTAGAGACGTTGTCATCGTTCAACATTCGTGATCGCTTCGTGGATCTGCATCAAAGGTATTGATCGTCACAAGAGATCTGCACCAAAGGCTTCGATCATCACACGAGGTAAATATTCTATCACTGATCATGACCATTCGTAAGGATCTCTAAAGGAGAAATTTTAATTTCCGCTGCGTTTTGGACCGCAATTCTCCTTCATAGCCGAGCTACGAGTGCTCTGATTTTTTCTCTGGTTAGAGAAGATACGTATGCATAGGATGCGATGTCCTAGCGAGCACGTTTCCCGTATCCCCGAACTACGTCGACTCTGATGTTTGTGTCTGACAAACTACGTAGGCCCAGGATGCGACATCCTGCCGAGTCCCTTTCCTCCGTCTTTTAGCTGTGTTTCCTTCCAGTGTGTGTGCAGTTTTGAGCAGTTATTTAGCAACATTCTTTCTATTCTTTTGAGCGTGGATCCCGTCGAGTACGATGGATGCGTAGGGGTGCTAATACCTTCCCTTCACATAACCGACTCCCGATCCTATTGATCTCTGGTCGTGAGACCATTCCTTTCCAGGTTTACTTCGAGCGTTTCCTTTCCCACCTTTGGGATAAATAACGCACGGTGGTGGCTCTATGTCTTTTTCCGCCGGTTTTTCGCGTAATGCGACAGCTGGCGACTCCACTAGGGATTCTAGAGAAGTTGACCTCTTGCTGGTCCATCTTCCCTAAGCGAGTCAATCTTAGCGCTCTTTAGGATGGTTGTGGTTGCTTTTACTGCTTTATTTATTGCATTTATGATTATGCTGTGATGGTATATACTTGCATATATGTCTGCATGCATCATATTATCATTGTGCTGGCTGTGTATCTGTTTCTCTGTTGGGTGGGGAGTTACAAGAGGTAAAAGGCCCAATACCCAGGCTATGAGTGAACCTTAGGACACCTAGGAATAGAGTGATTCATGGGAAGCGGGTGGTATAGCGCCACTTAGCGGAACATGGGATCATGAGCAATTCAGATCCTGGTGGGGTATTATCGTTGCATACCTCTGGTGTGTACATGATGATATTCTTGAAAGGGTTGTTTATCCTGCGTTTCTCTTGACCTTACCCTGGCCTAGCTGACACCCGTGAGTGGGGAGGGATTGAATCATTTGCAGGTACTGATGGTGACTATGGTTCAGTTGGACTTATGGATATCTATCTCTGACACGCCAAAGTTCTGTCCGTGATATCTATCAGCGGGTTCCGTTTATTTCGGATCCCTGGGTTGAATTTGAGAGTACTCGTTCAGAGGATCTGGTTGTCATCCGTTCAATGGATATTCCTGTGATGATGGTGGTATATTCTCTGTTCCGTTTATTTTGGAACTTCCCAAGTTGGATTTATGGTTGCTTGGTCCCTCAGATGATTGTGATCAGTCCAGAGACAGAGTCCAGTACAGTTAATCCTCAGATGACTTGGAGGATGCACAATGACTTGCATTCATGCATCTGCATCATTCCCATTTCGCATTCATCTGCATCCAACCCATGCCTATCCGTACTCAGGGTCCATTTTTGATTAAGATTCTGGTTGAGGGACATCCTGATGTCAAAATGTTATTGTCAAATTACTATCTGTCTCAATGAAGCCAGAATCAAAGGACAGAATCTTCCTCATACGGATAGACATTGCATGTGTGAGTCATATTAACCTGTTTGCTGTTTTGTAGGTGTCAGTGTCTAACCGGTGCACATAGCTCTTCCGCTCAGATACCCTACCAGACGCAACAAATCCAAGCTGATGGATCCACCCAACCCCGACATTCTCGAATTGAAAGAGATGATAAGGGAGTTGTTCAATGTCGTGCAAGGGCTCGCCTTGGGTCAGAAAGCAATTGCTGAGAGGGTGGAGAAGATTGAAAAATGGCTGATAACGGAGAAAATACAGGGAAATGCTCCGTCGTCTGGAGTAAAGAAGCCCTTTGACAATGGTCAGCACAAGAAGGAGGTTGAATCCAGTGATGTGCATGCAAAAAGGGGACTTGGTAAGGATCGTTACCACCCTTATGCTGCTACAGTGACTATTCCTGCTGGTAATTTGTCAGTACAACAGCAACAACAGCCGCCTCAACAGAGAGCACAGAAAGTTGGGTGCCAAGTAAAGAAGGGGACGATGGATCGTCAGTTTAATAAGCCACCCGTGACTTACACCCTTCTGTTTAAAAGGTTGAGGGATCTTGGGTTAGTTCAGCCGAGGATATTGGTTCCTGTAGAACTAGATCGGAGGCCTGCAAATTACGATGAGAACGCCAGGTGCGAGTTCCATTCTGGGGCACCCGGACATAACATTGAGGGTTGTAGAGATTTTAAGCATGTCGTTCAAGATTTGGTGGATTATAGAGCCATCAATTTTGCACCGACACCGGATGTTAATGCTAACCCCGTGACAATGCATGGTCCTGTGGGGGTGAACGTGATGTCAAAGGACAAGGGAAAAATGGAGGTGACGAATGTGGATCAATTAAAAACTCCAATGTCTGTGGTCCAGAGGCATCTGATGAAGAGTGGAGCTTTCCCTGGTTGTGATAATTGTTGTGCGGCTGTCGCTACAAATGGGTGTGCAACGATGAGGGAGTCGATTCAAAGAATGATGAAGGTGGAAATGGACGGTGAAAAATTTGAAACACCGAGTCAGGCAGTTGAAACCGTCAAGGTGGAGAATGCCATTTTTGCTGAGAAAGAGAAGAAGCTGTTCATTTCTTCTTACAAACAGGCCATGGAAGTGGTGAAGAACGGAGAAGCCCTAGGCTGGGGAAGAATGGTAGACATTGTGGTAAAAGCTGATAGGTTCGGGGTTAGCTATCAGGAAGGCCAAGACTCGTCTGGGAAAAACAGAGGACATCGTCAACCATTCCCGTTCATCAGTGCTGGAATGCTAGATCCAGGTCACGCCGGTGCGGTGGATGAAAATATTGACAGTGACTGCGAGCTTGATTCGTGGATAAAATCGTGCGTACCAGGTGATCGCGACTTTGTGAGTCGAATTTGGGGTACAAACTGCAAGTGCACAGTTCTATCGCGTAGTTTTAAAAGATATCGATCCCACAGGGACTTATGAATCGATATACCGTTATCTAAGGTTACTTCGTAAAGCTAAGGTGAACAATGTTTGATTGTTTGGGGGAAAGCTAAAAACTAAACTAAGATCTAGATTAAATATTAATAAAGCAGATATCGGTATGTAGTTCGTCGTAATTAGGGAATCAATCCTTTGTCGGTCTCTTGGTTTTAAAATAAATCTTTTCAGTTGACTTTATTGATTAAAAGTTTTATCTCAAACTCTCGCTCTGTTGAATAAACCATGATTTTATGTTAATGTAGCTGTCACTTATAATTAAGTCAAAAACCATTTTTTGAAAGCAATACAGTCCATAGAAACTCTTTTCAAGAAAACACTGATCGTTTAAACACCCTTACCTCAAACTCTCGCTCTGTTGACTTAGGTTATATAATTAAATTCGAATGCTTAACTCTCGTCCTCACATTCAATCTTTAAAAATACTTTTTGGAAAAGATCGGAATTTAATTAACTCTAAAACTTGCTCTCGCCCTGATCTAGAATTAATGTCTAATTTACACTGTCCAGTTAAAACCTCAAACTCTCGCTCTATTGATTTTAACTTCTTTATGTCTTTTACTTTCGTAAAAACCTTTGTTATTAAACCTGTAAATTGAGACCGTAAAAAGAGTGATTTTAATTCTAAACTTAACTTAACCGACTTAGTTTTGATTCCTTATTCCGCTTACTTTACATACCGATATCTAAGCGATTTAGCCAGACATGCTAAACAAACTAAAATACTTATCATGCATAAACAGACTCATCTCAGGCAGATAATATAAATAAATAATAATACAAAGCATTAAATAATAATTAAAGAACCTGAATGAGTTAAACAATAGTCTTGAACACTCCACCACAAGCCGGTAGGATTTGTTCTTAGTTTCTTCAATTAAACAACAAAACAAAACGAAGGAAATAAAAACTAGATTCTAACGTAAGGTTAGATCCGGTAAAAAGGTGCACAATAGTTTCCGGTGTAGAAACTATTGCACGAAAAGAATTAACTAAATGCTAAAAAGGAAAAAGGAAAATAGAAATTGCAAGAGAGATAATGTAGAACTCGTAAAAAAAATAATAAAGAAACAATAATGTTAAGTTGCTGGAAAAGAAAATATGCAAAAGCGAAAACGGCAAAGGAAAAAATGTGGAAAAGCTTCGGAACCCCTTTTTGGTTTTGCAAGTGGCTATATATATATGTTTGAGTAACCGCTTCCGCTGCAAAAAAGGTCTTCAACGTGCATAAAAGCATGGCGTGGATATAGGGCTCAACACTCCTCAACGTCTCCTCAACGTCTCTGAGGCGTTCCTTGCGCCAAAAATGTAGGGGAATGGTGTGACGTTCGTCACACCATGTGTGACGTCCGTCACAAGAGTGTGCAAGGCGTGACGCTCGTCACAGCCTCTGTGACGTCCGTCACATGCACGGCACCTGCGTTTTGTGTTTTGGGCTGGGCTTTGACATTTGGTTCATTTTCTTTCCTTTTTGCACCTCCTTTTCTTCCATTTTTACTTGTGCTTCAAAATAAGCCACCTGAGGCAAATAGGAAGAAAATACCGCGTAATATCTAATAAAATGAAGTGAACTGAAATAAATAATAATAAAATTTAATTGAATTAAGTCCTAAAATATGATATAATTTCGTGTTATCAAACTCCCCCATACTTAGATCTTTGCTTGTCCTCAAGCAAAATTCAGTATAGAACTTGTTTTAAAAAAATTAGCCAGATGAAATTTCAAAACACACATCAATTCGTAATAAGTTGCAAGTGGATTTTGTTTAGAAGCAACTTGAGTTTAATCTTGACATCAACAACCACCGTCACAACCTAGATAACCCTGCCTTATGCCAATCAGTTCAAGTACACTATGATAGCTATCCTGGTTCCTTTACTCTTATTTCACCCGTTTTCATTCTAGAGAAATCACATTAAGCCCTTTATCTTTTCGCGCACATAGTGGAGTAACCGGTTAGTGATTATGATCCCCTTTGAGCTCGAAGTTCTGGTACATAAGTCGGATAACTTCGTTATTCAGCCCATTGCAAATTGCGGGGGATCGAACCGTAGTTCGCCCTACCAAGTTCAGTACCAGATACCTACTGAACCAACTCATAATGGATCTTTCATATTGTGTTTTTGTATGATCTGCAACCTTTAGATTAAATGATCTGGTAAGGATCACCTAACTTAATTAGTGCATTTCCTGATATATATATATATATATATATATATTTTTTTTTATGTTACTTTGGGAATCATTCACTTATATTCATCGGCTCTCCACGTAGTTTGCTATTAAGATGGTGCTGACTTCTTGTATAAACTACTTGGGGTTACTATAAAACTAAAAGTTCAAGGAATTGGTATAATAGGTACTTATCCTGATCTAACGTGTTGAGGTTCGTTTAGAGTGTTTGGCGGTAGTAGTCTTTGTCTTGATTCGACTCAAGATCGATAAGATGAGCAACTTTTATACTTATTGGGTGTTGAATTTTTGTTGTTGTGGCTCATGAAAGTTTGAGGGAATAGATAATGGAAATTTGTTCACACTCGGGACTTAGCTTAAAATAATAGAATTTTTTTTTTTTTTTTTAATAAATAATAATTAAAATAGCAATGAAAGGAAAGGTACATACTTGAAGAAATGGAAATAGAAAGAACATGGTTTCCCCCCCATACTTAGACTAAACATTGTCCCCAATGTTTTAAGGAAATGAAATACAATATGGGAAGGAAAAAGAAACTACAACTAAGGCTGCCTTCCGCCTCTGGTTCTTGGACCTGGTGATCTCTGACGTAAGTCTAAGTTGTCGAACCTGCTGAACAACTCAGTAAACCGCTGGTCGGTTATGGCATTCCTAGCATCCTGTTGTTGTTGCATTTGACGCATCATTTGCATCATCTCGACATTCTGTGCCTGCATACCATCAATAGCATCCATGATGTCGTCATTGGTTGCAGGCCTTCTTCGTCGACGACGTTGGGAGGATGGGCCAGTTGCATTACCGGA
Source organism: Lathyrus oleraceus (assembly GCF_024323335.1). Taxonomy (NCBI): domain Eukaryota; kingdom Viridiplantae; phylum Streptophyta; class Magnoliopsida; order Fabales; family Fabaceae; genus Lathyrus; species Lathyrus oleraceus. Next base: position 56,287,795 of record NC_066580.1, on the reverse strand, counting down.
AGGGTTGAGCGGGACTGAATGTTGTGTAGGAGGATGATCACCTTGCTCCATTGCTTCAAACTCGTCTGTGTGCGGGTTTGTTTGTGAAGGCTCGGTGGCTTCGGGAGCGTTTAGATCATAGAGGTGGCGGTCGGGGTTTGTGACATCAGTTAGGGCGATATTTGGTAGAACAACGCTTGGGACTGCCTGGTTGTTCACCATAAGATAATATCCTCCGCCTACTCTGTTCTTAATCAGGCGGCTGGAATGACAGTAGCTGATATCCATAGATAGGGGAGGTAGAGATTCTAAGGTTTGGAGTTTATCCCCTTGGTTTAGGCCAAGTGCTATGGTGGTGATTAATCCACCAATTATAAAAGGTTGCCGGCCTCTAGCACATAAGGTGCGGATATGATGAAATAGAAAGGAGGCGGCGTTTACCTTAGTATCCGGTTCGAAGACGCATTGGAGGAAGAATAGCTCCTTTGAGTTGACCTTGCTGTTGTTTGGTCTTCCAAAAACTGTGTTTTGCAGGATGCGGATAAAGTACCGGATAGTTGGGTTATGTATATGGGAAAGAAGGAGCTCTTCCCAGTTGTAGGCATCTATACCGGAGATTTTCTTGAAAAGGTCGAAAACGTCAACTGTGTTCCAGTTTGAGTTTGGAGGGATTCTGGGGTGTACCTGACCTTCTATGGGAAATTGTAACATGGTACTCAATTGGTTTTGGGTTAAGGAGTACTCGGTGTTAAACATACGGAAGGTTGCGGTACCGGTTAAAAATTCGTCTTCACCGGTGGGAGTGGTGTAGTCGTATGAACTTAAGAATTCTAAGGTTAGGGATGGGTAGGTGGGTTGATTATGAGTGCAAAGGAAGGTTAAGTCGGCTAGGCGGAGCATCCATTCGATACCTTGGAGTAATCCTAATTGTTGTAAACAAGTTAAATCGGGGTACCTGGTGGAAACGACGCCTCGCTGTTGGAAACGCTCGAATTGCTCCCTTTGATAATTTTCATCTTCGGATCGGAAGATGATATTTCCGAAATTCTGATTTCCTGCCATTGTGATGAATGAATATTGAAGGAGTGATTTGGAAAGAAAAGAAATGTATTTGATATTAGAGAATGGTTTGTGGTGAATGAAGGAAGGTTTGGTGGGTATTTATAGAAAAAGAATTTGGAAGTTGGAAAGGAGGTGGTTGAAAAGTGAATGAATGTGGGTAAATGTGTATAAATGTGGAAGGTAAAAAGTTGAAGGGGTGTAACGTTCGTCTCCAACGGCTCTTTAACGTTCACCTAGTCTGAAGGGCGTTACGCTCGTTACAGGTGCATGACGGGCGTAACAGGTTCTTAGTGTGACGTCCGTGACAGAATGTGTGACGCTCGTCACACTGTCTGTTTGGCCAATGTTCAGCTAGCGTCCTTCAGGTAAGTTATTATATATTGTTATTATTTTTTTTGTTTGTTTTCTACTGATTGATTTATTCTGCAATTTAATTTCTCCTACATGCTTATTTTACTTTGTATAATAATAAGTCATAGGTAGCAACAGTAGAGAACATAATAGCTATTGCAAAATAAAATTAAATAAATAGCTTCAATAAAATGATCATAATGTAATATTGGAAAGAAGAACAAAAGAAATGCGAAAAGGAAACAAATGCGAACATGAATTCAAATAACATTAATGAATAATCTAGCTTAAAACTAAATAACTAAGAAAAACAAATAAATACTATCCATCTGCACGATCTCTGGCCGGAGGAGCAAAAGAGTTAACACGATGTAGCAACTCGTGAAACTGATCTGTCATACTGCTCATGTACCCTAGAACTTCGTGTCTCATGTCAGTAAATTCTTCTCTGAGGGCGCCTTGTTCTGACATCAAAGCTTCAATGGCGGTGTTATAATCAGTTCCGGGCATATGATGCCGGAGGTCGGATACTGCTGATTCTTCGGTCTGAACAGGCTGAGGAGGAGGGTCAATATCATAATAGCCGGGTGGTGTCCGAGGGTCAGATTCAGCATGAGGGATCTGGTCATCAAAAGTCTCATAGTCATCACAAATCTCATAGTCCTGGATGGATTCAGTGGATCTAGCAGGAGAGGGGGTTTCGTTCAGGTTGTAGAGCCAGTTACTGCGGTTATGAACACTAGTCCTAGGATCGGGCATGGTGAATAGGCAAAGAACTTGGTTATCAATAATAAGCTCAAACTCGTACCACCCTAGGTTTGCTATAAACATAGTGTTGAAGAGGAAGGGTATACTCATAGTAGTAATGCCACAAAAAGGGCTTAGGTCAAGCATAGGCTGACGTAATCCAATAGCATTACCTATCATAGTTATCAAACCGCCTATTCGGATTGGTGCTCGCTCATCCTGGATAAGGTGGTCCAAATTAGCTAACATAAAAGTGGCACCGTTTACTGGACGGTTCTGGGAAGCACAAAATATGATGAAGAGTTCATCACATGAAACTGAAGTACTATTTGGCTTCTTCCCAAATAAAGTGTGGGTCAGGATCTTATGGAAATAGCGAAAGGCCGGGTTGTGTATGTTTCCAGAGAGAAACTCATGTTCCTCGGGCTCGTCATTTCCAGTCAACTTACCCCAAAAGTGTTCAAGTTCTCTATATTCAAAAAGTTCTTCCTGGCTTACTGTGAATGTGTCAAAGGAGGTAGGAAAACCCAAAAGGTTGGTAAAGTCTCTAATATTAAATTGGTACTCCATGTTGAACATTCTGAACTGGATAAAACCTCTGCTAATTCCTTTTCCATGGCTGGGTAGATAGATTAATGAGCTAAGGAATTCTAGTGTGAGTCTCCGGTAGGTGGTGAAATGTCTTAGGATAGGGGATGTCTCCCATCCTATCTGATTCAGCAAATACAGGACACTTTGTCTCAGTCCAAGGGCAGTCATAGCCCAATCATCAGCATATAAACTAAGTAGCATCTCTCTAGTGGCTAGTTCTTCAAACTTTTGTTTCTGAGCCATTCCTCTGAATTTGATACCCATACGATCAATATGTCCCATCTGGTTAGTGTTAGCTAGAGAAGGGAAAACATGAGTTTTAGTCAGGATTTGGCCAAATGCCGAAAGAAGAAAAAAATTATTATTAAATTAAAATGAATTAGGAATGAATACTAAACAGAAATTAAAAGAATAATTAAGGAAGAAATAGGAAGATAATAGTAATAATATAAGGAAATAATAAAATAATTGTGGGTTGTCTCCCACTAAGCGCTTTGTTTAAATGTCGCAAGCTCAACAAAGAAACTGTTAAGTATAATCTATTAATTCTGGAGGCATTTTGTCTAAGTGTAGGATTTGCGAATCTCCATTGGTTTCCGCATAGTGATAGTGTTTTAGACGTTGCCCGTTTACGGTGAACGGTTCTGTGGATTTGCCTTTAATTTCTATCGCTCCACTGGGAAAGATGTTAGTGATATGAAAAGGACCTGACCATCTGGATCGTAGTTTTCCCGGGAATAACTTTAGTCTAGAGTTAAATAAAAGGACTGCGTCGCCTTGCTTGAAGATTTTCCTTGATATACGCTTGTCATGCCATTGTTTTGTTCTTTCTTTGTAGATTCTGGCATTTTCATAGGTGTCTCTTCTGAGTTCCTCTAATTCGTTTATGTCAAGGATTCTTTTTTTCACCGACGGCTTTATAGTTTAGATTCAGATTTCTAATAGCCCAATAGGCTTTATGTTCTAATTCTACCGGGAGGTGGCAGGATTTTCCATATATGAGCTTAAATGGGGTCGTCCCTATGGGGGTTTTATAAGTAGTTCGGTATGCCCACAAAGCTTTTGGTAATTTCAATGACCAATCTTTCCTTGAAGTGGCGACTGTTTTTTCTAGTATTTGCTTGATTTCTCTGTTAGATACGTCCACTTGTCCACTGGTCTGAGGGTGGTAAGGTGTCGCTATCCTATGTCTCACGCCATATTTAAACAATAATTTTTCGAGTACCTTGGATATAAAGTGCGATCCACCATCACTGACTACTATTCTTGGGATGCCAAATCTCGGAAATATTATATTCTTAAAGAGTCTAGTTACTACTCGGGTGTCATTTGTTGGAGAAGCTATAGCTTCGATCCATTTTGATACGTAGTCAACTGCCACGAGTATGTATTTGTTACCGAAAGAGGATGGAAAAGGTCCCATGAAGTCTATTCCCCACACGTCGAAAATCTCTACTTCCAAAATACCTTTTTGTGGCATCTCGTCACGTCTAGATATGTTTCCTGTGCGTTGACATCTGTCACATTCCTTAATAGCCGCATGTACGTCCTTCCATATAGTTGGCCAATAAAAGTCGGCTTGTAGGATTTTAGAGCAGGTCTTGGATGTACTTGTGTGTCCACCATAAGGAGCGGAGTGGCAGTATTGGATTATATTTTCTACCTCTTCTTCGGGTATACATCGATGGAAAATACCATCGGGGCCCCTTTTGAAAAGTAAGGGATCGTCCCAGTAATAGTGTTTTATATCGTAGAAGAATCGTTTCTTCTGCTGGTAGGATAAAGTGGGCGGAATTATTCCGGCAGCTAAATAATTGACGAGATCAGCGTACCATGGCGTGACAGATATAGCTAAGGTGGTTTCTACTTGTTTGTCGGATTTGTTCTCTTCCAAAGCAGCTATAAGTTTATCGTACGAGAAATCATCGTTAATTGAGGTTCTTTCCAGTTCAAGGTTCTCAAGTCTAGAGAGGTGGTCTGCTACTACGTTTTCAGTTCCTTTCTTGTCCTTGATTTCTAAATCGAACTCTTGTAGCAACAAGATCCATCTTAGGAGTCTAGGTTTAGCATCTTTTTTTGTTAAAAGGTACTTGATAGCAGCGTGATCAGTGTAAACTATTATTTTGGCTCCGACCAAGTAAGAACGAAATTTATCTAGCGCAAATACAACTGCTAGGAGTTCTTTCTCGGTAGTGGCGTAATTCATTTGCGCTTCATCCAGGGTTCTACTTGCGTAATATATAACGTGAAGCTTTTTATCCTTTCGTTGTCCTAAAACAGCACCTACAGCATAATCGCTGGCATCACACATTATTTCGAATGGTTCATTCCAGTCGGGTGTCTGCATTATGGGTGCGGAGATCAGTGCTTGCTTAAGCGCTTGAAATGCTTTTAAACAGTTATCGTCGAATATGAAATCAGCATCTTTCATCAATAGTCCAGTTAAGGGTTTAGTTATCTTAGAGAAGTCTTTGATGAATCGTCGGTAAAAACCGGCGTGTCCTAAGAAGCTTCGTACTTCTCTCACAGTTTTCGGGGGTTGAAGGTTTTCGATTACCTCTATTTTGGCTTTGTCTACTTCAATTCCTCTGTTCGAGATGATGTGTCCTAAAACAATTCCTTCTTGTACCATAAAATGGCACTTCTCCCAGTTAAGTACTAAGTTTACTTTTACACATCGCTCAAGAACTCTTTCTAGGTTTTCAAGGCATTCTTCAAAACTTTGTCCGTATACGGAAAAGTCATCCATAAATACTTCCATGATGTTTTCGAGAAAGTCGGCGAAAATTGCCATCATGCATCTTTGAAAGGTTGCAGGAGCATTACACAGGCCAAACGGCATTCGCCTATAAGCGAAGGTACCAAAAGGGCACGTGAACGTTGTCTTTTCTTGGTCATCAGGGTGAATTGGTATTTGAAAGAAGCCTGAATAACCGTCTAGATAACAGAAATGCGAATGCTTTGCTAATCGTTCTAACATCTGGTCAATGAATGGTAAAGGGAAATGATCTTTTCGGGTTGCTTTGTTTAGTTTCCTATAGTCAATGCACATTCTCCATCCCGATTCGATTCGTTTAGTTATAGTTTCCCCTTTTTCGTTTTCAATAACGGTTATGCCTCCTTTCTTTGGTACTACGTGTACAGGACTAACCCATTTGCTATCAGATATAGGATATATAATACCTGCTTCTAATAACTTGGTTATTTCCTTCTTTACTACCTCACTCAGGATCGGATTTAGTCTCCTCTGGTGTTCCCTAGATGTTTTACAGTCTTCTTCTAACATGATGCGGTGCATACAAATAGAAGGACTTATTCCTTTAAGATCGGTGATGTGGTAACCAAGTGCGGTTGGATACTTTCTTAAGATATGTAGGAGTTTTTCTGTTTCGAGTCTTCCTAGGTCTGCATTAACTATCACAGGTCGTTCAAGTTCTAAATCTAGGAATTCATATCTCAGATTTTTGGGAAGTGTTTTCAGGTCAAGGGTTTGTTTGTTAAGACATTGCGTCGGGTCCGGTGTTATTGCTAAACATTGGTTAGATTTGTCTTTTAAAAGATAGTCTGATGATTTGTCTTCTCCTAACTCTGCTTCTTTTATGCATTCATCGATGATATCCATGAAGTAACATGTATCTTCTATTGCAGGTGCTTTCAAGAATTGGGAAAGAATGAACTCAATTTTCTCTTCACCTACTTCGAAGGTGAGTCATCCTCGTTTTACGTCTATGATTGCACCGGCAGTTGCTAAAAACGGTCTTCCTAGTATAATGGGTGTAATATCATCTTCTCTAATGTCCATAATTGTAAAATCAGTTGGAATATAGAATTGACCTATGCGTACGGGAACGTTTTCAAGAATTCCTACAGGATATTTGATGGAACGATCTGCTAGTTGCACAGACATTTTGGTTGGTCTTAATTCTCCCATTTCCAGTTTCTTACATATGGATAAAGGCATAACGCTAATTCCGGCTCCTAAATCGCATAAGGCTTTGTCGATGACAAATTTTCCTATGTGACAGGGTATAGACAAACTACCCGGATCCTTGAGTTTAGGAGGCATGTTTTGGATTATAGCGCTACATTCGGCAGGGAGTGTAACGGTTTCGCTATCTTCAAGTTTCCTCTTATTAGAAAGAATTTCTTTTAAGAATTTAGCATAGGAGGGCATCTGCGTAATAGCTTCGGTGAACGGAATTGTAACGTTTAATTGTTTAAGGAGATCAACAAATTTTCTAAATTGGCCCGCATCTTTGGTTTTAACAAGCCTTTGAGGGTAAGGGATAGGTGGTTTGTAAGGTGGTGGAGGTACATAAGGTTCCTTCTTTTCTAGGGTTTCCTTATTACTCTCTTCCTTTTCCTTAGTTTCACTTTCCTCAGTTGATTTCTTAGGGTTTTGGTTTTCTATCCTTGGATCAGACGGTCCTTCCACTTCCGTTCCACTTCTTAATATAATTGCATGAGCGTGGCTTCTCGGATTAGGTTGGGGCTGTCCAGGGAATGTACCAGTTGGGGCAGCAGTAGGTGCTTGTTGTTGAGCTACTTGTGATATTTGTGTTTCCAGCATTTTGTTATGGGTAGCCAGGGCATCTACTTTGCTTGCTAGTTGTTTAAGTTGTTCGCCAGTGTGTACATTCTGGTTTAAGAAATCTTTATTGGTTTGTTGTTGGGAAGCTATAAAGTTTTCCATCATGATTTCCAAGTTGGATTTCCTAGGGGCGTTATTGTTAGGCATGGATGGGTTCGGTTTCTGATATCCCGGAGGTATAGCTGGGGCTTGATTTGGAGACTGTCCAGGTGCGTACAAAGCATTATTACTCTTATACGAAAAGTTTGGATGGTTCTTCCAATTTGAGTTATAGGTATTCGAGTAGGGGCTTCCTTGAGCATAGTTTACTTGCTCTGCTTGGATTCCTGTCAAGAGTTGACAATCCGTAGGAGTGTGACCTTGGATTCCACAGACCTCGCAATTCTAAGTTATAGCAACCACGGCGGCTGGAGGTGATACATTTAAACTTTCAATTTTCTGGACCAAAGCATCCACTTTTGCATTAACGTGATCAAGGTTACTTATCTCGTACATGCCAGTTTTCGTTTGAGGTTTTTCCACCATTGTTCGTTCGGTTCCCCACTGATAGTGGTTTTGGGCCATGCTTTCGATAAGCTGGTAGGCATCAGCATAAGGTTTGTTCATTAGTGCACCACCTGCAGCGGCGTCTATTGTTAACCTTGTGTTGTACAAGAGACCATTATAAAATGTGTGAATTACTAACCAGTCTTCCAAACCATGGTGTGGGCAAAGTCTCATCATGTCTTTGTATCTTTCCCATGCTTCGAAAAGAGACTCGTTATCTTTCTGTTTAAATCCGTTTATCTGGGCTCTTAACATAGCTGTTTTGCTTGGCGGAAAATATCGAGCAAGAAAACTTTCTTCAACTCGTTCCATGTGGTGACTGAGTTGGAAGGAAGAGATTGAAGCCATCTTCTAGCGCTATCTCTTAATGAGAAAGGAAAAAGACGAAGTCGAATTGCCTCTGAAGTGACACCATTAGCTTTAACAGTATCAGCGTATTGGACAAATACGGATAAATGAAGGTTTGGATCCTCGGTAGGATTTCCAGAGAATTGGTTCTGTTGCACAGCCTGCAACAGCGAAGGTTTAAGTTCAAAGTTGTTTGCTTCGATTGCGGGTGGAGCAATACTCGAATGCGGCTCATCTTGCGATGGAGCGGCGTAATCTCTAAGAGCACGAGCTGGTTCTGCCATCTCGGGTATCGAAGGAAAAATGTTTTTGAAATCAAGAAGTTCTACAGGAGGGAGATTGTTTGCAGCACGATATTCCCGAATTCGTCGTAGGACTCGGAGATATAGTTCGATATCGTTGATTCGTAAATAGAGCGGTTCGCCTTGAGAGAGAGTGCGGGGCATACAAATCAACGAAAGAAAGAATAGAAGAAAAAAAAACCTTAGTCTCTACAGCGTAACGGAAGAGTTACGATATCGATTAAATAAAAGTCCTTGGCAACGGCGCCAAAAACTTGATCGCGACTTTGTGAGTCGAATTTGGGGTACAAACTGCAAGTGCACAGTTCTATCGCGTAGTTTTAAAAGATATCGATCCCACAGGGACTTATGAATCGATATACCGTTATCTAAGGTTACTTCGTAAAGCTAAGGTGAACAATGTTTGATTGTTTAGGGGAAAGCTAAAAACTAAACTAAGATCTAGATTAAATATTAATAAAGCAGATATCGGTATGTAGTTCGTCGTAATTAGGGAATCAATCCTTTGTCGGTCTCTTGGTTTTAAAATAAATCTTTTCAGTTGACTTTATTGATTAAAAGTTTTATCTCAAACTCTCGATCTGTTGAATAAACCATGATTTTATGTTAATGTAGCTGTCACTTATAATTAAGTCAAAAACCATTTTTTGAAAGCAATACAGTCCATAGAAACTCTTTTCAAGAAAACACTGATCGTTTAAACACCCTTACCTCAAACTCTCGCTCTGTTGACTTAGGTTATATAATTAAATTCGAATGCTTAACTCTCGTCCTCACATTCAATCTTTAAAAATACTTTTTGGAAAAGATCGGAATTTAATTAACTCTAAAACTTGCTCTCGCCCTGATCTAGAATTAATGTCTAATTTACACTGTCCAATTAAAACCTCAAACTCTCGCTCTATTGATTTCAACTTCTTTATGTCTTTTACTTTCGTAAAAACCTTTGTTATTAAACCTGTAAATTGAGACCGTAAAAAGAGTGATTTTAATTCTAAACTTAACTTAACCGACTTAGTTTTGATTCCTTATTCCGCTTACTTTACATACCGATATCTAAGCGATTTAGCCAGACATGCTAAACAAACTAAAATACTTATCATGCATAAACAGACTTATCTCAGGCAGATAATATAAATAAATAATAATACAAAGCATTAAATAATAATTAAAGAACCTGAATGAGTTATACAATAGTCTTGAACACTCCACCACAAGCCGGTAGGATTTGTTCTTAGTTTCTTCAATTAAACAACAAAACAAAACGAAGGAAATAAAAACTAGATTCTAACGTAAGGTTAGATCCGGTAAAAAGGTGCACAATAGTTTCCGGTGTAGAAACTATTGCACGAAAAGAATTAACTAAATGCTAAAAAGGAAAAAGGAAAATAGAAATTGCAAGAGAGATAATGTAGAACTCGTAAAAAAAATAATAAAGAAACAATAATGTTAAGTTGCTGGAAAAGAAAATATGCAAAAGCGAAAACGGCAAAGGAAAAAATGTGGAAAAGCTTCGGAACCCCTTTTTGGTTTTGCAAGTGGCTATATATATATGTTTGAGTAACCGCTTCCGCTGCCAAAAAGGTCTTCAACGTGCATAAAAGCATGGCGTGGATATAGGGCTCAACACTCCTCAACGTCTCCTCAACGTCTCTGAGGCGTTCCTTGCGCCAAAAATGTAGGGGAATGGTGTGACGTTCGTCACACCATGTGTGACGTCCGTCACAGGAGTGTGCAAGGCGTGACGCTCGTCACAGCCTCTGTGACGTCCGTCACATGCACGGCACCTGCGTTTTGTGTTTTGGGCTGGGCTTTGACATTTGGTTCATTTTCTTTCCTTTTTGCACCTCCTTTTCTTCCATTTTTACTTGTGCTTCAAAATAAGCCACCTGAGGCAAATAGGAAGAAAATACCGCATAATATCTAATAAAATGAAGTGAACTGAAATAAATAATAATAAAATTTAATTGAATTAAGTCCTAAAATATGATATAATTTCGTGTTATCACCAGGGAACTAGAAGGCCTCAAAGATCATCACTGTCACTCATCATGAAGAGTAATATTTCTGTTTTTCAATTCTGTTTGCATGGAAACCATACGTTTTTCTCGAAACGTATTGTTCCATTGTAAGGGCCACCTCATGTGTTTCATTTTGCAACATTTTGCATCATTAATAAATGGATGTTTTTGTAGTAATAGCGGTGTTCCCTATTTTTCATTTATTTTTGCAGTTTAAAAATAAAAAATGGCAATGTTTGTTTTCATTTTCCTTCCTTTTGATTTGTCTTGTTCCGACTTCAAAAAAAAATAATTCTCCGGATCTCATTGATAACAATTCGGTTACAGCTTTGTATGACTTCGACAATCTGACCTATCATGCCAAAGAAGAAGGCGAAGAAGATTGTGATCTGCTGGAATTAGCCAGGTTGTTGAAACAAGAGGAGAAGGTGATTCAACCGCACGAGGAGCGAGTTGGGATTGTTTATCCAGGCACCGAGGAGGTCAAAAAGTGAAAGTCGGGGCCGCTTCAGAGGCAAGAGTCGAGAGCATAATGGTAGCATTGTTGAAAGAGCATGTTGATATCTTCGCCTGGTCGCATCAGGATATGCCAGGGTTGGATACCAATATCGTGGTGCACAAGCTACCATTGAGATATGAATGTCCTCCAGTGAAGTAGAAGCCGGTGCCGAAAAAGGATGAGAAGGTGAGAATGTGTGTGGACTACCGGGGTTTGAACAGAGCTAGTCCGAAGGATGATTTCCCATTACCTCACATCAATGTGTTGGTAGATAATACAACTAAGTTCTCAGTGTTTTCCTTCATGGATGGCTTTGCTGGTTATGATCAAATTGAAATGTCGCCAGATGATATGGAGAAAACAATGTTCATCACACCACTTTTTGCTATAAGGTGATGCCATTCGGTCTCAAGAATGCTAGTGCCACGTATCAGAGGACCATGGTGACTTTGTTTCATGATATGATTCATCATGAAATCGAATGCTATGTTGATGACATGATAGCAAAGTCCCAAACAGAAGTGGGGCATTCGGTAGACTTGGTTAAGTTGTTGGATCAATTGAGACTATTCAGACTGAGGTTGAATCCGAATCAGTGCACTTGTGGAGTGCAATCCGGTAAGTTGCTGAGGCTTATTGTGAGCGAAAGAGGAATATAGGTTGATCCTGCTAAAAAAAGAGGAAAGAAAAAGCTATACAACAAATGCCTGAACCGAGAACAGAAAAGAAGGTTCGTGGTTCCTTAGATAGATTGAACTGCATCTCACGGTTCACATCTCGTCTAACAGCCACGTGTAAACCCATATTCAAGTTGTTGAAAAGAAAAGATCAAACGGTCAGATGAAATAATGATTGCCAAGGGGCATTGAAAAATAAAAGAATATTCGCAGGAGCCTCTGATTCTGATGCCTCCCTGTGGAGGGACAACCGTTAACCCTGTACTGGACAGTCCTCGAGGAGTCTATAAGGTGTGTATTGGGGCAGCATGACGAGCCTGGTCGAAAAGAGCATGCAATTTTACCTTAGCAAAAAGTTTACCAATTGTGAAACAATATATTCACTACTCGAGAAAACTTGTTGTACTTTGGCATAGGCTGCTCGCCGACTGAGACAGTATACGTTGGTTCATACCACTTTGTGGATTTCCGAGATGGATCTGATCAAGTACACATTTGAGAAGCCAACATTGACCGGATGGGTTGCAAGATGGCAAATGATTCTGACTGAGTATGATATACAGTATACCTCTTAGAAAGCAGTCAAGGGGAGTGTATTGTCTGATTATCTCGCCCAGCAACCCGTAAAGGATTAGCAACCGATGATGTTTGAGTTCCCTGATGAGGACATCGAGGTTCTCAAATCGAAAGATTGTGAGGAACCAATCCCGGAGGAGGGGCCTGACCCTGAACCGAACGGATTCTGATGTCTGATGGGGCTGTTAATGCGAATGGTAGCGGAGTTGGTGATGCTTTGGTTACGCCAAAGGGATCCCTCATTCCTTTTTTTTCCCGGATAACATTTGAATGCACCAACAATGGTGGCTGAGTATAAAGCTTGTATCCTGGGTATCGAACCTCGGTGCGTATGTCTACTGGGGCAACGCCTTTCTCACTCGTATGGGATAGAAGTGGTATTAGCTATTGAGGTCCAGATCCCATCATGGAGGGTCCTGATGGATGAAAATTGGAAAAGGCTGAGTGGGTAAGGACCCGGTATGAAGAGTTGAGCCTAATTGAGAAAAAAGTTGGCAGTTATTTGTCGTGGGCAGTTGTACCTAGTGAACGAAACGTGCTTTTGACCGAGAGGTGTGACCTCGTGGGTATCATGAGGGATGTGGTGTTGAAAAAGATCTTTTCTCCTCAGAACGATCGTAGGAGAAAGTGGACACCCAATCATGAATGCTCATTCGTGGTCAAGAAGGTTCTCTCTGGCAGAACCTTGTTGTTGATGACCATGGATGGCGAGGATTTTCCACCCCAGTGAATGCGGACGCAGTTAAAAAAAAAAACTTCGTAAAATTGACCCGCTGGACGAAAAGAGAAAAGAGTCCAGGCAAAAATGGGCATCCCGGCGAACCGAAAAAAGAAAAAATGAAAAAGGTTCGGGAAAAAGTTAGGGATAAAAAAGAAAAAAATTGTACACCCGGCAAGTCGAAAACCCCACAAGGGCGACTTGGGCAAAAAAGGGTATCTCGGTGGACTGAAAACCCGAAAGGGCGGTCTAGGAAAAAGAGGGAATGAAACGAACAACTGCGTCCAGCATGATCGTTTGTGCTTTGGTTAAGACACCTGGATAATCCCCGACAGGGATTGGTCGGAAGTGTCTTGTTCAGAAGGCAGAAAGCAAGGAGAGTCTGAGGACATATGGGGTGTAACCGAGTTGGAACTCGATGAGATCATGGTTTCACATTGCCATTAGGATAGATTTTTCCTGTTGTGCGCAATTACCTCTTTTCAGGGATTGCTTCCTGTGTGCTGCTCAGTCACGAGCCACCTTTTTCAGTCAATAAAATGCATGTTCAGTCAAATAATTTTGTTTTTGTTTTCATTACCGCTTTGATTGCAAAAACATCTGTTTATTTTGATAAAGAATCTTTGCATTTTGAGACATAGAGATCCCTTCCAATGCATGTTTGTAAGATTGAAAATCTGAAATCTTATTCGGAAGGTTGAGTGACCTAGGTGTTGAAATTTTGGTACGCCTAGGGCACGTTTTTATCTAACGATCTCTTTTGTAGGTACTGGTAGATATTCTCACTCACTTGCAGGCGGTGATGTGAAGCATTTTGACAAGAGATCCCCGCAGAGTCCGATCAGGGGCAAGGGATTGAAAAGACGGTGAAAGAATTGCGATGATCCTAGAGGGTAATCAAGAAGACTCTTAAAAGTCTGAAGACTAGAGAGTTGGCCCTGATCTGAGGAGATCTATTGTCTCGAAGTAAAAAAGAAGTCAAGAATACAAGGTGATGAATCAGAAGAGACTAGATGAGTCTAGGAGTTCTCAAAAGTGGAAAGCCGACACGGTGGTTAGATGGTGAACACCAGTGATCGACGAGTCGACGAGCGTTCTGTGTTAAATAGGCCGTATCTCCCCGAGCGGTCTGAGAGTGTTATCTCCCCGAGCAGTCTGAGGATTGTTAGTTCCCAGTGAGCCTGAAGGTTGCTATTTCCCCTGCGAAGGTGTATGTGGGTAGTTTGTTCCTCAGCAGCCAAGTCTGAAGTGTGCTGCAATCCCCAGCAGGTTTGAGAGTGCCAGATCCCCAGGCAAGTCTGAAGTATGCTACAATCCCCAGCGGATTCAAGAGCGGTGTTTCCTCGGCAACCAGTGTAGCACCTCCCATTTTGTACATACATTTTCATTTTAGGTCATAACATTAGCATTGTCCACTGCATAGCATTGCATTGTCCATTGCCCTAGTGCAAGTCAATAGTCAAGACTGGTCAGGAGATCCAGTTGTGCAAGCAAGCAAGTGCATTTCCTATTGAAGCAAGGTCCTAGGATTGGTTTAACAAGTTCATATGATCTAGGGATCATTTTGAAGTGGTTTGGCCAAAGATTGGATGATCAAAGCTCAATAGTCAAGCTGAATCTCATCTGAAACCCTAGGAAGTCAACCAAAGTCAACTGTGCATTCAACCATGGATTTGAAGGTGGGAGATGGTTAGAGAGGCCTCATTCATGTCCATACAAGTCTCATTTGACATTACAAACATCAACAATGAAGAATTTGAGGTCAGATGAAAAGTTTCCAAAAATAGTAAGTGACCTGTAATTTCAAATTGCCAAAAATGGAAAGGTTTTCTCCTCAAGTTTACATCATCAAGGAAGCTTCAAATGAAATTTTGTCCAACATGAAAGTTGAAGATCTTGCTCTCACCTTTTCAAAAAGTCCAAGAACATGAATTTCCCATGTGTGGTTGAGAAATTAGGGATCAATCATTGTCAAGATGTTTTGAACTTCACAAGTGCATAACTTTTGAACCAAAAGGCCAAATGAAGTGGTTCTTTTTGCAACATTCTTATTTTGACATGCTCTATCAAATTCAGGCATCAAAAACCTTGCATTTCCATTACAAAATTTTGGCATTTTTCATTTGAAATTTGGAGGGAAAATTACAATTTGAAAAATATGCATTGCTTTTACATTCTATCATGTGCATTTGGCTCCAAATGGATTTTGCAAGTGAATTAAACAAGATTTATGCACTGTTACATTGATTTAGCATACATGAGGGTGAATTGGATAATTTGCATCAACACCTCATTTCCACTAATCCTTGGTATTTTGGCTAATTGTGATTAGGAGTTTCATTAGCAAACCATATATAAAGATAATCATAACAGAAAACCTGGTTAACATTTCATTTTACTCAGATCTAGATCAAATTCACCAAGCTTCACATTTTTTTCTCTCAACTTTTCTTCGATTTTCTTCACAAACCTTGCTGTGTTCTTGGTTAATCTATGATCCACAAGTATTTTTGAGCTGGATTGAAGCAGGATCAAGAGAATTTCGAGCTGGTTTGGAACTGTTGGAGCTTTGCATCATCAATGGCAGTTGAGGATTTGAGCACTATCAAGCACTATTGAGCAACAATTCTTCATCCATTCATCTACCTAAGCCTTGAGGAACTTCTGTTTCTACCTTACAAGGCTTGAAAGTACTGATTCCAGTTCTGCAATCTTTTGAAGGTTAGGATTCGAATCTGGTAATTCTTGAAATTAGGATATGCATGTTGTAGATCTTGAATCCCTGAGTGTGCTGAGCTTTATCTCGTGTATTTTCATCAAGAAATGAGTGAGTTAGGTTGAATCTAAGATTGACATGTGAAATTTCTTTTGCTCGATCCCGACATGTTATGGAGAATTAGGTTGAATTGATCTTAGATTAGTGATGTACATTAGAAGAATAGTGCAATGGTATAAGTTTTGTCAATTTCTGTGCATGAATGTTCTTGAGTGTATGAATGTTGATGAACACGTATGAAGATTAGGGTTTCCGTTCCCAGAAATATGTTTGATCCTTGCCTGGCCTTGCTTGCATGCGTTTCAGTGTTTTTAGCCATGTAGTGGTCCACGTGTATACAGCATGGCATGTTGATTGGTCCAGATTAATCCCCCTTGCCACATGTATTTAGTGAAACGGCGTGTTTCACTCATAAACGCGCTAGTTTCAAATCCTTACACGGTTCGATTCTGGCCTGGATCACATTTCCACATTAGCCTTGCATTTTATCTCCTTATGCCTCCATGTTCATGTATGCTTCCATGTGCTTTTTTTTATTTTTTTCATTCATTCAAAAATTAATAACTTATTGATGGATTGTCCAAATGAGATGGGATTTTTTGCATAGTGTTCTTCATGATGTCTACTATGTTTTGATGATTTTCCCAGAAATTGTGCACGCATGGATTTACTATTTGCTTAGGGATTGTTCATACATGTGTTTTCTTGACATGCCTTGCCATTTTGATCATGAAATGATGAGTGTTGCTCCAATGATTGTGAAATTTTGTGTGCTTAAAATAGACATCTTAATGGACATTTTGGTATAGAGTTTGTATTCTTTGCATTTATGGTTGTTGAGATATGACATGATGAATCTAGGTGTGACAATGTGTGTCACACCATTGCTTGATCAACTTGTGTATTTTATTTGCCATGCCATATAAATGCCAATTGATGAGATTTTTTGCATGCTGCCTCTTCCGGATGTTAGGATTGCTTGTGAATTTTTATGGAATTTTTGGATTCAATTTGAATTTGTTTGAGATTTTCTTTGCTGGTTAGTCATGTTTGGACTTTTGGATAGTCATGAATTTAGATGATTTGTGAAATGCTTGATGTTTATCATATGAACTTGGAATTTTGCACATGTGTTCAAGACGCTTTGAAGTTTGCTATGGCTTTGGTTTGAGACATTTATCATGTATGGATTTTGTTTTAGGCTTGTGTGAACTTGATGCATCAATTTGTGCCTTGTTTGAGTTTGTTTGTGCATACCTTGCCTTATGGATTTTAATTGCCTTGCCTATACTTGTCCAAATGATTTGAATTTTGGTATGATGATCATGTTATGAGTGCTGTTTAGCCATGATTTTTCTTGGGATTTATTGAGCCATTTTTGAATTAATGTGGATTTGTTCTTACTGTTGCTTCAATGAGCTTTCAACTTGCATGCTTTGCCTTAGTGGCTTTGTGAAATGAAATTGGTGTATGATATGAATGTGAGACATTTTGGACATTGTTCTTAATTGATTGAGCTTACTTCTTGTCAATTTTCAGGTTCTGTTTTGAATTATTTCTCCCTCTTTGACCCTAGGCCTTGTCCTAGTGGTTTGTGCTTATGTTTGAGTTTTGTTTTCAGGATAAAAAACATATGGCCTTGAGGGGATTGATCCACATTTGCTTGAGTTGATTAATTGGTTTATGTTGACTAACCTTGATTTGTTTTGCAGGTTGCTTTTTGCTCATTTGAGTTGAGCTTGTGCCTTGCATCTTGATGCATTGCTTGCTTGTCTGTTGACCATTGGCTATTAACTTGTCTGTTTGACTGTTTGAGTTATGTACTGACTAAGTTGGATTGTTTTCAGGTACATTAGTTGCTTAAGTTCATTGTGAACTTGCTTTTGCTATTGCTTGGTTGCATAAGCATTGAGGTATAATCTCTATGACTTCATGTAGTCTGGAAGACTTGTCCTGTTACTTGGGCAGGCACCTGTCTGAAGTCCTCCTTAAGAGGCAATGCTTGTGTTTGTTTATGTTTGTGCCAAGCAGGAAAAGACCTCTATGAGGCAATTGGCAGATAAAAGAGATGTGCAATCCATCTCCTACTATTCAGTTGAGTCATCCCTTTGCTCACACACCTTGTGTTGATGCATTGTGGATATTAACCCAAGATCCATGTTGTGTCAGTCATATGTGTAGAAGGGTTCCAACTTTCTGAACCCACACATTCCTTTGTCTGAAGCTCTCCCAGGCCAGGGATAAGAGTTGTGAAGTCTCATCTTCACTTCCCATTTCATCTGCTTCACCTTAACTCTCAATGTTAAGGTTAAAAGCTAACATCACCCGATTCCAGTTGGCTTGTGTTTCACAGCCTAACCTTGTGTGAGCCCACTTTATTTGTATATAGTGTGTGCTATTTGTGTGATTGTTTGCTTTGCTTGAGCTGTTTAGGATAGCTTGCTCCCTGTGCAAGTTAGATAGCAACCTTAACTTAGGGATCGTATGCATGACAACTTCTAGGCTCGAGTCGTAGTCTCCCTAGTGGTTTGTGTCTCCCTTTGTATCTGGTTAGGCTAGTCCTTTGTCCCTGTGTAGGGGAACTACGTCGCCCTGATCCTCATACCAGATGAGGTACGTAGGCAGGAGATGAGCTGATCTCTCCGGGCGCCCTTTTTGTTTTCTTTCTCTTGTGTGTGTTAGGAGATGGATGTAAGACCAGCGATTGGCATTCCGTATCCTATTGTTTGTTGTGTGCTTGGAGTCCGATGTAAGTCCAGCGATTGGCATTTGGTTTCTAGTGTGTGTTTGTTTGGTTCGGAGTCTGATGTAAGTCCAACGATTGGCATTCGGTTTCCAGGTTTGCCTGTTTGTGTTGGAGTTTGACGTAAGTCCAGCGATTGGCAGTCGATTTCTTGTGTTGTTTTGTTTGGCGTGCGTTAGCCGAGCTACGAGTGCTCTGATTCTTCTTTAGTCCGAGAAGATACGTATGCATAGGATACGACATCCTAGCGAGCACGTTTCCCCCTGTCCCGAACTACGTCCACTCTGATGTCTGTGCTTGACAGACTACGTAGGCCTAGGATGCGATATCCTACCGAGTTAGTTTCTTGTGTCTTTCCTGTGTCTCTTTCAGCCAGTGTGTTTATTTGAGCAGTTTTTAGCAACCATTTTCCTTCCTTTTGTGCGTGGATCCCGTCGAGTATGACGGATGCGTAGGGGTGCTAATACCTTCCCTTCGCATAACCGAGTCCCGATCCCATTCTCTTTGGTCGCGAGACCATGTCTTTTCCAGGTTTACTTCGAGCGTTTCCTTTCCCTCTTTTGGGATAAATAACGCATGGTGGCGGCTCTGTTGTTTTGTTTTCCCGCCGGTTTTTCGCGTAATGCGACAACCAGGCCTGAGATTGGTTATCTTCCCCTGCAGGGTTGAGAATGATCCCTAGCAGGGTGGAGACTGTTAGTTCCTGAGCAAGTCGGAAGGTCGTTGTTTCCCCAGCGGAGGTGGGAATTGTTTGTTTATTTCCCCAGTAGAATCCCCAAGCGGATCGGGTACAGTGGAGGTCATTCCCAGTGAGGATTATCCTTTCCCCATCAGCAGTGTTATTCCCCAGCAGGGCGGAGATTGGAGCAATATCAAGTTCCTCATCAGAGTTCCTCGAGCTCCCCAGTAGCGTCCCCGGAGGGAAATGTTTTTATGCATTCATCATTTAGAAAAGCATAACATATTGCATCATTAATTGCGTAGCATTTGCATGGTTATGGAGCATTACGCTAGAAAAAAAAACTCATGCATCAGCATTGCAAGCATAGACTGGCCCTAAGCTATGGTTACCATCTGAGAATGGATTTAGTCGGTTGGTAAAGATGTACTCTAAAGAGTTTAGCATCGCAACATGGGGGCATCTGGGTCGATTCCAGAGTTTTTCCCCAGCATGGTTGAGAGGTTGGTGTTTTCCCAACAAGTGACTCCCTAGTTGAGTTAGTTTCTCTGTCGTCCCGAGAATGACAGATCAGTAAGCATTCCCAGCAGTGCTAATCCCCATAGAGTTGGGAGAGGTCGAATCAGGAATGGTGTGCTCAGCAAAGTGATCGTTAGCTTTCCCAGCATGAGTTTTCCTCCCTTTGCATCTTGCAAGCTTCGATTAGTTCCCCAGCAGAGGTGAATCACTGTTCAACATCTGTATGACACGTCTGCAGCAGTTGCTCTTGGCAGCATTCATGATTGGTAATCCCCATAGAGGTTTATTTCCTCACCTGTCTGTGAAAGGAAAGTGTGACTCCCCAGCGTAGTCCCCGGCGAGTGTCTGGCCTTGTCTTGACATATGTAGATGTCATCCTTGTGATACCAGTAGGTGTCGTGTTGATCCCCGTGTGGGTCTCCTTCCTTTTGTTGTCGGTAGACATCATCTTTCGATGTCCGTAACATCGAGGTTTTTCCCATTCGTCTGTTGGCGTCTGGTCGTGGTTTCTTTCTCCCACTCATCCGTTGATGTCTGGTCGAGTTTCTTCCCATTCGTCCATTGGCGTCTGGTCGTGGTTTCTCTCTTCCCATTCATCCGTTGATGTCTGGTCGTGGTTACTTATTCCCATTCATCCGTTGATGTCTGGTCGTGGTTTCTCTCTTCCCATTCATCCGTTGATGTCTGGTCGGGGTTCCTTATTCCCATTCATCCGTTGATGTCTGGTCGTGGTTTCTTTCTCCCATTCATCCATTGATGTCTGGTCGAGTCTCTTCCCATTCATCCGTTGGCGTCTGGTCATGGTTTCTTTCTCCCACTCATCCGTTGATGTCTGGTCAAGTTTCTTCCCATTCGTCCGTTGGCGTCTGGTCGTGGTTTCTCTCTTCCCATTCGTCCGTTGGCGTCTGGTCGTGGTTTCTTTCTCCCACTCATCCGTTGATGTCTGGTCGAGTTTCTTCCCATTCGTCCGTGGGCGTCTGGTCGTGGTTTCTCTCTTCCCATTCGTCTGTTGGCGTCTGGTCGTGGTTTCTTTCTCCCACTCATCCGTTGATGTCTGGTCGAGTTTCTTCCCATTCGTCCGTGGGCGTCTGGTCGTGGTTTCTCTCTTTCCATTCGTCCGTTGGCGTCTGGTCGTGGTTTCTTTCTCCCACTCATCCGTTGATGTCTGGTCGAGTTTCTTCCCATTCGTCCGTTGGCGTCTGGTCGTGGTTTCTTTCTCCCACTCATCCGTTGATGTCTGGTCGAGTTTCTTCCCATTCGTCCGTTGGCGTCTGGTCGTGGTTTCTTTCTTCCCATTTGTCCGTTCGCGTCTGGTCGTGGTTTCTTTCTCCCATTCATCTGTTGATGTCTTGGTCGAGTTTTTCCCATTCGTCCGTTGACGTCTGGTTGCGTATCTTTTTTTTCAGTCATCGGTAAATGTCTGGTCATCCTTTTGTTGGTGTCGGTAAACATCATTTTTCGATGTCGGTAAACGTCGAGTTTTCCCCATTCGTCCGTTGACGTCTGGTTATATATCTTTTTTCCAGTCATCGGTAAATGTCTGGTCATCCTTTTGTTGGTGTCGGTAAACATCATTTTTCGATGTCGGTAAATGTCGAGTTTTTCCCATTCGTCCGTTGACGTCTGGTTGTGTAGCTTTTTTCCCAGTCATCGGTAAATGTCTGGTCATGTATCCTTTCTTTGGTACATATCAAAATCTCCAGTAGAGTCGTCGATAAACGTCTTGTCTGGTTCCAGTTGTAAACATCTTGTTCCTCCAATCAAAGCCGCCATCGGTAAATGGCCCCGCTTTCCTTGATATCAGTGTATATCAAGTCGACTGTTCAAGCCGCCATCGGTAAATGGCCCCGCTTTTCTTGATATCAGTGTATATCAAGTCGACTGTTCAAGCCGCCATCGGTAAATGGCCCCGCTTTCCTTGATATCGGTGTATAGCAAGTCGACTGTTCAAGCCGCCATTGGTAAATGTGCCTAGCTTTCCTTGATATCCACGTATATCAAGGCTCTCCAGTCGAAGCCGCCATCGGTAAATGGCCCCGCTTTCCTTGATATCCGCGTATATCAAGTCGACTATTTTTTTGTTCATCCCATGCAGAGTGCAAAATTCGACGGTTCTTTTGGTATTCAATCCCTGATTACCTTGAAGGTCTGACAGCCGTTGCTCTCATCCGTTCAGGTTCTCAGTTGATTGAATAGGGGCAGCTGTAGCACCTCAAATTTGCACCCCTCATTCATGCATTCATTTCATTTTTTAGGTTACTAACATTACATTAACATTGCATAGTGCATTGCATCACATTCAACTGGCATGGGCATAAAGAGATCCATCAGTGCAAGAGACCAAGCATTTCCTTGAGTTGAGAGTCACATGAGTATTCAAGAGAGCTTATGTGAATCAATGTTCATTTTGAAGCAATTGTACCCAGTGTTGAAGGCTCAAAAGTCATCAGTGCAGTTTCAGGTCATCTAGGGCCCATGAAAGTCAACAGAAAGTCAACTGAGGGCTAGGAGGTGGAGAAATGGTTTGAGACACCTCATTCATGTCCCAAAGAGGTTTATTCAACATGTCAAACTCATACCTTGAATATTTTGAAGCCAGATCAAAAGTTTCCCAAAATGGAAAGTGACCTATAATTTCAAGTTTCCAAAAATGGCAAGTTTTTGGACCACTTTCAACTTTACTTTCCAACATCAAAGAAGCTTCAAATGAAATTTTGTCCAACATGAAAGTTGAAGATCTTTCTCTCCCATTTTCAAAAAGTCTAAGATCATGAGCATCTGATGAATGGTTAAGAAGATATGATCAAATCATTGCCAAGTGTGCATGGAACTTCAACAAGCCATAACTTTTGATCTAAAACTCCAAATTGAGTGCCTCTTCTTGCATAATGCTTGTCATGACTCATATTTTCCAAATACATCAATGCATTGCATGAAATTTCATCACATGACATTTGCTCATTAATGCTCATTTTGGAGGGAAAATCATGAATTTGAATTTGGTGCATCATATGAGTTTTTTAACCATTCTATCATGTTCATAAGATGATTTTAAGTGTAATTGCATGGTCATGTGGTACTGTTCACGTTCATGTTGCATGCATGGGGTGAAAAATCAATTTGGCATAACACCTTATTTCTCACTAAAATTTCATTAGCCATGCCTAAGTGTAATTAGCAAATGGATTAACATAACATATAAAGCCCTAATCCTAACAGAATTTCTCATAATTCATCATTCTAGATCTAGATTCAAACTTTCCCTCCAAAATTTCTCTCCACCATAATTCGAAATTTCTCCACATAGCATAGGATTTTTATGGCATATTCTGGTTTCTTGATCATTTTTTGGTAGAATTCAAGCTCTTGATTGAAGCATTTGGTGAAGAATCAAGGTGTGCAAGCTCAAGAACATGACAATGGAGATTCAAATCTGAGCTAGATCCAAGCCATCTCAAGCTTCAATTACTGCATCAAGCTTCATAATATCAACATAGGAGAAGATCTGGATACTTGCAAGAGCTCAAAGCCTCGATTCCATTGTTCTGCACTTCAAGAGGTTGGATTTTCGAGTTGCTTAATTCATGATTTTATGTGCATGTTATTGTAGCTCTCTCCATGTTGATCACACTGATGCTTTTAGAATTAAAAACGGTTGAGTATTCATTGAGTTATGTGAAATTGAAGTTTTGAATGCATGAAGGTTTTTGTTCGATTTGCATGATTCATGAGGAATTGGACTTAAATATTGCTTGATTCGTGTTCCTTGCTGCATGACCGTTCCAATGATGTACAATTTGGCTGATTCTGCAAAATTTTATGTGCACGTTACTGTTCAGCCACCGTCTTCATGAGGAAGACGGTGGAAACCACCATGGCCGGCCGCGTGTGAATAGGAACTAGGGTTTCCTGGTTCAGTCTGCAGATTTCACTGTGCAAGCGCTATTCACCATTACGTCTTGTGCTCGATTCCAGTCCTAAGCGCTTCCTATTTTTTCACTTATTTCCTCATTAGCCAAACGACGTCGTTTTGGACGCGCTTCCTTGAGCCCTGAAGCGCCAGTTCGATCCTGGCCTTGTGCAAATCCCATTTCCAATTCTTTTCATATTATTTCCACATGTTCAATATTATTTCATTTTTTTCCATGCTAATTACAAAAATCACCAAAAATAGCATATGGATCCAAATCACTTCCAATTTTTTTTCACATGATCCTTGAGATGTCTAGTATTTTTGTGATATGATTTCATGATTTTACCACTTCTGGATTTTTGATTGTGTGGAATTACTTGAACATGTATGCATATGTACCATGCCTCATTCAAAGTAATGTGAAATGCTCAATAATTGTCCAATTGCCATGAAATTTAATATGCTGATTCCTAACATGTTGTAGGATGCTTGAGATTTTATTTGGCATTTTTAGCATTTTCCTTATCTGTTTTGGACACATGATTGTAGGGTGTGACAATGTGTGTCACACAATTGGATGTGGATCTTGTGCATTTTCATTGCCATGCCAAATGAGCTTTTCTGATTCTAATTTTTTGCACCATGCTTGTGTTCAATATGCTGAGCCTGTGTATAAAATTTCATGATCATTGGATGTGTTTCTGATTTAATGTGCATTTTTTCACTTTGTATGTCCAATTGATGATCATGTTGTGTGTCTTGCCATATTTTGCTCATGTGATGACTTTGCTTAATGCTTTTGACTTGGTCCTTTTTAGGACATGTTCATGATAGATTAAATGTGCTACATGTTGAATATTGGTTGCTGTTTTGACTTTTTGATTCACCTTTGACCCTAGCCTTAGTGCTAGTGGTTTGTACTCATCTTCTGAGTTGTGCATTTCAGGTTCAAGCTCCTAGTCCCAATGGTTTATGTGATCTCACTTCATGAGATGCAATTTACTTTGTCCACTAACCCTTGCTGTTGTAGGTCATTTGAGATGATGAAACAATTTGAATGCTTGTAGATAGAGCTTGTTTTGTGTGCATATTGGGAAGTTGTGACACTGTTGTCTGTTTGGTTTGTCTGAACATAGTATTGACTGGTTTGGATTTTCTTACAGGTACTTTAGTAGCTTTAACTCATTGCTTGAGTCGCTTTGCTTGTGGTTGGCATACCACCTAGGTAATCTTCTTGTACTCCATGTAGTCTGGAAGTCCTGTCGTTTATGTTTGGCAGGCATTTGGCTGAAGTCCTCCTTAAGAGGCAATGACTGTGTTTGTTTACTTTTGTGCCATGTACTTCAAGTCCTCCTAAGTGAAGAGGCAATTGGCAGATAGAAGGGATTTGCAATCAATCCCCTGCTATTCAGTTGAGTCTTTCATCTTTCTCGCACTACGTGTTGATGCATTTTGAATAAACACCCAAGATCCTTGTATATAGAGTCAGTCAAGTGGAGTAGAGTCCCACATTCTGGACTCCCACGTTTTCATTGACTGAAGCTCACTCAAGCCTGGGTTAAGAGCTATGAGGTCTTACCCTCATTACCTTTTCATCTGCTCACCCTGACGGTCAATGTCAGCGGTTAAGAGCTTTCTCAAATACCCCTTCCAATTGGCTTGTTTGTCGAGGTTGATATGACCCCTTGACTAAAGCCCAGCCTTGTATGAGCCACTTGTTTGCATATAGTGTGTGATACCTGTGCTTGTGATTGCTTACTTGCTGTTTAGGCTAGCTTGCTTCCTGTGCGAGTTAGGTTCTCATTAGAGACCTCAACTTAGGGATCGTATGCATGACAACTTCTAGGCTCGAGTCGTAGTCTCCCTAGTAGCTTGTTATCTCCCTAGTCTCTGGTTAGGATAGAAGTTTTTTCCCTGTTAAGGGGAACTACGTCGCCCTGATCCTCATGCCAGATGAGGTACGTAGGCAGGAGATTGAGTTGATCTCTCCGGGCACTCTTTTTCTTTTTCAACCCTCTTGTATGTGTTTGGAGTCTGATGTAAGTCCAGTGATTGGCATTCGGTTTCCTGTGTGCGTTTCTTTGTTTGGAGTCTGATGTAAGTCCAGCGATTGGCATTCGATTTCCTATTTGTTTGTTGTGTGTTTGGAGTCTAATGTAAGTCCAATGATTGGCATTCGGTTTCCTGTGTGTTTGTTTGTCTGGAGTTGGATGTAAGACCAGCGATTGGCATTTCGTTTCCAGTTGTGTGTTTGCTTTGACGTGTCAACGTCTCCGTTTAGCGTTTTGTTTGGCGTGTGTTATCCGAGCTACGAGTGCTCTAATTCTTACTCTGGTTAGAGAAGATACGTATGCATAGGATGCGATGTCCTAGCTAGCACGTTTCCCATGTCCCCGAACTACGTTGATTCTGATGTTTGTGTCTGACAAACTACGTAGGCCCAGGATGCGATATCCTGCCGAGTCCGCTTTCTCCGTCTTTCATCTGTGTTCTATCTAGTTTGTGTAGTTTTGAGCAGTTATTTAGCAGCCTTTCTTTTATTCTTTCTGAGCGTGCCACCCGTCGAGTACGATGGATGCGTAGGGGTGCTAATACCTTCCCTTCGCATAACCGACTCCCCTATCTAGCAATCTCTGGTCGTGAGACCATTTCCTTTCCAGGTTTACTTGAGCGTTTCCTTTCCCTCCTTTGGGATAAATAACGCACGGTGGCGGCTCTGTGTCTTTTTCCCGCCGGTTTTTCGCGTAATGCGACACTAGGTACGGGAGTCGGTTATGCGAAGGGAAGGTATTAGCACCCCTACACATCCATCGTACTCGACGAGATCCACGCTCGAAGGAATAGAATAAGGTTGCTGATAAACTGCTCAAAACTGCACAAACTGGATAAAAACACAAGTGAAAGAAGACGGAAGAAGGTGACTCGGTAGGATGTCGCATCCTGGGCCTACGTAGTTTGTCAGACACAAACATCAGAGTCAACGTAGTTCGGGGAAAATGGGAATAGTGCTCGCTAGGACATCGCATCCTATGAATACGTATCTTCTCTAACCAAAGAAAGAATCAGAGCACTCGTAGCTCGGCTAACGCACGCCGAAACAAACAACGAAAAGAAGACGCTGAGACGTCAAAGCAAACCCACACCAGGAAACGGAATGCCAATCAATGGGCTTACATCCAACTCCAGACAAACAACAAACAAACGCACACAGGAAACCGAATGCCAATCGCTGGACTTACATCAAACTCCAAACAAACAAACGCAAACAGGAAACCGAATGCCAATCGCTGGACTTACATCAGACTCCAAACACACACGCAAACAGGAAACCAAATGCCAATCGCTGGACTTTCCTCAGACTCCAAACACACACGCAAGAGGGGAAAAAGAAGAAGGGTGAACAAACACACACAAAGAGAAAAGAAAGCGCCCGGAGAGATCAGCTCAATCTCCTGCCTACGTACCTCATCTGGTATGAGGATCAGGGCAACGTAGTTCCCCTTAACAGGGAAAAACTTCATCCTAACCAGAGACTAGGGAGATAATAGACTAATAGGGAGACTATGACTCGAGCCTAGAAGTTGTCATGCAAATGATCCCTAAGTTGAGGTCTCTAATCAGAACCTAACTCGCACAGGAAGCAAGCTAGCCTAAACAGCAAGTAAACAAGCACAGGTGAACAGGTATCACACACTATATGCAAACAAGTGGCTCATACAAGGCTGGGCTTTAGTCAAGGGGTCATATCAACCTCGACAAACAAGCCAACACTGGAAGGGTATCTGAAGAAGCTCTTAACCACTGACATTGACCGTCAGGGTGAGCAGATGAAAAGGTAATGAGGCTCTTAACCTCGTAGCTCTTAACCTGGGCCTGGGTGAGCTTGAATCCATGAAAACATGGGGATCCAGAATGTAGGACCCTACTCCACTTGACTGACTCTATATACAAGGATCTTGTGTTAGGTTCAAGAGCATCAGCACGTAGTGCGAGCGTAATGAATGACTCAACAAATAACAGGGAATTGATTGCTAATCCCTTCTATCTTCCAATTGCCTCTTCACTTAGGAGGACTTGAAGTACATGGCACAAATATAAACAATCACAGTCATTGCCTCTTAAGGAGGACTTCAGCCAAATGCCTGCCAAAAGAAACGACAGGGCTTCCAAACTACATGGAGTTAGAGGATGATTACCTAGGTGGTATGCCAACCACAAGCCAAGAAAAGCTCAAGAAATAAGCTAAAAGCGACTAAAGTACCTGTACAAAAGTCAAACAAGTCAATATTCACATTCAGACAAATCAAACAGATAGTCAACAGTGATTCTATATTCATCTACATAAGGCAAGTCCTATGTGCAAGCATTCAAGTGATTCCATCACACTCAATGAACCTACAACACAAAGGTTTAGTGCATCAAATAATTTGCATCTCAAGTCATGAGATTACATCAACCATTAGGGGCTAATTGCTTGAACCTGAAATGCAAAGCTCAAAAGGTGAGTACAAACCACTAATGCAAAGACTAGGGTCAAAGGCAATGTAAAAAGTCAAAACAGAAGTTGATATTCAACATGAAGCACATTTATTCAAGTAAGAACATGTCCTAAAAAGGACCAGACTCAAATCCTAAGGCAAATCCATCTAATGAGCAAGATAAGGAAAAGGCATACAAAGGTGTTCACAATTGGACATTCAAATGAGAAAATGCACATTAAATCAGAAACACATCCAATGATCATGATAATTTTTATGTGATATCAACATGTTAAACAAAATCATCATGCAAAAAATCAGAATCAGAAGACATCAATTGGCATGTCAATGAAAATGAACAAGATCAACATCCAAATGTGTGACACACATTGTCACACCCTACATCCATGTGTCTAAAATAGAAATGGAAAATGCTAAAAATGCCAAACCAATTCTCAAAAATCATGCATCATGTTAGGATTCAGCATACCAAATTTCAAAGCATTTGGAGAAAGTATGAGCATTTCACAAGACAAATGGAAACATATGTCACATTTTGCACCATGTTCAAATACCTAAGCATGTTCAAAATCGTGCGAAGCACAAATCAAGAAATTCACATCACAAAATAAAAGACATTCACATGAAAATGTAGCAAAATATTTGGATTTAATTGGATTCATTTTCTATTTTTTATGAATTTTTGAAATCTGCATGAAAATAATGAAATAACATGGAATATTACATGGGATAGAAAAAATGAACAAAAGCTGGAAAATGCCTCAGCCAGGATCGAACCAATGCACCTCAGGTCAGGGAAGCGCTACAGTGTGAAACTAAATGGAATTAATTGAAACATCCATGGCCTGGTATCGAACCTGCGCACTCTTAGACAAGAGGCGCTAATTGAAACGCTGTGTTTCAATCCCAGGCATGGACTAAATGGAAAATAAAAACGCATGGACAAGGATTCGAACTGGTGAAGGGAAGGTTCATGTGCGCTCAATAGTAAACCCTAGGCCAGGAATTGCAGACGGCGGCGCAAGGCTGAAAAAGCCTTCTTCTCCGGCGAGGCCGGAGGCGCTACAGTGGCATATTCATATTTTTTTTGCAGAATTAAATGAAATTGGTATGGATCGAAAGCTCTCTTCATGTAGAGCAAGAATCTAACATCTATTTATCTTAATTCTCAACAACAAGCATGAATCGAAGGAAAGAAAGTTCAACAACCAAACTTTAATCTCTCATAACTCACTCAATAATCGTCCATTTTCAATGAAATTTGCATCAGAATTCTCAGCATGGAAAGATCTACACGTTCATGGTAATAAAACGAAGAATTAAGAGGATCGAATTTCAAACCTCTTGAAGAACAGTGGATGAAAACAGCGTGTTCAAGGCCTCAAAAGTGTGTAGATCTACTCCTATATTGATGTTATGAAGCTTTATGCACGAAATCTCTCTTGAAATGGCTTGGATCTTGATCAATTCAAAGCTTCCATGTTCATCTTCATGTACTTGCACAACTTGATTCTCCACGAAAACCTTCAATCCAATGCTTGATTCATACTCAATGAAGCTTAATGATCATGATTATGCAATAAAATCAATGGATTATGTGAAGAAATTTGAAGTTCCAATTGAGAGAAAAAATGGAGGGAAAAAAGTTTTAGATCTAGAACTTGTGAGAACTGAAAAATTCTGTTACAATTAACCTTATATACCACCTCTTAATTACTTTTCTAATGATAATTTGCAATGGCTAATGAAAGTTTAATGAAAAATGAGGTGTTATGCACAATTGGAAAATTCACCTTACGCATGGCTCAATCCCACGTGAACAGTAGCATGCATGGTCCAATTACACTTAAAATGAGCTTATGAACATGATAGGATTGGAATTAAACTCATATGATCAACCAAATTCAAATTCTTCATTTTCCCTCCAAAAAGCACATGCATGGCCAAATGATCATGTGACATTATTTCATGCAATGCAATGATGGATTTGGAAAATATAGGTCATGACATGCAATTTGCAAAAAGAGTGGCCTAAATTGGAGTTTTGAATCCAAAGTTATGGCACTTTGAAGTTTCATGCACACTTGGTGATCATTTGCTCATAACTTCTCAACCATTCACCAGATGCTCATGACCTTGGACTTTTTGGAAATGGGAGAGAAAGATCTTCAACTTTCATGTTGACCAAAATTTCATTTGAAGCTTCTTTGATGTTGGAAAGTCAAGTTAAATGTGGTCCAAAAACTTGCCATTTTTGGAAACTTGAAATTACAGGTCACTTTCCATTTTTGGAAACTTTTGATCTAGCTTCAAAATCTTCAATGTAGATGTTTGACATGATGAATAAACCTTTTTTGGACATGAATGAAGTGTCTTAGACCATTTATACACCTCCGAGCCCTCAGTTGACTTGCAGTTGACTTTTATGGGCCTCAGATGACCTGGACATGTATTGATGACTTTTGAGCCTTCAACACTTGGTAAAGTTGCTTCAAAATGAACCTTGGTTCATATAAGATCTCTAGAATACTCATGTGGCCTCCATCTCAAGGAAATGCTTGGTCTCTTGCACTGGTGAATCCTCTTGATGCCAGTTCTAGTTGCCAGGATGCAATGCAATATGCAATGTTAATGTAATGTTAAGGTAATGTTAATGACCTAAAAATGAAATGAATGCATGAATGGGGGGTGCAAATTTGAGGTGCTACAGCTGTAGCACCTCAAATTTGCCCTCCTCATTCATGCATTCATTTTAGGTCATCTAACATTTCATATTGCATTTCAACATGTTCAGATGGGGTCTATTCATCATTCAAAGCACTAAACTTGAAGGAGCAAAAGTCTGCTCATGAGCTGTCATGCTCGCTAGGTGAGCAGAATGGTTCGCCTAGCGAACCTGAACTGTCATGCTCGCTAGGCGAGCAAATCCTTCGCTAGGCGAAGCGCGCACATTTTGAAAAAATCTAACACAAAGTCACAGACTTGGGCCTCTCTCATTTGAGCCCACAAAGCCACGAAAATCAGGCTATAAATTCTAAGGATTCATTGGAAAGGGGCCAGAATTAAGAAGAAGGAGAATTGGTGAAAATTGAAAACACTCTGAGGTTTCCTTGGAACAAAACCCTAGAGAAGAGCTAACAGTATTCAGAACAGCCTCCAGACCCTGAAAAATTCACTCTGACTCACACACTTTTTCACTTCCACCTCGCGCAAACCCTAAGATTGTTCTGCAAACCCAACGGTGCAATTCAATTTCAACCGATCTCTCCAGTCAGGTTTGCCCTATTCCCATTACTTTACGCCTTCAATTTGAAATTTCTAAATGTATGAGGCATTTGAGTTTAGATGTGCATGAATATGTAAAATAATGCCTTGAATGTCTAATCACTTCGTTTCTGAGATGGATACCATAGGGTTTGGGATTATGGAAATCGGACTGTTATCAAGGAAGAATCCAAAACCCGCAGGTACTCGCTAGCACCTCGCTAGGCGAGCATGTAGTGAAGCTTCGCTACCACCTCGCTAAGCGAAGCAGTAGCGAGCGTGACAATAATTGATTTTTTTTTCATTTGCTTTACCAATCGGTTTTGTGTTTACGTCATGTATTAATGTGTGGATCCTTGCCCCCTGGCCTTGGGTTTTGACGTCCTTTTGATGCATTTGTGGGACAAGAAGGTTAGGCCTCCCACCCTTGGTTGCTTTTTGTGAGCTTTCCTTTTTGTGAACTTTAATGGCATGATTCAGGCGGTTGCATTTTGATCCTGGTTTGGTGCAACTCTTGATTACCCTATCTTGTTTCTCTAACCTGTTTGTTGAGTTTTTGTGAGGGCTCACATGACTCTTGCAGAGATGGCTTGCTTGGTATTCCACTTTATTTATGGGATACCATTTGGAGGTTTATTCCGATTACCTGTACTGACTCGCTTTCTTTGATGATGCTAGCCTAAGAGATCTCCGGGTTTCTTATTTCTTTAATTGTTGTTACTTCGGATCTTTATCCGTACGGTAGACCTCTTGATCCCTTTATTTTTCTCGCATTTTACCACTTTCCTAGCTGGAAGACCTCGATAGGAGGCAATGTTTTGTGTGTTTATTTTTGTGCTTAAAGACCTCCAAGTAGAGGCACCAGTGCTAAAGACCTCCACGAAGAGGCAATTGACAGATAAAAGGGATTAGTAGTCAATCCCCCGTTACTCAGTGCGTCGTTCTTTAAGATCACACTACGTGTCAATACTTCAAAACAAAAGCCCAAGATCTTTTGTCCGGTCAGTCAGTGGAGAGGGTTCCACCTTCCTGAACCCCCACGCCTTGTCATGAGCTCACCCTGTCCAGGGTTAAGAGCTATGAGGTCTTATCCTCATTACCCTTTTGATCTGCTCACCCTGAAGTTCAATGTCAGTTGTTAAGAGCCCGTTTGATTACCCTTCCATGGCTTGTTTGTCGAGGTTGATATGACCCCTCTTGACTAAAGCCCTACCCATGTATGTTTGAGCCCCTTGCTGATGTGTTTATTTTAAGATACATGTTTTTTGTGATGTGATCGTCTCCCCATTAGGATTGCCAGGCTTCGAATAGTCTCTCGTCTGCATGTCAATTAAGGTAGCATTGTTCCTTCGTCTAGGACTTCCTTTTTGCATGAGCATTCCTAAAACGCAAACAAACTCAACACGTTAACTCCTTCTACTACAGGCGAGTAAGTCTCCAAAGGTCGAGCATCCGGTAGATTGCGTAGTAACGTCGTTCACCCAAAAACATAAACCCGTAGTTAGCCGAACTACGTGTTGCTCTGATTCTCATTCCATATGAGACACGTAGGCATAAGATGCGATGTCTTACCGAGCACACTAACCCTTAACCCATAGGTAGCCAAGCTACAAAGACTCTGATTCTCATATTCATATGAGATACGTATGCAGTGGATGCGACATCCGTGCGAGTCATTTTCTTTCGACCCCTCTTTTAGTAAATAGTACATTAGATAAACCCACACCCTTTAGACAAGAACAACAAAAGTGGATCCTGTAGCGGTGTATTCGTCACTTTATGATTTATTGATTAAACCAAAAGCAAAGCATACAAAGAAATGGCTAAAAAGCGAACAAAAACCTAAGAAGTTTTACACATAGAAAACTAATGAAAAGATCAGAGATCTGGGTAAGGGGTTAATTACGCAATGGGAAGGTGTTAGGCACCCAAAACGTCCTAGGTACTCCTAGGGAGCCCTTTTCACAACTTGTTGTATGAAATGTTATTTGTTTATGAAATATTTATTGTGCAAACATGGATTGAAGGGATGAGAAAGAATATACAAGTTATTATTTTTGTGTTTGAACGGATGAACCCGTTGCCTACGTACCTTTCCATGGAAGGTAAGGATCAAAACGCCGTAGTTCGGCTAAAAGATTTCCAAAAGTATGGGTGGATTCATTTTAAACAAAAGCCTTAAGGTCTTTCGTTATCCACGGGAGAAAACTCAACCTTATACAAACAACAAGTCCACCATGTGAGAAAAGCTTCAACTTACTAGTGAGGGGTTAACCCTATAATAAGCAAGGAAGTCTTACAATTCAATCACTAAGGACAAAAGGTGAAATTAACATCAACCAACTAGGATAAATCAAACCTATGGCTAATGTATGAAAACTTATCAAGAATGGACAAAGCCACAAAACAATTGAATGAGTGAAATTAACCAATTAGGATTTATTCACAAAAGATGGTCAAAGTATGATTAAAATTCAATTCAAAAGAAGTATTATGAAAAATGAGGTTTGAAAATCAAAGGCTTAAGGCCTAGGTTTCTAATTTGAAAAGAAATGAAGATGTTTGCACAATAGTTTTCAGGTTTTAGGTTAACATGCATATGGAGGTTTCAGGAACAAAAGGTGGGAGGGTGAGGAAGTAAAACTTCTTAGGTGTTCACCTCTTAAAATCATATGTAGATGATCCAAGTGATTCCTTTGGAATAAGCAACAAGCAAATAACAGATAAACAAAGATGGATACCGAATGCCAATAAATGGACTTACACAAATCTCACAAAGCAAAGAAACAAACATACCAGATGCCAATCAATGGACTTATACCAATCTCCTAAAACAAAACAGACATGGATGTCAGATGCCAATTAATGGACTTACACTAATCTCCAAGAAATGGTCATAGGAAACAACTGCCAATAAATGCACTTATGTTTGACTCCTCACATATAACAAGCAAAACAAATGCAATAAGCAAGAGGAAACAAGTTGCCAATAAATGGTCTTACACTCGACTCCAAGGAAATAGGATGCCAATCAATGGTCTTAATCCCAACTCCTTCCAGATCATAGGAAACAACTGCCAATAAATGGACTTACAATTGACTCCTCAATGGACAAACAAAGATGTCACAAAGATATGAGTAATGATTATGCAATGATACACAATTTATGATGATAAATGCCAAAAGGCACACATAAGCAGATAAGCAGATATAGCACACACTATATACAATCAATTAGGCTCAATCAAGGTTAGGCTTTGAAGCCAACTGGAATGGGGTATGTTGAGCTCTTAACCCTAACATTGAGAGTTAGGGTGAAGCAGATGAAATGGAGATGAGGGGTGTGCCTCATAGCTCTTATCCCTGGCCTGGGAGAGCTTTAAACAAAGGAAAGTGTGGGAGTTCAGAAAGTAGGAACTCTTCTCCACAATTGATTGACTCTATAAGATCTTGGGTTAATATTCACAATGCATCAACACATTGTGTGAGCAAAGGAATGACACACTGAATAGCAGGAGGTGGATTACACATCTCTTTTATCTACCAATTGCCTCATAAGAGGACTTTTCCTGCTTGGCACAAAGATAAACAATCACAAGCATTGCCTCTTAAGGAGGACTTCAGACAGGTGCCTACCAATAACAGTAGGTCTTCCAGACTACATGAAGAAGAGAAATTATACCTAAGTGGTTAAGCAACCAAGCAAAGCAAAGTTCAAAATGAACTTAAAGCAACTTATGTACCTGTGGAAACATCAAACAAATCAGTACAATACTCAGACAACCAAACAACAGTCAATAAGCAACAAACAATCCCAATGTACATAAGGTGTAAGCCAAAGGTCAAACTCAAATGAGTTAACATCAACCTACAAAACACACAAATGTTAGTAATCAAAGGCAAACATCAATGCTCAAATGATGAAGCATCATTAACTATGGAACTTGAATGCTCAACCTGAAAACAAAGGTCAAATGTAAGCCACAAACCACTAGGTCAAAGCCTAGGGTCAAAGATGGAGAAAAAATTCAAAACAGAAGCTGAAATTTAACATGAATCAACTTCAAACACATCTTGAAACCTTATAAAAGGTCTCATCTCAATATCATTTACCAAATCCATTTCATGATCAATTGAAGTTCAAGGCAATTTTAAAGCTCAAATGTGATCAACCAGGATGAAAAATCTCAATTAAATCAGAAATGACTCAAATAATTCCAACAAAATTCATGAGCAATCATAACATTCATAATATGCATCATACAAAAAATCAGGACAATTAGAGATCATTTGGCATGGCAAACACATCATTCAAGTTGAACAAGCAAAGGTGTGACACAAATTGTCACACCAACTTAACATGATCATAAAACAGAAATGATAAATGATAAAAATACCAAATCAACACCAAAATGTCAAGCAATGTGTCTAGTTTCATCATGCAAATTTTCAGAAACATTGGATCAAAGACCAGCATTTCACAAATGTATAAGCATGGCAAGGTCAAGTAAGCATACATGTTCAAACATTCTAGCACCAAAAAAATGCAGCCAAGCACAACTTGTAAAATCATGATAAAAAAAAAATAGATAGAAAAAGAAACACAATGCAAAAAACCTGGTAATTTTTGGATCAATTTTCAATTAGATATGAATTTTTTAAGATGAGAAAAAATTAAAAAACACATATGAAGCCATGGCATGGAATAATGGAGGGAAAAGAGAAAACATGTGAAAAGCATTTGAATAATGTTGGCACGGAGGATCGAAGCCAGATACAATTTGAATATGCTGGCGCGCCAAGGCTGAAACGATGCGTTTCATTAATTGACCTGGCCGGTCAATGCTTGTGTGGCGCGGTCAAACAAACGTGAGCGAATCATTAAGCCAAGCAAGCAAAACGTGGCAATGAAATGGACCAATCACATGCAAACCCTAGGACACGCAGGCATGGCAACAGAAAAGCATGTTGAAACACTAGAAAGCGTGGCCTAAAGGAATTCGCAGCAAACATTATGAACATCATAGCAAAATCCGTAGGAATTCTGGAAAAACTGAAGAACACATGAAGGTTGAAGATGAAGATCATGAAGATCTTCATCTGGATTTTCCAGAAAAATTAAACATGTCCAGCAATCATCCAAAAGCATACCAATCGATTCATCATGCAATATACATCAAAGATTCATGATCAATTCACACAAAAACATCAAAACAAGCATGGATCGAAGAAAAGAAAAATCATCATCAAAACTTTAATCACTCACATCTAACTCAAAACAGCACCAAAATTCATGGTTCAAAGCTCAGAATGATCAACATAAAGAGATCTACAATAACATCATAATAGATTTCAAAATTAGGAGATTCGATTTGTAACCTCTTGAAAAGCAGATCTGGATTTGGCTTGATTCAAGGCTTGTGATAGCTTCAATATTCCTCTATGATGCTTGTATAGATGATTGGAGGAAAGAGTGAAGCTCAATTGTGCACGAATCCACCAAAATTGGGAATCACCATGGATGCTTCAAGCTTTGTGTATGCTTCAATATGGCATGGATTGCTTCAGTTCCACGTGTAAATCTTCTCAATAACACCTCAGGAGCAAGAATCAAGCAAGAAAAAGTGCTTGGATGTGAAGAATTTGGAAGAAATTTTTGAGAGAAAAATTGATGAATTTGGATCTAGATCTGAAAAAATGGTTGCTAATGCTGAAAACAGTTAGGTTTTAGTTTATATATGCAATGCTAATCATGCTCTAATCAGGTTTAGATCAAATGCAAATGAAATTAGCAAGTTATGGAGTGTAAGTACAAATTGGTTTTTCACCTCTATGCATGAAATGCATGTGTGAACAGTGCACGCATTTTCTTTCATTTTCACTTAAAATCTGATTTTGGAGCCAATGGTGATGGCAAAATGTTCAAACAATGCACCAAATTTAAATTTTAAAATTTCCCTCCAAAAAACCAATGAATTACCAAATGATCATGTGAATATAATTTGTGCAATGCAATGCATGATTTGGAAACTAGAAGTCAAAAGGAGAATAATGCAAAAAGAGCCATCCATTTTGGAGCTTTGGTTGAGAAGTTATGCTCATTTGAAGTTCCATGCATACTTTGCCATGATTTGATCATATCTCCTTATCCACACATGAGAAATTCTTGATCTTGGAGTTTTTGGAAATGGGAGAGAGAGATCTACAACTTTCATGTTCAACAAAATTTCATTTGAAGCTTTCTTGATGATGTAATTTGAAGTTGAAGTTGGTCTAAAACCTTTCCATTTTTGGCAAATTCAAATTATAGGTCACTTTCTATTTTTGGCAATTTTTGACTGGACCTCAAATTCTTCAATGTGAGTGTTTGAAATGTCAAATGAGACTTGTTTGAACGTGAATAAAGTATTTCTAATCACTTCCCACCTCCAAATCCACAGTTGACTTGGCAGTTGACTTTCTAGGTCTTTAGATGACCTGAGGATGTTCTGATGAAATTCAAGCCCCTACCACTTGGGATTTTGCATCAAAATGACATCATAGCTCATATGAACTCTTGTGAATGATTGTGGGGTCCAAATATCTCAAGAATGACCATCATCTATGGCTCAATGACTGCCTTTTACTGCCTTGACCTGTGATTGCTTCATCTGCAAGACAAAGGTTAGATGACATATTTTTGTACTTTTGGTTAGTGATTAAAAGAAATGCAATGACATACAAATGCAAAGAATGCTTGGTGATCAAGAAACACTCTCAAAAAGATGATCCCCCCCACAGGGAAGGAAGCAAGGTGTCCAATGATCCTTGAGGCAATGCAATGATATGATATGATGCCATGAGGGGTCTTAGGGACAAAATTGGGGTCTTACAGATGCCCGGTCATTCTAGCCGGAGAAGTGAAGTTTAGAAATCTTCATCTCGACGCGGTAGAATGGGCTTAAATAACAGTAATGAGACAAATTTTGGTCCCTAAGAGACCTCATGATGCAGATGTATGCATGTAAAGAGACAAACTCTGTGGGGATATGGGTCCACAAAGAAGAAAAGACGATCCATCGAAGGAATACACCCACCAGGAATAGAGACTCTAACAGGACTCTCATGGGGATAAGAAAAAGAAAAAGAATGCGTGAGCAGGACACGACTCTGAATTAAGGAGTAAAGGACTCAAACTGGGAAAAAAGAGGAAAATTCCAAAGGGACAAATCCAATGGAAACACTCAAGCTGACTCAAACTATCCACAAAGGATACTTCGGATAAAAATTCGGACTCGGACTGGGGAAAGATTCACAAAGAACCTCCCTACCGGGGAAAACTACATATATTGGGGAAAACGCTAATACAGCAAAAGTGGAAAATCACAACAGGAACTCCACCAGGAATGTCTAACAAAGACACTCTCCTGGGGAAAACAAGGAGTGAGGTGTTACCGGTATAAGGGTAACAAGCTCAGGAAGAATGAATATCTAAGACCGGTATAAGGGTGAGAGATATCAATCAACCAAACATCTGAGAAATACCTGAAAAAGGTACATCAACTCAGGAAAATCTGACTCCACAGGGGACCAAGGTCATAATAGGGAGCAGAAAAGGAAGGAACACCAATGATACCGGTTACTGGGTATATAATAGGTGACCGACCAAAGCGTGAATTGGTATATATGCCAAGACACTCATCATCCGAAAGGAGGGCTTGAAAAAGCAAATCGACTTACAGGATGGACATTCGAATCCGCAACGGGAAAATGAATCTTACTCAGCTGGGAACAACCCAAAGAGCGCATGAGATATAATATCCATTACCGTCAGAACGTGGATAGCATACTCGCATGAGATATATTATCTATTACCGTCAGAACGTAGATAATACACTCGCATGGAAGGAAACACCAGGGATACCGGTTAGGGTATATAATAGGTGATCAACCGAAAAGAGACAATCGTTACCAACAACAACAGGGTAGACGAAAGATAACTCACATGGGATAAATTGCAAGCATCCGGCAATTATCCACAAACAAACGAATATTTGATTCCACAAAAGGAACACGAATCTTACTCGATTGGGGAAACACAAAAGGCTTCGACTGAAGAGTGCATGAGACATATTATCCATTACCATCAGAACGTGGATAACATACTCGCATGGAAGATTATCCACAACCGGTTATAGGGTTAATAAAGGATAAATCAACCGAAAAGAAAGGCATCGGGATACCAAAACCAGGTATATAATGATGACCGATCAAAGGGAGCAACAATCATTACCAAGCAAAAGGGTAAATGAAAGAGAACTCACAGGGGATGCATTGATAAACATCAATGATCCGGGGAACAAATCACTGGCATACGGTGAAAAGACCCACTAAGGATAAAAATTGCTAGCATTTGGCAATTATCCGCAAAAAGAATCGCTGAGGATACAAATGCTTACTCAAGAGCAATAACCCAAAAGCAAGGAGGGAAATATCAACATCGAATACTGGATGAAGATAACCAAAAAGAGTAACCATCATCGGTTAGGATGAGCAACAAGGTTAACTCTGCAAAGAAGAGAATTTAGGATTTACAACTACCGAATACGGGGTAGAAGACCAAAAACTCTGGCTGAGGAAGCAAGAGGTTTACCACTACCGACTTCTGGGTAGAAAACCACAGACTCAACTGGGGATAGAATTGTTGGCATACGGCAATTATCCACAAGGAAGCGCAGACTCTAATGGGGAGACAACAACAATATAGGATTTACAACTACCGAATACATGGTAGAAGACCACAAAATCCACCATCAGCCAGAATGAATCACAAAGGTTACCTCTGCTAGGGGATAAAAGAATTAGGGTTTATATCCACCGAATACATGGTAGAAAACCAACAACTCTGCGTGGGGAGTAAGAAAATCACAACTCCGCACGGGGACAAAATAGGGTTTATAACAAACCACAAACTCTGCTGGAGAGTAAGAAAAATAGGATTTACGACTACCGAATACCGGGTAGAAAACCAATCAACCCTTGCTGAGGAATAAAAGGTATATAACCACAAATTCCGCCAAGAGGAAAAAGGAACATATGACTTACAACTACCGGTATGAGGGTAGAGGCCCAAACTCCGCTGGGGATAAGAAGAACTATTGCCGGTTACTGGGCAATTCATTCATTTATTCCACAGGGAAGCACAAAAGACAGTTGAAAAAATGCCAATTCAGGATCAAACCAAAAAGGCAAACTGAATCAAGACTCATCCTAATTAGGATATAACTCAATAGGGAAAATCCATCCCAATATATGTGTTGGGAGGAAACGGAAAAAACCGTCATCCACGAGGATATATCTCAGTGGGGAATTGCATAAGGAAAGACAGACACTTTCTGCTTATGGGGCTGACTCTATATATTGAGAGATTAAACACCCGACATCTGCTT
Organism: Lathyrus oleraceus; assembly: GCF_024323335.1. NCBI lineage: Eukaryota > Viridiplantae > Streptophyta > Magnoliopsida > Fabales > Fabaceae > Lathyrus > Lathyrus oleraceus. Next base: position 56,246,966 of record NC_066580.1, on the reverse strand, counting down.
GGGAAGATCTACTGAAAAGATCTAAATCACCATTTAGCAGGGAACAACAAACAAAAGATATATGGCAAAAATGCAATATGAATATCTGAATGTTTATGAATATGCATGAATATGCATGATTTATGTTTGATGAATGCTGACAAAACAGACATATCTAACACAAACAGGCCCAGGAATCAAACGCCCGGTACTACACTTCCAGAGGAAAAACCAAAGAAATCCAACTAAAAAGCCAATCTGCTGGAGATCTACATGCTAAAAAGCAACGATCTGCTGGAAAGCAAACGATCAGAGATATCAAAGCGATCACAAAATCTCTGAGTGATGGATCAACAATCAACCCAACTGGGGAACAGAAGTCTACAAGAGGCAACAACGGCCACAAAGACAAATTTGTTGAGGAAATGGAGAAATCCCGAGATATCTGTAGGGGATCCTCAGTATCAACTGGGAAACAAGAGTTCACTGCACAAGCAAAAACTGCTGAAGAGAACAGAACACACAGGTAGAATCTAGCTGCACAAACAACTCTACTGGGGACTGTCAGCCACTCCATTGGGGACAAACCCACTGAGGGAAAATAGATCACACACAAGTAGATTCTGCCACAAGCCACTCTACTGAGGATCACAACATCAGGAAATCAACCACATATATGGATGATAAATCACCATCCAAACCAGTTCTGCTGAGGATACCAACTCTGGCGGGGATTCTGCAAGGAAAGCACGAAACTTCTGCAGGAAACTTCTCAGATACAATCCACCGTACCACAAATCTACCGGCGGCTCCACTGGGGATGAGGAGGAGACTGGGGATCAACCACCAAATACTGAACCTTCCAAGAGAAAACCAACAACCGTTGAGGAGGAAATAATCACTGCTCTGTTGAAGGGCTAAGCACTCTGATGGGGAGATATAGCAAAAATGGAGTATATCAAATCAACCACTCTGCTAGCGACTGTGCTGAGGAAACAGACAAAGTACCGGGATGTCAACCCACCAAATTACTGAATCTTCCAAAAGAAAGTACCCATGCTGGGGAGAAAATATTGTTGGAGAGGATTATGAAGCTCTCAACAACCACTCTGCTTAGGGATAAGCAAAATCTCAACAGAAACTCTGCTTGGGGAACAACCCCAACAACAAACTGGAGAAAGAGGATACAATCATGCCAGGAATATGAACAAATGTCTTACCCTGTTGGAAATCATGCCACCCTTGGGAAAGCACTGAGAGATTCTTAAGTATCCTTTTATCATTGTGAATGTTCACTTTGTTAAAAACAATAATTTGAAAAATTCATTTGTTTAAAACAATGACATTTTATCAATTAAAACATGCAAAACATTTGTTGAGTTGAAACAAATAGGAGTGCAAAATAATTGGATAAAAAGCTCAAATTTATTTGATGGAATGGTAGCTTGCAAAGGCCAAGACTCCATAGATCTGTACAAATTTGAAATCAGTGATATATATTGGAAGAGGGCTACATTGAACATAATGATCATTTCTCTACCAATTTGAATCTCGATGTATTCGAAGCTTTAGTTGACGACGAATCGAGAATCTCTGACGAAAAGACAGCTGCGGAACAGAAAGTCTTGTCAAGATGCAGTTACTTGCCAAATCCCTAATTTTTGCCTAAATTGCCCAAGGGTGAGGTACTCAATCTAGCGGGATGCAAATATACCCTTTTTTTTTTGTCTCTAACTTTTGCCTGGATCGCCCTTTCGGGTTTTGCACCGAGACGCTCATTTTTTGCCTAAGCCGCGCTTTCGAGTTTTCAACTTAGCGAGCTATTCTGTTTTTCTTTTGCTCTCTTTTTTTAGGCAAAGTATTTCTTGACTGCATCTAAATTCACAGGACGAGTGAAATCCTCCCCATCCATTGTTGTAAGCATCAAAGCACTGCCTAAAAAGGCTCTCTTAACAACATATGGACCCTCATAGTTTGGAGTCCACTTGCCCCTGGAATCGGGCGCGAAAGACAAGACTTTCTTGAGCACAAGGTCACCTTCTCAGAACACACGAGGCTTGACCTTCTTATCGAATGCTTTCTTCATTCTCTGCGGATATAACTGACCATGACACATGGCAGTCAATCGCTTCTCTTCAATCAAATTCAATTGGTCATAACGACTTTGAATCCCTTCAGCATCAGTCAACTTGGATTCCATCAAGACTCGGATTGATGGGATCTCCACCTCTACTGGGAGAACAGCTTCCATGCCATAAACAAGAGAGAAAGGGGTTGCCCCTGTTGAAGTGCGGGCAGATGTACGACATCCATGCAAAGCAAATGGCAGCATCTCATGCCAATCTTTGTACGTAACTGTCATCTTCTGGATAATCTTCTTGATATTCTTGTTAGCAGCTTCAACAGCCTCGTTCATCTTGGGTCTGTAGGGAGAGGAATTATGGTGTGCAATCTTGAATTCAGCGCACAATTCTTCCATCATCTTATTATTCAGATTAGATTCATTATCAGTATTGATCTTGTCTGGCACACCATAACGGCAAATCAGCTGATTCTTGATAAACTTCACAACCACCTGCCTGGTCACGTTCGCATACGAAGCGGCTTCAACCCATTTGGTGAAGTAATCCATTGCTAGGAGAATAAACCTGTGCCCATTGGACGCTTTCGGTTCAATCATGCCGATCATGTCAATTCCCCACATAGAGAAAGGCCATGGTGATGAAATCACGTTCAGAAGTGTCGGAGGAATATGAATCTTATCCGCATAAATCTGACACTTGTGGCATCTTTTCACATATTTGCAGCAGTCAGACTCCATTGTCAGCCAATAGTAGCCTGCTCTCAACATCTTTCTTGCCATGGCATGTCCATTGGAATGAGTACCAAATGAACCCTCATGGACCTCAGTCATTAACAGGTTTGCATCGTGTCTATCCACGCATCTGAGCAAAACCATGTCAAAATTTCTCTTATACAGCATTTCACCGCTGAGGTAGAAACTGCCTGACAACCTTCTCAAAGTTTTACTATCTTTCACAAATGCCCCAGGCGGGTAGACCTGGTTCTGAAGGAAATTCTTGATGTCAAAGTACCAAGGCTTGTCATCTTGTACTTCTTCAACTGCAAATACGTGAGCTGGTCTGTCCAAGCGCATCACAGTAATATTGGGAACTTCATTCCAATACTTGACCACAATCATGGAAGCAAGCGTAGCAAGAGCATCTGCCATCCGATTATCCTCTCGAGGAATATGATGGAAGTCAACTTCTGTAAAGAACGTTGAAATCCTCCTCGCATAATCTCTATATGGGATGAGACCAGGCTGATTCGTCTCCCATTCTCCCTTGATTTGATTGACAACCAGGGCCGAATCACCATAAACATCAAGATGCTTGATCCTTAGATCAATGCATTCCTCCAATCCTATAATATAGGCCTCGTACTCAGCCATATTATTCGTGCATTTGAAAGTTAGCCTTGCTGTAAAAGGAATATGTGTGCCATGAGGAGTAACAATTACTGCCCCAATTCCATTTCTGTACTGATTCACAGCGCCATCAAACACCATCGTCCATCTGGAACCAGGTTCCGGACCTTCATCAAGTGTAGGCTCATCACAATCTTTCATTTTCAAATACATAATCTCCTCGTCAGGGAAGTCGTACTGAACTGACTGATGATCTTCAATAGGCTGATGCGCTAAGTGGTCAGCCAAGATACTACCTTTGATAGCTTTCTGAGCTCGATACTCGATATCATACTCAGACAACAACATCTGCCAACGGGCAATCCTCCCAGTCAAAGCAGGCTTCTCGAAGATATACTTAATTGGATCCATTCTGGATATCAACCAAGTTGTATGATTTATCATGTACTGGCGTAAACGCTTAGCAGCCCAAGCCAAAGCACAGCACGTCTTCTCAAGCATAGAGTATCGAGACTCACAATCAGTAAACTTCTTACTGAGGTAGTAGATAGCAGATTCCTTCTTCCCTGATTCGTCTTGCTGACCGAGTACACAACCCATCGAGTCTTCAAGAACGGTCAAATACATGATCAGAAGTCTTCCTTCTACAGGCGGAGACAAGATCGGAGGTTCAGACAAATATTCTTTGATACTGTCGAAAGCTTTCTGGCAATCCTCGGTCCAATCAAGGGACTGATCTTTCCGGAGGAGCTTGAATATTGGCGCACATGTGGCAGTCATGTGGGATATAAATCGGGAAATATAGTTCAAGCAGCCAAGAAAACCTCGGACTTGCTTTTCAGTTTTGGGCGCAGGCATCTCTTGTAGTGCTTTGACCTTTGCAGGATCAACTTCAATACCTCTTTCGCTGACAACGAAACCCAACAACTTGCCAGAACGGACTCCAAATGTACATTTGTTCGGATTCAGACGAAGTCTATACTTCCTCAACTGCTGAAAAAGCTTCAACAAATGTTCAACATGTTCAACTTCCGTTCGGGACTTAGCAATCATATCATCAACATATACCTCTATCTCCTTGTGCATCATATCATGAAACAAGGTGGTCATAGCTCGTTGATACGTGGCTCTGGCGTTCTTCAAACCGAAGAGCATCACTCGATAACAGAATGTTCCCCATGGTGTGATGAATGTTGTCTTCTCCATATCCTCGGGTGCCATCTTGATTTGATTATATCCGGAAAATCCGTCCATAAACGAAAAGACTTTGAATTTAGCTGTATTATCTACCAACATATCAATGTGTGGTAGAGGAAAATCATCTTTAGGGCTAGCTTTATTCAAATCTCTGTAATCAACACACATACGGACTTTTCCGTCCTTCTTAGGAACATGCACAATATTGGCCACCCATTGAGGATATGTAGAAGTCACCAGAAACCCCGCATCAATTTGCTTATGAACTTCCTCTTTGATCTTCACTGCCATATCTGGATGAGTTCTTCTGAGCTTCTGCTTCACAGGCACACACTCAGGCTTCAAAGGCAGGAAATGTTGCACAATATCTGTATCTAGACCCGACATGTCTTCATATGACCAAGCGAAGATATAGGAATATTCTCGTAGCAAACTGATCAACTCATTCTAGACAGACTCTTCAAGAAGTGCCCCAATCTTCACCAATCGAACACAATCTTCAGACCCCAAGTTGACTGTTTCCAAGTCTTCAAGATGCGGCTGAATGATCTTCTTCTCGTGCTCAAGGAGACGGGTAATCTCATCAGGAATCCCTTCAACATCATCTTCCTCTGCCTCGAATACAGGGAATTCAAAATTGGGAGATGGCGTTGGATCATTATGTTCAATGGGTTTTAGAATCAACCTGCATAATGATTTTGGATAATAAAAAACTTTAGAATTTAAACAAGCAAATCATTATGCAGATGAGAAGACTGTTTTTATTCTTGTTTTTAGGGGTTTTTGTGATCACTGATTTCATGCAAAAGCAAAAAGTGAAAACAAATGGAAAAACAAATGTTTAAACATGAATTAATTGAATGAAATATCATTGTATATATGACGCCAACAATGTCATCACTTCTCCTTTTGGCATGGGAGAAGGGTTTTTTGAACAAAGTGAACAAATTACGCTGACTTATGGACGACCGTAGGAACATCCACAGCGACCCAGTTATGGCAGACACCACCAGGGATAATAAAGTTGCTCAAATCCTCTGCATCCTCTTCCAGAATAGCAGCAGCTTCTTCGGCTCGATCAGCATGGATAAAACCTCCGCTCTAGAACAAACCTTTCTCATTAAATGCCCCAGAAGAATAGCCAATGTCAGCCCGGGACTTATTGTCTTCAAGGTCAATCATCTTCCCCAGACCAGCAACTCCACCACATTCAATGGCCAGTTTCGCATCACGGTAGGAAGCAAATGAAGGAGACTTCTTCTCAATTGGCTCAACCATAGATAAAGCTTGGAACGGAGTTCCAACTTCATCCTCAACATCAATATATGAGAAAGAAGACAGGTGGCTAACCAGGAGAGCCTTTTCTCCCCCTACCACAACCAGTTTCTTATTCTTAACGAATTTCAGCTTCTGGTGTAGGGTGGATGTCACGGCGCCAGCCTCGTGAATCCATGGTCTACCAAGGAGACAGCTATAAGATGGGTGGATATCCATAACCTGGAAGGTAACTTGGAAATCACTTGGTCCAATCTTGATTGGGAGATCAACTTCCCCAATCACGGTCTTACGCGACCCATCGAAAGCTTTCACAACAACACCAATCTGCCTCATGGGAGGTCCCTGATATGACAATCTGGAGAGAGTGGTCTTTGGAAATACGTTTAGAGATGACCCAGTGTCCACCAGTACGTTGGACATGGCGTCGTTCTTGCAATTCATGGAAATATGTAAAGCCATGTTGTGGTCTCTTCCCTCCTCAGGGAGATCAGCGTCAGAAAAACTCAAAGTGTTGCAAGCAGTAATGTTTGCAACGATACTGTCAAACTGCTCAATCGTGACGTCGTGATAACCATAAGCCAGGTTCAATACTTTCTGCAGAGCCTCCCTATGGGGTTCTGAATTCAGAAGCAAAGATAGTACAGAGATCTTGGACGGCGTTTGTAGAAGCTGGTCTACAACGTTGTACTCACTCTTCTTGATGAGCCTTAGCATCTCATCACATTCTTCATTCACAACGCCACTAGGGCCAATAGAAGAAGTAGGAGTCTTTTGTACAGAGGAGGGTTTGGCAACAAGTGCCGGATTCGGAACATTCACCGCAGTCCCAACAGCAATATTTACCACAGAGGTTGAAGGCAACGACACTTCCTTCCCATCCTCAACAACAACTGGATTATATCGGAAAGGAATCGCTTTATCCAAAGAATAAGGCACGGGGCCTGCTGGCTTGATCACCAATGAAGGAGAGACTTTCGGCTTGCTACCATCATAACGGATGACAACAGGCTCGGGTCATTTGAACACAGGAGAAATCACATTTACTTCTGGTTCATCTTCATCAACATTTCTGTTTTGAAGAATCTCTATAGTACCTTCATCCAACAATTCTTGAAGTTCTCTTCGCACCTGGCGACAACCCAATTTGTTGACGGAACAGATACGGCATTTGTCATGGTCATGCTCCATATGACTGTACTGACACAGAAAACGATGCAACTCGACCAATGACTGTCGAATATGGCTTACATATTTGACTTTATATTTGCCAGGGCAACCCTGGACCATGTTAACCGACTTCCCATGCTCGGGCAATGGGTTCTTCGTAACATTGGGGCCTGAGTCCTTAAAGCTCAGAATGCCGCATCGCATAAGGTCTTGAACCTTAGTCTTCAATGGATAACAATTCTCAATATTGTGTCCCGGAGCACCGGAATGACACACACAATGTTGGTCTGGTTTGTACCACCACTGCGGGTTAGCAGGTACAACCGGAGGATCCCTAGGAGTAACCAGTTTCCGCTCCAATAAAGAGGGATATAGCTCAGCATATGACATAGGAATAGGATCAAAAGTGATCTTCTGTTGGTGTAAGCCCTAGAGGCCAATATTTTTGGTACTTGTATCGAATTATTTAAAAGGCATTTTCTTTATTAATGGTTGATTAATAAAGTCCCTGGAATAGATAGTCCGTTTAATGTATTAAGTGTGACTTAATCATGAGAACACATTGAACATAAGGACACTATTCTTAAAGTATCCGTAGTCGAGCTTTAGTGTAAAGTGGGATAACATTAAAGCATTAAGACTATTATGTTTGTAGACTGATGATCACATCTCATGGATCATGGATAAAGAGTTATCAAGTCTTAAACATAGGTATGAATATTAGGAGTAATATTTATACCGGATTGACCCGCTATGAGAATACTATATAGAAAGTTATGCAAAGTGTCATAAGTTATTCTCATGGTGATAATAGTGTATACCACTCTTCGACCTGAAACCACTATGGATCCTAGATGTAGAGTCGAGTGCTTTATTGCTGATCCAACATTGTTCGTAACTGGATGACCATAAAGATAGTTGATGGGTACTCCACGAAGCATGCTGAGGGACATGAGTGTCCTAGATGGAATTTGCCAATCCTGCGTAACAGGATAAATGTCTATGGGCCCAATATTGAACTGGACAAGGGTGACACGGTCTATACCTTGTGTTCAATATAGACATAAGGGCAAAGGGGTAATTATACACATAATTATTATCACAGGAGGTTTTGTCAGATCACATGACATTTTCGTGACTTGGGTAGCAGTGATGTGTTGCTAGATACCGCTCACTGTTTATTATGTTAAATGCATGATTTAATATAATTGCCAATGTCGCGAAAACCTATAGGGTCACACACAAAGGACGGATTGATGAGAAATAGAGTAACTAAGGAACACCATAAGGTACGGTGCACTTAAGTGGAAACGAAATATGGTAAGGTAGCAAATACTTAAGTGATTTTGGCATATTATGAGATATGGGCAAAATACACTTAAGTGGGCTTTTTAGCTTGAAGCCCACACAAGTGGTTCTATAAATAGAACCCCTTGGGTAGAAGCATTAGAACCCCACTCCACTCAGACTGAAATTCAAGTAGAGACTTGGAATTTCGTTTTCCTCTTTCTATCACTCAAAGCCTTCATTCATAACAGCTAGCACTGCGATTGAAGGAATCCGTTCGTGTGGACTGAGTAGAGACGTTGTCATCGTTCAACGTTCGTGATCGCCCCCGTGGATCTGTATCAAAGGTTTTGATCATTATCAGAGATCTGCACCAAAGGTTTGAATCGCCACAAGAGGTAACGATTCTATCACTGATCATGCCCATTCGTAAGGATCACTAAATGGAGAAATTTTTAAATTCTGCTGCACCTTGGATGACAATTCTCCTACATCTTCTTCCTATCATAGTTCAAATTGGCCTGATTACTGGTGCTGCCACGAGGATGGTAAGCCTGTTGCTGTGGACGATGTTGCTGTTGATACTGAGGTTATTGCTGATTGTGCTGCTGATATTGCTGAGAATTATCTCTGAAAACAGGTGCTATGTGAGCCACCTGATGCTGACCGCTGGCGTGACGCACAGGCTTCCTCTTGGCAGAGGGTCTTCTAGGTTTAACATGGGATTACACAGCATGTGCCTCCCCATCTTTCTTCTTAAACGCCCCATATCGTTTAGAAGAGCCTTCATCCTTGGTCAGACGTCCTTCACGGACTCCTTCCTCCAATCGCATCCCCATGTTCACCATCTCGGTGAAATCAGAGGGAGCACTCGCTACCATCCGCTCATAATAAAATGAACTAAGAGTCTTCAAAAAGATCTTAGTCATCTCCTTCTCTTCCAGCGGAGGAGTAACATGAGCCATATCAACATTATACTTGTATTGCTTGACAAAAGCATCGCCAAGGTCGTTGAAGGAACAAATGTTTGCGCTATCAAGGCTCATATACCAACGAAGAGCTGCACTAGACAAACTATCCTGGAAATAATAAATCAGCAACTGATCATTATCTGTTTGCGTAGACATTTTCCTGGCATACATAACCAGGTGGCTGAGCGGGCAAGTGTTCCCCTTATACTTCTCAAAGTCAGGGACTTTGAATTTGACTGGGATCTTCTCACCGGGAACCAGGCATAACTCGGCAGCAGACTTGGCGAACAAATCTTTTCCTCTGAGGGTCTTCAATTCCTTTATGAGCTCAAGGAATTGGTCGTTCATAGCGTCCATCTTTTCATTAACGTCCGGGCCCTCAGACGGCTCAGAATGATAGATGGTGTCGTCTACCCTGGGAATGGTATGCACGACAGGAGGAGGCATAGCAATGACCGGGCTAGATTCCGAAAAAGAAGCAAATGTAGGAGCTGGAAGGTCTGGCATGAAACCAGGAGGCATACCCCACGGAAACCCGGCTGGCATGGCTGGCATGAAATGGGCACTGACGGCTGGCACTGTTGACGAAGCAACCTCAGAAATCACAGTCCTCTGGGGAGGAGTTGCAGGAGGTGGAGAAGGTTGATTTTGTGCAGCTAGAAATTGCTCCATCAGAGCGCTCAATTTGGCAACTTCTTCCTTCACCTCTCTGTTCTCTTGTTCTAACTGATCCATCACTCTTGCAGAATTAGCTCGGGTGTAGTACCGGTGAGTCAGCTTGTCTTCAAAATAAATGAAGAGCACAAGGATTAGGCCACAAACAAGAAGACCAGAACAAGACACCTGCTTATGCAAAATGATACATGCAATGCTCGTGCATATGCTTTGTTTTTTTTCAAGGAACTTTCAGGGTTCTATTCGCAATTTTTTTGAAATTTTAAACATTTAATCGCATATGGAAAATATCTCATCAAATAAATATTCGAGACAAAGAAGTACAACATTGTCAATCATATTACAAGGGAAAAGGAAAATAAACATCCTATGGATCCCTAGAGGCTCGAGAAGCTGGAAGACGAGATGCACAAAGCCTCTTGATCTCTCTCTCGTATGCTGATTCGATATCCGCTTTCTCCTTAGCAAGCCGATCATACTTCCTCTTCCAGAATTTTGAAGATTGAGGAAGCAGAGAAGTCCAAGTATCATTCGGATTATCTATCACCTTATGCTCGAGGAACTCGATCAGAGCATCCTTCTCCTTAAGTTGTTGAAACAACTCTTCTCTTTCACGGATCCAGGCACGTGAAAGGTCTTCGTCTCTCAACTCCTCTACGCCTTGGTTAAGGAGGGTTGAAGGCCCAGCCACATCCAAAGGTGTAGGTCTCGGATAATCATACGGCATAAGATACTCAGAGGCTCTCTGTCTGACCCAAGAGGTATATGGCTCCAAAGCAATGCAGTTCTTCGGACCCAATTCATTTCTACCCTTCTTGTGAATCTTGCGCCAAGCGCAGACTATCCTGGCTTTCAAACCTTGGGGATTGTAAGACCCCAATTTTGTCCCTAAGATCCCTCATGGCATCATATCATATCATTGCATTGCCTCAAGGATCATTGGACACCTTGCTTCCTTCCCTGTGGGGGGGATCATCTTTTTGAGAGTGTTTCTTGATCACCAAGCATTCTTTGCATTTGTATGTCATTGCATTTCTTTTAATCACTAACCAAAAGTACAAAAATATGTCATCTAACCTTTGTCTTGTAGATGAAGCAATCATAGGTCAAGGCAGTCAAAGGCAGTCATTGAGCCATAGATGGTGGTCATTCTTAAGATATTTGGACCCCACAATCATTCACAAGAGTTCATATGAGCTATGATGTCATTTTGATGCAAAATCCCAAGTGGTAGAGGCTTGAATTTCATCAGAACATCCTCAGGTCATCTGAAGACCTAGAAAGTCAACTGCCAAGTCAACTGTGGATTTGGAGGTGGGAAGTGATTAGAAATACTTCATTCATGTTCAAACAAGTCTCATTTGATATTTCAAACACTCATATTGAAGAATTTGAGGTCCAGTCAAAAATTGCCAAAAATAGAAAGTGACCTATAATTTGAATTTGCCAAAAATAGAAAGGTTTTAGACCAACTTCAACTTCAAATTACATCATCAAGAAAGCTTCAAATGAAATTTTATTGAACATGAAAGTTGTAGATCTCTCTCTCCAATTTCCAAAAAGTCCAAGATCAAGAATTTCTCATGTGTGGATAAGGAGATATGATCAAATCATGGCAAAGTATGCATGGAACTTCAAATGAGCATAACTTCTCAACCAAAGCTCCAAAATGGATGGCTCTTTTTGCATTATTCTCCTTTTGACTTCTAGTTTCCAAATCATGCATTCCATTGTACAAATTATATTCACATGATCATTTGGTAATTCATTGGTTTTTTGGAGGGAAATTTTAAATTTTAAATTTGGTGCATTGTTTGAACATTTTGCCATCACCATTGGCTCCAAAATCAGATTTTAAGTGAAAATGAAAGAAAATTCGTGCACTGTTCACACATGCATTTCATGCATAGAGGTGAAAAAACAATTTGCACTTACACTCCATAACTTGCTAATTTCATTTGCATTTGATCTAAACCTGATTAGAGCATGATTAGCATTGCATATATAAACTAAAACCTAACTGTTTTCAGCATTAGCAACCATTTTTTCAGATCTAGATCCAAATTCATCAATTTTTCTCTCAAAAATTTCTTCCAAATTTTTCACATCCAAGCACTTTTTCTTGCTTGATTCTTGCTCCTGAGGTGTTATTGAGAAGATTTACACGTGGAACTGATGCAATCCATGCCATATTGAAGCATACACAAAGCTTGAAGCATCCATGGTGATTCCAAATTTTGGTGGATTCGTGCACAATTGAGCTTTACTCTTTCCTCCAATCATCTATACAAGCATCATAGAGGAATATTGAAGCTATCACAAGCCTTGAATCAAGCCAAATCCAGTTCTGCTCTTCAAGAGGTTACAAAATCGATCCTCTTAATTCTCAAAATTATTTGGATGTTATTGTAGATCTCTTTATGCTGATCATTCTGAGCTTTGAACCATGAATTTTGGTGATGTTTTGAGTTAGATGTGACATCTTTGTTTGTCCATTGAGGAATCAATTGTAAGTCCATTTATTGGCAGTTGTTTCCTATGATCTGGAAGGAGTTGGGATTAAGACCATTGATTGGCATCCTATTTCCTTGGAGTCGAGTGTAAGACCATTTATTGGCAACTTGTTTCCTCTTGCTTATTGCATTTGTTTTGCTTGTCATATGTGAGGAGTCAAACATAAGTCCATTTATTGGCAGTTGTTTCCTATGACCATTTCTTGGAGATTAGTGTAAGTCCATTGATTGGCATCTGACATCCATGTTTGTTTTGTTTTAGGAGATTGGTATAAGTCCATTGATTGGCATCTGGTATCTTTGTTTTGCCTTGTGAGATTGGTGTAAGTCCATTGATTGGCATCTGGTATTCATCTTGTTATTTGCTTATTGCCTTGTTGCTTATTCCAAAGGAATCACTTGGATCATCTACATATGATCTCAAGAGGTGAACACCTAAGAAGTTTTACTTTCTCACCCTCCCACCTTTTGTTTCTTCAATCCCCCATGAGCATGTTAACCTAAAACCTGAAAACTATTGTGCAAACATCTTCATTTTTTTTCAAATTAGAAACCTAGGCCTTAAGCCTTTGATTTTCAAACCTCATTTTTCATAATACTTCTTTTGAATTGAATTTTAATCATACTTTGACCATCTCTTGTGAATAAATCCTAATTGGTTAATTTCACTCACTCAATTGTTTTGTGGCTTTATCCATTCTTGATAAGTTTTCATACATTAGCCATAGGTTTAATTTATCCTAGTTGGTTGATGTTAATCTCACCTTTTGTCCTTAGTGATTGAATTGTAAGACTTCCTTGCTTATTATAGGGTTAACCCCTCACTAGCAAGTTGAAGCTTTTCTCACATGGTGGACTTGTTGTTTGTATAAGGTTGAGTTTTCTCCCGTGGATAACGTAAGACCTTAGGGCTTATGTTTAAAAATGAATTCACTAACTTTTGGAAATCTTTTAGCCAAACTACGGCGTTTTGATCCTTACCTTTCATGGAAGGTACGTAGGCAACGGGTTCATCCGTTCAAACAAAAAATAATAATTTGTACATTCTTTTCTCATCCCTTCATTCATGTTTGCACAATAAATATTTCATAACAAATAACATTTTTATACAATAAGTTGTGAAAGGGCTCCCTAGGAGTACCTAGGACGTTTTGGGTGCCTAACACCTTCCCATTGCGTAATTTACCCCTTACCTAGATCTCTGATCTTTTCATTAGTTTTCTATGTATAAAACTTCTTAGGCTTTTGTTCGCTTTTTAGCCATTCCTTTGGATAAATAAAAGTGCGGTGGCGACTCGATTTCTTTGTATGCTTTGCTTTTGGTTTAATCAATAAATCATAAAGTGACGAATACACCGCTACAGAAAAGTGGCGACTCTGCTGGGGACTCATAATTCCTTGGTGGTTTTGCCTACTTTTCACCCTTGTTGTGTGATATTGTTTATTTGTTATATGACATATTTTTGTACAATTTGGGATTACTGTATTTATTGTAATGATTGAATTTCTTGATATACAATTGCTGTTTGCTTGGTGATCTCTGTGAGATGAGTTCTATACCCGAACTCGAGTGCACCTTAGGATAGGAGAATGGCATAGTCTTGTCGACTTGTGTGGAGTATTCCTTAGCAAGTTGACTTGCGAGTCCATTCACTTGGTGGAGGTCATGTTGGATTAATAATGTCACACAAGTTATTTATGGTTAGTGTAAGACCCCAATTTTGGCCCTAAGATCCCTCATGGCCCATATCATATCATATCATGGCCTCAAGGATCATTGCATGCCTTTGCTTCCCTCCTAGTGGGTGGTTTGCCTTGTGAGTGTGTTTCTTGATCACCAAGCATGCTTTGCATTTGTATACCTTTGTTTTTCATATGTTGGCTAACTAAAAGTACAAAAATATTGTCATCTAACCATGTTACTTACAGATGAAGCAATCATCAGTCAAACAGTCAAATCAGCCATTAAACAGTGGATGGTGGCCATTCTTGAAGAATTTGGGCACCATGATCAATAATCAAGAGTTCATATATGTTGTGATATCATTTGGATTCAAGATCTCAAGGAATTAGGGTTTGGAACTCATCAGAAGTGGTTCAATCAAGCAAAACCCTAGAAAAGTCAAACTTGGTCAACTGTGGATTTAATCAGTGATTTGATGGTGGGAATTGGTTTGAGGGAGCTCATTCATGTCCATATAGGCCTCATATATCATGTCAAACACCATCATGGAAGAATTTGAAGTCAAACAGAAAATTTCCAAAAATAGAAACTTGACCTGTAATTTTCACCTGCCAAAAATGGAAACTTCTTGATCCCAAACTTACATCATGATACAAGCTTGAAATGAATTTTTTCCCAACATGAAAGTTGAAGATCTTGTTCTCCCATTTCCAAAAAGTCCAAGAACACTCAATTCCCATGTATGGTTGGCAAGATATGATCAAATCATTTTCAAAAATTTTTGAACTTCAAAAGGCCATATCTCTCAAACCATTTGGCCAAATTGGGTGGGGTTTTTTCCTACAAGTCACATTTGATCCCCTCTTTCCAAAAATGTCATCATCATGCATCAAAACATCACCATTCAAAATGGCCTTTTTGAACTTGCTTGAATTAATTTCAAGTGAGGGTGAAATGTGACTTTTCCAAATAATCATTTTTAATCATTTTGGCCAATTGGGAATGTTCTGAAATCATGTTTTGGTCATGTTACAAGGCCCAATTTCGCAGCATTTGCTCATGTACCATGCACTTAGGTCAAAATGCTCCAATTAGCAAAATCTCTCATTAAACCAAATGGTGATTAACACTTACTTATGCAACCTTAAACAGCAAATATATAGCCCATTTTCTGCCAATTAAAACCCTAGCAGCCTCAACTCAAGAACAGAAAAACCATTTTTCTCCAAAAACCTCATTTCTTCATCTTTGAATTTTTGCTGAAAAAACTCAAAACACTCGAGCTGGCCTTGGTTGCTGCATGATATACTACCACTTTTGAGCCCTTTGAAAACCAAAAACACCAACTGTAAGCTCATTTCCAGTTCTGTTTTCTCCAAGCTCCATTAATGGCATTTTTCGATTTGAGCTAAAGGCAAGGTTGCTGAGCCAAAACATCTTAACCATTCATCATCTGGAGCTTAAACCTTCATCTGTTTCGAGCTTACAACATCAAACAACAACCGTTTCACTAATTTCTTCAAAAGCAAGTAAGATTTCGATTCCTTCTTTTTTCAAAATCATGATATGGAATGTGTAGATCTCATTACCCTGGTCATTATGAGCTTTGAGTTGATGAAAATGGTTAAGTATTTAGCAAGTTATGTTGAAATGAATGTTGATGTTCAAACTTGTTTTTGCATGATGCTTCTTGGTTAGCTTGATTTAGTGAAAATGGACATTATATTCGCATTGTGTGATGTTTGATGGTTCCAATGGTTTGCCTGTTTTCGTTTTCTGGGTAAAAAAGAAATTTCGATTGGTGAAGAAGATGATGATATGAACTGTAGCTTCACAAACCCTAAAAAATAAACCCAGAAATCGTGTTCTGCATTTTGGCTTTCGTTTGCATGAAATTGTCACTGTTTGATTAGCATGAACCAATGCCTTGCTGCCACGCCTCTAAACGCAACGCTGCGTTTCATTAACTTGTTCAAGAAATTACAAGTTTGCCACAGCCTTTTTCATTTGTTTATTTAATTCATTATTGGTTCAATATTTATTTCATTTTGATCCATCAACTTACAAAAATCATAGCATCTCTATTTTAAATCCAAATTTCATGAAATTTTTGCATTATGCTCTGCTTGACCTCTACTTATTTATCATGATTTTTCCAGAATTTTTGCATGGATAGATTTTAATTGGTGCTAGGGTTTTGATCATGTGCTCATACTTTGTACCTTTTACCAAAACATTTGTAAAATGGTGATGCATTACCCAATGGCCCTGAAATGTTTTGTGCTTAAACTAGACACATTCATGGTGATTTTGGTATAGAGTTTGTGAATTTATCTTATCTGGTCTTTGAGTTATGAATTTTTGAAGTAGGGTGTGACAATTTGTGTCACACCATTGATGTGCAACTTGATGATTTTCATAGCCATGCTTCTTGACCTCAAAATGCTTTGATTTTTTGCATGAACTCACTTGAGTATGTCTAGTTTACATGTGATTTTTTGTGGATTTGTTTGTGGCATTTTCCAATTGATTGAGATTTTTCTCCCCTGTTTGGTCATATGTTGACTTTTTGTGACACATCATGCCATATCATTTGTGAAATTCTCATACTTAATTAGATGGACATGAAATTTGACATGTGATTAGTAGACATCTTAAGCTTTTCCATGGTGTTGATCCCATTCATTTCTTATATGTTATCACTGATTTATGAATTTTTGAAGTTGATGTATGTTTGGTTGCCTTCTTTGAGCATGCTTGAAATTGTTTTGACTTTCTGATTTTCATTGACTATCTTCCCATGATCCAATTGAGCTGAAATTTTATATGCATGTCATGTTATGGATTTTGATTGATCATGATTTATTTGATGATTTTTTGGAATTGTTTATGGTTGGTTTTGAGTTAAGTCTTGCTGTTGACTTCTATGAGCTTTCATTTGCCATGCTTTGACTTCTTTTGCTTATGAAATGATGATGATGCATGATATGAACATGAAACCAATTGAGCTTGCTTCTTAAATGTTTGAATTTGATTTTGATTGGATATCACTTGCTGTTTTGACTTTCTCATTCTCTTTTGACCCTAGGCTTGCCCTAGTGGTCTTATTGCTTATGTTTGAGTTCATGTTTTCAGGTTGAGAAGCAATTACCTCAAAGAAACTTATACAAGTTGAATGAGTTTATTTGATTATCATGAGCTAACCTCTTTGTTTTGTAGGTTGCTTGGCTCATAAGCCTTGTGCCTTGTGCTTTGCACATTTGCCTGTTTGTTTTGACTGTTGATTCCTACCTCCTTTTGCTTTAACTTTTGAATTGTGTACTGATTCTGTTTGACTATTTCAGGTACCTTTAGTTGCTTAGTTCTTTGAACTTGCTTTGCTTTGCTTTATAGCAATTTGCATTGAGGTATAATCCCTTTTCTTCATTTAGTCTGGAAGACCTGGCCTGTTATTTGGCCAGGCAACTGTCTGAAGTCCTCCTTAAGAGGCAATGCCTGTGTGTGTTTACATTTTGTCCCAAGCAGGAAAAGTCCTTCAAATAAGGCAATTGGTAGAATCCAAGAGATAAGCAACCTATCTCCTACTATTCTGTGAGTCTTCTCCTTGCTCCCATTACATGGTTGTAGCATTGAGATTCAAGCCCAAGATCTATTGAGTCAATAACTTGTGGAGAGAGTTCCTACTTTCTGAACTCCCACACCTTCTGATATTCAAACGCTCTCCCTGATCAGGGATAAGAGCAATGAGGCACACCCCTCATATCCTTTCATCTGCTTCACCTTAGCCCCTCAATGGCAAGGTTAAGAGCACCATTGACCCTATTCCAGTCGGCTTTAATGCCTAACCCTTTTGTATGAGCCTCCTTGTTTGGTTATAGTGTGTGCTGATTGCTTTCATTGATTGATTGCTTATCTTCATATGCACATGTTTGCTTGCATGCTTTATGCATTTATCATCATTAATTGCTCATTATTGCATGATCATCTCATTTGTCTTTGTGACATCATATCATTGTTGATTTCCCCATTGAGAACAATTGTAAGACCATTCCTTTGGCCTTTGTTTCTGTGATATGGAAGTGAGTTGTAAGACCATTTCATTGGCCACTCATCTTATCTTTGCCTGATGCATTTGTTTGATTGTATGTGAGGATGCAATTATAAGTCCCTGTAAGTTGGCATTTGCTTTCCTATGATCATATGTTGCTTTGCTTGTTTGTATGTGAGGATACAATTGTAAGTCCGTGTAATTTGGCATTTGTATTCCTATGATCATATGTTGGAGGTTAGAGTAAGCCCAGATAAATTGGCATCTGACATCCAAGTGTTTGCTCCCTTTGTTGGAGATTGGTATAAGTCCAGACAGATTGGCATCCGGTATCCACTTTCTTTTCATTTCTTTGTTGAGGAGATTAGTGTAAGTCCATTGAGTGGCCTCTGATATCCATTTCTGTTTTAGGAGATTGGTGTAAATCCATCTATTGGTATCCGATATCCGCTTTTTGTTTGTGAGATTGGAGTAAGACCATTGAGTGGCATCCGGTATCATTTGTTTGCTTACTTTATTATTGCTTATTGCCCATTCCAAAGGACACACTTGAATCATCTTCTATATGATCTCAAGAGGTGAACCTTCTAAGAAGTTTTACAATCCATCTTCATCCATTCATTCCCATTATGTCCTAAACCTTTTCACACTTTACTTTCAAACTTGAGATAGATATTGTGCAAACATCTTCATGCTTTTTTCAAATTAAAAACCTGGACCCCAAGTCCTTGACTTTTTCAAACTCCATTTTCATAATACTTCTTTGAATTAACTTTAATCATACTTTGACCTTCCATTTGTGAATAATCATAATCAATTAACTTCACCCATTCAATGTCTTTGTGGCTTTGTCCATTCTTGTTAAGTTTTCATACATTAGCCTTAGGTTTGATTTATCCTAGTTGGTTGATGTTAATCTCACCTATTTGTCCTTAGTTGATTGAATTGTAAGTCTTCCTTGCTTATTATAGGGTTAACCCCTCACTAGCAAGTTGAAGTTGTTCTCACATGGTGGACCTGTTGTTTGTATAAGGTTGAGTTTTCTCCCGTGGATAACGTAAGACCTTAGGGCTTGTGTTTAAAATTGAATCCACTAACCTTTGGAAATCTTTTAGCCGAACTACGGCATTTTGATCCTTACCTTTGATGGAAGGTACGTAGGCAACGGGTTCATCCGTTCAAACCCAATAAAAATTGTATATTCTTTTCTCATCATCCCAATCATGTTTGCACAATAAATATTTCATAACAAATAACAATTTTATACAACAAGTGTGAAAAGGGCTCCCTAGGAGTACCTAGGACGTAATGGGTGCCTAACACCTTCCCATTGCGTAATTTACCCCTTACCCAGACTCTCTGATCTTTTTATTAGTTTTCTATGTGTAAAACTTCTTAGGCTTTTGTTCGCTTTTTAGCCAGTCCTTTGGATAAATAAAAGTGCGGTGGCGACTCGAAAATCATTGTATACCTTGCTTATGATTTAATCAATAGATCATATAGCAACGAATACACCGCTACAGAAAAGTGGCGACTCTGCTGGGGATTGCAAACCCTGGTTGTATTGCCTACTTTTCACCCTTGTTGTGCTATATTGTTATCTGTTATATGACATATTTTTGTACAATTTGGGATGACTGTATTGATTGTAATGTGTGAATTGCTTGATATACAATTGTTGTTTGCTTTGGTGATCTGTGAGATGAGTTCTATACCCGAACTCTAGTGCACTCTAGGATAGGAGAATGGCATAGTCTTGTTGACTGGTGTGGAGTATTCCTTAGCCAGTTGACTTGCGAGCCCATTCACTTGGTGGAGGTCATGTTGAACTAATAATGTCACACAAGTTATTTGTGGTTAGGCATTATTCTTTCAATCATGTTCCGCAGAAGCCAAGGACCGTAGTTTACCAAACCCATCTTGGCCTATTTTTAGGAACGTAGTGCGGAGGTCGTTCAGATGTAAGTTCTGATACGATTGTCACGCGATACTACACTCATAAGAGTTTCTCTTGAGAATATTCTTGGAATACGAGTATTCGTTCCTCCGATAATATTCGAAAGATGGAACGATGATTATGGGAACCTCTGATAGAACATGTCTGGCAGGTTTAAACCCTAGTACACTCCCTTTGGGTGGTTCTTAACCGAGACTCCACGCTCGTGACTCTCAGCAAACCCGTGATTCGTGGTTGAGTCGTTCAGACACCGTTAATATCAATGGATCCCGGATTAGGTGTAAAACCTAAAATCCACCAAAGCGGCTGGTTGATATTAAGGGTGTTCGAGCCGGTTCATGTACCGTTAATATCAATGGAACTTGGGTGTTGATAAGGTGAAAACCTAAATCCACCAAAATGGATGATTGATATTAGGGATACATAGAGCTTTCCCATGACCTTTGTTTGGTGTGCCTTGCTTGATCCTTGAGTGTGTTTGTTGCATTCATACATTCATGCATTCATCTGCACTTCATGTCATCAAAAAAGAAAATTTTCAAGGAACTTAAAGGGTTTATTTGCAAAATTTTCAGACATGGAAAGACCAAAAAGGCATACAAAGAAGTACAGTTTTAGAGAGCCCGATGTAAAGGAGTTAAGGAATCTGACATCGTATGTATTAGATCCCTTGGGTTTCAAAGCTCGCTATGGGAAGCTTCTACCACTGCTGACTACCCAGATTGATGAAGGGTTGATGAGTACTCTAGCTCAGTTCTACGATCTGTTGCATCATTGCTTCTTATTTCCGGACTTCCAGCTGTTGCCGACTTTGGAGGAGTATTCTCATCTCATTGGGATTCCGATTCTGGATCAAGTGCCGTTCAGTGGCTTAGAGGATATTCCATCTGCTCGAGAGATTGCTAGCTTGTTGCACATAGATGAAGAGTTGATTAGAGCTAATCTGACTACCAAAGGCGGAATTCAGGGTTTTCCTTCCGAGTTCCTCATTGCCCAAGCTACCTTCTATGGGAAGGCCATGAGTGAGGATGCCTTTGAGGCTCTATTCGTGCTGCTCATCTATGGATTGGTGTTGTTTCCCAACTTCGACAAGTTCGTGGACATGAATGCTATTAGGATCTTCTCAGTTCTTAATCCAGTTCCGACTTTGTTGGGCGATGCCTATGTTTCCTTGCACTCCAGGAATATGAAAGGAGGAGGAGTTATTGTCTGCTGTCTACCCCTGCTGTACAAGTGGTTTATTTCGCACTTGCCGCAGACAGTTGCTTTCAAGGAGAACAAGGGATGTCTACGGTGGTCTCAGAGACTCATGTCTCTCACCAATGATGATATCACCTGGTATGATCGCGTGTATGATACCGTTCAGATCATCGATTATTGTGGTGAATTCCCTAATGTGCCTCTTCTTGGTACATGTGATGGGATCAGCTACAATCCTATTCTCGCACGTCGTCAGCTTGGGTTCCCCCTAAAGGATAAACCCCATAACATTCTGTTAGAAGGTGTATTCTTTCTGGAGGGTAAAGATCCCCAAGGCCTGAAAGCCAGATTTGTCCGTGCTTGGCGCAGTATTCGCAAGAAGGGTAGGAACGAGTTGGGTCCAAAGAACTGCATTGCTTTGGAGCCTTACACCTCTTGGGTCAGACAGAGGGCTGCTACCTACCTGATGCCGTACGATCATCCGAGACCTGCACCGTTGGATGTGGCTGGGCCTTCAACCCTCCCTACCCAACGTGTAGAGGAGTTGAGAGAAGAAGACCTTTCGCGTGCTTGGATCCGTGAAAGGGAGGAATTGCTGCAGCAGCTCAAGGAGAAGGACGCTATGATTGAATTCCTCGAGCACCGAGTGATCGACGATCCGAACGACACTTGGACTTCTCTGCTTCCTCAGTCATCCAAATTCTGGAAGAGGAGGTATGATCGACTTGCTAAAGAGAAAGCTGACATGGAAGCGGCCTATGAGAGAGAGATCAAGAAGTTGTGCACTTCTCGTCTTCCAGCATCCCGAGCTTCTAGGGATCCATAGGATGTCATTTACCTTTTCTCTTTGTAATAATTAAAAATGTTGTACTTCTTTGTCTCAATATTTTGAATGAAATATTTTCCATGAGTAATTAAAATGCTTTAACAATTCAAAATATTGCAAATAATACCCTAAGGGTTCCTTGAAAACAAAGCATTTGCACAAGCATTTCATGCATCATTTTTGCATAAGCAGGTACCCTTTGTTTCTGGTCTTCTGTTCCTAACCTTGTGTTCTTCATTTATTTTGAAGACAAGCTGACTCACCGGTATTATACGCGAGTCAACTCTGCCAGAGTCATGGAGCAACTGGAACAAGAGAACCGGGAATTGAAGGAAGAGGTCGCCAGACTTGGCGCTTTGATGGAGCAACTCCTCGCTGCTCAGAATCAGCCTACTCCGCCTCCCGCAACTCCTGCTCAGAGGACGGTCATTTCAGAGATAGTCACCTCTATAGTGCCAGTCAGCGCCCATGCGCCCAATGTTATGCCAGCCGGGTTCCCTTGGGGGATGCCTCCAGGTTTTATGCCAGATATTCCTGCGCCAACCTTTGCTCATATGCCGGCATCTAGCCCGGTCCCTGTTCCCGCTCCTCCTGTAGTGCATACCATGCCAAGGGTAGACGACACCATCTATCACTCTGAGCCATTTGAGGGCTCAGACGTTCATGAAAAGATGGATGCCATGAACGACCAATTCCTTGAGCTGAGAAAGGAATTGAGGACTCTTCGAGGCAAAGATCTCTTCGGCAAGTCTGCAGCCGAACTGTGTTTAGTTCCCGGTGTGAAAATACCGATCAAATTCAAGGTCCCTGACTTTGAAAAATACAAGGGGAACACCTGTCCACTAGCTCACCTGGTCATGTACGCCAGGAAGATGTCGACTCAGACAGATAATGATCAACTCCTGATTCATTATTTTCAAGACAGTCTATCCGGTGCCGCGCTCAGATGGTACATGAGCCTTGACAGTGCCAACATCCGATCTTTCAACGACCTTGGCGAAGCTTTCGTCAAGCAATATAAGTACAATGTCGATATGGCGCCTGACCGAGATCAACTCAGGTCCATGTCACAGAAAGATAAAGAGTCGTTCAAGGAGTACGCCCAGAGATGGCGAGAGCTGGCAGCTCAAATCACTCCACCGCTGGAAGAGAAAGAAATGACCAAGATCTTTCTGAAGACTCTTGGCTCATTTTATTATGAGCGGATGGTAGCAAGCGCTTCCTCTGATTTCACCGAGATGGTGAACATGGGGATGCGTCTCGAAGAAGGTGTCCGTGAAGGACGGTTGGCTAAGGATGATAGCTCTTCCTCTAAACGATATGGAGCGTTTAAGAGGAAAGAAGGGGAAGCACATGCCGTGCAATCTCAGCCTAAGCATAGAAGACCCTCTGTTCAGAGGAAGCCTGCACATCGTGCCGGACATCAGCACCAGGTGGCTCATATAGCACCTATATTCAAAGATAATGCTCAGCAATATCAACATCAACAATATCAGCATCAGCAACAATATCAGCAACCGCAATACCAACAACAACAGCAGCGTCCACAGCAACAGGCTTACCAGCCTCGTGGAAGTACAACCAATCAAGCTAATGTGAATTATGACAGGAAGAAGATCAGCTTCGATCCAATTCCTATGACATATGCAGAGCTTTATCCTTCCTTGTTGGAGAGGAAATTGGTTTCTCCCAGGGATCCTCCTGCCATTCCTGCAAACCCACAATGGTGGTATAAACCAGACCAGCATTGTATCTACCATTCCGGTGCTCCGGGCCACAATGTGGAAAACTGCTTCCCACTGAAGACTAAGGTTCAAGACCTTATGAGAAGTGGAATTCTGAGTTTTGAGGACTCAAGCCCGAACGTCACCAAGAACCCATTGCCTTCGCATGGGAAGTCTGTGAATATGATTCAGGAAAGCCTTGGGAAGTACAAGGTTAGATATGTCAGCCATATCAGGCAGTCGTTGGTTGAATTACATCGGATGTTGTGTCAGTACAGCTACTTGGAGCATAACCACGACAAGTGCCGCGTCTGTTCAGTTAACCGTTTGGGTTGCGACCAGGTCCGCAAAGAGCTTCAGAAGTTGTTGAATGAGGGTACCATTGAGATTTTGCAGAATCACAATGTTGATATAGCTGAGCCTGAAGTGAATGTCATCTCACCAGTGTTCAAGCTGCCTGAGCCCGTTGTTATTCGCTACAATAGCAACAAGCCGAAGGCTTCCCCTTCTTTGATTATTAAACCTGCAGGCCCTGTGCCCTATTCCTCTGATCGAGCTGTACCATTCCGGTACAATCCTGTTGATGTCCAGGATGGGGTCGAAGTGCCTTTGCCTTCCACTTCCGTGACCAATGTAGCTGATGTCAGTGGGTTGACCCGAAGTGGTCGTGTGTTTTCTGCACCTGCCAAAGCCCCTGTTTCTTCTGAATCTGTTGAACGTCCTGTGGGGACTGCTGTTAGCATTCAGAATCCGGCACTTGATGTTGCCAAACCCTCCTCCTCCGTACAGAAGACTCCTGTTTCTTCGGTTGGCCCGAGTGGCATTGTTGATGAAGAATCTGATGAGATGCTGAGGCTCATCAGAAAGAGTGAGTACAACATTGTAGACCAGCTTCTACACACGCCCTCCAAGATTTCTATTCTTTCTCTGCTGCTGAATTCAGAACCCCATAGGGAGTCTCTGCAGAAAGTCTTGGACCTGGCGTACGTTGATCACGACGTCACCCTTGAGCAGTTTGATAGTATTGTTGCAAACATTACCGCTTGCAACACTTTGAGCTTTTGTGACGTTGATCTCCCTGAGGAGGGAAGAGACCACAACATGGCTTTACATATCTCCATGAATTGCAAATCAGATGCAATGTCCAATGTGTTGGTGGACACTGGATCATCCCTTAATGTATTGCCAAAATCCACACTCTCTCGTCTGTCATATCAAGGTCCTCCTATGAGGCAGAGTGGGGTTGTTGTGAAAGCATTTGATGGGTCGCGCAAGACCGTGATTGGAGAAGTCGATCTCCTAATCAAGATAGGACCAAGTGATTTCCAAGTTACTTTTCATGTAATGGATATCCACCCATCTTATAGCTGTCTCTTGGGCAGACCATGGATTCACGAGGCTGGCGCCGTGACATCCACCCTACACCAGAAGCTGAAGTTTGTCAAAAACAAGAAATTGGTTGTAGTAGGGGGAGAAAAGGCTCTCCTGGTTAGCCATCTGTCTTCTTTCTCGTACATTGATGCAGAGGATGAAGTTGGAACTCCATTCCAAGCTTTATCTATTGATGAACCAATCGAGAAGAAGTCTCCTTCATTCACTTCCTACCGTGATGCGAAGCTGGCCATTGAATGTGGTGCAGTTGCTGGATTAGGGAAAGTGCTTGAACTTGAAGATAACCGATCCCGGGCTGGCATTGGCTACTGTTCTGGGGCACGCAATGAGCAAGGTTTGTTCACAAGTGGAGGATTCATCCATGATGATCTGTCTGAAGAAGAAGCTGCTGCTATCTTTGAAGAAGATGCAGAAGATGAGAACAATTTTGTTATTCCTGGTGGTGTCTGCCACAATTGGGTCGCTGTGGATGTTCCTACAGTTATCCATAGATCAGAGTAAATTGTTCACTTTGTTTAAAACCCTTCTCCCATGCCAAAAGGAGAAGTGATGACATTGTTGGCAAAGCATATATACAATGATGTTTTCATTCAATTTTCACATTGTTAAACATTTGTTTTTCCTTTGTTTTCACTTTTTGCTTTTTATATGAAATCAGTGATCACAAAAAACCATAAAAACAAAAAAATAAAATCAAACATTTTTCATCTGCATAATGATTTGCTTGATTAAATTCTGAAGTTTTTCCCTAACCAAAATCATTATGCAGGTTGATCCTAAAACCCATTGAACATAATGATCCAACGCCATCTCCCAACTTTGAATTCCCTGTATTTGAGGCAGAGGAAGATGATGTTGAAGGAATTCCTGATGAGATCACCCGTCTCCTTGAGCACGAAGAGAAGATCATTCAGCCGCATCTCGAAGACTTGGAAACAGTCAACTTGGGGTCTGAGGATTTTGTGCGCCTGGTGAAGATTGGGGCACTTCTTGAAGAGTCTGTCAAGGAAGATTTGATCAGTTTGCTACGAGAATATTCAGATATCTTTGCTTGGTCCTATGAAGACATGTCGGGTTTAGATACAGATATTGTGCAACATTTCCTGCCTTTGAAGCCTGAGTGCGTGCCTGTGAAGCAGAAGCTCAGAAGAACTCATCCAGATATGGCAGTGAAGATCAAAGAGGAAGTTCAGAAGCAAATTGATGCGGGGTTTCTGGTGACTTCTACATATCCTCAATGGGTGGCCAATATTGTGCTTGTTCCTAAGAAGGACGGAAAAGTCCGTATGTGCGTTGATTACAG
This sequence comes from Lathyrus oleraceus, assembly GCF_024323335.1. NCBI lineage: Eukaryota > Viridiplantae > Streptophyta > Magnoliopsida > Fabales > Fabaceae > Lathyrus > Lathyrus oleraceus. The sequence goes on along the minus strand of NC_066580.1, from coordinate 56,220,335 downwards.
AGATTTGAATAAAGCTAGTCCAAAAGACGATTTTCCTCTACCACACATTGACATGTTGGTAGATAATACAGCTAAATTCAAAGTCTTTTCCTTTATGGACGGATTTTCCGGATATAATCAAATCAAGATGGCACCAGAGGATATGGAAAAGACAACATTCATCACACCTTGGGGAACATTCTGTTATCGAGTGATGCCCTTCGGTTTGAAGAACGCCGGAGCCACGTATCAACGAGCTATGACTACCTTGTTTCATGATATGATGCACAAGGAGATAGAAGTCTATGTTGATGATATGATTGCTAAGTCCCGAACGGAAGTTGAACATGTTGAGCATTTGTTGAAGCTTTTTCAGCGTTTGAGAAAGTTCAAACTTCGCCTGAATCCGAACAAATGTACATTTGGAGTCCGTTCCGGCAAGTTGTTGGGTTTTGTGGTAAGTGAAAGAGGTATTGAGGTTGATCCTGCAAAGGTCAAAGAAATACAAGAGATGCCTGCACCCAAAACTGAGAAGCAAATCCGAGGTTTTCTTGGCCGCTTGAACTACATTTCCAGATTTATATCCCACATGACTGCCACATGTGCGCCGATATTCAAGCTCCTGCAGAAAGATCAGTCTCATGATTGGACCGAGGATTGCCAGAAAGCTTTCGACAGTATCAAAGATTATCTGTCCGAACCTCCGATTTTGTCTCCGCCTGTGGAAGGAAGACCTCTGATTATGTATTTGACAGTTCTTGAAGACTCGATGGGTTGTGTACTCGGTCAACAAGATGAATCAGGGAAGAAGGAGTTTGCTATCTACTACCTCAGTAAGAAGTTTACTGATTGTGAGTCTCGGTACTCTATGCTTGAGAAGACGTGCTGTGCTTTGGCTTGGGCTGCTAAGCGTTTGCGCCAGTACATGATAAATCATACAACTTGGTTGATATCCAGAATAGATCCGATTAAGTATATCTTCGAGAAGCTTGCTTTAACTGGGAGGATTGCCCGTTGGCAGATGTTGTTGTCTGAGTATGATATCGAGTATCGAGCTCAAAAAGCTATCAAAGGTAGTATCTTGGCTGACCATTTAGCGCACCAGCCGATTGAAGATCATCAGTCTGTTCAGTATGACTTCCCTGACGAGGAGATTCTGTATTTGAAGATGAAAGATTGCGATGAGCCTACACTTGATGAAGGTCCAGAACCTGGTTCCAGATGGACGATGGTGTTTGATGGCGCTGTTAATCAGTATGGGAATGGAATTGGGGCAGTGATCATTACTCCTCAAGGTTCACACATTCCGTTTACAGCAAGGCTGACTTTCAAATGCACGAATAATATGGCGGAGTATGAAGCCTGTATTATGGGACTTGAAGAATACATTGACTTGAGAATCAAATATCTTGATGTCTATGGTGATTCAGCCTTGGTTGTCAATCAGATCAAGGGTGAATGGGAGACGAATCAGCCAGGTCTCATTCCGTATAGAGATTATGCAAGGAGAATTTCAACATTCTTCACAGAAGTTGAATTTTATCATATTCCTCGAGAGGATAATCGGATGGCAGATGCTCTTGCTACGCTTGCTTCCATGATTATAGTCAGGTGGTGGAATGATGTTCCCAATATTACTGTGATGCGCTTGGACAGACCCGCTCACATATTTGCAATTGAAGAAGTGAAAGATGACAAGCCTTGGTATTTTGATATCAAGAATTTCCTCCAGAACCAGGTCTACCCACCTGGGGCATCTGTGAAAGATAGGAAAACTTTGAGAAGGTTGTCAGGCAGTTTCTACCTCAGTGGTGAAGTGCTGTACAAGAGAAATTTTGATATGGTTTTGCTCAGATGCGTGGATAGACACGAAGCAAACCTATTGATGACTGAGGTCCATGAGGGTTCATTTGGTACTCATTCCAATGGACATGCCATGGCTAAGAAGATGTTGAGAGCAGGCTACTATTGGCTGACAATGGAGTCTGACTGTTGCAAGTATGTGAAGAAATGTCACAAGTGTCAAATTTATGCGGACAAGATTCATATTCCTCCGACACTCCTGAATGTGATTTCATCACCATGGCCTTTCTCTATGTGGGGAATCGACATGATCGGCATGATTGAGCCGAAAGCGTCCAACGGACATCGGTTTATTCTCGTAGCAATTGATTACTTCACCAAATGGGTTGAAGCCGCTTCGTACGCAAATGTAACCAGGCAGGTGGTTGTGATGTTTATCAAGAACCAGTTGATTTGCCGTTATGGTGTGCTAGAGAGGATCATTATTGATAATGGATCCAATCTGAATAACAAGATGATGGATGAGTTGTGCGCTGAATTCAAGATTGCACACCATAATTCCTCTCCCTACAGACCTAAGATGAATCGGGCAGTTGAAGCTGCTAATAAGAATATCAAGAAGATTATCCAGAAGATGACTGTCACGTACAAAGATTGGCATGAGATGCTGCCATTTGCTTTGCATGGATATCGTACGTCTGTACGTACTTCAACAGGGGCAACCCCTTTCTCTCTCGTTTATGGCATGGAAGCCGTTCTCCCAGTAGAGGTGGAGATCCCATCAATGCGAGTCTTGATGGAAGCCAAGTTGACTGATGCTGAATGGATTCAGAGTCGTTATGACCAGTTGAATTTGATTGAAGAGAAGCGGTTAACTGCCATGTGCCATGGTCAGTTATATCAGCAGAGAATGAAGAAAGCATTCGACAAGAAGGTCAAGCCTCGTGTGTTCCGAGAAGGTGACCTCGTGCTCAAGAAAGTTTTGTCTTTCGCGCCCGATTCCAGGGGCAAGTGGACTCCAAACTACGAGGGTCCATATGTTGTTAAGAGAGCCTTTTCAGGCGGTGCTTTGATGCTTACAACAATGGATGGGGAGGATTTCACTCGTCCTGTGAATTCAGATGCAGTCAAGAGATACTTTGCCTAAAAAAAAAAGTATATGCAAAAGAAAAAAACAGAATAGCTCGCTAAGTTGAAAACCCGAAAGGGCGGCTTAGGCAAAAATGAGCGTCTCGGTGGAGAACCCGCAAGGGTAATCCAGGCAAAAATTAGAGACTTGAAAAAAAAGAATATATTTGCATCCCGCTAGATTGAGTACCTCACCCTAGGGCAATCTAGGCAAAAATTAGGGATTTGGCAAGTAACTGCATCCTGACAAGACTTTCTGTTCGCCAGTCGCCATTTCGTCAGAAGATTCTCGATTCGTCGTCAACTGAAGCTTCGGATACATCGAGATTCAAATTGGTAGAGAAAGGATCATTATGTTCAATGTAGCCATCTTCCAATATATATCACTGATTTCAAATTTGTACAGATCTATGGAGTCTTGCCATTTGCGGGCTACCATTCTATCAAATCAATTTGAGCTTTTTATCCAATTATTTGCACTCTTATTTGTTTCAATTCAACAAATGTTTTGCATGTTTTAAATTGATAAAATATCATTGTTTTAAACAAATCAAATTTTTCAAAATTGTCGTTTTAAATAATGTGAACATTCACAAGATGGAAAGGATACTCAAGAATATCTCAGTGCTCTCCCAAGGGTAGCATGATCTCCAACAGGTAAGATAATTGTTCATATTCCTGGTTTAGTTGTATCTTCTTTCTTCAGGTCCTTGTTGAGGTTATTCCTCAGGCATATTTGTTGTTGGGGTTGTTCCCTAGTATAGTCGCAAGCAGAGTGTTGTTGAAGACTTCGTTTTCTCCAGCAGCAGTCTTCCCTAGCATGGGTGTTTTTCTTGTAGAAGTTTCGGCGGTTGATGGTTTGTCATCTTGGTGCCCCGTCACTTTCTCCAGTGGGTCAACATTCCCAGACTTTATTTGTCTCCTCAACACAGTCACGAGTAGAGCTGTTGTTGATATCCCCATCGGATTCGCGAGCAGAGTTGTTGTCACTCTTCCCAGTGCAGTTGCCAGCGGAGTTGTCTGTTTCCTCAGCATGATCGCTTTCTTTCTGAAGACTTGGTAAGTCAGTGGTTTGATACCCGGTACTTTACCCTTCCCCTGGCGAAGTTGTCTGCGGAATTGTTGCTATCTCTCTATCAGAGTTATTTTCTCCAGCAGAGCAGGATTTATTTTCCTACTCAGTGGTTGATTTGGGTTGACATCCCAGTATTGCATTCATCTTTTCCTCAGCTTAGTCTGCAGAATGTTTGCTGTGGCAGTTTTGCCTGTTGAATACTCCTTCAATCCCCAGTATGGTTGGATGATGGCTTTGGCCTCCAGTTAACGGATTGATTTCCTGACTGTTTGCAATCCCCAGTAGAGTGGCTTATATTGCAGAATCTACTTGTTGTGATCAGCTTGCTATGGATATTCTCCCCAAGCGGAGTGGTTTGTTGCAGAATCTACTTGTGTGATCTGTCCTCCCTCAGTGGTTTGTTCCCCAAGAGAGTAGCCGACAGTTTTCCCCAATAGAGTTACTTATGCAGATAGATTCTATTTGGATGATATCATTCTCCCTCAGTGGGTTGTTCCCCAGTGGAGTTTTGTGGATTCGCTTCTACAGCAGTTCTTGCTTGTGCAAGGCACCTTTTGTTTCTCGGTTGACACTGGGATCCCTTGCAGATATCTTGGATTTTCTCTGGTTCCCCGACAGATTTGTCTTGGTGGCTGCTTCTGCCCGTTGTGACTTTCTGTAGCCTGATTGGGTTGTTTCCTGATATCTCTGATCCTTTGTTTCTTCAGCAGTACTCGCAGATCGTTGCTCTACAGCATATAGATCTCCGCAGATTGGCTCTCCAGTTGGTTTTTTCCCCTGGAAGTATAATACCGGGCGTTTGATTCCTGGACCTGTTTGTGTTAGAATTGTCTGTTTTGTCAGCATTCATCAAACATAAATCACGCATATTCATGCATACTCATAAAACATTCAGATATTCATGTTGCATTTATTGCCATATATCCTTTGTTTGTTGTTCCCTACTTTCGGGTGATGTAGATCTCTTTACAGATCTCCCCAAGCAGATGTTGGGTGCTTAAAATCTCTCCATATAGAGTCAGCCCCCATAAGCAGAAAATGTTTGTCTTTCCTTCTGCAGTTCCCCACTGATATATATCCTCGTGGATGACGGTTTTCTTCCGTTTCCTCCCAACACATATATTGGGATGGATTTTCCTATTTGAGTTATATCCTCATTAGGACGTGTCTTGATTCAGTCTGTCTTTTCGGATTATTCCCGAATTGGCCATTTGTCAAAAAATCTTGTGCTTCCCAGTGGGTTGTTTCCCCAGCGGAATTTTTTTTGGGCCTCTACCCTCATACCGGTAGTTATAAGTCCTATTTTCCCCGCTTCTTGGCAGAATTTGTGGTTATACACCTTTTATTCCCCAGCCAGATTTGTTGGTTTTCTACCTAACAATCGGTAGTTGTAAACCCTACTTTCCTGCTCTCCAGCAGTTTGTGGTTTGTTATTAACCCTATTTTGGTTTCCCGTGCGGATTTGTGATTTGTTCTATCCCCACGCGGAGTTGTTGGTTTTCTACCCCGTATTCGGTAGATGTAAACCCTAAATTTGTGGCTCTCTCCATCTAGTTCTTGATGTTGAGTTTCCTTTGCTCGGATAAGTTGCTCAGATAAGCAATTATATCCCCAGCAAATCTTTTGTGGATAATTGCCGTATGCTAGCAATTTTATCCCCAGTGGGTCCTTTCATCTTTTGTCAATCATTGCGTTCCCCGGATATTTGATTGTCATCATTATATCCCTAGCCTGTTGTTGTGGATAGTTGCTATTTATGCAATTCATCCCTGGATCATTGATTTTCACCAGTGAACCCTCAGCAGATTGCCTTTCATTTACCCTTTTGTTGGTAATGTTTGTTGCTCCCCTTGATTGGTCATCATTATATACCTAGTTTGGTATCCCGATGCCTTTCTTTTCGGTTGATTTATCCTTTATTAACCCAGTAACCGGTTGTGGATAATCTTCCATGCGAGTATATTATTCACGGTCTGCCGGTAATGAATAATATATCTCATGCACTCTTCAGTCGAAGCCTTTTGTGTTTCCCTAGTCGAGTAAGATTCGTTATTTCCCTTTGTGGAATCGAATATTTCTTTGTTGTCGTATAATTGCCGGATGCTTGCAATTTATCCCTTTGAGTTGTCTTTCGTTTACCCGGATGCTTGGTATCGATTGTCTCTCTTTTTGGTTAGTCACCTATTATATACTTCGGTATCTCTGGTGTCTTTTCCTTTCGAGCATATTATTCACGGTCTGCCGGTAATGAATAATATGTCTCATGCGCTCTTTAGTTGGAATCCTTTGTTGATTTTCCCCAGCTGAGCAAGATTCGTATTCTTTGTAGAATCGAATATCCATCCTTTGACCAGTTTGTGTTCTGGATGATGAGTGTTTTGGCATATATACCAATTCACGTTTCGGTCGGTCACCTATTATATACCCAGTAACCGGTATCCCTGGTGTTCCTTCCTTTCTGCTCCCTATTATGACCTCGGTCCCTTGTGGAGTCAGATTTTCCTGAGTTTATGTACCTTTTCCAGGTCTTTCTCAGATGTTGGTTGATTGATATCTCTCACCCTTATACCGGTCTTAGATATTCATTCTTCCTGAGTTTGTTACCCTTATACCGGTAACATTTCATTTCTTTGGTGCTTCCCCAGTGGAGTTCCTGTTGCTTCTTCCCAGGAGTCAGCTTGTGTCTCTCCAATGGATGTTTTTCCTTTGGAATTTTCTTTTCCCCAGTGTGAGTCTTTCACTCCCCAGTTAGGTCTCCAGTTTGATTTATGTTATTCCCTAATCAGAGTCGTGTCTCATTCACGCGGTGTCAGTTTTGTTTTTCCCCAATTTGAAGTCGTGTCCTGCTCACGCATTCTGTTTCTTACTATCCCCAACTAGAGTCTTGTTAGAGTCTCTGTTCCTGGTGAGTGTATTACTCCGATGGATCGTCTTTTCTTCTGTGTGAATCATATTCCCCGCATAATTTGTGTCTTTTGCATACATACATTTGCATCATGAGGTCTCTTAGGGACCAAAATTTGTCTCATCAATGTTATTTAAGCCCATTCTACCGCGTCGAGATGAAGATTTCTAAACTTCACTTCTCCGGCTAGAATGACCTTAAATAGGGGCATCTGTAAGACCCCAATTTTGGCCCTAAGATCCCTCATGGCCCATATCATATCATATCATGGCCTCAAGGATCATTGCATGCCTTTCCTTCCCTCCTAGTGGGTGGTTTGCCTTGTGAGTGTGTTTCTTGATCACCAAGCATGCTTTGCATTTGTATACCTTTGTTTTTCATATGTTGGCTAACTAAAAGTACAAAAATATTGTCATCTAACCATGTTACTTGCAGCTGAAGCAATCATCAGTCAAACAGTCAAATCAACCATTAAACAGTGGATGGTGGCCATTCTTGAAGAATTTGGGCACCATGATCAATAATCAAGAGTTCATATATGTTGTGATATCATTTGGAATCAAGATCTCAAGGAATTAGGGTTTGGAACTCATCAGAAGTGGTTCAATCAAGCAAAACCCTAGAAAAGTCAAACTTGGTCAACTGTGGATTTAATCAGTGATTTGATGGTGGGAATTGGTTTGAGGGAGCTCATTCATGTCCATATAGGCCTCATATATCATGTCAAACACCATCATGGAAGAATTTGAAGTCAAACAGAAAATTTCCAAAAATAGAAACTTGACCTGTAATTTTCACCTGCCAAAAATGGAAACTTCTTGATCCCAAACTTACATCATGATACAAGCTTGAAATGAATTTTTTCCCAACATGAAAGTTGAAGATCTTGTTCTCCCATTTCCAAAAAGTCCAAGAACACTCAATTCCCATGTATGGTTGGCAAGATATGATCAAATCATTTTCAAAAATTTTTGAACTTCAAAAGGCCATATCTCTCAAACCATTTGGCCAAATTGGGTGGGGTTTTTTCCTACAAGTCACATTTGATCCCCTCTTTCCAAAAATGTCATCATCATGCATCAAAACATCACCATTCAAAATGGCCTTTTTGAACTTGCTTGAATTAATTTCAAGTGAGGGTGAAATGTGACTTTTCCAAATAATCATTTTTAATCATTTTGGCCAATTGGGAATGTTCTGAAATCATGTTTTGGTCATGTTACAAGGCCCAATTTCGCAGCATTTGCTCATGTACCATGCACTTAGGCCAAAATGCTCCAATTAGCAAAATCTCTCATTAAACCAAATGGTGATTAACACTTACTTATGCAACCTTAAACAACAAATATATAGCCCATTTTCTGCCAATTAAAACCCTAGCAGCCTCAACTCAAGAACAGAAAAACCATTTTTCTCCAAAAACCTCATTTCTTCATCTTTGAATTTTTGCTGAAAAAACTCAAAACACTCGAGCTGGCCTTGGTTGCTGCATGATATACTACCACTTTTGAGCCCTTTGAAAACCAAAAACACCAACTGTAAGCTCATTTCCAGTTCTGTTTTCTCCAAGCTCCATTAATGGCATTTTTCGATTTGAGCTAAAGGCAAGGTTGCTGAGCCAAAACATCTTAACCATTCATCATCTGGAGCTTAAACCTTCATCTGTTTCGAGCTTACAACATCAAACAACAACCGTTTCACTAATTTCTTCAAAAGCAAGTAAGATTTCGATTCCTTCTTTTTTCAAAATCATGATATGCAATGTGTAGATCTCATTACCCTGGTCATTATGAGCTTTGAGTTGATGAAAATGGTTAAGTATTTAGCAAGTTATGTTGAAATGAATGTTGATGTTCAAACTTGTTTTTGCATGATGCTTCTTGGTTAGCTTGATTTAGTGAAAATGGACATTATATTCGCATTGTGTGATGTTTGATGGTTCCAATGGTTTGCCTGTTTTCGTTTTCTGGGTAAAAAAGAAATTTCGATTGGTGAAGAAGATGATGATATGAACTGTAGCTTCACAAACCCTAAAAAATAAACCCAGAAATCGTGTTCTGCATTTTGGCTTTCGTTTGCATGAAATTGTCACTGTTTGATTAGCATGAACCAATGCCTTGCTGCCACGCCTCTAAACGCAACGCTGCGTTTCATTAACTTGTTCAAGAAATTACAAGTTTGCCACGGCCTTTTTCATTTGTTTATTTAATTCATTATTGGTTCAATATTTATTTCATTTTGATCCATCAACTTACAAAAATCATAGCATCTCTATTTTAAATCCAAATTTCATGAAATTTTTTGCATTATGCTCTACTTGACCTCTACTTATTTATCATGATTTTTCCAGAATTTTTGCATGGATAGATTTTAATTGGTGCTAGGGTTTTGATCATGTGCTCATACTTTGTACCTTTTACCAAAACATTTGTGAAATGGTGATGCATTACCCAATGGCCCTGAAATGTTTTGTGCTTAAACTAGACACATTCATGGTGATTTTGGTATAGAGTTTGTGAATTTATCTTATCTGGTCTTTGAGTTATGAATTTTTGAAGTAGGGTGTGACAATTTGTGTCACACCATTGATGTGCAACTTGATGATTTTCATAGCCATGCTTCTTGACCTCAAAATGCTTTGATTTTTTGCATGAACTCACTTGAGTATGTCTAGTTTACATGTGATTTTTTGTGGATTTGTTTGTGGCATTTTCCAATTGATTGAGATTTTTCTCCCCTGTTTGGTCATATGTTGACTTTTTGTGACACATCATGCCATATCATTTGTGAAATTCTCATACTTAATTAGATGGACATGAAATTTGACATGTGATTAGTAGACATCTTAAGCTTTGCCATGGTGTTGATCCCATTCATTTCTTATATGTTATCACTGATTTATGAATTTTTGAAGTTGATGTATGTTTGGTTGCCTTCTTTGAGCATGCTTGAAATTGTTTTGACTTTCTGATTTTCATTGACTATCTTCCCATGATCCAATTGAGCTGAAATTTTATATGCATGTCATGTTATGGATTTTGATTGATCATGATTTATTTGATGATTTTTTGGAATTGTTTATGGTTGGTTTTGAGTTAAGTCTTGCTGTTGACTTCTATGAGCTTTCATTTGCCATGCTTTGACTTCTTTTGCTTATGAAATGATGATGATGCATGATATGAACATGAAACCAATTGAGCTTGCTTCTTAAATGTTTGAATTTGATTTTGATTGGATATCACTTGCTGTTTTGACTTTCTCATTCTCTTTTGACCCTAGGCTTGCCCTAGTGGTCTTATTGCTTATGTTTGAGTTCATGTTTTCAGGTTGAGAAGCAATTACCTCAAAGAAACTTATACAAGTTGAATGAGTTTATTTGATTATCATGAGCTAACCTCTTTGTTTTGTAGGTTGCTTGGCTCATAAGCCTTGTGCCTTGTGCTTTGCACATTTGCCTGTTTGTTTTGACTGTTGATTCCTACCTCCTTTTGCTTTAACTTTTGAATTGTGTACTGATTCTGTTTGACTATTTCAGGTACCTTTAGTTGCTTAGTTCTTTGAACTTGCTTTGCTTTGCTTTATAGCAATTTTCATTGAGGTATAATCCCTTTTCTTCATTTAGTCTGGAAGACCTGGCCTGTTATTTGGCCAGGCAACTGTCTGAAGTCCTCCTTAAGAGGCAATGCCTGTGTGTGTTTACATTTTGTCCCAAGCAGGAAAAGTCCTTCAAATAAGGCAATTGGTAGAATCCAAGAGATAAGCAACCTATCTCCTACTATTCTGTGAGTCTTCTCCTTGCTCCCATTACATGGTTGTAGCATTGAGATTCAAGCCCAAGATCTATTGAGTCAATAACTTGTGGAGAGAGTTCCTACTTTCTGAACTCCCACACCTTCTGATATTCAAATGCTCTCCCTGATCAGGGATAAGAGCAATGAGGCACACCCCTCATATCCTTTCATCTGCTTCACCTTAGCCCCTCAATGGCAAGGTTAAGAGCACCATTGACCCTATTCCAGTTGGCTTTAATGCCTAACCCTTTTGTATGAGCCTCCTTGTTTGGTTATAGTGTGTGCTGATTGCTTTCATTGATTGATTGCTTATCTTCATATGCACATGTTTGCTTGCATGCTTTATGCATTTATCATCATTAATTGCTCATTATTGCATGATCATCTCATTTGTCTTTGTGACATCATATCATTGTTGATTTCCCCATTGAGAACAATTGTAAGACCATTCCTTTGGCCTTTGTTTCTATGATATGGAAGTGAGTTGTAAGACCATTTCATTGGCCACTCATCTTATCTTTGCCTGATGCATTTGTTTGATTGTATGTGAGGATGCAATTATAAGTCCCTGTAAGTTGGCATTTGCTTTCCTATGATCATATGTTGCTTTGCTTGTTTGTATGTGAGGATACAATTGTAAGTCCGTGTAATTTGGCATTTGTATTCCTATGATCATATGTTGGAGGTTAGAGTAAGCCCAGATAAATTGGCATCTGACATCCAAGTGTTTGCTCCCTTTGTTGGAGATTGGTATAAGTCCAGACAGATTGGCATCCGGTATCCACTTTCTTTTCATTTCTTTGTTGAGGAGATTAGTGTAAGTCCATTGAGTGGCCTCTGATATCCATTTCTGTTTTAGGAGATTGGTGTAAATCCATCTATTGGTATCCGATATCCGCTTTTTGTTTGTGAGATTGGAGTAAGACCATTGAGTGGCATCCGGTATCATTTGTTTGCTTACTTTATTATTGCTTATTGCCCATTCCAAAGGACACACTTGAATCATCTTCTATATGATCTCAAGAGGTGAACCTTCTAAAAAGTTTTACAATCCATCTTCATCCATTCATTCCCATTATGTCCTAAACCTTTTCACACTTTACTTTCAAACTTGAGATAGATATTGTGCAAACATCTTCATGCTTTTTTCAAATTAAAAACCTGGACCCCAAGTCCTTGACTTTTTCAAACTCCATTTTCATAATACTTCTTTGAATTAACTTTAATCATACTTTGACCTTCCATTTGTGAATAATCATAATCAATTAACTTCACCCATTCAATGTCTTTGTGGCTTTGTCCATTCTTGTTAAGTTTTCATACATTAGCCTTAGGTTTGATTTATCCTAGTTGGTTGATGTTAATCTCACCTATTTGTCCTTAGTTGATTGAATTGTAAGTCTTCCTTGCTTATTATAGGGTTAACCCCTCACTAGCAAGTTGAAGCTGTTCTCACATGGTGGACCTGTTGTTTGTATAAGGTTGAGTTTTCTCCCGTGGATAACGTAAGACCTTAGGGCTTGTGTTTAAAATTGAATCCACTAACCTTTGGAAATCTTTTAGCCGAACTACGGCATTTTGATCCTTACCTTTGATGGAAGGTACGTAGGCAACGGGTTCATCCGTTCAAACCCAATAAAAATTGTATATTCTTTTCTCATCATCCCAATCATGTTTGCACAATAAATATTTCATAACAAATAACAATTTTATACAACAAGTGTGAAAAGGGCTCCCTAGGAGTACCTAGGACGTAGTGGGTGCCTAACACATTCCCATTGCTTAATTTACCCCTTACCCAGACTCTCTGATCTTTTTATTAGTTTTCTACGTGTAAAACTTCTTAGGCTTTTGTTCGCTTTTTAGCCAGTCCTTTGGATAAATAAAAGTGCGGTGGCGACTCGAAAATCATTGTATACCTTGCTTATGATTTAATCAATAGATCATATAGCAACGAATACACCGCTACAGTTAGGCATTATTCTTTCAATCATGTGCCTTAGAAGCCAAGGACCTTAGTTTACCAAGCCCATCTTGGCCTATTTTTAGGACGTAGTGCGGAAGTCGTTCAGATGTATATCTGATGCGATTGTTACGCGATACTACACTCATAAGAGTCTCTCTTGAGAATATTTTTGGAATACGAGTATTCGTTCCTCCGATAACATTCGAAAGATGGGATGATGACTATGGGAACCTCTTGTAGAACATGTTCGGCAGGTTTAAACCCTAGTACACTCCCTTTGGGTGGTTCTTAACCGAGACTCCATGCTCGTGACTCTCAACAAACCCGTGATTCGTGGTTGAGTCGTTCAGACATCTTTAATATCAATGGAACCTGGGTGTTGATCAGGTGAAAACCATAATCCACCAAAACGGATGATTGATATTAGGGATGATTGAGCCGGTTCATGTATCGTTAATATCAATGGAACTTGGGTGTTGATAAGGTGCAAACCATAATCCACCAAAATGGATGATTGATATTAATGATGCTATGAGCTTTCCCATGACCTTTGTCTGGTGTGCATTGCTTGATCCTTGAGTGTGATTGTTGCATTCATGCATTCATGCATTCATCTGCATTCATGTCATCAGCAAAAAAGAAAAATTTCAAGGAACTTAAAGGGTTTATTTGCAAAATTTTCAGACATGGAAAGACCAAAGAGGCATACAAAGAAGTACAGCTTTAGACAGCCCGATGTGAAAGAGTTAAGGAATCTGACATCTTATGTACTAGATCCATTGGGTTTCAAAGCTCGTTATGGGAAGCTTCTGCCTCTGTTGACCACTCAGGTTGATGAAGGGTTGATGAGTACTCTGGCGCAGTTCTATGATCCTCTGTATAATAGCTTCTCTTTTCCGGACTTTCAGCTGTTGCCTACGCTTGAGGAGTACGCTCATCTTGTGGGTATTCCTATTCTGGATCAGGTGCCGTTCAGTGGCTTGGAGAGTATTCCGACTTCTCGAGAGATCGCAAACTTGTTGCACATAGATGAATCCCTGATTGAAGCGCATATGACCACCAAAGGTGGAATTCAGGGTCTTCCTTCTGATTTCCTCATCGCTCAAGCTACTGTTTATGGGAAGGCCATGAGTGAGGATGCCTTTGAGGCTTTATTTGTGCTGCTCATCTATGGACTGGTATTGCTCCCCAACATCGACAAATTTGTGGATGTGAACGCCATTAGGATCTTTTCTGTTCTTAATCCCGTTCCTACTCTGTTGGGTGATGCCTATTTCTCTTTGCATCTGAGGAATGCAAAGGGTGGTGGAGCTATTGTGTGCTGTTTGCCTCTGTTGTATAAGTGGTTTATTTCTCACTTACCGTAGACGGTCGCTTTCAAGGAGAACAAGGGATGTCTACGGTGGTCTACGAGACTTATGTCTCTCACTAATGATGATATCTCTTGGTATGATCGCGTGTATGATACAGTGCAGATTATTGATTATTGTGGTGAATTCCCTAATGTGCCTCTTCTTGGTACATGTGGTGGGATCAGCTACAATCCTATATTAGCACGTCGTCAGCTTGGGTTCCCCCTAAAGGATAAACCTCATAACATTCTGTTAGAAGGTGTATTCTTTCAGGAGGGTAAAGATCCCCAAGGCCTGAAAGCCAGAATAGTCCGCGCTTGGCGCAAAATTCACAAGAAGGGTAGAAATGAGTTGGGTCCGAAGAATTGCATTGCTTTGGAGCCGTATACCTCTTGGGTCAGACAGAGAGCATCAGAGTATCTTATGCCGTATGATTATCCGAGACCTACACCGTTGGATGTGGCTGGGCCTTCAACACTCCCCAATCAAGGCATAGAGGAGTTGAGAGACGAAGACCTTTCACATGCCTAGATCCGTGAAAGAGAAGAGTTGCTTCAACAGCTTAAGGAGAAGGACGCTCTGATTGAGTTCCTCGAGCATAAGGTGATAGATGATTCGAATGATGCATGGACTTCTCTGCTTCCTCAATCTTCTAAATTCTGGAAGAGGAAGTATGATCGACTTGCTAAGGAGAAAGCGGATATGGAAGCAGCATATGAGAGAGAGATCAAGAAGCTTTGTGCATCTCGTCTTCCAGCTTCTCGAGCTTCTAGGGATCCATAGGATGTTTATTTTCCTTTTCCCTTGTAATATGATTGACAATGCTGTACTTCTTTGGTTCAAATATATATATATTTGATGACATATTTTCCATATGCGATTAAATGTTTAAATTTCAAAATTTGCAAATAGAACCCTAAAAGTTCCTTGAAATAAAAACAAAGCATATGCACGAGCATTGCATGCATCATTTTGCATAAGCAGGTGTCTTGTTCTGGTCTTCTTGTCTGTGGACTAATTTTTGTGCTCTTCATTTATTTTGAAGACAAGCTGACTCACCGGTACTACACCCGAGCTAATTCAGCAAGAGTGATGGATCAGTTAGAACAAGAGAACCGTGAGCTGAAGGAAGAAGTTGCCAGATTGAGCGCTCTGATGGAGCAATTTCTAGCTGCACAAAATCAACCTTCTCCACCTCCTGCAACTCCTCCCCAGAGGACTGTGATTTTTGAGGTTGCTTCGTCAATAGTGCCAGCCGTCAGTGCCCATTTCATGCCAGCCATGCCAGCCGGGTTTCCGTGGGGTATTCCTCCTGGTTTTATGCCAGATATTCCAGCTCCTACTTTTGCTTCCATGCCGGCATCTAGCCCGGTCCCTGCTATGCCTCTTCCTGTCGTGCATACCATTCCTAGGGTAGACGACACCATCTATCATTCCGAGCCGTCTGAGGGCCCGGACGTTAATGAAAAGATGGACGCGATGAATGACCAATTCCTCGAGCTCCGCAAGGAATTGAAGACCCTCAGAGTTAAAGATCTGTTCGGCAAGTCTGCTGCTGAATTGTGTCTGGTTCCCGGTGTTAAGATTCCAATCAAATTCAAAGTCCCTGACTTTGAGAAGTATAAGGGGAACACCTGCCCTCTCAGCCACCTGGTTATGTATGCCAGGAAAATATCTACTCAGGCAGATAATGATCAGTTGCTGATTCATTATTTTCAGGATAGTTTGTCTGGTGCGGCTCTTCGTTGGTATATGAGCCTTGATAGCGCAAACATCCGTTCCTTCAACGACCTTGACGAAGCTTTCGTCAAGCAATACAAATATAATGTTGATATGGCTCCTGACCGTGATCAACTCAGAGCCATGTCTCAGAAGGATAAAGAGACATTTAAAGAATACGCCCAGAGGTGGCGAGAGTTGGCAGCTCAGATTACTCCTCCGCTGGAAGAGAAGGAGATGACTAAGATCTTTTTGAAGACTCTTAGTTCATTTTATTATGAGCGGATGGTAGCGAGTGCTCCCTCTGATTTCACCGAGATGGTGAACATGGGGATGCGATTGGAGGAAGGAGTCCGTGAAGGACGTCTGACCAAGGATGAAGGCTCTTCTAAACGATATGGGGCATTTAAGAAGAAAGATGGGGAGGCACATGCTGTGCAGTCCCATGTTAAACCTAGAAGACCCTCGGCCAAGAGGAAGCCTGTGCGTCATGCCAGCGGTCAGCATCAGGTGGCTCACATAGCACCTATTTTCAGAGATAATTCTCAGCAATATCAGCAGCACAATCAGCAACAACCTCAGTATCAACAGCAACATCGTCCACAGCAACAGGCTTACCAGCCTCGTGGCAGCACCAATAATCAGGCCAATTTGAACTATGATAGGAAGAAGATCACTTTTGATCCTATTCCTATGTCATATGCTGAGCTATATCCCTCTTTATTGGAGTGGAAACTGGTTACTCCTAGGGATCCTCCGGTTGTACCTGCTAACCCGCAGTGGTGGTACAAACCAGACCAACATTGTGTGTATCATTCCGGTGCTCCGGGACACAATATTGAGAATTGCTATCCATTGAAGACTAAGGTTCAAGACCTTATGCGATGCGGCATTCTGAGCTTTGAGGACTCAGGCCCCAATGTTACGAAGAACCCATTGCCCGAGCATGGGAAGTCGGTTAACATGGTCCAGGGTTGCCCTGGCAAATATAAAGTCAAATATGTAAGCCATATTCGACAGTCATTGGTCGAGTTGCATCGTTTGCTGTGTCAGTACAGTCATATGGAGCATGACCATGACAAATTCCGTATCTGTTCCGTCAACAGATTGGGTTGTCGCCAGGTGCGAAGAGAACTTCAAGAACTGTTGGATGAAGGTACTATAGAGATTCTTCAAAACAGAAATGTTGATGAAGATGAACCAGAAGTAAATGTGATTTCTCCTGTGTTCAAATGAACCGAGCCTGTTGTCATCCGTTATGATGGTAGCAAGCCGAAAGTCTCTCCTTCATTGGTGATCAAGCCAGCAGGCCCTGTGCCTTATTCTTCGGATAAACCGATTCCTTTCCGATATAATCCAGTTGCTGTGGAGGATGGGAAGGAAGTGTCGTTGCCTTCAACCTCCGTGGTAAATATTGCTGATGTGAGCGGGTTGACCCGTAGTGGTCGTGTGTTCTCTGCACCCCCGAAGCCTCATGTTGTTTCTGATTCTGCTGAATGTCCAGTTGGGACTGCGGTGAATGTTCCGAATCCGGCACTTGTTGCCAAACCCTCCTCTGTACAAAAGACTCCTACTTCTTCTATTGGCCCTAGTGGCGTTGTGAATGAAGAATGTGATGAGATGCTGAGGCTCATCAAGAAGAGTGAGTACAACGTTGTAGACCAGCTTCTACAAACGCCGTCCAAGATCTTTGTACTATCTTTGCTTCTGAATTCAGAACCCCATAGGGAGGCTCTGCAGAAAGTATTGGACCTGGCTTATGTTGTTCACGACGTCACGATTGAGCAGTTTGATAGTATCGTTGCAAACATTACTGCTTGTAAAACTTTAAGTTTTTGTGACGCTGATCTCCCTGAGGAGGGAAGAGACCACAACATGGCTTTACATATTTCGATGAATTGCAAGAACGACGCCATGTCCAACGTACTGGTGGACACTGGGTCATCTCTAAACGTATTGCCAAAGACCACTCTCACCAGATTGTCATATCAGGGGCCTCCCATGAGGCAAAGTGGTGTTGATGTAAAAGCTTTCGATGGGTCGCGTAAGACCGTGATTAGGGAGGTTGATCTCCCAATCAAGATTGGACCAAGTGATTTCCAAGTTACCTTCCAGGTTATGGACATCCACCCATCTTATAGCTGTCTCCTTGGTAGACCATGGATTCACGAGGCTGGCGCCGTGACATCCACCCTACACCAGAAGCTGAAATTCGTTAAGAATAAGAAACTGGTTGTGGTAGGGGGAGAAAAGGCTCTCCTGGTTAGCCACCTGTCTTCGTTCTCATATATTGATGCTGAGGATGAAGTTGGAACTCCGTTCCAAGCTTTATCTATTGCTGAGCCGATTGAGAAGAAGTCTCCTTCATTTACTTCCTACCGTGATGCGAAACTGGCCAGTGAATGTGGTGCAGTTGCTGGTTTGGGGAAGATGATTGAGCTTGAAGACAATAAGTCCCGGGCTGGCATTGGTTATTCTCCTGGGGCATTTAATGAGAAAGGTCTGTTCAAGAGCGGAGGTTTTATCCATGCTGATCGAGCCGAAGAAGCTGCTGCTATTCTGGAAGAGGATGCAGAGGATTTGAGCAACTTTATTATCCCTGGTGGTGTCTGCCATAACTGGGTCGCTGTGGATGTTCCTACGGTCGTCCATAAGTCAGCGTAATTTGTTCACTTTGTTCAAAAAACCCTTCTCCCATGCCAAAAGGAGAAGTGATGACATTGTTGGCGTCATATATACAATGATATTTCATTCAATTAATTCATGTTTAAACATTTGTTTTTCCATTTGTTTTCACTTTTTGCTTTTGCATGAAATCAGTGATCACAAAAAACCCTAAAAACAAGAATAAAAACAATCTTTTCATCTGCATAATGATTTGCTTGTTTAAATTCTAAAGTTTTTTATCATCCAAAATCATTATGCAGGTTGATTCTAAAACCCATTGAACATAATGATCCAACGCCATCTCCCAATTTTGAATTCCTTGTATTTGAGGCAGAGGAAGATGATGTTGAAGGGATTCCTGATGAGATTACCCGTCTCCTTAAGCACGAGAAGAAGATCATTCAGCCGTATCTTGAAGACTTGGAAACAATCAACTTGGGGTCTGAAGATTGTGTTCGATTGGTAAAGATCGGGGCACTTCTTGAAGAGTCTGTCAAGAATGAGTTGATCAGTTTGCTACGAGAATATTCCGATATCTTCGCTTGGTCATATGAAGACATGCCGGGGCTAGATACAGATATTGTGCAACATTTCTTTCCTTTGAAGCCTGAGTGTGTGCCTGTGAAGCAGAAGCTTAGAAGAACTCATCCAGATATGGCAGTGAAGATCAAAGAGGAAGTTCAGAAGCAAATTGATGCGGGGTTTCTGGTGACTTCTACATATCCTCAATGGGTGGCCAATATTGTGCTTGTGCCTAAGAAGGACGGAAAAGTCCGTATGTGTGTTGATTACAGAGATTTGAATAAAGCTAGCCCGAAAGTTGATTTTCCTCTACCACACATTGATATGTTGGTAGACAATACAGCTAAATTCAAAGTCTTTTCGTTTATGGACGGACTTTCCGGATATAATCAAATCAAGATGGCACCCGAGGATATGGAGAAGACAACATTCATCACACCATGGGGAACATTCTATTATCGACTGATGCCCTTCGGTTTAAAGAACGCCAGAGCCACGTATCAACGAGCTATGACCACCTTGTTTCATGATATGATGCACAAGGAGATAGAGGTCTATGTTGATGATATGATTGCTAAGTCCCGAACGGAAGTTGAACATGTTGAACATTTTTTGAAGCTTTTTCAGCGGTTGAGGAAGTATAGACTTCGTCTGAATCCGAACAAATGTACATTTGGAGTCCGTTCTGGCAAGTTGTTGGGTTTCGTTGTCAGCGAAAGAGGTATTGAAGTTGATCCTGCAAAGGTCAAAGCAATACAAGAGATGCCTGCGCCCAAAACTGAAAAGCAAGTCCGAGGTTTTCTTGGCCGCTTGAACTATATTTCTCGATTTATATCCCACATGACTGCCACATGTGCGCCAATATTCAAGCTCCTCCGGAAAGATCAGTCCCTTGATTGGACCGAGGATTTCCAGAAAGCTTTCGACAGTATCAAAGAATATTTGTCTGAACCTCCGATCTTGTCTCCGCCTATAGAAGGAAGACCTCTGATCATGTATTTGGCCGTTCTTGAAGACTCGATGGGTTGTGTACTCGGTCAGCAAGATGAATCAGGGAAGAAAGAATCTGCTATATACTACCTCAGTAAGAAGTTTACTGATTGTGAGTCTCGATACTCTATGCTTGAGAAGACGTGCTGTGATTTGGCTTAAGCTGCTAAGCGTTTATGCCAGTACATGATAAATCATACAACTTGGTTGATATCCAGAATGGATCCAATTAAGTATATCTTTGAGAAGCCTGCTTTGACTGGGAGGATTGCCCGTTGGCAGATGTTGTTGTCTGAGTATGATATCGAGTATCAAGCTCAGAAAGCTATCAAAGGTAGTATCTTGGCTGACCACTTAGCGCATCATCCTATTGAAGATCATCAGTCAGTTCAGTACGACTTCCCTGACGAGGAGATTCTGTATTTGAAAATGAAAGATTGTGATGAGCCTACACTTGATGAAGGTCCGAAACCTGGTTCCAGATGGACGATGGTGTTTGATGGCGCTGTGAATCAGTACGGAAATGGAATTGGGCCAGTAATTGTTACTCTTCATGGCACACATATTCCTTTTACAGCAAGGCTAACTTTCAAATGCACGAATAATATGGATGAGTACGAGGCCTGTATTATGAGATTGGAGGAATGCATTGATCTAAGGATCAAGCATCTTGATGTTTATGGTGATTCGGCCCTGGTTGTCAATCAAATCAAGGGAGAATGGGAGACGAATCAGCCTGGTCTCATCCCATATAGAGATTATGCGAGGAGGATTTCAACGTTCTTTACAGAAGTTGACTTCCATCATATTCCTCGAGAGGATAATCGGATGGCAGATGCTCTTGCTACGCTTGCTTCCATGATTATGGTCAAGTATTGGAATGAAGTTCCCAATATTACTGTGATGCACTTGGACAGACCAGCTCACGTATTTGCAGTTGAAGAAGTACAAGATGACAAGCCTTGGTACTTTGACATCAAGAATTTCCTTCAGAACCAGGTCTACCCGCATGGGGCATCTGTGAAAGATAGGAAAACTTTGAGAAGGTTGGCAGGCAGTTTCTACCTCAGTGGTGAAGTGCTGTATAAGAGAAATTTTGACATGGTTTTGCTCAGATGCGTGGATAGACACGAAGCAAACCTGTTGATGACTGAGGTCCATGAGGGTTCATTTGGTACTCATTCCAATGGACATGCCATGGCAAGAAAGATGTTGAGAGCAGGCTACTATTGGCTGACAATGGAGTCTGACTGCTGCAAGTATGTGAAGAAATGCCATAAGTGTCAGATTTATGCGGATAAGATTCATATTCCTCCGACACTTCTGAATGTGATTTCATCACCATGGCCTTTCTCTATGTGGGGAATCGACATGATCGGCATGATTGAACCGAAAGCGTCCAATGGGCACAGGTTCATTCTCGTAGCAATTGATTACTTCACCAAATGGGTTGAAGCCGCTTCGTATGCGAACGTGACCAGGCAGGTGGTTGTGAAGTTTATCAAGAATCAGCTGATTTGCCGTTATGGTGTGCCAGATAAGATCATTACTGATAATGGATCTAATCTGAATAATAAGATGATGGAAGAATTGTGCGCTGAATTCAAGATTGCACACCATAATTCCTCTCCCTACAGACCCAAGATGAATGGGGCTGTTGAAGCTGCTAATAAGAATATCAAGAAGATTATCCAGAAGATGACAGTTACGTACAAAGATTGGCATGAGATGCTGCCATTTGCTTTGCATGGGTATCGTACATCTGTCTGCACTTCAACAGGGGCAACCCCTTTCTCTCTTGTTTACGGCATGGAAGTTGTTCTCCCAGTAGAGGTGGAGATCCCATCAATACGAGTCTTGATGGAAGCCAAGTTGACTGATGCTGAATGGATTCAAAGTCGTTATGACCAGTTGAATTTGATTGAAGAGAAGCGATTGACTGCCATGTGTCATGGTCAGTTATATCAGCAGAGAATGAAGAAAGCATTCGATAAGAAGGTCAAGCCTCGTGTGTTCCGAGAAGGTGACCTCGTGCTCAAGAAAGTTTTGTCTTTCGCGCCCGATTCCAGGGGCAAGTGGACTCCAAACTATGAAGGTCCATATGTTGTTAAGAGAGCCTTTTGAGGTGGTGCTTTGATGCTTACAACAATGGATGGGGAGGATTTCACTCGTCCTGTGAATTCAGATGCAGTCAAGAAATACTTTGCCTAAAAAAAGAGAGCAAAAGAAAAACAGAATAGCTCTCTAAGTTGAAAACCTGAAAGAGCGGCTTAGGCAAAAAATGAGTGTCTCGGTGGAAAACCCGAAAGGGCGATCCAGGCAAAAGTTAGAGACATAAAAAAAAGGGTATATTTGCATCCCACTAGATTGAGTACCTCACCCTAGGGCAATTTAGGCAAAAATTAGGGATTTGGCAAGTAACTGCATCCTGACAAGACTTTCTGTTCCGCAGCTGTCTTTTCGTCAGAGATTCTCGATTCGTCGTCAACTGAAGCTTCGAATACATCGAGATTCAAATTGGTAGAGTAATGGTCATTATGTTCAATGTAGCCCTCTTCCAATATATATCACTGATTTCAAATTTGTACAGATCTATGGAGTCTTGCCCTTTGCAGGCTACCATTCCATCAAATAAATTTGAGCTTTTTATCCAATTATTTTGCACTCTTATTTGTTTCAACTCAACAAATGTTTTGCATGTTTTAATTGATAAAATGTCATTGTTTTAAACAAATGAGTTTTTCAAATTATTGTTTTTAACAAAGTGAACATTCACAATGATAAAAGGATACTTAAGAATCTCTCAGTGCTCTCCCGAGGATGGCATGTTTTCCAACAGGGTAAGACATTTGTTCATATTCTTGGCATAGTTGTATCCTCTTTCTCCAGTTTGTTGTTGGGGTTGTTCCCCAAGCAGAGTTTCTGTTGAGATTTTGATTATCCCTAAGCAGAGTGGTTGTTGAGAGCTTCATAATCCTCTCCAACAATATTTTCTCCCCAGCATGGGTGCTTTCTTTTGGAAGATTCAGTAGTTGGTGGGTTGACATCCCGGTACTTTGTCTGTTTCCTCAGCACAGTCGCTAGCAGAGTGGTTGATTTGATATACTCCATTTTTGCTATATCTCCCCATCAGAGTGCTTAGCCCTTCAGCAGAGCAGTGATTATTTCCTCCTCAACGGTTGTTGGTTTTCTCTTGGAAGGTTCAGTATTTGGTGGTTGATCCCCAGTCTCCTCCTCATCCCCAGTGGAGCTGCCGGTAGATTTGTGGTACGGTGGATTGTATCTGAGAAGTTTCCTGCAGAAGTTTCGTGCTTTCCCTGCAGAATCCCCGCCAGAGTTGGTATCCTCAGCAGAACTGGTTTGGATGGTGATTTATCATCCATATATGTGGTTGATTTCCTGATGTTGTGATCCTCAGTAGAGTGGCTTGTGGCAGAATCTACTTGTGTGCGATCTATTTTCCCTCAGTGGGTTTGTCCCCAATGGAGTGGCTGACAGTCCCCAGTAGAGTTGTTTGTGCAGCTAGATTCTACCTGTGTGTTCTGTTCTCTTCAGCAGTTTTTGCTTGTGCAGTGAACTCTTGTTTCCCAGTTTATACTGAGGATTCTCTGCAGATATCTCGGGATTTCTCCATTTCCCCAACAGATTTGTCTTTGTGGCCGTTGTTGCCTGTTGTAGACTTCTGTTCCCCAGTTGGGTTGATTGTTGATCCATCACTCAAAGATTTTGTGATTGCTTTGATATCTCTGATCGTTTGCTTTCCAGCAGATCGTTACTTTTTAGCATGCAGATCTCCAGCAGATTGGCTTTTCAGTTGGATTTCTTTGGTTTTTCCTCTGGAAGTGTAGTACCGGGCGTTTGATTCCTGGGCCTGTTGGTGTTAGATATGTCTGTTTTGTCAGCATCCATCAAACATAGAATCACGCATATTCATGCATGTTTTTAACATTCAGATATTCATGTTGCATTTTTTGCCATATATCTTTTGTTTATTGACTCCTGCTAAAGGTAATACAGATCTCTTCAGTAGATCTTCCCAAGCAGATGTCGGGTGTTTAATCTCTCAATATGTAGAGTCAGCCCCATAAGCAGAAAGTGTCTGTCTTTCCTTCTGCAATTCCCCACTGAGATATATCCTCGTGGATGACGGTTTTTTCCATTTACTCCCAACACATATATTGGGATGGATTTTCCCTATTGAGTTATATCCTCATTAGGACGAGTCTTGATTCAGTCTGCCTTTTTGGTTTGATCCCGAGTTGGCGTTTTTCAACTGTCTTTTGTGCTTCCCTATGGAATAAATGAATGAATTGTCCAGTAACCGGCAAAAATTGTTTTTATCCCCAGCGGAATCTTTTGGGCCTCTACCCAGTAACCGGTAGTTGTAAGTCCTATGTTCCTTTTTCCTCTTGGTGGAATTTGTGGTTATATACCTTTTATTCCTCAGGAGAGTTGTTGGTTTTCTACCCAGTAGTCGGTAGTCGTAAATCCTATTTTCTTACTCTCCAGCAGAGTTTGTGGTTTGTTATAAACCTTATTTTGTTTCCCGTGCGGAGTTATGATTCTTTCATTCCCCACGCGGAGTTGTTGGTTTTATACCATGTATTCGGTGGATATAAACCCTAATTCTTTTATCCCCTAGCAGAGGTAACCTTTGTGGTTCATTCTGGCTGATGGTGGATTTTGTGGTCTTCTACCCCGTATTCGGTAGTTGTAAATCCTATATTGTTGTTGTCTCCCTATTGGAGTCTGCGCTTCCTTGTGGATAATTGCCGTATGCCAGCAATTCTATCCCCAGTTGAGTCTGTGATTTTCTACCCAGTAGTCGGTAGTGGTAAACCTCTTGCTTCCTTAGCCAGAGTTTTTGGTCTTCTACCCCGTATTCAGTAGTTGTAAATCCTAAATTCTCTCCTTTGCAGAGTTAACCTTGTTGCTCTTCCTAACCGATGATGGTTACACTTTGTGGTTATCTTCATCCAGTATTCGATGTTGATATTTCCCTCCTTGCTTTTGGCTAATTGCTCTTGAGTAAGCATTTGTATCCTCAGCGAGTCTTTTTGCGGATAATTGTCGGATGCTAGCAATTTTTATCCTCAGTGGGTCTTTTCACCGTATGCCTGTGATTTGTTCCCCGGATCATTGATGTTTATCAATGCATCCCCTGTGAGTTCTCTTTCATTTATCCTTTTGCTTGGTAATGATTGTTGCTCCCTTTGATTGGTCGTCATTATATACCTGGTTTTGGTATCCCGATGCCTTTCTTTTCGGTTGATTTATCCTTTATTAACCCTGTAACCGGTTGTGGATAATCTTCCATGCGAGTATGTTATCCACGTTCTGACGGTAATGGATAATATGTCTCATGCACTCTTCAGTCGAAGCCTTTTGTGTTTCCCCAGTCGAGTAAGATTCGTGTTCCTTTTGTGGAATCAAATATTCGTTTGTTTATGGATAATTGCCTGATGCTTGCAATTTATCCCCTGTGAGTTATCTTTCGTCTACCCTGTTGTTGTTGGTAACGATTGTCTCTTTTCGGTTGATCACCTATTATATACCCTAACCGGTATCCCTGGTGTTTCCTTCCATGCGAGTGTATTATCTACGTTCTGACGGTAATAGATAATATATCTCATACGAGTATGCTATCCACGTTCTGACAGTAATGGATATTATATCTCATGCGCTCTTTGGGTTGTTTCCAGCTGAGTAAGATTCGTTTTCCCGTTGCAGATTCGAATGTCCATCCTGTAAGTCGATTTGCTTTTTCAAGCCCTCCTTTCGGATGATGAGTGTTTTGGCATATATACCAATTCACGCTTTGGTCGGTCACCTATTATATACCCAGTAACCGGTATCTCTGGTGTTCCTTCCTTTCTGCTCCCTATTATGACCTTGGTCCCCTATGGAGTCAGATTTTCCTGAGTTGATGTACCTTTTTCAGGTCTTTCTCAGATGTCTTGGTCAATTGATATCTCTCACCCTCAAACCGGTCTCAGATATTCATTCTTCCTGAGTTTGTTACCCTTATACCGGTAACACCTCATCTTGTTGTGGTTTCCCCAGGAGGGTCTCTTTGTTAGACATTCCCCGGTGGAGTTTCTGTTGTGATTTTGCCCTTTTTGCTGTATTGGCGTTTTCCCCAATATATGCATTTTTCCCCGGCAGGGAGATTCTGTGTGAATCTTTTCATGGTCTGAGTCCGGATTTTTATCCGAAGTATCCTTTGTGGATAGTTTGAGTCAGCTTGAGTCTTTCCATTGGATTTGTCCCTTTGGAACTTTCTTCTTTTCCCAGTTTGAGTCCTTTACTTCCTAGTGAGGTCTCCAATCTAATTCTTGTTTTCCCTTAATTCAGAGTCGTGTCCTGCACACGCATTTCCTTTTCTTTTTCTTATCCCCATGAGAGTCCTGTTAGAGTCTCTGTTCCTGG
This sequence comes from Lathyrus oleraceus, assembly GCF_024323335.1. Taxonomy (NCBI): domain Eukaryota; kingdom Viridiplantae; phylum Streptophyta; class Magnoliopsida; order Fabales; family Fabaceae; genus Lathyrus; species Lathyrus oleraceus. The sequence goes on along the minus strand of NC_066580.1, from coordinate 56,194,009 downwards.
TGACTGTATTACTCCGATGGATCGTTTTTTTTCTTCTTTGTGGACATATATCCCCACAGAGTTTGTTTCTTTTACATGCATACATCTGCATCATGAGGTCTCTTAGGGACCAAAATTTGTCTCATTACTGTTATTTGAGCCCATTCTACCGCGTCGAGATGAAGATTTCTAAACTTCACTTCTCCGGCTAGAATGACCTTAAATAGGGGCATCTGTAGGACCCCAATTTTGTCCCTAAGATCCCTCATGGCATCATATCATATCATTGCATTGCCTAAAGGATCATTGGACACCTTGCTTCCTTCCCTGTGGGGGGGATCATCTTTTTGAGAGTGTTTCTTGATCACCAAGCATTCTTTGCATTTGTATGTCATTGCATTTCTTTTAATCACTAACCAAAAGTACAAAAATATGTCATTTAACCTTTGTCTTGCAGATGAAGCAATCACAGGTCAAGGCAGTCAAAGGCAGTCATTGAGCCATAGATGGTGGTCATTCTTGAGATATTTGGACCCCACAATCATTCACAAGAAATCATATGAGCTATGATGTCATTTTGATGCAAAATCCCAAGTGGTAGAGGCTTGAATTTCATCAGAACATCCTCAGGTCATCTGAAGACCTAGAAAGTCAACTGCCAAGTCAACTGTGGATTTGGAGGTGGGAAGTGATTAGAAATACTTCATTCATGTTCAAACAAGTCTCATTTGACATTTCAAACACTCGCATTGAAGAATTTGAGGTCCAGTCAAAAATTGCCAAAAATAGAAAGTGACATATAATTTGAATTTGCCAAAAATGGAATGGTTTTAGACCAACTTCAACTTCAAATTACATCATCAAGAAAGCTTCAAATGAAATTTTGTTGAACATGAAAGTTGTAGATCTCTCTCTCCCATTTCCAAAGAGTCCAAGATCAAGAATTTCTCATGTGTGGATAAGGAGATATGATCAAATCATGGCAAAGTATGCATGGAACTTCAAATGAGCATAACTTCTCAACGAAAGCTCCAAAATGGATGGCTCTTTTTGCATTATTATCCTTTTGACTTCTAGTTTCCAAATCATGCATTGCATTGCACAAATTATATTCACATGATCATTTGGTAATTCATTGGTTTTTTGGAGGGAAATTTTAAAATTTAAATTTGGTGCATTGTTTGAACATTTTGCCATCACCATTGGCTCCAAAATCAGATTTTAAGTGAAAATGAAAGAAAATTCGTGCACTGTTCACACATGCATTTCATGCATAGAGGTGAAAAACCAATTTGCACTTACACTCCATAACTTGCTAATTTCATTTGCATTTGATCTAAACCTGATTAGAGCATGATTAGCATTGCATATATAAACTAAAACCTAACTGTTTTCAGCATTAGCAACCATTTTTTCAGATCTAGATCCAAATTCATCAATTTTTCTCTCAAAAATTTCTTCCAAATTCTTCACATCCAAGCACTTTTTCTTGCTTGATTCTTGCTCCTGAGGTGTTATTGAGAAGATTTACACGTGGAACTGAAGCAATCCATGCCATATTGAAGCATACACAAAGCTTGAAGCATCCATGGTGATTCCAAATTTTGGTGGATTCGTGCACAATTGAGTTTCACTCTTTCCTCCAATCATCTATACAAGCATCATAGAGGAATATTGAAGCTATCACAAGCCTTGAATCAAGCCAAATCCAGATCTGCTCTTCAAGAGGTTACAAATCGAATCTCCTAATTTTGAAATCTGTTATGATGTTATTGTAGATCTCTTTATGCTGATCATTCTGAGCTTTGAACCATGAATTTTGGTGCTGTTTTGAGTTAGATGTGAGTGATTAAAGTTTTGTTGATGATTTTTCTTTTCTTCGATACATGCTTGTTTTGATGTTTTTGTGTGAATTGATCATGAATCTTTGATGTATATTGCATGATGAATCGATTGGTATGCTTTTGGATGATTGCTGGACATGTTTAATTTTTCTGGAAAATCCAGATGAAGATCTTCATGATCTTCATCTTCAACCTTCATGTGTTCTTCAGTTTTTCCAGACTTCTTACGGATTTTGCTATGATGTTCAATATGTTTGCTGCGAATTCCTTTAGGCCACGCTTTCTAGTGTTTCAGCACGCTTTTCTGTTGCCATGCCTGCGTGTCCTAGGGTTTGCATGTGATTGGTCCATTTCATTGCCACATTTTGCTTGCTTGGCTTAATGATTCACTCACGTTTGTTTGACCGCGCCACACAAGCATTGACCGGCCAGGTCAATTAATGAAACGCATCATTTCAGCCTTGGCGCGCCAGCATATTCAAATTGTATCTGGCTTCGATCCTCCGTGCCAACATTATTCAAATGCTTTTCACATGTTTTCTCCTTTCCCTCCATTATTCCATGCCATGGCTTCATATGTGTTTTTAATTTTTTCTCATCTTAAAAAATTCATATCTAATTGAAAATTGATCCAAAAATTACCAGGTTTTTTGCATTGTGTTTCTTTTTCTGTCAATTTTTTTTTATCATGATTTTACAAGTTGTGCTTGGTTGGATTTTTTTTGGTGCTAGAATGTATGAACATGTATGCTTACTTGACCTTGCCATGCTTATACATTTGTGAAATGCTGGTCTTTGATCCAATGATTCTGAAAATTTGCATGATGAAACTAGACACATTGCTTGACATTTTGGTGTTGATTTGGTATTTTTATCATTTATCATTTCTGGTTTATGATCATGTTAAGTTGGTGTGACAATTTGTGTCACACCTTTGCTTGTTCAACTTGAATGATGTGTTTGCCATGCCAAATGATCTCCAATTGTCCTGATTTTTTGTATGATGCATGTTATGAATGTTGTGATTGCTCATGAATTTTTCATTCTGGTTGATCACATTTGAGCTTTAAAATTTCCTTGAACTTCAATTGATCATGAAATGGATTTGGTAAATGATATTGAGATGAGACCTTTTGGAAGGTTTCAAGATGTGTTTGAAGTTGATTCATGTTAAATTTCAGCTTCTGTTTTGAATTTTTTCTCCATCTTTGACCCTAGGCTTTGACCTAGTGGTTTGTGGCTTACATTTGACCTTTGTTTTCAGGTTGAGCATTCAAGTTCCATAGTTAATGATGCTTCATCATTTGAGCATTGATGTTTGCCTTTGATTACTAACATTTGTGTGTTTTGTAGGTTGATGTTAACTCATTTGAGTTTGACCTTTGGCTTACACCTTATGTACATTGGGATTGTTTGTTGCTTATTGACTGTTGTTTGGTTGTCTGAGTATTGTACTGATTTGTTTGATGTTTCCACAGGTACATAAGTTGCTTTAAGTTCATTTTGAACTTTGCTTTGCTTGGTTGCTTAACCACTTAGGTATAATTTCTCTTCTTCATGTAGTCTGGAAGACCTACTGTTATTGGTAGGCACCTGTCTGAAGTCCTCCTTAAGAGGCAATGCTTGTGATTGTTTATCTTTGTGCCAAGCAGAAAAGTCCTCTTATGAGGCAATTGGCAGATAAAAGAGATGTGTAGTCCACCTCCTGCTATTCAGTGTGTCATTCCTTTGCTCACACAATATGTTGATGCATTGTGAATATTAACCCAAGATCTTATAGAGTCAATCAATTGTGGAGAAGAGTTCCTACTTTCTGAACTCCCACACTTTCCTTTGTTTAAAGCTCTCCCAGGCCAGGGATAAGAGCTATGAGGCACACCCCTCATCTCCACTTCATCTGCTTCACCCTAACTCTCAATGTTATGGTTAAGAGCTCAACATACCCCATTCCAGTTGGCTTCAAAGCCTAACCTTGATTGAGCCTAATTGATTGTATATAGTGTGTGCTAATTGACTTGCTTGTTTGCTTACCTGATTCATCTGTGCCTATCTGCTTATGTGTGCCTTTGTGCATTTATCATCATTAATTGTGTATCATTGCATAATCATTACTCATATCTTTGTGACATCTTTGTTTGTCCATTGAGGAGTCAATTGTAAGTCCATTTATTGGCAGTTGTTTCCTATGATCTGGAAGGAGTTGGGATTAGGACCATTGATTGGCATCCTATTTCCTTGGAGTCGAGTGTAAGACCATTTATTGGCAACTTGTTTCCTCTTGCTTATTGCATTTGTTTTGCTTGTTATATGTGAGGAGTCAAACATAAGTCCATTTATTGGCAGTTGTTTCCTATGACCATTTCTTGGAGATTAGTGTAAGTCCATTGATTGGCATCTGACATCCATGTTTGTTATGTTTTAGGATATTGGTATAAGTCCATTGATTGGCATCTGGTATCTTTGTTTTGCCTTGTGAGATTGGTGTAAGTCCATTGATTGGCATCTGGTATCCATCTTGTTATTTTCTTATTGCCTTGTTGCTTATTCCAAAGGAATCACTTGGATCATCTACATATGATCTCAAGAGGTGAACACCTAAGAAGTTTTACTTTCTCACCCTCCCACCTTTTGTTTCTTCAATCCCCCATGAGCATGTTAACCTAAAACCTGAAAACTATTGTGCAAACATCTTCATTTCTTTTCAAATTAGAAACCTAGGCCTTAAGCCTTTGATTTTCAAACCTCATTTTTCATAATACTTCTTTTGAATTGAATTTTAATCATACTTTGACCATCTCTTGTGAATAAATCCTAATTGGTTAATTTCACTCATTCAATTGTTTTGTGGCTTTGTCCATTCTTGATAAGTTTTCATACATTAGCCATAGGTTTGATTTATCCTAGTTGGTTGATGTTAATCTCACCTTTTGTCCTTAGTGATTGAATTGTAAGACTTCCTTGCTTATTATAGGGTTAACCCCTCACTAGCAAGTTGAAGCTTTTCTCCCATGGTGGACTTGTTGTTTGTATAAGGTTGAGTTTTCTCCCGTGGATAATGAAAGACCTTAAGGCTTTTGTTTAAAATGAATTCACCCATACTTTTGGAAATCTTTTAGCCGAACTACGGCGTTTTGATCCTTACCTTCCATGGAAAGGTACGTAGGCAACGGGTTCATCCGTTCAAACACAAAAATAATAACTTGTATATTCTTTCTCATCCCTTCAATCCATGTTTGCACAATAAATATTTCATAAACAAATAACATTTCATACAACAAGTTGTGAAAAGGGCTCCCTAGGAGTACCTAGGACGTTTTGCGTGCCTAACACCTTCCCATTGCGTAATTAACCCCTTACCCAGATCTCTGATCTTTTCATTAGTTTTCTATGTGCAAAACTTCTTAGGCTTTTGTTCTCTTTTTAGCCATTCCTTTGGATAAATAAAAGTGCGGTGGCGACTCGATTTCTTTGTATGCTTTGCTTTTGGTTTAATCAATAAATCATAAAGTGACGAATACACCGCTACAGGGATCTTTACCCTCCTGAAAGAACACACCTTCTAACAGAATGTTATGAGGTTTATCCTTTAGGGGGAACCCAAGCTGACGACGTGCTAAGATAGGGGGAACCCATTGGTGAGAGACATGAGTCTCGTAGACCACCGTAGACATCCCTTGTTCTCCTTGAAAGCAACCGTCTGCGGTAAGTGAGAAATAAACCACTTATACAATAGAGGCAAACAGCACACAAAAACTCCTTCATCCTTTGCATTCCTCAGATGCAAAGAGAAATAGGCATCACCCAACAGAGTAGGAACGGGATTAAGAACCGAGAAGATCCTAATGGCGTTCACATCCACAAATTTGTCGATGTTGGGGAACAATACCAATCCATAGATGAGCAACACAAATAAAGCCTCAAAAGCATCCTCACTCATGGCCTTCCCATACACAGTAGCTTGAGAGATGAGGAAATCAGAAGGAAGACCCTGAATTCCACCTTTGGAAGTCATATGAGCTTCAATAAGGGATTCATCTATGTGCAACAAGTTTGCAATCTCTCGAGAAGTAGGAATACTCTCCAAGCCACATAACGGCACCTGATCCAAAACCGGAATACCAACAAGATGAGCATACTCCTCCAAGGTAGGCAACAGCTGAAAGTCCGGAAAAGAGAAGCAGTGATACAGAGGATCATAGAACTGCGCCAAAGTACTCATCAACCCTTCATCAACCTGAGTGGTCAACAGAGGCAGAAGCTTCCCATAACGAGCTTTGAAACCCAAGGGATCTAGTACATAAGATGTCAGATTCCTTAACTCTTTCACATCGGGCTGTCTAAAGCTGTACTTCTTTGTATGCCTCTTTGGTCTTTCCATGTCTGAAAATTTTGCAAATAAACCCTTTAAGTTCCTTGAAAATTTTCTTTTTTGCTGATGACATGAATGCAGATGAATGCATGAATGCATGAATGCAACAATCACACTCAAGGATCAAGCATTGCACACCAGACAAAGGTCATGGGAAAGCTCATAGCATCCTTAATATCAATCATCCATTTTGGTGGATTATGGTTTTCACCTTATCAACACCCAAGTTCCATTGATATTAACGATACATGAACCGTCTCAATCATCCCTAATATCAATCATCCATTTTGGTGGATTATGGTTTTCACCTGATCAACACCCAGGTTCCATTGATATCAAAGATGTCTGAACGACTCAACCACGAATCACGGGTTTGTTGAGAGTCACGAGCATGGAGTCTCGGTTAAGAACCACCCAAAGGGAGTGTACTAGGGTTTAAACCTGCCGAACATGTTCTACAAGAGGTTCCCATAGTCATCATCCCATCTTTCGAATATTATAGGAGGAACGAATACTCGTATTCCAAAAATATTCTCAAGAGAGACTCTTATGAGTGTAGTATCCCGTAACAATCGCATCAGATATACATCTGAACGACTTCCGCACTACATCCTAAAAATAGGCCAAGATGGGCTTGGTAAACTAAGGTCCTTGGCTTCTAAGGCACATGATTGAAAGAATAATGCCTAACCACAAATAACTTGTGTGACATTATTAATCCAACATGACCTCCACCAAGTGAATGGACTCGCAAGTCAACTTGCTAAGGAATACTCCACACAAGTCGACAAGACTATGCCATTCTCCTATCCTAAGGTGCACTCGAGTTAGGGTATAGAACTCATCTCACAGAGATCACCAAGCAAGAAGCAATTGTATATCAAGCAATTCAATCATTACAATCAATATAGTAATCCCAAATTATACAAAAATATGTCATATAACAAATAAACAATATCACACAACAAGGGTGAAAAGTAGGCAAAACCACCAAGGAATTATTGTTCCCCAGCAGAGTCGCCACTTTTCTGTAGCGGTGTATTCGTCACTTTATGATTTATTGATTAAACCAAAAGCAAAGCATACAAAGAAATTGAGTTGCCACCGCACTTTTATTTATCCAAAGGAATGGCTAAAAAGAGAACAAAAGCCTAAGAAGTTTTACACATAGAAAACTAATGAAAAGATCAGAGATCTGGGTAAGGGGTTAATTACGCAATGGGAAGGTGTTAGGCACCCAAAACGTCCTAGGTACTCCTAGGGAGCCCTTTTCACAACTTGTTGTATGAAATGTTATTTGTTTATGAAATATTTATTGTGCAAACATGGATTGAAGGGATGAGAAAGAATATACAAGTTATTATTTTTGTGTTTGAACGGATGAACCCGTTGCCTACGTACCTTTCCATGGAAGGTAAGGATCAAAACGCCGTAGTTCGGCTAAAAGATTTCCAAAAGTATGGGTGGATTCATTTTAAATAAAAGCCTTAAGGTCTTTCGTTATCCATGGGAGAAAACTCAACCTTATACAAACAACAAGTCCACCATGTGAGAAAAGCTTCTACTTGCTAGTGAGGGGTTAACCCAATAATAAGCAAGGAAGTCTTACAATTCAATCACTAAGGACAAAAGGTGAGATTAACATCAACCAACTAGGATAAATCAAACCTATGGCTAATGTATGAAAACATATCAAGAATGGACAAAGCCACAAAACAATTGAATGAGTGAAATTAACCAATTAGGATTTATTCATAAAAGATGGTCAAAGTATGATTAAAATTCAATTCAAAAGAAGTATTATGAAAAATGAGGTTTGAAAATCAAAGGCTTAAGGCCTAGGTTTCTAATTTGAAAAGAAATGAAGATGTTTGCACAATAGTTTTCAGGTTTTAGGTTAACATGCATATGGAGGTTTCAGGAACAAAAGGTGGGAGGGTGAGGAAGTAAAACTTCTTAGGTGTTCACCTCTTGAAATCATATGTAGATGATCCAAGTGATTCCTTTGGAATAAGCAACAAGCAAATAACAGATAAACAAAGATGGATACCGGATGCCAACAAATGGAGTTACACCAATCTCACAAAGCAAAGAAACAAAGATACCAGATGCCAATCAATGGACTTATACCAAAATCCTAAAAAAAAACAAACATGGATGTCAGATGCCAATCAATGGACTTACACTAATCTCCAAGAAATGGTCATAGGAAACAACTGCCAATAAATGGACTTATGTTTGACTCCTCACATATAACAAGCAAAACAAATGCAATAAGCAAGAGGAAACAAGTTGCCAATAAATGGTCTTACACTCGACTCCAAGGAAATAGGATGCCAATCAATGGTCTTAATCCCAACTCCTTCCAGATCATAGGAAACAACTGCCAATAAATGGACTTACAATTGACTCCTCAATGGACAAACAAAGATGTCACAAAGATATGAGTAATGATTATGCAATGATACACAATTAATGATGATAAATGCACAAAGGCACACAATTAATGACTTTTCCTGCTTGGCACAAAGATAAACAATCACAAGCATTGCCTCTTAAGGAGGACTTCAGACAGGTGCCTACCAATAACAGTAGGTCTTCCAGACTACATGAAGAAGAGAAATTATACCTAAGTGGTTAAGCAACCAAGCAAAGCAAAGTTCAAACTGAACTTAAAGCAACTTATGTACCTGTGGAAACATCAAACAAATTAGTACAATACTCAGACAACCAAACAACATTCAATAAGCAACAAACAATCCCAATGTACATAAGGTGTAAGCCAAAGGTCAAACTCAAATGAGTTAACATCAACCTACAAAACACACAAATGTTAGTAATCAAAGGCAAACATCAATGCTCAAATGATGAAGCATCATTAACTATGGAACTTGAATGCTCAACCTGAAAACAAAGGTCAAATGTAAACCACAAACCACTAGGTCAAAGCCTAGGGTCAAAGATGGAGAAAAAATTCAAAACAAAAGCTGAAATTTAACATGAATCAACTTCAAACACATCTTGAAACCTTCCAAAAGGTCTCATTTCAATATCATTTACCAAATCCATTTCATGATCAATTGAAGTTGAAGGAAATTTTAAAGCTCAAATGTGATCAACCAGAATGAAAAATCTCAATTAAATCAGAAATGATTCAAATAATTCCAACAAAATTCATGAGCAATCACAACATTCATAACATGCATCATACAAAAAATCAGAACAATTGGAGATCATTTGGCATGGCAAACACATCATTCAAGTTGAACAAGCAAAGGTGTGACAAAAATTGTCACGCCAACTTAACATGATCATAAACCAGAAATGATAAATGATAAAAATACTAAATCAACACCAAAATGTCAAGCAATGTGTCTAGTTTCATCATGCAAATTTTCAGAATCATTGGATCAAAGACTAGCATTTCACAAATGTATAAGCATGGCAAGGTCAAGTAAGCATACATGTTCAAACATTCTAGCACCAAAAAAAATTCAGCCAAGCACAACTTGTAAAATCATGAAAAAAGAAATAGACAGAAAAAGAAACACAATGCAAAAAACCTGGTAATTTTTGGATCAATTTTCAATTAGATATGAACTTTTTAAGATGAGAAAAAATTAAAAACACATATGAAGCCATGGCATGGAATAATGGAGGGAAAGGAGAAAACATGTGAAAAGCATTTGAATAATGTTGGCAGGGAGGATCGAAGCCAGATACAATTTGAATATGCTGGCGCGATAAGGCTGAAACGATGCGTTTCATTAATTGACCTGGCCGGTCAATGCTTGTGTGGCGCGGTCAAACAAACGTGAGCGAATCATTAAGCCCAGCAAGCAAAACGTGGCAATGAAATGGACCAATCACATGCAAACCCTAGGACACGCAGGCATGGCAACAGAAAAGCGTGCTGAAACACTAGAAAGCGTGGCCTAAAGGAATTCGCAGCAAACATATTGAACATCATAGCAAAATCCGCAGGAAGTCTGGAAAAACTGAAGAACACATGAAGGTTGAAGATGAAGATCATGAAGATCTTCATCTGGATTTTCCAGAAAAATTAAACATGTCCAGCAATCATCCAAAAGCATACCAATCGATTCATCATGCAATATACATCAAAGATTCATGATCAATTCACACAAAAACATCAAAACAAGCATGTATCGAAGAAAAGAAAAATCATCAACAAAACTTTAATCACTCACATCTAACTCAAAACAGCACCAAAATTCATGGTTCAAAGCTCAGAATGATCAGCATAAAGAGATCTACAATAACATCATAACAGATTTCAAAATTAGGAGATTCGATTTGTAACCTCTTGAAGAGCAGGTCTGGATTTGGCTTGATTCAAGGCTTGTGATAGCTTCAATATTCCTCTATGATGCTTGTATAGATGATTGGAGGAAAGAGTGAAGCTCAATTGTGCACGAATCCACCAAAATTTGGAATCACCATGGATGCTTCAAGCTTTGTGTATGCTTCAATATGGCATGGATTACTTCAGTTCCACGTGTAAATCTTCTCAATAACACCTCAGGAGCAAGAATCAAGCAAGAAAAAGTGCTTGGATGTGAAGAATTTGGAAGAAATTTTTGAGAGAAAAATTGATGAATTTGGATCTAGATCTGAAAAAATGGTTGCTAATGCTGAAAACAGTTAGGTTTTAGTTTATATATGCAATGCTAATCATGCTCTAATCAGGTTTAGATCAAATGCAAATGAAATTAGCAAGTTATGGAGTGTAAGTTCAAATTGGTTTTTCACCTCTATGCATGAAATGCATGTTTGAACAGTGCATGAATTTTCTTTCATTTTCACTTAAAATCTGATTTTGGAGCCAATGGTGATGGCAAAATGTTCAAACAATGCACCAAATTTAAATTTTAAAATTTCCCTCCAAAAAACCAATGAATTACCAAATGATCATGTGAATATAATTTGTGCAATGCAATGCATGATTTGGAAACTAGAAGTCAAAAGGATAATAATGCAAAAAGAGCCATCCATTTTGGAGCTTTGGTTGAGAAGTTATGCTCATTTGAAGTTCCATGCATACTTTGCCATGATTTGATCATATCTCCTTATCCACACATGAGAAATTCTTGATCTTGGAATTTTTGGAAATGGGAGAGAGATATCTACAACTTTCATGTTCAACAAAATTTCATTTGAAGCTTTCTTGATGATGTAATTTGAAGTTGAAGTTGGTCTAAAACCTTTCCATTTTTGGCAAATTCAAATTATAGGTCACTTTCTATTTTTGGCAATTTTTTACTGGACCTCAAATTCTTCAATGTGAGTGTTTGAAATGTCAAATGAGACTTGTTTGAACATGAATGAAGTATTTCTAATCAATTCCCACCTCCAAATCCACAGTTGACTTGGCAGTTGACTTTCTAGGTCTTTAGATGACCTGAGGATGTTCTGATGAAATTCAAGCCTCTACCACTTGGGATTTTGCATCAAAATGACATCATAGCTCATATGAACTCTTGTGAATGATTGTGGGGTCCAAATATCTCAAGAATGACCACCATCTATGGCTCAATGACTGCCTTTGACTGCCTTGACCTGTGATTGCTTCATCTGCAAGACAAAGGTTAGATGACATATTTTTGTACTTTTGGTTAGTGATTAAAAGAAATGAAATGACATACAAATGCAAAGAATGCTTGGTGATCAAGAAACACTCTCAAAAAGATGATCCTCTCCACAGGGAAGGAAGCAAGGTGTCCAATGATCCTTGAGGCAATGCAATGATACGATATGATGCGATGAGGGGTCTTAGGGACAAAATTGGGGTCTTACAGATCCCGTAGAGTACTACGGATGCGTAGGGGTGCTAATACCTTCCCTTCGCATAACCGACTCCCGAACCCAAGATTTGGTTGCGAGACCAAGTCTTTTCCTTTCCTTTTTCCAGGTTTACTTCGAGCGTTTCCTTTCCCTCCTTTGGAATAAATAACGCACGGTGGCGACTCTTCGGTCATTTCTTTTTCGCTGGTTGTTTTTTTTCGCACTGATTGATTTTTCAGGTTGCGACAGCTGGCGACTCTGCTGGGGAAGGCAATTTCCCTAAGCGAGTCCCTTCTAGCTTTTGTAAGTTGTTTGTTTATGGGGTGTTCATTCTTTTGTACAATTATTTATTTATCTACTTTATCTTATTGCATTGTGTACATATCATTGGTGGATCTGTTGTTTGTTTGTTGGGATGGGACGTGCTATGAGAGATAAGCCCATTACCCAGGCTTGAGCGTACACACAGGTTTTAGAGTGGATGGTCATGAGGCTTGTGTGGCATGTTGCTACGTTAAGTCATTCATGAAGAACCACACCCATACGAGGTTTCTTTTGGATATATTATGTCCCATGGGTGTTCCATAACGACAGATGTTCCTCTAGAAATCGTCGACTCTGGTGACCATTTCCCGAGAACTCAGTCAAGGCCTCTCCTGCGAGACGCGTTTATGTTAGCTCTAGTGGGCGCATTCTCGTTGCTCAATCCGAGGACCCCGAGACTGGGAACTTGCTTTAGGATATCCTGTTGAGGGGAGTCGACGGAGGACCTTTTATCCCGTAATAATGCCAAACCTTCAGTGGTAAACGTATTATTCTCCACTGAAGGGCTGAAGCTGACGAACTTCTGTTCTTAGAACCTACCAGTTAGGGGCGGGTTAAATTTAGGAAACCTTAACCTTCAACCAACCCGGTTTTATGGAGCAGAGCTTTGATCTTTATATATTCCTCAGTGGGTTTCTCTTCAGACAGTGCGACCTGATAGTTGTTCAAGCAGATACAGCAATCTTGATTTCTATGTCACTGCATTGCATCACATCATTTTGCATCATAGCATGTTCATTTTAAAAAAAATAATGCATAAAAAAGGGTTAACTAGCATATGAATCATACGCATCATACACATATCATTCTTGCATCATTATAGGTGGAGAAGGTGGCTTTTGTTGAACAAAAGAAACCAGGTACCTCGATTGCTTCCTATAAACAAGCTATGGAGGTCATTCATTCAGGTAATGCGGAAGGCTGGGGCAAGGTGATTGATGTGCCCGTAAAAGAAGACATGTTTGGCGTTGGTTATCAGCCTTTTCAATCATCAGAGCAGAGTGTCCAGAATCAGAAAGGGCAGTGTACTTTCACTAGTGTTTGATTGATGAATCATGGGGATGTCTTTGCAACGGACAATGAAGATGGTGACAGTGATTGTGATATGGATAATTGGATGCGCCCGTGTGCTCCAGGGGAGAAGATTAACAACTGGACTGCCGAAGAAATAGTCTAAGTTACTCTTTAGACAGAGTAATTTTCTTTTGTTTTTCATTTTGCATGAAATCCCTACGCTCTGCCCAAGGCGTAGTGGTTCATTGTAGGGCCACATCATGTTTTAAAGTTTCAATGATTATCATCAAATAAAGGACGTTTTGCATTCAAATTTGTGTTCCCTGTCTTTCTGTTTTTTACTTTCATTTTCAAAACAATAAAAATGGCAATGTTTTTTCGTTTTTCGTGACTTTCTTGAACTCTTTTCTAAAATAAAGCATGGAACATCGTCGTGCAGAATTGATCTTGCGGATTCCATTGAAAACAGTTTTATTATGGCTCAGTATGATTTCGATAATCCCATTTACCAAGCCGAAGAGGAGAGTGAAGAAGATTGTGAACTCCCCAAAGAATTGGCCAGATTATTGAAACATGAGGAACGGGTCATCCAACCTCATCAAGAAGAGTTTGAAGTCATTAACCTTGGTACTGAGGACGCAAAGAAAGAGATCAAAATAGGGGCTGCTTTAGAGGAAAAGGTCAAGAGAGGGCTGATTGAAATGCTGCAAGAATATGTGGACATATTCGCATGGTCGTATCAAGATATGCCTGGTTTGGATATAGATATTGTGGTGCACAGGCTACCTCTCAGAGAAGATTGTCCTTCGGTAAAGCAGAAGCTTCGCAGAACTAGTCCTGATATGGCTGTCATCGTACCCGTCCCGAAGAAGGATGGTAAAGTCAGGATGTGTGTCGATTACCGAGATTTAAACAGAGCCAGCCCGAAAGATGACTTCCCATTACCTCACATTGATGTATTGGTTGATAACACTGCTCAGTCCTCGGTTTTCTCTTTCATGGATGGATTTTCTGGTTATAATCAGATCAAGATAGCGCCAGAAGACATGGGGAAGACGACATTCATTACACCTTGGGGCATGTTCTGTTATAAGGTAATGCCATTTGGGTTGAAGAACGTCGGTGTTACCTACCAAAGAGCTATGACGACTCTCTTTCCTGACATGATGCACAAAGAAATTTAAGTGTACGTGGATGATATGATTGCGAAGTCTCAGACAAAAGAGGAGCACTTGGTAAATTTGCCAAAGTTGTTTGAAAGATTGAGAAAGTTCAAACTGAGGCTGAATCCAAACAAGTGTACATTTGGAGTGAGATCTGGAAAGTTGTTAGGTTTCATTGTCAGTGAGAAAGGGATTGAGGTTGATCCAGCGAAAGTAAAAGCTATTCAAGAAATGCCTGAACCAAGAACGGAAAAGCAGGTTCGTGGGTTTTTAGGGAGGTTGAACTACATTGCGCAGTTCATATCTCACCTAACGGCTACGTGCGAAAGATATTTAAATTGCTAAGAAAAGATCAAGCAATCAGGTGGAACAATGATTGTCGAAAAGCTTTTGATAAGATAAAAGAGTATTTGCAGAAACCTCCAATTCTTATACCTCTAGTTCCTGGGAGGCCTCTAATAATGTACCTTTCAGTAACAGAGAATTCGATGGGGTGTGTATTGGGACAACATGACGAGTCTGGTCGAAAAGAGCATGCAATATACTACCTTAGCAAAAAATTTATCGACTGTGAAACAAGGTATTCACTGCTCGAGAAAATTTGCTGCACATTGGCATGGGCTGCTCGCCGACTAAGACAATATATGTTGAACCATACTACCTTGTTTATTTCTAAGATGGACCCAGTAAAGTATATCTTTGAAAAGCCGGCTCTTACCGGACGAGTGGCTCGTTGGCAGATGATTTTGACAGAGTATGATATCCAGTACACGTCGCAAAAGGCCATCAAGGGTAGTATTTTGTCTGATTACCTTGCCGAGCAACCAATTGATGACTATCAGCCAAAGATGTTTGAATTCCCCAATGAAGATATCATGTACTTAAAGATGAAAGATTGTGAAGAGCCTCTTGTCGAGGAAGGACCGGATCCCGATGACAAGTGGACACTGATGTTTGATGGGGCGGTAAATGTGAATGGAAATGGTGTCAGGGCCGTACTCATTAATCCTAAAGGTGCACACATACCTTTTTCTTCCAGATTGACTTTTGAAGTAACCAACAACAAAGCTGAGTACGAGGCTTGTATCATGGGGATTGAGGAAGCCATCGATCTAACGATCAAAACTATAGACATTTATGGAGATTCTGCTCTAGTGATTAACCAAGTCAATGGAGGCTGGAATACTCATCAGCCGCATTTGACTCCTTATAGAGATTACACCAGAAGGATCCTGACTTTCTTCAAGACAGTAAAGTTGTATCATGTACCCCGAGATGAAAATCAAATGGCTGATGCCTTAGCCACATTGTCTTCCATGATTAAAGTTCATTGGCAGAATCCTGTGCCACACGTTGCTGTGAATCGACTCGAGAGGCATGTGTATGTGTTTGCAGCCGAGTCTGTTATTGATGAGAAGCCGTGGTTTTATGATATTAAGAATTTCCTCAAAAGCCAAGAGTATCCTGAAGGAACGTCAAAGAATGACAAGAAGACACTGAGAAGGCTAGCTGGAAGCTTTTACTTGAACAAGGATAATGTGTTGTACAAGAGGAACTTTGACATGGTTCTACTTAGATGCATGGTTAGACACGAAGCAGACATGTTAATGCAGGAAGTACACGAGGGATCTTTCGATACCCATGCTGGTGGTCATGCAATGGCCAAGAACTTGTTAAGAGCCGGTTATTACTGGATAACCATGGAATCTGATTGTTTCAAATACGCTCGGAAGTGCCACAAATGTCAGATCTATGCAGATAAAGTGCATGTACCACCAAACCCTCTGAATATTATGAATTCTCCTTGGCCATTCGCGATGTGGGGCATCGATATGATTGGAAAGATTGAACCTACTGATTCTAATGGACATCGCTTCATCCTAGTCGTGATTGATTACTTTACCAAGTGGGTGGAAGCAGCTTCCTATGCCAATGTTACCAGACAAGTCGTTGCTCGATTCATTAAGAAAAAAATTATCTGTCGTTATGGGGTTCCTAAGAGAATCATCACTGATAATTGTTCAAATCTCAATAACTAGATGATGAAAGAGCTTTGCAAAGATTTTAAGATCGAACACCACAATTCTTCTCCTTACAGACCAAAGATGAATGGTGTTGTAGAGGCGGCAAACAAGAACATTAAGAAGATTGTGCAGAAGATGGTTGTGACGTACAAGGATTGGCATGAGATGTTGCCTTTCGCTTTGCATGGGTATCGTACCTCAGTGAGTACGTCAACCGGGGCAACTCCGTTTTCACTTGTGTATGGCATGGAGGATGTAAAACTTAACGAGGCTGAGTGGGTTCAAGCCCTTCTCTGAGGGTGATGATGGATGTAAAACTTAACGAGGCTGAGTGGGTTCAAGCCAGGTTCGATGAGTTAAATTTAATTGAGGAAAAGCGATTAGGATCTGTGTGCCATGGACAACTATATCAGAGAAGGATGAAGAAAGCCTTTGATCAGAAAGTGCGTCCTCGAAGCTATCAGATAGGTGACTTAGTTTTGAAGAGGATCCTGCCTCCCGGTACAGATAACAGGGGCAAGTGGACTCCGAATTATGGAGGTCCATATGTTGTTAAAAGGTCTTTTTTGGTGGAGCCTTGATGCTTACAACTATGGATGGTGAAGATTTTCCGTCTCCTGTGAACTCAGATGTAGTCAAAAAATACTTCCCATAAACTGACCCGTTGGACAAAAAAAAGAAAGTCCAGGCAAAAAAAGGGCATCCCGGCGAACCAAAAGAAAAAAAGAAAAAGGTTCGGGAAAAAGTTAGGGATAAAGAATAAAAATAATATGTACACCCGGTAAGTCAAAAACCTGCAAAGGCGGCTTAGGCAAAAATGGGTGTCCCGGTGGATTGAAAACCTGAAAAGGCGGTCCAGGCAAAAGAGGGATTAAAAGAGAAGACTATAGTCTGAGTTATCTGTACTTCGTCGTGTTTCAGTGTCTACCATCTAGAAGGATATGATTGGTCCAATCACTCTTCTCAGAAAGCCAAGAATTTGGGGGAATTTGAAGATCTATGAGTCATAACAGAATTGGGAAATAGTGGAATGCCGTGTTCACATTGCCCATAGGATAGTTTATTTTCTCTTTTGGCGCAATTACCTCTTCCTAGGAATTGCTTCCAGATGTATTTGCCTTTATAGGCCATTTTCAATCTATAAAAGTCGTTATTCAGTCGAATTGCTCTCTTGTTTTTTATTTCTACTATTTTGTTTGCAAAAACTTCCGAATTTTTGATAAACATTGCATCTAAAAAACATGAAGGCTAGACAATGATGTGTGAAAAGATAAAACATCTGAAAATCATTTTGAATGTTGAGTACACTTGAGTATATTTTATCCATACGATCCCCTGGGGCATGTATGTCTTGCCGTTTTGCAGGTTACTATCTTTGATTGATGGCTAAAGCAGATGAGCCAAAGTTTGTTCGAAGGGAGACCCTGTTGTTTCATCACTGCCCAGTCGTGTGAGAAGTTGGGTCTCCTGAGTCGAGTTCAGAATTTGTTTCCCCAGCATGGTCGAGAGGTTGGTGTTTTCCCAACAAGTGACTCCCCAGTTGAGTTGGTTTCTCTACCGTTCCAAGAATGTCAGATCAGTAAGTATCCTCAGCAGAATTTTTGTATGTCCCCACAGAGTTGGAAGATCGAATCAGAAATTGTGTGCTCAGTAAAGTGATCGTTTGCCTTCCATGCAGGAGTTTTCCTCTCTTTGCATCTTGGATGTAGTAATCATCATTTGCATTCGCATTCTCAAATCGCGTAGCATTTCCATTTAGTATGGAGCATTACGCCATAAAAAACTCAAACATATGCATACATGTATCAAACCAGATTGGATCATACCCCCAGAAGAGACGGATCATCTTTCAACATTAGTGTAGCACATCTGCAGCAGTTGCTCTTGGCAACATTCCGAATCGATAATCCCAGTGAGATTTATTTTCTCACCAGTCCGTGAGAGGAAAGCTTGATTCTCTCCCCAGTTTAGTCCCCGGCAAATGTCTGGCCTTATTTTGACATATGTAAATATCATCCTTGCGATACCGATAAGTGTTGTGTTGATCCCCGTAAGTGTCTGTGCTTGTCTTTGGTGTCGGCGAACATCACCTTTCGATGTCGGTAAACGTCGATTTCCAACTGTTGGCCATCAGTAAATGGCATGTCTCTCTTGATGTCTACAACAAAAAAAAATCGTTCTGTCAACACCCGTGTGTGTCCTTTCCCTTTTTGGTGTCGATAAACATCATTATTCGATGTCAGTAAATATCAGCCCCTTGTTAACCATCGGTAAATGGTTTTGTCGTTTAAGATTCCCCAGCAGATTCGCTATCCGTAAATATCGAGTATTTCATTTTCACCATCGGTAAATGGTTTCGTTTCCTAAGTATATTCTTTCCCCAGTGAAATAACCATCTTCGTTCGGTGTCGGTAAACATCGAGTTCCTTCCTAGTCATCGGTAAATGTCTGGTCTTGTAGTGCTTTCTTTGATATTAGTAAATATCAATTCCCCAGTGGAGTCATCGGTAAATGTCTGGTCTTGTTTCCTCCCTAAAACAGATCCATCTTTCCCCAGCGAAGCCGCCATCGGTAAATGGCCTTGCTTTCTTTGATATTGGTAAATATCAATTCCCCGGTGGAGTTATCGGTAAATGTCCGGTCTTGTTTCACTTATAAACATCTTTGTTCGATGTCGGTAAACATCGAGTTCCTTCCCAGTCATCGGTAAATGCTTGGTCTTATCTTTGTTCGATGTCGGTAAACATCAAGTTTCTCCCCAGTGAAGCCGCCATCGATAAATGGCCTCGGTTTCCTTGATATCGGTAAATATCGAATTTTGTTTTGAAGCCGCCATCGGTAAATGGCCTCGCTTTCCTTGATATCGGTAAATATCGAATTTTGTTTGAAGCCGCCATCGGTAAATGGCCTCGCTTTCCTTAATATCGGTAAATATCGAATTTTGTTTGAAGCCGCCATCGGTAAATGGCCTCGCTTTCCTTGATATCGGTAAATATCGAATTTTGTTTGAAGTCGCCATCGGTAAATGGCCCCGCTTTCCTTGATATCGGTAAATATCAAATCTGTTTTGAAGCCGCCATCGGTAAATGGCCCCGCTTTCCTTAATTCATCATCTACAGAGTGAACATTCTTCGTTTCTTTTGGTATTCAATCCCTGTTTACCTTGACAGTCTGATAGCCACTGCTTTCATCCGTTCAGGTTCACAGTTGATTGAATAGGGGCAGCTGTAGCACCTCAAATTTGCCCTCCTCATTCATGCATTCATTTTAGGTCATTTAACATTTCATATTGCATTTCAACATGTTCAGATGGGGTCTATTCATAATTCAAAGCACTAAACTTGAAGGAGCAAAAGTCTGCTCATGAGCTGTCATGCTCGCTAGGCGAGCAGAATGGTTCGCCTAGCGAACCTGAACTATCATGCTCGCTAGGCGAGCAAATCCTTCTCTAAGCGAAGCCCGCGCATTTTGAAAAAATATAACAGAAAGTCACAGACTTGGGCCTCTCTCATTTGAGCCCATAAAGCCACGAAAATCAGGCTATAATTTCTAAAGATTCATTGGAAAGGGGCCAGAATTAAGAAGAAGGAGAATTTGTGAAAACTGAAAACACTCTGAGATTTCCTTGGAACAAACCCTAGAGAAGAGCTAATAGAATTCAGAGCAGCCTTCAGACCCTGAAAAATTTACTCTGACTCACACACTTTTTCACTTCCACCTCGCGCAAACCCTAAGATTGTTCTGCAAACCCAACGGTGCAATTCAATTTCAACCGATCTCTCTAGTCAGGTTTTCCCTATTCCCATTACTTTACGCCTTCAATTTGAAATTCCTTAATGTATGAGGCATTTGAGTTTAGATGTGCATGAATATGTAAAATAATGCCTTGAATGTCTAATCACTTCGTTTCTGAGATGGATACCATAGGGTTTGGGATTATGGAAATCGGACTGTTATCAAGGAAGAATCCAAAACCCGCAGGTACTCGCTAGCACCTCGCTAGGCGAGCATGTAGCGAAGCTTCGCTAGCACCTCGCTAAGCGAAGCAGTAGCGAGCGTGACAATAATTGATTTTTTTTTCGCTTGCTTTTCCAATCTGTTTTGTGTTTACGTCATGTATTGATGTGTGGATCCTTGCCCCCTGGCCTTGGGTTTTGACGTCGTTTTGATGCATTTGTGGGACAAGAGGGTTAGGCCTCCCACCCTTGGTTGCTTTTTGTGAGCTTTCCTTTTTGTGAACTTTAATGGCATGATTCAGGCAGTTGCATTTTGATCCTGGTTTGGTGCAACTCTTGATAACCATATCTTGTTTCTCTAACCTGTTTGTTGAGTTTTTGTGAGGGATCACATGACTCTTGCAGAGATGGCTTGCTTGGTATTCCACTTTATTTGTGGGATACCATTTGGAGGTTTATTCCGATTACCTGTACTGACTCGCTTTCTTTGATGATGCTAGACTGAGAGATCTCCGGGTTTCTTATTTCTTTAATTGTTGTTACTTTGGATCTTTATCCGTACGGTAGACCCCTTGATCCCTTTATTTTTTCCGCATTTTACCACTTTCCTAGCTGGAAGACCTCGATAGGAGGCAATGTTTTTGTGTGTTTATTTTTGTGCCTAAAGACCTCCAAGCAGAGGCACCAGTGCTAAAGACCTCCACGAAGAGGCAATTGACGGATAAAAGGGATTAGTAGTCAATCCACCGTTACTCAATGCGTCGTTCTTTAAGATCACACTACGTGTCGATACTTCAGAACAAAAGCCCAAGATCTTTTGTCCGGTCAGTCAGTGGAGAGGGTTCCACCTTCCTGAACCCCCACGCCTTATCATGAGCTCACCCTGTCCAGGGTTAAGAGCTATGAGGTCTTATCCTCATTACCCTTTTGATCTGCTCATCCTGACGTTCAATGTCAGTGGTTAAGAGCCCGTTTGATTAACCTTCCATGGCTTGTTTGTCGAGGTTGATATGACCCCTTTTGACTAAAGCCCTATGTAGCACCTCAAATTTGCACCTCCTATTTGTACATACATTTCATTTCTAGGTCATTAACATTGCATTGTCATTGCATCTCATGTTACATCTCATCAGTCAAGACTGGTCAGGAGATTCAACTGTGCAAGAGAGAAAGAGTATTTTCTATGAGATGAAAGCCCTATGGTTATTCTAATGAGCTTACATGACCCAAAGATCATTTTGAAGCAGTTTGGCCAAGTGTTGAAGGCTCAGAAGTCCACAGTGCATGATCAAGTCATCTGAGGCTCATAAAAGTCAACTGCAAGGTCAACTGTGGATTTGGAGGTGGGAAGTGATTAGAGATACTTCATTCATGTTCAAATAAATCTCATTTGACATTTCAAACACTCACATTGAAGAATTTGAAGTCAGGTCAAGAATTTCCCAAAATAGAAAGTGACCTACAATTTGAAATTTCCAAAAATGGAAAGGTTTTGTACCAACTTCAACTCAATTTTACATCATCAATAAAGCTTCAAATGAAATTTTGTCCATCATGAAAGTTGAAGATATGTCTCTCCCATTTCCAAAAAGTCCAAGATCATGGATTTATGATGTGTGGTTGAGGAGATATGGTCCAATCATGGCAAAGTGTGCTTAAAGATTCAAATGGACATAACTTTTGAACCAAGGCTCCAATTTTGGTGGTTCTTTTTGCATTTTGTTCCTCATAACATGTGGTTTCCAAAACATCCATTACATGGCATGAATTTCACTTGCATGATCATGTGCTCATTCATGAAGTTTTTGAAGGAAATTTCATAAAATCAATTTGGATGATTATATGCATGAGATACCAATTCCAAAGTGTGCATGGACTTTTTTTAAGTGGTTTTGGGCCTTATTTTGGTACTGTTCACGCATGCACCTCATGCATGAGGTGAAAATCCAATTTGGTGCATACACCTTACAACTTGTTAATTTCAATTAGCTTTGGCTTAAACATGTTTTCAGCATCATTAGCAAGTGATATATAATGTTAATCATAACTGCATTTGCCATTAACAACAGTTTTCAGATCTAGATCTCAAAATTAACCAAATTTTTCTCTCATCAAGAACTTGCAATTTTCTCACATCAAAGCCATTTCTCTTGTTGGAATCATGATCATGAAGTATTTCTGAGCAAGATTGGACGTGGAATTGGAGCAATTCGTGCCATATTTGACCATACATGAAGCTTGAAGGTTCCATGGAATTTGCATGTTGAGCTGGATTCAGGCGTGCTAGAGCATCCAAGTCTTCACTAATCATCATAACAAGGATTGTAGAAGAGATTTGAGCCATTACAAGCCTTGGATAGTGCAGTTCAAAGGTTCTGTTCTTCAAAGAGGTCAGGTTTCGATTTCAATTATTCTTGAATTCATCATGATATTTGTGTAAATCTTTCATTGGTGATCATTCTGATATAAAATTTGAGTGAAATGGCGCATTATTCATGAAGATACATGTATTTGAAAGTTTGATGTCCAATTTTATTTTCTTCGATCTGAGCTTGTTATGATGAATTTGGACTAAATGATTGTTGATCTTTGATCTACATGGAAAATGCTTTGCAATGGTGTAATTGTTTGTGATTTCTGGAATGTTTTGGGATTTTCTGGAAATTCGTTCATGAAGTTCATCGTCTTCATGAGGAAGAAGATGAAGATCATGTCATTTTCCAGATTAGCTACGAACTTGCTATGAGTTTGCTACGAAATTCTGGATTAGCTACGAAATTCTGGAAATCATTTGCCAGGCTTAGGGTTAGACCAAAACGGTGTCGTTTTGGTGGAGCGCGCAAATTCAAATTTGGACCTGGTTCGATACTGAGCGAGCGCATTCTTTCAATTGCCTTGCATTTTTTTCACATATTCTCTCCATTTGGCCATGCTAGTTCATGTTTGATTTCACAATTTTTTCCAAACTTCATAAAATCATAACAAATTGAAAACTCATCCAATTTCATCCCAATTTTTTGCAAAATGCTCCTTATTCTGTCTAGTTTATTATGATCATTAATTGGAAAATTGTGCATGGCTGGATTTTATTTGGTGCTAGGTTATGTGAGCATGTATCCATTTGTGACCTTGCCTTGCTTATCTTGTTGTGAAATGCTTGTTTCTTATCCAATGAGCTTGAAATTTTACATGTGGATTCTAGACATATTGATGGACATTTTGGTGTTGGTTTGACATTTTTCCCATGCTCCATTTCTGTTTTATGCTCATGCTAACATGGTGTGACAATTTGTGTCATACCTTTTGATGCTCTTACTTGTGCAATGTGATTTCCATGCCAAATGATCTCCAATGTTTCTGATCTTTTGTGTGATGGATTTTGTGGATGTCTTGATTGCTCATGAATTTTTCCAGAATTATTTGAATCATTTCTGATTTGATTGAGAATTTTCATTCATGTTGATCATTTGGATGCTTTGAATTGGTCATTAACTTTACTTGCTTGCTACATGCTCTTGATGATTGATTTTGCTTTGGTCCTTTTTAGGACTTGTTCTTGATTGGTTAAACATGATTCATGTTGAGTTTGGAGTTCTGTTTTGGATTTTTGATCCTCTTTTGACCCTAGGCTTTGACCTAGTGGTTTGGACTTACCATTTGGTTTGTGAATTTCAGGTTCAAGTGTACATTTCCATGTTTGGAGTGACTTCTTCATTTAAGCTTGGTTATGCATTGTCATTTGCTAACCTTTGTGTGTTTTGTAGGCTTTGAGGACAATTCATTGGTGTTTTCCTTATGCTTATGGCTTGCTCATTGTTGTCTAATGATGCTTTGTCTGTCTATTTGGTATTGACTGTTGTTTGGTTGTTTGAACAGTTGAACTGATTGGTTTAGATGTTTTCACAGGTACATAAGTTGCTTTGAGTTCATTTGAACTTGCTTTGCTAGCTTGTGGTTTGCATACCACTGAGGTATAATCTCTTGATCTTCATGTAGTCTAGAAGACCTACTGTTATTGGTAGGCACTTGTCTAAAGCCCTCCTTAAGAGGCAATGCTTGTGTTTGCTTAATGTTGTGCCCTGTACATTCAAAGACCTCCTAAGTGAAGAGGCATTGGCAGATACAAGGGATGTGCAATCCATCCCCTGCTATTCAGTTGTGTCATTCATCCTGCTCACACCATTGTGTTGATGCACTTTGAATAAGAACCCAAGATCTTGTTGTGTCAGTCATTTGTGGAGAAGAGTTCCTACATTCTGAACTTTCACACTTTCTATTTTGAGTCAAGCTCTCCCAGACCAGGGATAAGAACTGTGAGGTCTTACCCTCACTTCCCATTTCATCTGCTTCACCCTAACTCTCAATGTTAGGGTTAAGAGCTAAAAACACCCCATTCCAGTTAGCTTGTTTCTAAATCCTAGCCTTGTATGAGCCAATTGTTTGCATATAGTGTGTGTGCTTGCTTTATTGTGCTTGTATTTGTTTGATTGTCTTGTTTAGGCTAGCTTGCTTCCTGTGCAAGTTAGGATAGAAACCTCAACATAGGGATTGTATGCATGACAACTTCTAGGCTCGAGTCGTAGTCTCCCCAGTAGCTGGTTATCTCCCTTTGTCTCTGGTTAGGTTAGAAGTTCTTTCCCTGCTAAGGGGAACTACGTCGCCCTGATCCTCATACCAGATGAGGTACGTAGGCAGGAGATGAGCTGATCTCTCCGGGCAACCTTTTTGTTTTGTTTGTGTGAGTTGTTTGTCCCTTTCTGGTAGGAGTCTAATGTAAGGCCAGCGATTGGCATTCGGTCTCCTGTGTGTGTATGTTTGGAGTCTGACATAAGTCCAGCGATTGGCAGTCGGTTTCCTGTTTTGCTTTATGTGTCTGGAGTTGGATATAAGCCCATTGATTGGCATTCCGTTTCCAGTTGTGTGTCTCGTTTGACGTCTCAGCGTCTCTGTTTAGTGTCTTTGTTTGGCGTGCGTTAGCCGAGCTACGAGTGCTTTGATTCTTTATCTGGTTAGAGAAGATACGTATGCATAGGATGCAACATCCTAGCGAGCACGTTCCACTTCCCCCCTGAACTATGTCGACTCTGATGTTTGTGTCTGACAAACAACGTAGGACGAGGATGTGATATCCTGTCGAGTTACCTTCTTCCGTCTTTCTGTGTTTCCCTCCAGCCTTGTGCAGTGTTTGAGCAGTTTTTAGCAACCTTTCTTCTATTCTTTTGTGCGGGGATCCCGTCGAGTACGACGGATGCGTAGGGGTGCTAATACCTTCCCTTCGCATAACCGACTCCCGATCCCATCTTTCTCTGGTCGCGAGACCATGTCTTTTCCAGGTTTACTTCGAGCGTTTCCTTTCCCTCTTTTGGGATAAATAACGCACGGTGGCGGCTCTGTTGTTTCGTTTTCCCGCCGGTTTTTCGCGTAATGCGACAGCTGGCGAATCTGCTAGGGAATCTATAGAAGTTCACCTCTTGCTGGTCCATCTTCCCTAAGCGAGTCACTCCTAGCGCTCTCTAGGATAGGGTTTGGTTGCTTTACTGTTTTATTTGTGTATGTTTGCATTTATGTTTGCATGCATCATATTTTCATCTGTGCTGGCTGTGTGTTTGTCTCTCTGTGGGGTGGGAGTTACAAGAGGTAAAAGGCCCAATACCCAGGCTATGAGTGAACTCTAGGACACCTAGGAATATAGTGATTCTTGGGAAGCGGGTGGTATTGCGCCACTTAGCGGAACTTGATATCACGAGCAGTTCAGATCCTGATGGGGTATTATCGGTACATACATCTGGTGTGTACATGATGATATTCTATGAAAGGGTTGTTTATCCTACGTTTCTCTTGACCTTACCCTGGCCTAGATGACACCCGTGAGTGGGGAGGGAATGAATCATTATTACAGGTACAGTTGGTGACTATTGATCAGTTGGTGACTATTGATCAGTTGGTGACTATTGATTAGTTGGTGACTATTGATCTGCTGGTGACCCTTGGCTCCTGTTGGTGACTTGGTTCAGAGATATATGGGTTCCAGATGACTTTGGGTCTCAGATGACTTTGTGGTTCCAAATTCAAGCCGAAGCTTTGAACCCGTGCTCCGAGATACACAGCCAACCAGTCGTGTTTGCATCATTTGCATCATAGCATGTTTATTTTCAAAAAATAATGCAATAAAAAAAAACTAATATCCTCATGCATATCATTTCTCAGGTTCATTCAGGAGTCTGTTCACTGTGAGAGATGGCAGCCGTCCCAGAGTTGAAGAGAAAGACTTGCAGCTACAGTTTTCACCGTGAGCCATTGACATCTTTGATAGAGTTGAGCAACATTGTGATTGGCGGTAATCAGAAGGTGTTCGTTGATCAGTATGGGGATTTGTTGACAGTGTTGAGGATGGTGGTAGATCCAGTATCGTTGCAGACTCTTCTACAGTTCTATGATCCAGAGCTCCGTTGTTTCACCTTCCAGGATTATCAGTTAGCTCCCACTCTGGAAGAGTATTCTATCTTCATGAGTGTCGCGATCAGATATCAGGTTCCTTTCTTGGATGTTCCAAAGGAGGTTGATTTCAGAGTCATTTCCAGAGCTTTTCATTTGAGTATCAAGGAAGTGAGTGACAATTGGAAGTCAAGTGGTGATGTTATGGGCTTGCCTTTGAAGTTCCTGGTGAGGATGGCTAAAGAAGAAGCAAAGAAGAGAAATTGGGAAGCTTTTAATGCTCAGTTGGCTATTATGATCTATGGAGTTGTGTTGTTCCCGAGTATGCCTAATTTTGTGGATCTTGCTGCTATCACTATTTTCCTTGGAAGAAACCCGGTTCCTACTTTGTTAGCTGACACTTACTATGCTATACACAACAGGCATGGTAAGGGTGGAGCTATCAAATGCTGTCTCCCTTTATTGCTCAGATGGTTCTTGTCTCTTCTGCCAACTAGTGGACCTTTTGTGGATGCTCAGAGCACTCATAAGTGGACTCAGAGGATTATGTCTCTTACCTCCTATGATATCAGGTGGCAATCTTACCGGATGGATATGCGTAATGTCATCATGAGTTGTGGAGAGTTTCGTAATGTGCCACTCATAGGGACTAAGGGTTGCATCAATTACAACCCGGTTCTTTCTCTTCGCCAGTTGGGGTTTGTGATGAATGGAAGACCACTAGATGCTGAGATAGCTGAGAGTGTGTACTTTGAGAAGCGGAGTGACCCTGCTAGATTGGAGCAAGTAGGAAGAGCTTGGAAGACCATTGGTGTCAAGGATGGAGCTGTGTTAGGGAAGAAGTTTGCAGTTGCTATGCCTGATTACATTGATTGGGTCAAGAGTATAGTTGAGACTTTGTTGTTACCCTATGATAGGAGGGAGTCATTGCAAGAGCAACCACCTTTGATCCTTGCTGAGAATGTGCCTGCTGAGTAGTACAAGCCAGCGTTGATGGAGAATCGTCGGTTGAAAGAGAAGGAACAAGATACCCAGATGGAGCTTTACAAAGCCAAAGCTGATAAGTTGAACTTGGCTCATCAACTCAAAAGCATGCAGGGTGAAGATGCTAGCAGATTGAAGAGCAAGAAGAGGTCCTATGAGGAGATGGAGACCTTGTTGAATGAAGAACACCGTGAGTGCTTGAGGTTGCAGAAAGCTTAGGCTAATTACCAGAAGAAGATACGACACCTGGAAAAGCAGATTAGAGAAAAAGACATCCAATTGAAGAAGGAGGTAGACTTGAGACATGCATCAGAGAGTCAACTTGGAGGAGAAGTTGTGGAGCTCAGAAGACAACTGAAGGAGAAACTCACTCCTCTGCCAGGGTGTTCAGAATGTGACCTGTTGATTGACCAGTGCCAGTATCTGAAGACTCTCATTCTTGGAGGACACCGTTCTTAGCTTGTATTTGTTGTTTATATTGAGAATCACCTCTAGGATTGTTGGATGGGATTCATTGTTGTACTCTGATCATTTGGATCTTTGTCTGAATTATGTGGTATGATCCTTGTTGCTCATGTCTATAGATGAGGTTGTTGATGTTTCACCTTGTGTTCATTATTCTGTGTAGGATGCTTCTTTGCTGTTTGTATTGCAGGTTGCCATTTCTTGAAATATGAACTAGGCTCTTGAATGCCTGAGAAATGAACATATCATGTGCATCATACGCATCATAACATCATACACATATCATTTTGCATTACAGGTGTTCTTGATCGAGACTTCTCACTCTGGTTCCTGTTTTAGGCAGGATTGTTGATCAACGTCCGCACCGCTACGCTACGAGGTTGAATCAATAGAGGAATATGGACCAAGTGCAAGCTGAGTTGGCTGAGATGAGGGCTAACATGGCCCAATTCATGACCATGATGCAAGGGGTCGTTCAAGGGCAAGAGGAGCTGCGTGCCTTAGCCCAGAGACAGGAAGCCGTGATTCCACCTGCTAGTCGTGCTTCACCAGTGGGTGCCCCTGTTAATGATAATGTTGTTGCTGCTGCTCCCGTCAATGATTATGTTGTGGGTGATGAGTTGAGGGGAATCAGAATTAATGGACAGCCTCTTGCTGCAAAGACTGTTAATGCCAGAATGACCCGTGCTCCGGTTCGCCATCCTGCTCCGTTGATTGACAGGCAGGAGGATATGTTTACCTTGCTCAGTGACGAAGATGATGTTGGAAGAATGGAAGAGAGGGACAGAAAAGTTGATGCCCTAGCTGAGAAGATCAGAGCCATGGAGTGTCAGAACTCTTTGGGGTTTGATGTGACGAACATGGGTCTGGTTGATGGACTGCGAATTCCTTATAAGTTCAAGGCGCCATCTTTTGACAAATACAACGGTACCTCTTGTCCTCGCACCCATGTGCAGGCTTATTACAGGAAGATCTCTGCCTATACAGACGATGAAAAGATGTGGATGTACTTTTTCCAGGATAGCTTGTCTGGAGCTTCCTTGGACTGGTACATGAGTTGAAAAGAGAATCCATTCGAAGTTGGAGAGATCTGGGTGAAGCCTTCTTAAGGCAATACAAGCACAATATGGACATGGCTCCAAGCCGGACTCAGTTACAGAGCCTATGTCAGAAATCAGGGGAGAGTTGCAAAGAGTATGCCCAGAGATGGCTGGAATTAGCTGCAAGGGTGCAACCTCCTATGCTGGAGAGGGAGTTGACCGATATGTTTATCGGAACCTTGCAAGGAGTGTTTATGGACCGGATGGGGAGTTGCCCATTCGATAGCTTTTCTGACGTCGTGATTTGTGGGGAGAGGACATAAAGCCTCATTAAAGCTGGAAAGATTCAGGATGCTGGTTCTTCATCCTCAAATAAGCCATTTGCTGGGGCACCTCGCAGGAGAGAGGGTGAGACTAATGCTGTGCAACACAGGAGAAATATGAACAGAGGTCAGTATCGCCAGGTTGCTGCTGTGACCATCCCAGCACCTCAACGTCAACCTCAGCAACAACAAAGAGTTCAACAACCACCACCACCACAACAACAACAACAGCAACGTCCGTTTCAGCCAAGACAGAGAATGCCGGATCTTCGTTTCGACCCGTTGCCTATGACATATGCTGAATTGCTACCCGAACTGCTCAGGTTGGGGTTTGTTGAATTGCGTACGATGGCTCCGTTGACGAAGATACCACCTGGGTACGATGCCAACGTTCGTTGTGACTTTCACTCCGGTGCTCCGGGGCCCCACATAGAAAACTGCCGGGCTTTTCATCGTAAGGTCCAGGATATAATTGACGCTAAAGCAATCAATTTTGCTCCTGTTCCGAATGTTGTGAACAACCCTATGCCTCAGCATGGTGCGTATAGAGTGAACAATGTGGAAGGTGAGGAGGCCTTGGATTTGGTAGTCAATGTTGAAGATGTTCAGACGTCGCTGTATGTTGTGAAAGAGCATCTGTTGAATGGGGGAGTGTACCCGGGTTGTGATAAGGGCTGCTTAGACTATGCTGACTCAGAGAATGGTTGCGACAAGTTGAGGGTTGGTATCCAGGGTCTGATTGACGAGGGTTGTCTGCAGTTTAGTCGGGCCGTGAAAGATCGTGGGGTGGTGTCAACTGTCACCATTTATTTCAAATCGTTCGAGGGACGTTGCCAGAGAACTCTTAATGCACCTACCACTGTGGGTACTTCTGTTACCATATCCGCTCCAGTAACTGTCAGTGCTCCCGCTACTATTGCTGTTTCTGGTAGAAGACCGGTTGAAAATAGTAGAGCAGTGTCGTGGAAGTATGAAAATGCTTATCGCAGCAACCGGAGGGCAGAAAGTCAGGCAAGGCCAGTTAATCAAGCTCCTGTAACCACTGGTGTGCCAATCAAAACTCCAGTGACTGTTGGCCTAGTTGTGGACAACGTGGGAGGTCCAGGAGGTTTCACGAGGAGTGGTCGTCTATTCGCACCGCAGCCTTTGAGGGACAACAATGCTGAGGCTCTCGCCAAAGCAAAGGGTAAGCAGGCTGTGGTTGAAGAAGAACCTGTACAGAAGGAGGCGCCGGAGGGGTCATTTGAGAAGGACGTGGAGGAGTTCATGAAGATTATTAAGAAGAGTGACTACAAGATTGTAGATCAGCTGAATCAGACTCCGTCCAAGATTTCTATTCTTTCTCTGCTGTTGTGCTCTGAGGCACACCGTAATGCCTTGTTGAAGATGTTGAATCTGGCTTACGTTCCTCATGAGATCTCTGTCAACCAGTTGGAGGGTGTGATTGCCAATGTCAGTACCAGGCACGGTTTGGGGTTTACAGATTTGGATCTGACGCCTGAAGGTCGCAACCATAACAAGGCCCTGCATATCACTATGGAGTGTAAGGGTGCAGTGTTGTCACATGTGCTGGTGGACACTGGCTCGTCATTGAACGTGTTGCCCAAGAAGATTCTGAGTAAGATAGATGTTGAAGGGGTTGTCCTCACTCCAAGCGATCTAATTGTTCGTGCTTTTGATGGATCCAAACGGTCTGTTTTTGGTGAAGTCACGTTTCTAGTGAAGATTGGCTCGGAAGTGTTTGATATTATCTTCTATGTGATGGACATCCAGCCAGCATATAGTTGTTTATTGGGGCGTCCCTGGATACATGGGGCTGGGGCAGTTTCGTCAACTCTCCATCAGAAGCTGAAGTATGTTTGGAACGGTCAGATTGTGACTGTGTGCGGCGAGGAGGATATTCTGGTGAGTCATTTATCCTCTTTCAAGTATGTGGAGGTGGATGGTGAGATCCATGAAACTCTATGCCAGGCGTTTGAGACCGTTGCTCTTGAGAGGGTGGCTTTTGCTGAGTAGAAGAAGCCAAGTGCTTCAATTGCATCCTACAAGCAGGCTATGGAGGTTGTCAACTCGGGCAATGCAGAAGGTTGGGGTAAGATGGTGGACCTGCCCGTTAAAGAAGACAAGTTCGGTATTGGTTATCAACCTCTACAGGCAGAGCAGGGTGAGCAGAAAGGGCCGAGTACCTTCACCAGCGCTGGGCTG
Source organism: Lathyrus oleraceus (assembly GCF_024323335.1). Classification (NCBI taxonomy): domain Eukaryota; kingdom Viridiplantae; phylum Streptophyta; class Magnoliopsida; order Fabales; family Fabaceae; genus Lathyrus; species Lathyrus oleraceus. The sequence continues at coordinate 56,162,079 of NC_066580.1, read as the reverse complement.
ATGAATCATGGTGACGTCTTTGCAGCCGGTAGTGAAGACGGGGATAGTGACTGTGATCTAGACAACTGGTTGCGCCCGTGTGCTCCAGGGGAGTCAATCAACAACTGGACGGCTGAAGAAATGGTCCAAGTTACTCTTCAAACAGAGTAATTTTCTTTTGTTTTTTCATTTTGCACAAAACCCTACGTTCTGCCCAAGGCGTAGTGGTTCATTGTAGGGCCTCATCATGTTTTACAATGTTATCATTAATAAAGGACGTTTTGTAAACAATTTTGTGATCCCTGTGTTTCTGTTTTTGTTTTTCATTTTCTCAAACAATAAAATGGCAATGTTTTTGTTTTTGTGACTTTCTTGAACTCTTTTTTCTAAAATAAAGCATTAAACATGCATAAGTGATCTTACGGACTCCACTATAAACAGTTCTGTTATGGCTCAGTATGATTTCAATAATCCCATCTACCAAGCTGAAGAGGAGGGTGAGGAAGACTGTGAACTCCTTAAAGAACTAGTCAGATTATTGAAGCAGGAGGAAAGGGTCATCCAACCTCATCAGGAGGAATTGGATATTATTAACCTGGGTACTGAGGATGCCAGAAGAGAGATCAAGATCGGGGCTGCTTTGAAGGAAGATGTCAAGAGAAGGTTGATTGAGATGCTGAGAGAATATGTGGAGATATTCGCCTGGTCGTACCAAGATATGCCTGGGTTGGATACCGATATTGTGGTGAATAGACTACCTCTCAGAGAAGATTGTCCTTCAGTCAAGCAGAAGCTTCGCAGAACTAGTCCTGATATGGCTGTTAAGATCAAGGAAGAGGTTCAGAAGCAGTTGGACGCGGGTTTTCTGTCAGTGACTACTTATCCCCCGTGGGTGGCCAACATCGTTCCCGTGCCGAAGAAGGATGGCAAAGTCAGGATGTGTGTCGATTACCGGGATTTAAATAGAGCGAGTCCGAAAGATGATTTCCCATTACCTCACATTGATGTATTGGTTGATAATACTGCTCAATCCTCGGTTTTCTCTTTCATGGATGGTTTCTCTAGCTATAATCAGATCAAGATGGCGCCAGAGGACATGGAAAAGACGACATTCATTACACCTTGGGGCACGTTCTGCTATAAGGTGATGCCATTTGGGCTGAAGAATGTCGGTGCTACCTATCAGAGGGCTATGACGACTCTCTTTCATGACATGATGCACAAAGAGATTGAAGTGTACGTGGATGATATGATTGCGAAGTCGCAGACAAAAGAGGAGCATCAGGTAATCTTGCAGAAGCTGTTTGAAAGGCTGAGAAAGTTCGGACTGAGGCTGAACCCAAACAAGTGTACGTTTGGGGTGAGATCCGGGAAGCTGTTAGGCTTCATTGTCAGTGAGAAAGGGATTGAGGTTGATCGAGCAAAAGGCAAAGCTATACAAGAAATGCCTGAACCGAAAACTGAAAAGCAGGTTCATGGGTTTTTAGGGAGATTGAACTACATTGCACGGTTTGTATCTCACCTAACTGCCACGTGTGAACCAATATTCAAATTGCTAAGGAAGAATCAAGCAATCAGGTGGAATGATGATTGTCAGAAAGCTTTTGACAAGATGAAAGAGTATTTACAGAAACCTCCAATCCTTATACCTCCAGTTCCTGGGAGACCTCTGATAATGTACCTGTCAGTCACTGAGAACTCGATGGGGTGTGTATTGGGACAGCATGACGAGTCTGGTCGAAAAGAGCATGCCATATACTACCTTAGCAAAAAGTTTACCGACTGTGAAACAAAATATTCGCAGCTCGAGAAAACTTGTTGTGCTTTGGCCTGGGCTGCTCGCCGACTGAGGCAGTATATGTTGAACCATACTACTTTATTGATTTCTAAGATGGATCCAGTGAAATACATCTTTGAGAAGCCGGCTCTCACCGGACGTGTTGCCCGTTGGCAGATGATTCTAACTGAATATGATATCCAGTACACGTCGCAGAAGGCCATCAAAGGTAGTATTCTGTCAGACTATCTTGCCGAGCAATCGATTGATGATTATCAGCCGATGATGTTTGAATTCCCTGATGAAGACATCATGTATCTAAAGATGAAAGATTGTGAAGAGCCTCTTGTCGAGGAAGGACCGGATCCTGATGACAAGTGGACATTGATGTTTGATGGGGCTGTGAATGTGAATGGCAATGGTGTTAGGGTTGTGCTTATTAATCCCAAAGGTGCTCATATACCTTTTTCTGCCAGACTGACTTTTGACGTAACCAACAACGAAGCTGAGTATGAGGCTTGTATCATGGGGATAGAAGAAGCCATTGATCTGAGGATCAAAACTCTGCACATATATGGAGATTCCGCTCTAGTGATTAATCAGGTCAATGGATATTGGAATACCAATCAACCGCATTTGATTCCTTACAGAGATTACACCAGAAGGATACTGACTTTCTTCAAGAAGGTGAAGCTATATCATGTTCCCCGAGATACAATTCAAATGGCTGATGCCTTGGCTACTTTGTCTTCTATGATCAAGGTTCATTGGTGGAATCATGTGCCACATGTTGCGGTGGATCGACTCGAGAGGCTTGCGTATGTGTTTGCAGCCGAGTCTGTTGTGGATGAGAAACCGTGGTACTATGATATCAAGAACTTCCTCAAGAGCCAGGAGTATCCTGAAGGAGCGTCGAAGAATGACAAGAAAACCCTGAGAAGACTGGCTGGAAGCTTTTATTTGAATCAGGACAATGTGTTGTTGTCGCATTACGCGAAAAACCGGCGGGAAAATGAAACAACAGAGCCGCCACCGTGCGTTATTTATCCCAAAAGAGGGAAAGGAAACGCTCGAAGTAAACCTGGAAAAGACATGGTCTCGCGACCAAAGAGAGATGGGATCGGGAGTCGGTTATGCGAAGGGAAGGTATTAGCACCCCTACGCATCCGTCGTACTCGACGGGATCCACACTCAAAAGAAAGGATAAAGGTTGCTAAACACTGCTCAAACAAACACACTGGCTGAAAGAGACACAGGAAAGACAGAAGAAACTAACTCGGCAGGATATCGCATCCTGGGCCTACGTAGTCTGTCAGGCACAGACATCAGAGTCGACGTAGTTCGGGACAGGGGGGAAACGTGCTCGCTAGGATGTCGCATCCCATGCATACGTATCTTCTCTGACAGGAGAAGAATCAGAGCACTCGTAGCTCGGCTAACGCACGCCACACAAAACTACACAAGAAACCAACTGCCAATCGCTGGACTTATGTCAGACTCCACACAAACTGGCAAACCTGGAAACCGAATGCCAATCGCTGGACATACATCAGACTCCGAACCAACAAACACACACAGGAAACCAACTGCCAATCGCTGGACTTACGTCAGACTCCAAGCACACGACAAACAAACACACAGGAAACCGACTGCCAATCGCTGGACTTATGTCAGACTCCAACTCAACACAAAGGGGTTATAAAAGAAAAAGGGCGCCCGGAGAGATCAGCTCATCTCCTGCCTACGTACCTCATCTGGTATGAGGATCAGGGCGACGTAGTTCCCCTACGCAGGGAAAAAGGACTAGCCTAACCAGATACAAAGGGAGACACAAACTACTAGGGAGACTACGACTCGAGCCTAAAAGTTGTCATGCATACGATCCCTATGTTAAGGTTGCTATCTAACTTGCACAGGAAGCAAGCTATCCTAAACAGCACAGGCAAAGCAAACATACACACAATTAGCACACACTATATACAAACAAAGTGGGCTCACACAAGGTTAGGCTGTGAAACACAAGCCAACTGGAATCGGGTGTAGTTAGCTCTTAACCCTAACATTGAGAGTTAGGGTGAAGCAGATGAAATGGGAAATGAGGGTAAGACCTCACAGCTCTTATCCCTGGTGTAAGACCCCAATTTTGTCCCTAAGATCCCTCATCATATCATATCATAGCATATCATTGCCTCAAGGATCATTGTGCACCTTTGCTTCCTTCCTTGTGGGTGGGTTATCTTGTGAGTGTGATTCTTGATCACCAAGCATGTATTGCATTTGTATATCATTGCTTTTCATTTGTTTACTAACCAAAAGTACAAAAATATGTCATCTAACCTTCTTACTTGCAGATGAAGCAATACTAGGTCAAAACAGTCAAAGTCAGCCATTGAGCAATGGATGGTGGCCATTCTTGCAGAATTTGGGCACCATGATCATTCATCAAGAGTTCATATGAGTTGAGATATCATTTGGAATCAAAATCTCAAGTGGTAGAGGCTTGAAATTCATCAGAACATGGCTCAGTCAACCAAAACCTTAGCAAAGTCAACTGTGGTCAACTGTGCATTTAATCAGGGATTTGATGGTGGGAGATGGTTGGAAAGGTCTCATTCATGTCCATAAAAGCCTCATTTAACATTTCAAAGATCATCATTGAAGAATTTGAGGTCAGACAAAAAGTTTCCAAAAATAGTAAGTGACCTGTAATTTCAAACTGCCAAAAATGGAAAGGTCTTCTCCTCAAATTTACATCATCAAGAAAGCTTCAAATCAAATTTTGTCCAACATGAAAGTTGAATATCTTGCTCTCACCTTTCCAAAAAGTCCCAGAACATCCATTTCTCATTTGTGGTTGGCAAGTTATGATCAAATCATTGTCCATGGATTTTGAACTTCAACAAGGCATAACTTTTGCATCAAATGGCCAATTCATGTGGTTCTTTTTGGAGCAATTTTCTCTTGATCCCTACTATCATAATCATGCATCACATTTCATTAAAACTCATCACAAAAAAAGTGCATTTTTCACTTGACTTCATTTTGAATTTTGGTGGGAAAAGGTGAATTTGAAAAGAATGCATTATTTTCATTTTAAACCAATGCGATTTGCCTTAAAACAGATTTTTAGACTTGCTTCAAAGGGAATTTGCACTGTTCCATTGGTCACATATGCATAAGGGTGTTTTGGCCAATTTACATCAACATGATCATTTCACTAATCTTTGGGCATTTTTGCTAATCATGATTAAGGAGCTTCATTAACAGGTGGTATAAAGTGCTAAACATAACAAAATTCAGTAAGAACACATTCATAATTTCAGATCCAAAATTCTTCATCTCAAATTCTCTCAACTTTTTCATCAATTTTTGTGGTAGCTTTTGCTTTGTTCTTGGCTTATTCATCTTCTACAGGCATAGTTGAAGATCTGTTGAAGCAAATCGTGGAGAATTCTTGAAGAATTGCAACTGTTGAACTTTGCACATTCCCATGGCAGTTGGAGATTTCATTGAATTCAAGCATTGTTGAGCTGTTGTACAACATTCATTCATCTTCCTCATCATCATAGATCATCTGTTTCACACTTCCAAGCTTTGATTCACACAAATTCAGTTCTGCATCTCCATAGAGGTTAGATTTCGATTGCTCTAATTCTTGCAATTAAGATATGCATCTTGTAGATCCTTTGTTGCTGGTTATAATGAACTTTAGATCTAATGATTTCATGCAAAATTGAGGAAGTTATCTTGATTTGAAGCTTGGATGTTAGAACTTATTCTGCTCGATTCTTTTCATGTGGTTAGAATTAAGAGAAATTGATGCTGGATTGTTAATGTATGATGAATGATGGTTCAAATGATGTATGTTTCATGGATTTCTGGAATGATTTGTTCTTGCTGAGTATGAACATGATGAACATGTATGAGTTTCTAGGTTTTCATTTCCCAGCGCTGCTTTGATCCATTTGCCCGTGTGTTTGTATGCGTTTTCGTGTTTGTGCACATGTACTGGACCATTTGGCTGCTTCTGATTGGCCAGCGTTTCAATTAAATGAAACGCTGCGTTTCACCTGGAGCCACATTTGAAATGCTCAGGGGTTCGATTCCCTGCTCCATCAAAATCCAACAGCCTTGTGTATTTTCTCATATATGTTACACATGTTCATATACTTGTTTCATTCATAATTTTTTTATTTTCTTCCATATTAAAAAAATCATAACCCCTAAGATAATAATCCAAATCACCAGAAATTTTTTGTGAAATGTTCATCATCATGTCTACTTTTTTATGGATATTTTTTCAAGATTTGTGCACGGTTGGATTTGAAAATTTCCTAGGGTTTGTTCTTGTATGTCATTTCTTGCACAATGTTTGCCATTTCATTTATGAAATCATGATGCTTGATCCAATGGAGATGAAATTTTACATGCATAATCTAGACACTTTGATGAATCGTTTGGTATAGATTTTGTGATTTTTTCCTTTCTGGATGTTGAGATATGATGTGATTATTGGAGGTGTGACAATGTGTGTCACACCATTTCTTGTCTATCTTGTTGATTTTATTTGCCATGCCATTCATTTGCCAATTGCTCTGAATTTTTTCATGATGATACTTATGGAAGTTAAGTTTGCTTGTGATTTTTTGTGGAATTTTAGAATAGATTTTCAATTTGGTTGAGAATTTCTTCCCTGTTTGACCAATTGTGAACTTTTTGTGAGTCATGATATCATATGATTTGTGAAATTCTTGGTGTTTATTGGACGGACTTGAAATTTTGCATGTGCATTATAGACATCTTGAAGGTTGCCATGGCTTTGGTTTCATTCATTTATCATGTTTGGTTTCTGTTTTATGCTTGTGTGAAGTTGGTGTACCATTTGTGGCCTTGTTTGAGCTTGTTTTTGCATACCATGACTTGTTGATTTTCTTTGCCATGTTCTACTTATCCAAATGGCATGAAATTTGGTGTGTTGATCATTGAATGTGTTCTGTTTAAGCATGATTTTGCTTGGAATTTATTGAGCCATTCTTGATTAGGTTTGAATTGATTCATTCTGTTTACATCATTGTGATTCCAACTTGCATAGTTTGACATGTTTTGCTTATGAAATGAATTTGGTGCATAGTTTTGATATGAGACCAATTGGATGTTGTTCTTGATTGATTAATCTTGATTTTGATCAACTTTCATGTTCTGTTTTGGTTTATTTCTCCTCCTTTGACCCTAGGCCTTGTCCTAGTGGTCTACTTCTCATGTTTGAGTTTGATTTTCAGGTTGAAGAAGCAATTGCTTTAAGGAGATTAATTCAAGTGGATTGAGTTTGGTTTATTTGATTGTTATGGACTAACTTGGTTTATTTTGTAGGATGCCTCTAGCTAATTTGATTTGAGCTTGTGCTTTGCACATGTGATTGATTGTGTTGACTGTTGGCTCTTATCTTGTCTGTTTTGACTTTATGATTGGTATACTGATTATATTTGATTGATTTCAGGTACATTAGTTGCTATAGTTCCTTTGTGAACTTGCTTTTGCTTGGTTGCTTAACCAATTAGGTATACTTTCTCTTCTTCATGTAGTCTGGAAGACCTGGCTTGTTACTTGGCCAGGCACCTGTCTGAAGTCCTCCTTAAGAGGCAATGCTTGTGATTGTTTATCTTTGTCCCCAAGCAGGAAAAGTCCTTTGATAAGGCAATTGGTAGATAAAAGAGATGTGTAGTCCATCTCCTACTATTCTATGTGTCATCCCTTTGCTCACATTACATGTTGAAGCATTGTGGATCTTAACCCAAGATCTATAGAGTCATTAACTTGTGGAGAGAGTTCCAACTTTTTGAACTCCCACATCTTCTATCATTTGAAGCTCTCCTTGACCAGGGATAAGAGCATGAGGCACACCCCTCATATCCTTTCATCTGCTTCACCTTAACTCTCAATGTTAAGGTTAAGAGCACCATTACCCTATTCCAGTTGACTTTAAAAGTCTAACCTTTGCTTGAGCCTGATTGCTTGTGTATAGTGTGTGCTATTTGACTTTGTTTGATTGATGGCTTGATCCATTTGTACATGTTTGCTTGTGAGCCTTTGTGCATTTATCATCATTAATTATTCATTATTGCATGATCATCATATCTTTGTGACATCTTTGTTATCCATTGAGGAATCACTTGTAAGTCCAATGATTGGCCATTGTTCCTATGATTTGGAAGGATTGAGTATAAGACCATGTTGCTGGCAACTTGTATCCTATTTGATTTTGTTTGTTGTATGTGAGGATTCAATTGTAAGTCCATGTTGTTGGCATTTGTATTCCTATGATCATTCTGTGGAGATTGGAATAAGTCCAGATAGATTGGCATCTGATATCCATGTTTTGGTTTGCTTTTGGGAGATTGGAGTAAGACCATTTATTGGCATCTGGTATCCTTATTTGTTTTGTTTCTTTGGAGATTGGTATAAGTCCATTGATTGACATCCGGTATCCACCCCTTTTGTTTTGTTAGGGTTCTTAGGAGATTAGTATAAGTCCATTGATTGGCATCTGATATCCATGTTTGTTTTGGGAGATTGGTGTAAATCCATTGATTGGTATCCGGTATCCATCTTTGATTTGTGAGATTGGTGTAAGTCCATTGATTGGCATCCAGTATCCATTTGCTTGTTATTTGTTATTGCTCATTTGCTTATTCCAAAGGACACTTAAATCATCTTCTATATGATCTCAAGAGGTGAACCCTTCTAAGAAGTTTTACATTCCTCCATCCATACCTTTTGGTTCCAAAACTCCTTTTCACATGTTGATTTAAAACTTGAAATAAATGTTGTGCAAACATCCTCATGCCTTTTCAAATTAGAAACCTGGACCTTAAGTCCTTGATTTTCAAACTTCACTTTTGTTAATACTTCTTTCTGAATTGAATCTTAATCATACTTTGACCATATTTTGTGAATACTCATAATCAATTAACTTCACCCATTCAATTGTTTGTGGCTTTGTCCATTCTTGTTAAGTTTTCATACATTAGCCATAGGTTTGATTTATCCTAGTTGGTTGATGTTAATCTCACCTATTCGTCCTTAGTGATTGAATTGTAAGTCTTCCTTGCTTATTATAGGGTTAACCCCTCACTAGCAAGTTGAAGCTTTTCTCACATGGTGGACTTGTTGTTTGTATAAGGTTGAGTTTTCTCCCGTGGATAACGTAAGACCTTAGGGCTTGTGTTTAAAATTGAATTCACCTATTTTTGGAAATCTTTTAGCCGAACTACGGCGTTTTGATCCTTTACCTTTTTATGGAAAGGTACGTAGGCAACGGGTTCATCCGTTCAAACACAAAAATAATAACTTGTATATTCTCTTCTCATCATCCCAATCATGTTTGTACAATATGTCATATATAAACTTTTTCTTACAACAAGTGTGAAAAGGGCTCCCTAGGAGTGCCTAGGACGTTTTGGGTGCCTAACACCTTCCCATTGCGTAATTTACCCCTTACCCCGATCTCTGATCTTTTCATTGGTTTTCTATGTGTAAAACTTCTTAGGCTTTTGTTCGCTTTTTAGCCATTCCTTTGGATAAATAAAAGTGTGGTGGCGACTCGATTTCTTTGTATGCTTTGCTTATGGTTTAATCAATAAATCATATAGTGACGAATACACCGCTACAGAAAAGTGGCGACTCTGCTGGGGAATAGATTTTCCTTGGTAGTATTGCCTACTTTTCACCCTTGTTGTATGATATATTGTTATGTGTTATTTGACATATTTTTGTACAATTTGGGATAACTGTATTGATTGTAATGTTTGAATTGCTTGATATACAATTGCTGTTTGCTTTGGTGATCTCTGTGAGATGAGTTCTATACCCTAACTCGAGTGCACTTTAGGATAGGAGAATGGCATAGTCTTGTTGACTGGTGTGGAGTATTCCTTAGCCAGTTGACTTGCGAGTCCATTCACTTGGTGGAGGTCATGTTGGATTAATAATGTCACACAAGTTATTTGTGGTTAGACATTATTCTTTCAATCATGTGCCTTAGAAGCCAAGGACCTTAGTTTACCAAGCCCATCTTGGCCTATTTTTAGGACGTAGTGCGGAGGTCGTTCAGATGTCAGATCTGATGCGATTGTTACGCAATACTACACTCATAAGAGTTTCTCTTGAGAATATTGTTGGAATACGAGTATTCGTTCCTCCGATAATATCCGAAAGATGGGACGATGATTATGGGAACCTCTGGTAGAACATGTCTGGCAGGTTTAAACCCTAGTACACTCCCTTTGGGTGGTTCTTAACCGAGACTCCATGCTTGTGACTCTCAGCAAACCCGTGATTCATGGTTGAGTCGTTCAGACAACCTTAATATCAATGGAACCTGGGTGTTGATCAGGTGTAAAACCTAAATCCACCAAAACGGATGGTTGATATTAAGGATGTTCGAGCCGGTTCATGTACCGTTAATATCAATGGAACTTGGGTGTTGATAAGGTATAAAGCCTAAATCCACCAAAATGGATGATTGATATTAAGGATACAATGAGCTTTCCCATGACCTTTGTTTGGTGTGTCTTGATTGATCCTTGAGTGTGATTGTTGCATTCATGCATTCATGCATTCATCTCCATTTCATGTCATTAGAAAAAGAAAAATTTCAAGGAACTTAAAAGGGTTTATTTGCAAAATTTTCAGACATGGAAAGACCAAAAAGGCATACAAAGAAGTACAGCTTTAGACAACCCGATGTAAAAGAGTTAAGGAACCTGACATCTTATGTATTAGATCCCTTGGGTTTCAAAGCTCGTTATGGGAAGCTTCTGCCTCTGTTGACTACTCAGGTTGATGAGGGATTGATGAGTACTCTGGCTCAGTTTTATGATCCTCTGTATCATTGCTTCTCCTTCCCGGACTTCTAGTTGTTGCCTACTTTGGAGGATTATTCTCATCTTATTGGGATTCCGATTCTGGATCAGGTGCCGTTCAGTGGCTTGGAGAGTATTCTGACTGCTCGAGAGATTGGAAGTTTGTTGCACATAGATGAAGACTTGATTAAAGCTAATCTGACTACCAAAGGCGGAATTCAGGGTTTTCCTTCCGAGTTCCTCATTGCTCAAGCTACCTTGTATGGGAAGGCCAAGAGTGAGGATGCCTTTGAGGCTTTATTTGTATTGCTCATCTATGGTTTGGTGTTGTTTCCCAACTTCGACAAATTCGTGGATATGAACGCCATTAGGATCTTTTCAGTTCTTAATCCTGTTCCTACTTTGTTGGGTGATGCCTATGTCTCTTTGCATCTGAGGAATGCAAAGGGTGGATGAGTTATTGTCTGCTGTCTACTCCTGCTGTATAAGTGGTTTATTTCGCACTTACCGCAGACAGTTGCTTTCAAGGAGAACAAAGGATGTCTACGGTGGTCTCAGAGACTTATGTCTCTCACTAATGATGATATCTCTTGGTACGATCGTGTGTATGATACTGTTCAGATCATTGACTATTGTGGTGAATTCCTTGTCGCACCTCAAAAATGAGATATTGCAATCCCTCGCGATAGGGCGCGGAAAAAATGTTGTTCGAAACAGAGTCGCCACCGAACTTTATTTATTCCAATGAAGGAATAAGAAAATATCGAGAAAACCTTTTAAAAAATAGAATAATGGTCATCGCAACCATATTCGGGTTCGGGAGTCGATTACGTAAGGGGAAGGTATTAGCACCCCTCACGTCCGTTGTACTCAACGGGAACCTTTTAGTCTGATTTTGCTATTTGACTGTTAATTGACTGTTTATCTGCTTGCTTCGAGTGATTAGAATTGATGGTAGATATGGATGAAGACCTCAGGAGGGGGAAATGGGAGGTTTTTTTATTAGTGTGCTCGCGAAGATACAACAATCTCCTGCCTACGTATCCTTATAGTGCAATAAGGAAATCAGAGCATTCGTAGTTCGGGCTACTACGGATATTTGGTGTGTTTTGTTTTGATGAACGACTGTTTAGGTCAGCGTTCTAACGGCTAAATGCTGGCTTGTCTACTCTCGGTGGAGGCTCTAGCACTGGTTTGTTGTGCGCATTAGAAAGGATTAACAGTGTTCTTTTGAAAGGGTTTTGGTCACGCGGGGGTGACGAGTTGAATTGATGTGTTTGGGTGTTTTTGGCTTGGTTTCGATCGCTCGGGGGCGAGAAGTTTGATTTGATTTGTTTGAGATGTTTTTGGAGAACGACGAAAGGTTGAGCAATGTGGTGTTCACCAATCGTCCAATTCTTTCGAGGAGTAATAAGGCGTCCGCCTTCTACTCCTTTTTCATTCGAATTATTTCGAAAGTTTGTTTGTGGATGTTGAATATGCACGGTAGTGAGGCGTACGCCCCCTACTTGCTTATTCAAGGAATAATGAGGCGTACGCCACCTATTCCCTTATTCAAGTTTATTTAGCGTGTTTTAGTCGGAAGTCGATAATTTGTGCAATATGGCGTTCGCCAATTATTCAAATAGTCGAAAGATGGCGAGGCGTACGCCTCTCATCTTTTATCATCCGAAGTTTAAATTGTAAAAAGAAATATTTTAGATGTTGCATTCGATTTGCGAAAATAATTTGAACTTTGGATTGGTAGGTTAGGATTTATTCGATTGTGGTTTTGATTTGATGACGAAGATTCGAGCAATATGGCGTACGCCAATTATTCGAATAATCGAGAGATAATGAAGCGGATGCTCACTATTCTCCTTTTCATCTGAAATATGGAATTAAAAGGATTTGGAATTTGTAGAAATGATTTGAAATTGTATGATTATGGTTTTATCGGGTGACAAGAACTCGCGCAATATGGCGTACGCCAATTATTCGAGTGCTTGAGAAATAGTGAAGCGTACGCTTCCTATCTCCTTTTCATCCCAAGTTTATGTTTAAAAGAGAACATTCTTTTGAAATAGAGTTGGTTTGGAAAAATGTTCGAATTCATGTTATTATATTTGATTTTGAAAAGTGATTTGAAATTGTATGATTATTAGGGTTTTATTTGAATGACGAAAATCCGAGCAATATGGCGTACGCCAATTATTCGAATAATCGAGAGATAATGAAGCGGATGCTCACTATTCTCCTTTTCATTCAAAGATTAATTATTACAAGGTTTTGAGGAGTGTATTGATTGAAAGGGTTTGATTTGAATGACGAAAATCCGAGCAATATGGCGTACGCCAATTATTCGAATAGTCGAGAGATAGTGAAGCGGAAGCTTACTATTCTCCTTTTCATCCCAATGTTTATGTTTAAAAGAGAAAATCTTTTGAAATTGAATGGTTTGAAAAGTGGTTTGAACTTGTGTTTATGAAATGAATTTTTTTTAGTGTATTATTTCATCTACTCGATTAATCAATAACCAAGTAGGTTTCATTGTAAGGAAGCCCAAGAGTAAGCTATGTGAGGTTGATGGTGATGCGAAGTTGGGTCTAAGTGGAGAGCATGAAGGAGATCCGGTGGTTTGGTGAAGGTTGTACAGGTTTGAGTTCGCGGTGGTGGAAATGGAGGAGGCGGATGTAGGAGGGTTATGGTTGAAGTGGGATTTCGGCAGGGTAACGGTATATTTCTTCCCCCCTTTTCAGTGATTAGCATGCTCCTTATATAGGACGAAAAAATGGTTGCTCCAAATCATGAGCTAGCCAGGATTCTCTAAATCAGTCGGTTAGAATGAAATCTTTTTTCAAATCTAGTGTGGTCCCCAACTGAATGCAGGTGGCAAGACGAATCTGCTTTGTTAGTAGGATCTCCATCAAAAATGCGTGACTGTTTTTTCACTGAGTCTTTTATTGGGATCTTACTGCTGTAACTCTTATATTTGCCGTGGTAAGAAACCTAATTTCACTTGCTTGTGTTTCAGTAGGTACGACCTTTGGACATCTTTAAGCAGTGCTTCAAGTGAACTTCGTCTTGCAGCTGATACTTTGATTAATGCACCTTGTAAAGTTGGAAAGGAGGAAGATAGTCTGAGTTTGCGGGAAGATACGAAAACTGAGAAGAAGAAAATGTGTCAAGCATTGTTGCATATAATTTTTGTGTTTGATGGGTTATGCAAAACTGGTAATATTGATAAACCACACTAGCTCTTCAATCCGATGAATGAGGAATAAGTACAGCCAAATGTGGTCACCTTCCATACACTGGATGATGGTAAGCAACACATGGAGATCCTATGACAGGTGATAGGAATCATTGCTCTGTAATGTCATACTTTATGCATCAAACCTGTTTTCTTGAGGTAGCATGTACACCAGGTATATTTTCTAGACTTGAATCTTTTTAGACACAATAATCTCCTTTGGTTCCTCATGCTGGAAAATTCAATTGGATTTTGGATTGTGGACGTAGCTCTGTTTTCATGCTGTCCTGTTATTTGGATCTTGACTTTAGAATGCAACTTATGACTGTACCTTTCTTGTAATGTCATTGGATTTTATGATTGTTTAACGGTTGGTGGCTCATAGTTTTGCTAAGCCATGCGCCATAAATCTTGTGTTGCTACTTTCCTGATACGGGTGCAAATTGACTATTGCAGCCTGAATTCGATGATAATGTATTTTACTTGCATTTAACTTGCCTCTGTTGTGTCTGATGGATAAAAAATGCCTTCGGGATGTGGTTTATGGAGATTGATGAGTGCTTACTCAGAAGCCAAAACTTGATTAAAGGAGAGTGTGTACCAACACAAGTGTGGCTGATTGGTGTTAGCCATATAGCTGGATTTTGAGGCCTTGCTAATTTTGCATCTCTCATTATGCTTCTGTTGTCACTTTGGTTCTTTTTTTAACATGTTTTCTTTTGTGGAATGCAGGTGTGATATTATTCCGTACGCATTGTTGTTAGCAATGACACTACAACTGGGAGAACTTAACGCTTGTTACAACCGATTATGGCGATACTCGCCGTACATAAGGTCTCGCAGTAATCCTCTTTGGTCTTGAAATGTGGATTGCTATGGTTCATTTTAAGTTGGAAGTAGTAACCCCTTTTGGACTCAAGAAATCAAAGGAAAGGCACTTCCTTGATCTGTATTTGAAAAGGAGATTACTTTAATTTGTTGTTAATCTGCCAACAATCCTAGTTGGGAACATGTCATTACCTTCCACTCCAGAAGTATCATATCCATCACCGGCTGATCAGTGAAGACAGGAATCCTCTCACTGTTGCTGAATCACCTACTGAAAGACCCCCGAGCCATCTTGTTGATTCGCCTTGTTTTTCAGGGAAGATGTAGCAATGTCGCTTGAACCTTGTAGAACTTGAGTCGCGTTTCAGTACAGGCTGCAAATTTTCTGAGTTTCTCTTGTTTTTGCAGTAGCCTTTTTTGCATTCGGTGGTCAAAATGTCACGGTTCGTGACTTCGAGGTGTGATTCCATTATTTGTAGAAACTTTATTTGAAGCAAAGGCATTGTATTGTAACGAGTTTGCGCAGGTTTCCATCTTGTTTCAACCATATGTTTAATTTTTACATGCTTTAATCATGTTGACCTTATTGCTTGGCTTAGCCTCTTTTCTTTTATTCAGAAATCCATACTCGAAAGAGCAATTTTTACAAATGAGAGAAATCTCAGTAAATGCTTTGACCATTGCAAAAAAATAAGAAACATTATTATCCTTACAAAGAGCAGTAACACTTATTTTCTAAAAAAAATGGAGCACTATTGTTTGAACAGTCATGCAAAATGCAAAGTCATGAAGGCTATGGTAATGATGATCGACCAAGGACATGCTACTAAGTAATCAAAACTTGCACTGTAATAATCATGGAAAACTCAAAGACCAATAATGAAAAGTCAACCATATGATTAGGATTAGTGTTGGGATCCTTAAAAGAATAACCTGAACTTCAATAAATTAAAAGAGAATCAAAATAACATTGAAATTATCTTGAAAAAAGGTTAATGATTATGAGCAAGTGAATGCTTAAATCCATCAGTGCAAATGAAAACAAACCATGAATGCTGAAGGTTTTAAGGTTGTGAAGTTGTCCAAAGAAAATTAAACATGATTGGGGATTGTGAAGTCTGGATCCAGTGAGGATACTTAAGCTTTGAGTTTATGCACCATGTCCGAAAGTTTTGAATTGCCCGGACAAAATTGGGGTATGATGTAACACCCCGAAAAAAATAAGATAATTATTTAATTTAAGTTAATATTATATTTATTAATTTAATTAAATAATTGGAATTATTGGATTATTATTATTATTATTATTGGAATAATAATTATTGGAAAATATATATAAGTTGGGAATAAGGAAAAAGGGTTCCACTTTGGTAAACAGAGTTTTCACGTGAAAACAGAGAAGCGGCTGAAAAGAGGAAAAGGGCAAAGAGGCAGAGCAAGAGGAAGAAGGTTGGAGAAGAGAAGAGCTTGAAGCTTAAACATTCGCCGGATTAACTCAGGTAAGGGGGGTTTATCGTCGTTTAATGGGTATTATGGGTTAACATGTAATGGATAGTGATAAACCGTTGAATTGACCCTAATTGGGATGTTGAATGCTGAAAAATTGTGTTGGATAAGTTGTGTTAAAGTTGTAATTGAAATCTGTATTTGTGTGAGTTGTGATTTCCCGAAAGTATAGCTTTTTACGGAATCGGAATCGGAGGTCCGGAAGTCCTCCAACGGCGGAAAATGCGGAGAATTCTGCATTCTGCTTCGTGTTAGCGCAGGAACAGCTTTCTGTCTTGCGTTAACCGGTTAACCCAGGGCGTTAACCGGTTAACACTGTTAGGAATTATGAAGTATTGCTGTTTTGCTTGCGTTAACCGGTTAACCCAGGGCGTTAACCGGTTAACACTGTTGTGATTTCTGAGAAATTGCTGTTCCGTCTGCGTTAACCGGTTAACCCAGGGCGTTAACCGGTTAACACTGTTAAAATTGGCCAGGAAGCGTGTTCTGTCCTGCGTTAACCGGTTAACCCAGGGCGTTAACCGGTTAACACTGTTGGAAATTGGAAAAATTGATATTTTAATGTTGCGAACATAATTGGTGATTGGCCTATATCGGTGTGTGATATAGTAGGGATTATTTCCCGTTGTTTTAAGTAGGATAGGTATTAGTAGAGTGTGCTAATACTGTGATTGAGTTATTTGGCATGGCATGATATAATTATGTGATAAATATGCTGATGATGTGTGAAAATATGCATAATGTTGTGAATGTATATATTATGCATGTGTTGGTAATTGGACTGTTTTATGGCTTAGAGAGTGAGCATATGTCCATTGTGGATTATTGTTGATGATTTTGCATTGCTAGGTGATTTAGCATGCATATTGTGGCCTTTATGGTGGTAGCTAATTCCCATGGTGAGGAATTAGTGATGTTAGTCATTTTAGACTGTTGTTGATTTTTGCATGCTAGGTGATTAGCGTGCATAGCATGGCCCTTGGGGTGGTAGCTAATTCCCATGGTGAGGAATTAGTGATGTGAGTCACTAGGTCTCAAATGAGTGGGACTAGTGAGCTTGGTAGCCGTACCTGGATTTGGTCGGTGAAGTTGAACTATATGTTCACGAATAGTCGGTACCGCATGCATGGAGTCTCATTGCATAATGTATGTATGACGTATAATATGAATGGATGTATTCCAATATTATACGTGTGTTTGTGTTGGCATTGGGTATGAGTATGAATTGTGTTAGTATTGAGTATGCCATTTGAGTTGATGTGCCGTTACCGAATATGTGATATGATTAGGGTGATTAATGAGTTATTTACTTAGCATTACATGATATTTTATAATGCTTATTATATCGATTGAGGAACTCACCCTTACAACTATTTTTCAGGTAACGAGCAGTGATTGAGTAGAAGCTAGTGCTTGGAGTCTAGTGTAGTCTCCTTAGTGGGTCATGCTCTGGTAGATGTAACATCGGGATGGGATGTTTTAAATGTTTATTGTTGGTTGTGAACCAGTTTACATGTAATATGCTACATGTTTTGCATGATTGATTTAATCTCTATCCGCTGCGTATTGTGCAAATGCTTTATATTTTGAATTAATAAAAGAGCATGACAGTTATCATGGTGAATGGTGTGAAGTAATTATGTGACACCCTTAATTGCATATCTACTCTGATTGATATATGTTGTTATTTTAATTAAATATTTGGGGTATTTTAGAAGGGTGTTACATTAGTGGTATCAGAGCATAGGTGTTGTATAACCCTATCAGTACTTATTGTTTTATCTTGTTGGGTTCTCAGAATAGAGATGGCTGGAAGAAGTAGAGATGATGCTGCGATTGCTGAGGCTCTAGGTATGCTAGCTGGAGTACTTGGGGGAAATCCGAACGTTGTGGGAATGGGAGCTGCTCGTCAACTGAGTGAGTTCCAGAAGAACAATCCTCCAATGTTCAAGGGAGCATACGATCCAGATGGTGCTCAGAAGTGGTTGAAGGAGATCGAGAGGATCTTCCGAGTGACTGAGTGTGCCGATAACCAGAAGGTCAGGTTTGGTACGCATATGCTGTCAGAGGAAGCAGATGATTGGTGGGTTGCTACCCGCACTGAGTTGGAAGCTGCCGGGAGTGCTGAGGTCACTTGGGCGGTGTTCAGAGAGAGATTTCTGAGGAAGTACCTTCCAGAGGATGTCAGAGGAAGGAGAGAGATAGAGTTCTTAGAATTGAAGCAAGGCAACCGGTCTGTTACTGAGTATGCTGCTAAGTTCACAGAGCTGTCGAAGTATTACACTCCCTATGATGAGGCTATTGGAGAATTTTCAAAATGCGTGAGGTTTGAGAACAGGTTACGTCCTGAGATCAAGCAGGCTATTGGGTATCAGCGGATTAGAGTGTTTTCTAATTTGGTCGACTGTTGTAGAATGTTTGAACAGGATACCAAGGCCAGAGCGGAAAGCTATCAGCAGAGGGTTGATAGGAAAGGCAAGAATCAGAATGACCATGGAAAACCGTATGCAGTTGGCAAAGGTTTTCAGAGACAGAGTGGGATGAAGAGGCCTAGTGGGGGAGACTCTAGTGCCCCTGCTAAGTGTTACAGATGTGGTCAGGCTGGACATCATGTCCATGAGTGTACCAGTGCTGCGAGGAAGTGTTTCAAATGTGGCAAAGGTGGTCACTTGGCTGCAGAGTGCCGGTTGAAGACTGTGACTTGTTTCAACTGTGGAGAGGTGGGTCATATTAGCCCACAGTGTCCTAAGCCGAAGAAAGAGAACCAGTCGGGAGGCAAGGTCTTTGCTTTATCGGGTTCTAAGACTTCTGCAGATGATCGTTTGATCCGAGGTACGTGTTATATTAATGGCTTTCCTCTTGTAGCTATTATTGACACAGGTGCGACTCATTCCTTTATATCTTTGGATTGTGCTGTGAAACTTAAATTAGAGATATCTGAGATGCATGGAAGTATGGTGATTGATACTCCTGCGAAGGGTTCAGTGACTATTACTTCAGTTTGTTTAAATTGTCCTTTGAGTATTTTTGGTAGAGACTTTGGGATGGACCTAGTGTGTCTTCCACTTGTGCAGATTGATGTTATTCTGGGTATGAACTAGTTGGTGCTTAACCGAGTTTATATCAACTGTTTTGATAAGACTGTGATTTTTCCTGAGATTGAGGGAGGAAAGAGTTTGTTTCTATCAGCAAGGCAGGTGAATGAGGCAGTAGCAGATGGGGCAGAGTTGTTTATGCTGTTAGCGACTTTGGAGGCTAAAGATAAACTGGCGATTTGCGATCTAGCCGTGGTGTGTGATTTTCCTGATGTGTTTCCTGAAGAAGTGAATGAATTACCGCCAGAGCGTGAAGTTGAGTTCTCGATTGATTTGGTACCTGGTACTAGGCCGATATCGATGGCTCCGTACCGTATGTCTGCTGTTGAGTTAGCTGAATTGGAGAGTCAGTTGGAAGATCTGTTGGATAAGAAATTTATTCATCCGAGTGTGTCACCGTGGGGTGCACCAGTGTTATTGGTTAAGAAGAAAGAAGGTACTATGAGGTTGTGTGTGGACTACAGGCAACTGAATAAAGTGACGATCAAGAATCGGTATCCTTTGCCGAGGATTGATGACTTGATGGATCAGTTGGTTGGTGCGAGTGTGTTCAGCAAAATAGATTTGAGATCGGGGTATCATCAGATAGTGAAAATTGAGGATATTCAGAAGACTGCTTTCAGAACAATGGAGAAGGTTAACTACTGCTCCTATTCTGATATTACCAAGTCCGTCGGAACCATTTGAGGTTTACTGTGATGCTTCATTGTTGGGTTTGGGTGGTGTTTTGATGCAGAATAAGCAGGTTGTAGCTTATGCTTCGAGACAACTGAAGGTTCATGAGAGGAACTACTTGACGCACGATTTAGAGTTGGCAGCTGTGGTATTTGTTCTGAAGTTATGGAGGCATTACTTGTACGGGTCAAGATTTGAGGTTTTCAGTGACCATAAAAGTTTAAAGTATTTGTTTGATCAGAGAGAGCTGAATATGAGACAGAGGAGATGGTTAGAGTTTCTGAAGGATTATGACTTTGGTTTGAATTACTATCCGGGTAAAGCAAACGTAGTGGCTGATGCATTGAGTCGGAAATCATTGCATATGTCTATGTTAATGGTTATAGAATTGGATTTAATTGAGCAGTTTAGAGACTTGAGTTTGGTGTGTGAGAGTACTCACAATAGTGTTAAATTGGGAATGTTGAAGTTAACGAGTAGTATTCTGGATGAGATCAGAGAGGGTCAGAAATCCGATGTGCTTTTGGTTGATAAGTTGACTCTAGTGAATCAAGGTCGAGGTGGTGAATTCAGAGTTGATGAGAATGGTGTTTTGAGATTTGGTAATCGGGTGTGTATTCCGGATGTTATCGAACTTAAGAAGAGTATTCTTGAGGAAGGACATCGTAGTGGCCTGAGTATTCATCCTGGGGCTACGAAGATGTACCATGATTTGAAAAAGTTATTTTGGTGGCTGGGAATGAAAAGAGAAATTGCGAGTTTTGTTTATTCTTGTTTGACTTGTCAGAAGTCAAAGATTGAGCATCAGAAGCCGTCTGGGCTAATGCAACCGTTGGCTGTTCCAGAGTGGAAGTGGGATAGTATCAGTATGGATTTTGTTCTGGTTTACCGAGGACAATTAGGAATTTTGAAGCTATTTGGGTGATTGTTGACAGATTGACAAAATCGGCTCATTTCATTCCGATCAGAATGGATTATCCGTTAGAGAGATTAGCCGAGTTGTATATTGAGAGGATTGTAAGTTTGCATGGTATTCCGTCGAGTATTGTTTCGGACAGAGATCCTAGATTTACATCAAAGTTTTGGGAAGGTTTGCAGAAGGCTTTGGGAACTAAGCTGAGATTGAGTTCTGCATATCATCCGCAGACTGATGGTCAGACTGAGAGGACGATTCAGTTATTAGAGGATCTTTTGAGGGCTTGTGTTTTGGAAAAGGGAGGTGCTTGGGATTGTTATTTACCTTTGATTGAGTTTACCTACAACAATAGTTTTCATTCGAGCATTGGTATGGCACCGTTTGAAGCTTTGTATGGTAGGAGATGTCGGACGCCTTTATGTTGGTATGAGTCCGGTGAGAGTGCTGTGGTTGGACCGGAGATTGTTCAACAAACTACGGAAAAGATTAAGATGATTCAGGAGAAGATGAGGATTGCTCAGAGTCGTCAGAAGAGTTATCACGACAAGAGGAGGAAGTCACTTGAGTTTCAAGAGGGTGATCATGTGTTTCTTCGTGTTACTCCGATAACTGGGGTTGGTCGAGCTTTGAAGTCGAAGAAGTTGACACTTCGATTTATTGGTCCTTATCAGATTTTGGAGAGGATAGGGAAGGTAGCCTATCGTATCGCTTTACCGCCGTCACTTGCGAATTTGCATGAGGTTTTTCATGTGTCTCAGTTGAGGAGGTACATTCCTGATCCGTCGCATGTAGTCCAAATAGATGATGTACAGGTGAGAGATAACCTGACTGTTGAAACATCACCTATGAGGATCGAGGATCGAGAGTTGAAGCAGTTGCGGGGTAAAGAGATTGCTTTGGTAAAGGTAGCTTGGGGAGGACCAGCAGGTGGCAATGTGACTTGGGAACTTGAGAGTCAGATGAAGGAGTCCTATCCAGAGTTATTCGCTTGAGGTATGATTTCGAGGACGAAAACTCTTTTAGTGGGGGAGAGTTGTAACACCCCGAAAAAAATAAGATAATTATTTAATTTAAGTTAATATTATATTTATTAATTTAATTAAATAATTGGAATTATTGGATTATTATTATTATTATTATTGGAATAATAATTATTGGAAAATATATATAAGTTGGGAATAAGGAAAAAGGGTTCCATTTTGGTAAACAGAGTTTTCACGTGAAAACAGAGAAGCGGCTGAAAAGAGGAAAAGGGCAAAGAGGCAGAGCAAGAGGAAGAAGGTTGGAGAAGAGAAGAGCTTGAAGCTTAAAGATTCGCCGGATTAACTCAGGTAAGGGGGGTTTATCGTTGTTTAATGGGTATTATGGGTTAACATGTAATGGATAGTGATAAACCGTTGAATTGACCCTAATTGGGATGTTGAATGCTGAAAAATTGTGTTGGATAAGTTGTGTTAAAGTTGTAATTGAAATATGTATTTGTGTGAGTTGTGATTTCCCGAAAGTATAGCTTTTTACGGAATCGGAATCGGAGGTCCGGAAGTCCTCCAACGGCGGAAAATGCGGAGAATTCTGCATTCTGCTTCGTGTTAGCGCAGGAACAGCTTTCTGTCTTGCGTTAACCGGTTAACCCAGGGCGTTAACCGGTTAACACTGTTAGGAATTATGAAGTATTGCTGTTTTGCTTGCGTTAACCGGTTAACCCAGGGCGTTAACCGGTTAACATTGTTGTGATTTCTGAGAAATTGCTGTTCTGTCTGCGTTAACCGGTTAACCCAAGGCGTTAACCGGTTAACACTGTTAAAATTGGCCAGGAAGCGTGTTCTGTCCTGCGTTAACCGGTTAACCCAGGACGTTAACCGGTTAACACTGTTGGAAATTGGAAAAATTGATATTTTAATGTTGCGAACATAATTGGTGATTGGCCTATATCGGTGTGTGATATAGTTGGGATTATTTCCCGTTGTTTTAAGTAGGATAGGTATTAGTAGAGTGTGCTAATACTGTGATTGAATTATTTGGCATCGCATGATATAATTATGTGATAAATATGCTGATGATGTGTGAAAATATGCATAATGTTGTGAATGTATATATTATGCATGTGTTGGTAAATGGACTGTTTTATGGCTTAGAGAGTGAGCATATGTCCATTGTGGATTATTGTTGATGATTTTGCATTGCTAGGTGATTTAGCATGCATATTGTGGCCTTTATGGTGGTAGCTAATTCCCATGGTGAGGAATTAGTGATGTTAGTCATTTTAGACTGTTGTTGATGTTTGCATGCTAGGTGATTAGCGTGCATAGCATGGCCCTTGGGGTGGTAGCTAATTCCCATGGTGAGGAATTAGTGATGTGAGTCACTAGGTCTCAAATGAGTGGGACTAGTGAGCTTGGTAGCCGTACCTGGATTTGGTCGGTGAAGTTGAACTATATGTTCACGAATAGTCGGTACCGCATGCATGGAGTCTCATTGCATAATGTATGTATGACGTATAATATGAATGGATGTATTCCAATATTATACGTGTGTTTGTGTTGGCATTGGGTATGAGTATGAATTGTGTTAATATTGAGTATGCCATTTGAGTTGATGTGCCGTTACCGAATGTGTGATATGATTAGTGTGATTAATGAGTTATTTACTTAGCATTACATGATATTTTATAATGCTTATTATATCGATTGAGGAACTCACCCTTACAACTATTTTTCAGGTAACGAGCAGTGATTGAGTAGAAGCTAGTGCTTGGAGTCTAGTGTAGTCTCCTTAGTGGGTCATGCTCTGGTAGATGTAACATCGGGATGGGATGTTTTAAATGTTTATTGTTGGTTGTGAACCAGTTTACATGTAATATGCTACATGTTTTGCATGATTGATTTAATCTCTATCCGCTGCGTATTGTGCAAATGCTTTATATTTTGAATTAATAAAAGAGCATGACAGTTATCATGGTGAATGGTGTGAAGTAATTGTGTGACACCCTTAATTGCATATCTACTCTGATTGATATATGTTGTTATTTTAATTAAATATTTGGGGTATTTTAGAAGGGTATTACATATGACAGCTGCCCCTATTTAATTAACTTGAACCAGAAGGTAAGAATGACAATGGTCTTCATACATTCGTGGTGGAAGGTAATTAAATACGAAAAAGACCCAAACTTTGTCCTTTGAAATGCAATGGAGAAATGCAGAAAGAAAATGCAATGGATTCTAACAGCACCAAGGTAATAGGGGTAGGATGTCCTATCAATGCCAACCCTCGAGTCGACATTCAAGTCTTGCACAGGTTGTGTCGCACCCCAAAATTTGACTTTGGCTTTGTTGACCACATCTTGATTAATCTCGTTGTCTCGTATTCATCTTAATTTCTTAAACTTCGCGTGACAACTGGTTTGATTAGGTTTTGTGTGTTTTCGTTGCTTACCGTGTTGTATTTCGTTGTTTTAGCAAAACCTGGCCGATATCGTTGCCTCGTATGTATCTCGCTTATCTCTTTTGTACGTGGCATCGCTTCGATTAGGTTTTGTGCGTTTTTATCTATTTAATTGTTTGTTTGTCGGTATTTTGACTGTATTTCGAATATATTAGAGTTTTCTTATTGTCCGATTATTTGTGGTTGTGTTTGTCAGCGTTTTCGTGATGTCGTGTTGATTTTATTATTGCCTAGGGTTGTTTATTTAATTACGTGTTGTGCCGTGTGATTTAATCGAGTCTGTTTGAGTCGTGTTGTTGATTTTACTGGTTTACCGGTTTACTGGTTTATTGGTTTTATCAATTTGTCTATTTTGTTGTGCAAATTGTCATCGTTTTTATCGCGTTCGTGTCGCTCGATTTTATCGTATTTTAATCGTGTGCCGTTTAATATTATTTGTGCTTAATATTAATTGTGTTTAGTTGTTAATTAGTTTATTTAATTAGGATTAATATTATATTAGTTTATTATTATTATTATTATATAATATATAAATTATATTATTAATTTATGTTAGATATTTTTTTAGGTTTCCTATTGCTTAAGTAATCTAAATATATATTATTAATTTATGTTAGATATTTTTTAGGTTTCCTATTGTTTAAGTAATCTAAATATATATTATTAATTTATGTTAGATATTTTTTAGGTTTCCTATTGTTAAAGTAATCTAAATATATATATATATAGATGTTGTTAGTAAGAAAAGAAGAGGGTGGATCAGAAAGGAAAAAACGTGTGGTGAGAGAAACAGGGAATTGAAAAGAAATATTTTTCCAAAAGCATTACCGTATTTCACTTGTTCTTCATTTTCGGTAACCCAAAATCGTCCCGATTATTCCCCGAAACACAAAACTGATTTCATATCTTTGAAGTTCGTTGAGTCCAGGTCACAAATATCCAAGGTTCATTTCATTCCGGCGTCGTTTCACCGATCAAAAACGACGTTGAAGTCAGGTACTCACGAAGGCAGCCAGCACTGCGTCGGTGACGGTTTCCAGCTTTCGGTCGATCATTTGGACGATCAGAAGTTCATCCTCTTCACACAAGGTAATATTCTTCACTTATCTCTGAAATCGGCAAAGTTCCGGCTTGCCGACATGTGTTTTAATATATTATTTATCTAAATATATATATATATAAATATATATATATATATATATATATATATATATATATATATATTATTTTTGTCTATTATATATCTAAATAAATATAAATATAAATATATATATATATATATATATATATATATATATATATATATATATATTATCTTTGTCTATTATATATTATTTGTATATATATATATATATATATATATATATATATATATATATATATATATATATATATATATATATATATATATATATATATATATATATATATTACTTTTGTTTACTAAATATTGTTTATCTTTTATTATTATTTTGCATATATGTTTTATTTAAATGTTAGTTAAATTAATTATTTGTTTAAATGTTTTTTTTAATTAAATGTTTATTTATATCAAATGTTTATTTTGTCTAAAGTAAATGTTTATATTGTTTTTTTATATTTGTTTATGTTGTTACTAACCGTTTCGTTTCAGTTTCAGCTCAATTAACTCCACTAACTATTCGTAATACTAACTATTCATAGCTAACTGTGTTGTAAAATTTACTTTCTCGCATTTTTTTATTTTCTGTATTGTGTGTTTAATCGTATTGTTCACGTTTTATGTTAAAAAATCGAAAAATCCAAAAAGAGAAACCCGATGCGATTCCAACGGTCGCCGTTTAAGAAACCCTTTTCACACACTCATAAGCTTACTCTTGGGCTTTCCTGTAATGAGCCCATTTATTTATTTCTTTAGGGTTTAGGCTCGTTCAAATCTAAAATCAACAAAACAGACTTTCCCCTTTTCTTTAGGGAGAACTACGTGGATTCTGATTTCTCCATTGCGCCTTGGAGATACGTAGGCATGAAGTCTACGACTTTATCGAGTCCAAAAACAATAAAATCAAGTTCTTTTCTCATCTCCCCAATCAAACGATCAAAGCGAAAAAAGCAAAGCATTCACATAAACATAAGCAAAAAGGTTCCTGTGGAGTACCACAGATGTAGAGGGTGTTAATACCTTCCCTTTGCATAACCAACCCCCGAACCCGTAACTCTAAAGGGATTTATCGTTATTTTTCCCTTCCTATTTTTGGATAAAATAAAAGACGGTGGCGACTCTTGCATTTAAAATATTTTTCAAACGGGTTAAGTTCAATCAATACTTAATCTCGTGAAAAATCCCGCCGCGACAGAATGGCGACTCTGCTGGGGAAATATTACATGATTAAACTTATTTGAGGGTTTAGCCTATCTTTGCTTGTTTATATGTTTGCTTTGTGAATATTTGCTAAATTGTATTGTTTGTAATGTTTGTTATTTTGGGTTTTGGGGGATACTTGTGATAAATCCTATACCCGGATTTGGGGCACATTTGAGATAGGATGGATGATAATTCAGGTTGACTTGATAGGAGACAATCCTTACCGAGTTGACTTGAGCCTTTGTCCGCTTGGTGGAGGCCTCTTTGAGGGTGATAGTGCTAAACAAGTCATTTGTGAGGCATTGTTGCTTTCGACGGGCCCGTGAAGCCAAGGACCTTAGTTTACCTTTACCCCATCTTGGCCTTACTTAGGATGTGATGCGATGACCACTTCGGACCAAAAGTCTGGATTGGTTGATACGCGATATCTCACTCAAGCGAGATTCTTTTGAGAATAATATTGGAAAGCGAGCAGTTGCTTAACCCGGTATTATCCGAAGAAGGATCCATAACCTTGGGAACTTTTAGAACCCGTTTGGCAGGTGAACCTTAGAACTTATCTTGGGGCTTTTTCCTAAACTCCATGCTGGTGATGAACTTTGAGCCTTGTATTGTTTGACCATGTTTGTGTTTGTTGCATTCATTCCCATCATTTCAACCTTTTTCCAAGGAACTTAAAGTGAGGATTGCAAATATTGCAAGAAACATGGATTTTGGACGGAGAAGTGTGAAAAAGTATAATCTCATCAATCCAAAGATAGATGAACTAAAGAAACTGGTTTCTTCGATCGCAGATCCTATTGGTTTCAGAGACAGATATGGGGCACTTATATCTTTATTGACACTTAGGATGGAAGAAGGGTTATTGCAGACATTAGTACAGTTCTATGATCCAGTCTATCACTGTTTCACATTCCCAGACTATCAACTCATGCCTACATTGGAAGAGTATGCCCAGTTGCTTCACATCCCAGTTGCTGATACAGTACCTTTCTCTGGTTCAGAAAAGTTACCCGAGCACAGTTCTCTTGCAAAAGTGTTGTACATGAAGAAGTCAGAATTCAAGAATAACTTCACCACCAAAGGAGGACTTCCAGGTTTCACTGCCAAGTTCTTAATGGGGAAGGTTTCTTATTTTGCCAGTCAAGGTTGTGATATTATTGTGGAGCATCTGTTCGCCTTGTTGATCTACGGTTTGTTACTATTTCCTAATATTGAAGGTTTTGTGGATTCATATGCTATACGCATCTTCCTAAGTGGTAATCCTGTTCCAACTTTGCTCGGAGACACCTATCATTCCATCCATTACCGTACTTTGAAAGGAGGAGGAACCATAGTCTGCTGTATACCGTTACTTTATGTCTCTTACCCAGTCAGATATTGCATGGTATAGTAGAGTTTTAGACGATGTGAAGATCATTGATAGTTGCGGGGAGTTCCCCAATGTGCCCCTCATGGGCACAAAGGGAATCATTTCTTATAATCCAGTACTTGCTAGGAGACAACTCGATTACCCTATGAAGGACAAGCCTCCTAACATTCTTTTAGAAGGTATTTTCTTGAGGGATAACGAGGAGGACCCTACCATGAAAGAGAAAGTAGTAAGAGCTTGGCATCGTGTTTGTCGCAAAGGGAGACTTGAATTGGGTAAGAAAGATTGCACCTCCTATGAGCCGTACCTCCAGTGGATCAGAGCCAGAGCTATACGGTTGAAAATGCCATACCCACATCATGATCCTATCAAACCCGCTCCATTGAAGACCCCCTACCTTCCGCTAGATGACAAAGAAGAACTCCAAGCCACCTTGGAGAGGGTCAAGAAAGAGAGAGACGCTTGGAAGGATAAGGCCCAGATGCTCGAAATGGAAAATGAAGAACTTCAGAGACAGTTAAAGGAGCAGAGTGGAGAAGACCGTGCAGGTAAACGTCCAAGGGTGCAAGAGGATTTATTTTCCTCAGGCACAACAGATTACTCCCAGATTCCACAGTCCTCAGGTGCATGGAAAGGTCTTGTAGACAGTTTGGTGAAGGAGAAAGCTTTTATGCAGAAGGCCTATGAAGAAAGAATTGAGAGACTTGAAGGACAACTCCTACTTGTTTATGCTCGTCCTGATGACACATGTCCTTAAATGGTTTTCTTGGTTGTATTTTGGGTTGATAACTTTGTATATTTTGATAAAAATGCTTAAAATGAAAAGTTTTGTTTTGTTATCAAAAATGTTTGCAATTCTATCTTTTCCTTCACTTAGAGTTCCTTGGAAAATCATTCATTTTGCATATCCATGCATCACGTGCATACAGGTTGTCTGTCTTGGTCCAGTCTTCTAACAGTTGCTTCCCGCCAGCAGATCCATTTCAAGCTGACGCATAATTACAACACAAGAGCCAACTACAAAAGAAGAATGGAGATAACAGATAACGAGAACCGAGAATTGAAAGCTCAGGTTGACCGCCTTTCTGCTATGGTCGAGACATTGACAGCAAACCAAGCAGCCCAAGCTGCTCAACTTCAAACAGCACTAGCTCAAGTTGCCGAAGCACAAGATGCACAGATCCAGGCGCAAGCACAGGCAGCAGAGATGCGCAACCAAATGTTAGCCGCCCGTCTACAAGCAGAGGAAGCCCAGGCTAGGGCTCAAGTTCATAATTCAGGACAGACTTCGGCACAGAATCAACCTCAAATTCAGAATCAGACAACAGCAGCACCCGTCACTACAGTTATCGCTTCAGAAATCAACGATGTCCCAGTCACTTCTGTTACCATCACAGCATCCCGTCATTGGGAAATACCCAGGGATCTTAATCAAGATAGATATCAACAAGAGTTCGTTCCACCAAATGCTCCTGTCTTCACTAATGTGCCTCCCGTTGTTCACTATACTCCTCACCTAGGAGAACCTGTCTATCACGGCCCTACCCCAAGTGAGGATCCTGGTCTCAATGATAGAATGGATGAATTCCAGGATCAGTTTTCGGAATTACAAAAAGAGATAAAAGCTCTTCGTGGGAAAGAACTGTTTGGCAGAGATGTAAATGATATGTGTTTGGTTCCAGACGTAAGGATGCCAGCAAAATTTAAACTACCAGAATTTGAAAGTACAAAGGAAGTTCTTGTCCACAGACCCATTTGGTTATGTACGTGCGAAAGATGTCAATGTACACCAACGACCAAAGGATGCTCATTCATTGTTTTCAAGACAGCCTTACCGGTGCAGCTTTACGCTGGTATATGGGATCAAGACTTTCAACGATTTAGGCGAGGCCTTTATCAAACATTACAAATACAACCTTGATAATGTGCCAGACCGAGATCAATTGAGGTCCATGCAACAAAGAGAAAAGGAGACATTCCGTGAATACGCGCAAAGGTGGCGCGAAATTGCAGCACAGGTTGTTCCACCTATGGAAGAAAAGGAGATGACGAAAGTGTTCTTAAAGACTCTTGATACTTTTTATTACGAGAGGATGATTGCAAGCGCTCCTACAGACTTTACTGACATGGTAAACATGGGAGTCCGTTTAGAGGAAGCAGTTCGAGAAGGGCGTCTAGTTAGAGAAGGAAGTTCATCTTCAAGCGGGGCAAAGAGGTACGGCGGTTTTATGAAAAAGAAGGAACAAGAAACTAATGTTGTGTCCTATAATCATCCAAGAAGGATCAATTATCCTTACCATTCCCAACACCAACATATAGCAGCCGTGACTCCAGTAATCACTTCCGCTCCAGTTCAAGTCCAATACCCACAGCAGCGTACCAACCGCTTCCAATAGAATACTCAGTATCAGCAACAACATCAACCTCAACAACATCAACATCAGTTACAACAACGTCCACCACGGCAACAAAGAAGAACCAATTTTGATCCAATTCCGATATCATATGCAGAATTGTATCCAGCTTTGATCGCTAAAAACCTTGTGCAACCACGACCACGACCTCCTGTACCAGAAGTGCTACCTTGGTGGTACAAGCCAGAGGTATCTTGTCCCTTTCATCAGAATGCTCCAGGTCATGACTTAGACAACTGTTTTGCTTTAAAGTTGGAAGTACAGAAGTTGACAAGAGCAGGTATCCTGACCTTCAAGAACATAGGTCCCAATGTGAAGGACAATCCAATGCCAAGTCATGGTCCTTCATCAGTGAACAATATAGAAGTTTGTCTCAATGAACAACGTGTTACGAAGATAGAGGAGATTCGGCAGTCTTTGGTTGAAATTCATTCTGTTTTATGTGCTCATGGTCTATTCCAACATGACCACCAGATATGTGGTACATGTTCAGTCAATTCAAGAGGTTGTAGAAAGATTCAAGATGATTTGCAAGGCGTCCTTGATCAGGGTTTGATTCAGATTTCTAGACAAGTGAGTTCTCCAGAATCACAAGAACAAGAGGTGAATGTCATCATCCCTTGCTTCAACATACCAGAGAAAGTAGAGATAGCTTATCATCCGAAGGAGCCAGTAGTGATTTGCCCTCCAGGCCCAATGCCTTACACTTCAGATAAAGCGGTCCCCTACCGCTATGCAGCAACTATTATTGAGAACGGTAAAGAGGTCGAGATTAAAACCTTAGCCTTAGTTACCAATATCGCAGCAAATAGCCGAATGACGCGCAGTGGCCGCGTGTTCGCTCCGTCGGTTATCCCAAGTAGAAATGTTGAGAAAGATCCAGTAGTCGTGGTACCAGTGACAAGAGAAGCAGAAAGGCAAACAAGCAATTCAACCCTTGACAAAGAAATAGATGAACTACTCAGAATTATCAAGCTCAGTGAGTACAAAGTGGTAGATCAGTTGCTACAGACACCGTCAAAAATCTCGATCCTGTCCTTATTATTGAACTCAGCTGTCCACAGAGAAGCACTACTGAAGGTGCTTGATCAAGCCTTTGTAGAACAGGATATAACAGCAGAGCAGTTCAACAATGTTGTTGGCAGCATCACTATGTGCAATGGCTTAGGCTTTTGTGATGAAGAACTTCCAGAAGAAGGAAAGAATCACAACTTCGCTCTCCATATCTCAGCCAAATGTCAAGGGGATTCTTTGTCTAATATCCTGATTGACACCAGTTCATCTCTGAAAGTCATGCCCAAGTCTACCTTGTTGAAGCTAAAGTACAAAGGGGGGCAAATGCGGCACAGTGGAATTATTGTGAAAGCGTTCGATGGATCAAGAAAAACAGTCATTGGAGAAGTTGATTTGCCTATTGGTATTGGACCACACGTATTCCAGATCACTTTCCAGGTTATGGACATAGTGCCAGCTTATAGCTGTCTGCTCGGACGCCCATGGATTCATTAGGCGGGTGCCATTACATCCACGTTACACCAAAAGTTAAAGTTTATCAAGAATGGGCAAATAATGACGGTTAATGGGGAGCAGGCTATGCTGATTAGCCACCTTTCATCGTTTAGTGTGATAGAAGTAGACGAGACGGCTGTTCAAACTCCATTTCAGGACCTGACCATCGATGATTACAAGAAAAGGGAAGGTTCAATCACATCATTCAAAGACGCCCAGCAGATTGTCAAGACAGGTCCTACAGAAATGTGGGGCAAGGTGATAGAGTTGCCAGAAAACGTTAACCATGCAGGATTAGGCTTTGTTGATGGAAAACAAGTGCAGACTTCAGTGGTGCAACCTTTCAAAGATATCTTTCACAGCGGTGGTATTATCAACATGGTAGCAGTTGAGGAGGATACTTTTGAG
Source organism: Lathyrus oleraceus (assembly GCF_024323335.1). Taxonomy (NCBI): domain Eukaryota; kingdom Viridiplantae; phylum Streptophyta; class Magnoliopsida; order Fabales; family Fabaceae; genus Lathyrus; species Lathyrus oleraceus. The sequence goes on along the minus strand of NC_066580.1, from coordinate 56,129,719 downwards.
GGAAAGACAGAAGACGAAGGCCCCAGATTTGTGACACCAGGAGTAGTTATGAAGAACTGGACCACAGTTGACATCCCATATTGTGTCCACATATCAAAGTAATTAAGCTTTTCAGTTTTCAAAAATCTTCCGCTTTAGCCGAAAGCGCGAAGCATTAATTTTGTAAAATGGGCACTTTTGTCAAAAACGTACTATCCATGAAAAAGATCTTTTGTGTTCCTATACACTTGTGTCCTTTTATCTTTTAAGCTTTTTCGGAAAATGGTAACACAAAAAAAAAACCTTAAAAAGAACACATTTTTGCATGTCATGGTCAGTCCTCTAAAAACAATTGTTTGTACAGGTTACTTAAACCCGTTGAACACAATGACATCATGCCCTCTCCCAACTTTGAACATTCTGTATTCGAAGCTGAAGAGGAAGAGTGGGATGAGATTCCAGAAGAGGTCGCCCGCCAGCTTGAAAATGAAGAAGAGACTATTCAGCCATACAAGGAGCCTTTGGAAACAGTCAACTTGGGTTCGGAAGAAAATGTGAAAGAAGTCAAAATTGGAGCATTGTTATCCCCACAGGTCAAGGAGCAATTGATCAGCCTGTTGAAAGAGTATTGTAGCGGTGTATTCGTCGCTATATGATCTATCGATTAAATCATAAGCTAGGAGATACATTGAAAATTTTCGAGTCGCCACCGCACTTTTATTTATCCAAAGGATTGGCTAAAAAGCGAACAAAAGCCTAAGAAGTTTTACACGTAGAAAACTAATAAAAAGATCAGAGATTCTGGGTAAGGGGTAAATTACGCAATGGGAAGGTGTTAGGCACCCACTACGTCCTAGGTACTCCTAGGGAGCCCTTTTCACACTTGTTATGCAAAATTATTATTTGTTATGACATAAAGATTGTGCAAACATGATTGGGATGATGGGAAAAGAATATACAATTTTTATTATTATTGGGTTATTGGGTTCGAACGGATGAACCCGTTGCCTACGTACCTTCCATCAAAGGTAAGGATCAGAACGCCGTAGTTCGGCTAAAAGATTTCCAAAAGTTGGTGGATTCAGTTTTAAACACAAGCACTGAGGCTTTTCATTATCAATGGGAGAACACTCGACCAAAAAACAACATCCACCATGCGAGGATAGCTTCGACGTACTAGAGGGGTTAGCCCTGTTTGAAGTACGGAAGTCTTACTGTCGACTCACTAAGGATAGGCAAGATTTACATCAACCACAATGATAATTGAAACCTATGGCTAATGTGAAAAGATTAATGGACGAAGCCAAAACAAGTGAATGAGTGAAGTTAATTGATTGTGATTATGAAAGTGAAGTCAGAGTAGGATTAAGATTGATTCAAAGAAGTATTATGAAAATGGAGTTTTGAAAAAAAGTCAAGGACTCGGGGTCCAGGTTTTTAATTAGAAAAACATGAGAATGTTTGCACAACACTTATGTCAAGTTTGAAAGGTATAGTGTGAAAAGTCTAGGACATAATGAATGATGAATGGATGAGGATGGATAGTAAAACTTCTTAGAAGGTTCACTTCTTGAAATCATATAGCAGATGATTCAAGTGTGTCCTTTGGAATAGCAATTAATAATAATAAACAAACAAAGCAAGCAAAAGCGGATATCGGATGCCAATCACTGGTCTTATACCAATCTCCTAAAACAGAACGGGATATCAGATGCCACTCTATGGACTTACACCAATCTCCACAGGCAAAGAAATAAAAGCGGATACCGGATACCAATAAATGGATTTACACCAGTCTCCTAAAATAGAGCAGGATATCAGATGCCACTCAATGGTCTTACACTAATCTCCTCAAAAGAAAACAAAGATGAAATGTGGAAGTCAATTGCCAATCTGTCTGGACTTAGGTTGACTCCACAGTATGGTCCTAGGAAATCCAATGCCACGTTACAGGGACTTACAATGGATCCTCACATACAAGAACAAAAGCAACAATATGATCACAGGAATGCAAATGCCAACTTACAGGGACTTATAATTGCAACCTCTCATACAAACAGATAAAACAAACTATGATCACAGGAAAGCAGATGCCAACTTACAGGGACTTATAACTGCAACCTCACATACAAATCAAACAGATCAAATTATGATCACAGGATAACAGATGCCAGCTTACAGGGACTTATAACTGTATCCTCACATACAAACAGATAAAACAAACTATGATCACAGGAAAGCAGATGCCAACTTACAGGGACTTATAACTGCAACCTCACATACAAATCAAACAGATCAAATTATGATCACAGGATAACAGATGCCAGCTTACAGGGACTTATAACTGTATCCTCACATACAAACAGATAACAGAAGATATAAGTGACCAATGAGGTCTTACACTCTATCCTTCCATATCATAGGAGCAAATGCCAAAGCAATGGACTTACAATTGTCCTCAATGGGCAAACAACAATGATAGCATCACAAAGATAAATGAGATGATCATGCATTAATGGCAATTGATGATGATGATAAATGCATAGCATACAAGCAAGCAAGTGCATATGAAGCAATCAATCAAACAATGAATATCAAACAGCACACTCTATAGCCAAACAATTGGGGGCTCACACAAGAGGGTTTGACTTTGAAAGTCCACTGTAATAGGTAAAGGTCGCTCTTAACCTGGCCATTGAGGGGCTCAGGTGAAGCAAATGAAAAGGAGATGAGGGGTGTGCCTCATTGCTTCTATCTCAAATCAGAGAGAGCATCAAAGAAAGTGTGGGAGTTCAGAAAGTAGGAACTCTCTCCACATTATTGACTCGATTAGATCTTGGGTATTTATCTAATTGCTTCAACCATGTAATGGGAGCAAAGAGAGGACACACTGAATAGTGGGGGATAGATTGCTTATCCCTACCTTCCACCAATTGCCTTACTTGAAGGACTTTTCCTGCTTAGGACAAATATAAACAAACACAGGCATTGCCTCTTAAGGAGGACTTCAGACAGTTTGCCCGGTCAAATAACAGACCGGGTCTCCAGACTACATGAAGAAGAAGTATTTATACCTCAAAGCAAATGCTAAAAAGCAAAGCAAGCAAGCAAGTTCAAAGAACTTAGGCAACTAAAGTACCTGAAAAAGTCAAACCAATTAGTAAACAGTTCAACAATTAATAACAAAGAGAAATGAACCAAAAGTCAACCACAGAGGGACCAATTGTGCAAGGCACAAAGACTCAAGCATATGAGTCACCTACAAAACAAAGGTTAGCACTTTAAACAATCAAACTCAAGCACATTAGAATGATCCTCAAGGCATTGGTGCTTAACCTGAAACAGATGAACTCAACATAAGCTTAGAAGACCACTAGGGCTAGCCTAGGGTCAAAGATGAAAGGAAAAGTCAAGGCAGCCAGAAAAAGTCAACCCAAACCAAGTCTAAGCATTCAAGAAGCATTCTCAATTGGATTCATAATTATATCATGCATCATGGTCATTTCATGTGCAAAAGGATGCAAAGCATAGCAAGAGAAGCATACAAAAGTCAACAGCAAAGACTTCATTCAAAAGTCAACTCAAACATTCTCAAAAATTATGAAATAAATCACACTCAATCCTAACATCCAACATGGTATACATGTCAAATTTCATGGCATTTGGATGAGAGGAAGGCAGTCAAGTAAAATCATGAAGTCAAGCCAAGTTCAAGTAAGCATGGTGAAAGTCAACAAGCATGGGTCAACTTCAAAAAATCATATCAATTTGAAAACAGAAGATAAATGAGTGAGATTAACACCAATGCAAAGCTTGAGATGTCTAGTTATCACATATGAAATTTCATGGACATACAATAAGATTTGAGAATTTCACAAAGGATTTGGCAAGGCATAGCACAAAAAGTCAACAAATGACCACATATGGAAGAAAATTCATAATCAAATGGAAAACAGCATGATTAAATCCAAGAAAATTCATACACAAACTAGACATGTGAGGGATCATTCATGCAAAATTTGAAGTCATTTGGATGTGGGGAAGTGTGTGAACAAAATTTGTGAAAATACATGATCATGGTATGACACCCAATGCAATACACAACTTCAAAAATTCATAACTCTCAATCCACAAATGATAAATGCACAAACTATATATGGAAATGAAGGTCAATGTGTCTAGTTTCACCACAAAAAATTTCAAGGGCATTGGATATAACATGAGTATTTCACAATTGAAATGGTAAGATGTATCATTTTGGCATACATGTCAAGAAAATAATTATCAATTAAAATCCAGCCAATGGAAAATTAATTAAAATTCATAATAAAATTCTAGACACATTCATGAGTATGAGGGAAAAATTTCAGGATTTTTGGATAAAAAATGAATTGAAAATGAATTATGGAAGTTGGATGATAAATTGGTGCAAACATGAACAAAATGGTGTGGCAATTGGTCAACATAAGTCAACGCAGTGGCAAACTAGTAATTTCTGCCAACTTAAATGAAACGACACAGTATTAGGCAAAGGTGATGAAATGTTTTGATTGGCTCTCAGCCAATCAAACAGTAGCTCGGCCAATCCATTGAATTTTCTGAGTTTTTTTCAAAACCTTAAGGTTGAAGCATGGCAAAGGCATAGTAAGGCAACAACAGCAACAACAAAATTCGACCAACAACAACATCAAGCATACAGCATATGCATCAAGTCCATCATGTATCATTAACCAACAACAACCAAACATGACAAACATAATTCAATGGATTTTTCTGGGCATGCTCATGGAGTTTACACATAACAGCAGGACATGTGCAGCATGTCATCATTCAAACATCAATCCACAACAAAGCAAATATTAATCATGAACACAAAACTGGACAGGGCAGGTTGTGGAAACAGCAGCATGGTTTCATGTCTATCATGTCCATCCGACCAAACAAAGCAGAACAAACAACAGCACATAGCAGCATAGCATATTCAACAACAGCAATGGTCGTGGCACTTCAAGCAAGCTCCTCAACATCAAACAAATTTGAACAACATTACACAACAGCACAGCATGGTCCTTTAAGCAATCATCAAGAACAAAACTCGACCAAGTATAGCATAATTATGGACAAAGTGTTTGGTTTAAATAAAAGCAGCATCCATCATTCTTCATCAACAGATCAAACAACACAAGACAATAGCATGGCATTTGTAAATAATCAGCATTCATTTGTAAACAGTCAGCATTCAGGGACATGAACAAAAACATATCCAGCATATGGCAATGAGCATTAACAGCAAAACAACATCATCATAACAGCAGTAGGCACACATTCATAATTAACAACGTTTATCATCACACAGCCAACTTCAAACAGGCACAATCAATCAGCATGGCCAATGGCAATTATTATGCAACATCAAAATAACAACAAGCCAAACACAACAAGTGGAATTTCCTGGACAAAAAATTACAGTTGCAAAATAACAGCAAGCATCATCATCAGTTAGATTTCGAGCAAGACACAAAATGGCAAGGCCTATGTACTTATGTGACATCAAAACATCATTAACCAACAACAAACAAGCATAATCATGAAATTCTCTTGGCAGCTCGAAAACAGCTAAACAGCAGGGATAAACATCATGGTATCACCAACATCAACATAAACTCACTTAACATGGTAAGCAAAAAGGTTCATGCAACTTTTAAGCAAACACACCAAACAAATCAAGTGGGATCTCCAGGCATGGCATAAGTTTGAAAACCACAGCAAAATTTATGTATCAAGTATCTTCATACTTTCATCATGAACAATAACAGGGCATTCATATTCAGTTTCATGATCATCAACCAAGCACACAAAACACTAGCATGGTATTGGTAATGTTCATAAAGCAAACAAACCACAGCATACAATAATGTTTCAAAACTGCAGCATGCCTTCATCAATAATATGCAGATTGAAATTTCAAGATGTCCAGAATCCACAATCAATCATACCAACAGCATCATTAATCATCAAGGAACAATAATATAGCATCACATTTTGAGGAATCAAAGCAAGCAAGGTGAATCGAACAGAAATAAGTTTGGACACACAACATGAAATCCAGATTTCTTGGCCATGACATAACCATTTCAAGCAAGCTATCACTCATTTGAATCAGCATCAAACAAACTATTCAAAGCACATCATGGCATGGTAAAAGGAGGAAGTCGAATTGCTTACTTGTTTTGGAGGAAATCGTGCAACAGTGATGTTCTTGATGATCCTCCTTGAAACAGATAGTGTTTATGCTTGGAGATGTTGGATAGTGAAGTTCTCTCGACTCAAGGAAGCTTGGAAACAAACAAATAACCATCTGCCATTGGAAGGGACTGAGGAAAACAGAGCTTGAGGATGGAGTTCCAGCAGGGTTTTAATGGTTCAAAAAGCCTCTAAATGTTGTCTAAAGCAGGGAGGAACCAAGGGCATTCGAGTTTCTTTTGATGGTTCTGCAGAAATCCTCTTTTGGCCAATGTGCCAGAAAGGGAGAAAGTGTCTTTTTCTGTGATGTAGGCTGCAAAACTAGGGTTACAATTGACAGAATGGAGCTTAAATATGTGCTGTTTATCCTTGCTTAATCATGTTGTAAATTGGTTTAGCTTAATGAAGACCAATTGCATTTTTGCTAAGTGGAAGAATGTGGAATTGGAGGGGTAAGTTAATGGTCGAAATGGGCCTGGACAAGCTGTACAAGACATTTGCAAAGGCTGTTTTTTAATCTGCTGCAGAATGCTGTACTGCTTGTACTCTTATAAAGCCAAATGCACAATTTTGCCAACTTTGAATTTTAGGTTAAAATGATGGTAAAAAAGTGGTATGATAATGGTTTAGGACTTTGAGCAAGTTTCAAATATGGTTTAAAGCATTTCCCAATTGACCAAATAAAGAAAAAGTCAAAAACTCAAAAAGTCAAAGTTTGGTCAAACTTTGAATTTAAATGAAAAAGGTCCAAAAATGCCATTTTGAATGGTGAGGTTTTAGGTCATGAAATTTATATTTCTGGAAAGAGGATGAAAAATGTGGTTTGTAGGAAAAAACCCCACCAAATTTGGCCTTATGGTTTGAGAGATATGGCTTGTTGAAGTTCAAAATTTGGTGAAAATGATTTGATCATATCTTGACAACCACACATGGGATTTTGATGTTCTTGGACTTTTTGAAAATGGGAGAACAAGATCTTCAACTTTCATGTTGGGCAAAAATTCATTTGGAGCTTGTATCATGATGTAAGTTTAAGATCAAGAAGTTTCCATTTTTGGCAGTTGAAATTACAGGTCCACTTTCTATTTCTGAAAAAATTTCTGATTGGCTTGATTTTCTTCCATGATGAGGTTGAGCATGATAGATGAGGCTTATACAAGCATGAATGAACTCCTTCAAATCAATTCTATCCATCAAATCTCTGATTAAATCAACTGTTGACCAAGGTTGACTGTCTGTTGACTTTTCTAGGGTTTTGGATGACTGATGCACTTCTGATGAATTCCAAACCCTAATTCCTTGAGAACTTGATTCCAAATGATGTCTCAAGATGTATGAACTTGTGATTAATGATCATGGTGCCCAAATTCTGCAAGAATGGCCATCATCCATTGCTTTGACTGACTGTTGACCATCTTTGACCTAATTTCTGATGATTGCTTCCACTGCAAGCAACAAGGTTAGACTGACAATATTTTTGTACCTTTTTGAATGATAAACATATGAAAGCAAAGATATACAAATGCAAAGAATGCTTGGTGATCAAGAAACAAACCACAAGGCAATCTACCCACTAGGAGGGGACAAAGGCATGCAATGATCCTTGAGGTCATGATATGATATGATATAGGCCATGAGGGATCTTAGGGCCCAAAATTGGGGTCTTACAGATGCCCCTATTTAAGGTCATTCTAGCCGGAGAAGTGAAGTTTAGAAATCTTCATCTCGACGCGGTAGAATGGACTTAAATAACAGTAATGAGACAAATTTTGGTCCCTAAGAGACCTCATGATGCGAATGTATGCGTGCAAAAGACACAAATTCTGTGGGGAATATGATTCACACAGAAGAAAAGACGATCCATCGGAGTAGTACACTCACCAGGAACAGAGACTCTAACAAGACTCTATGGGGGTAATAAAAGAAAAAGAAATGCGTGAACAATACACGACTCTAAACTGGGGAAAAAACAAAACTGACACAATGTGAACAAAACACGACTCTGATTAAAGAAAACAGAAAAACAGACAGGAGAACTCACTGGGGAGTGAAGGACTCACACTGGGAAGAGAATTCCAAATGGAAAATAAATCCATTGGAGAGACACAAGCTGACTCCTGAGGAGAAGCAACAGAAAACTTCACTGGGGAAGCAACACAGAAACGAGATGTTATCGGTATAAGGGTAACAAAAACAGGAAGGGACACCAAGGATACCGGTTACTGGGTATATAACAGGTGACCGACCAAAGACGTGAATTGGTGTGTGTTCCAAAACACTCATCATTCTGAAGTGAGCGAAAGCAAACTTGTTTAAGGATGGACATTTGATTCTGCAAAGAATACGAATCTTACTCTGAGGGGAAAGCAACGAAGGATTGACCCAAGAGTGAACGAGACATATTATTCATTACCGGCAGACCGTGAATAATATACTCAAAAGGAAAATTATCCTGAACCGGTTACTGGGTTGTTTAAGGATAAGATCCGAGATCGTGAATTGGTTTGTGTTCCAAGACACTCATCATCCGAAAGAAAGCGAAGGCAAACTTGTTTAAAGGATGGCTGAAAAAACGTGAATTGGTGTGTGTTCCAAGACACTCATCATCCGAAAGAAAGCGAAGGCAAACTTGTTTAAAGGATGGACAAAAAAGCGTGAATTGGTGTGTGTTCCAAGACACTCATCATCCAAAACGCAAACTGGTTAAAGGATGGGCAAAAACGTGAATTGGTGTGTGTTCCAAGACACTCATCATCCAAAACGCAAACTGGTTAAAGGATAGGCAAAAACGTGAATTGGTGTGTGTTCCAAAACACTCATCATCCGAAAGAAAGCTAGAACAGCAGACTTGTTTAAAGGATGGACAAAAAGCGTGAATTGGTGTGTGTTCCAAGACACTCATCATCCGAAAGAAAGCTAGAACAGCAGACTTGTTTAAAGGATGGATATTCGATTCTACAAAGAATACGAATCTTGCTCAGCTGGGGAAAATCAACAAAGGATTCCAACTAAAGAGCGCATGAGTCATATTATTCATTACCGGCAGACCGTGAATGATAAGCTCGCATGGAAGATTATCCTGAACCGGTTACTGGGTTGTTTAAGGATAAAAATCCGAAGACGTGAATTGGTTTTCACTTCCAAAACACTCATCATCCAAAACGCAAACTGGTTAAAGGATGGCTATTCGATTCTACAAAGAATACGAATCTTGCTCAGTTGGGGAAAATCAACAAAGGATTCCAACTAAAGAGCGCATGAGATATATTATTCATTACCGGCAGACCGTGAATAATACACTCGAAAGGAAAAGACACCAGAGATACCGGTTACTGGGTATATAATAGGTGACTATCCAAAAAGAGAGACAATCGATACCAAGCATACGGGTAAACGAAAGACAACTCAAAGGGATAAATTGCAAGCATCCGGCAATTATCCAACAACAAGGATATTCGACTCCACAAAGGGAAATAACGAATCTTACTCGACTGGGGAAACACAAAAGGCTTCGACTGAAGAGTGCATGAGATATATTATTCATTACCGGCAGACCGTGAATAATATACTCGCATGGAAGACTATCCACAACCGGTTACTGGGTTAACAAAGGATAAATCGACCGAACAGAAAGGCATCGGGATACCAAATTAGGTATATAATGACAACTAATCAAAAGGAGCAACAGACATTACCAACAAAAGGGTAAATGAAAGGCGAACTGCTGAGGATAAATTGCAAGCATCCGGCAATTATCGACAGAAGACTAGCTGGGGATACACTGGTAAACAACCAATGATCCGGGGAACAAATCACTAGCATACGGTGAAAAGACCCACTGGGGATAAAATTGCTAGCATACGGCAATTATCCACAAAAACTTGCTAGGGATATAAGTGCTGATCTAAGCAACTTACACAAGCAAAGGAAAATCATCATCAAATATTGAATGAAGATAACCACAAAATTAGGGTTTACATCTACCGAATACGGGGTAGAAGACCAACAACTCCGCGTGGGGATAGAACAAATCACAAATCCGCACGGGGAACCAAAATAGGGTTTATAACAAACCACAAACTGCCGGAAAAGCAGGAAAATAGGATTACAACTACCGGTTATGAGGTAGAAAACCAAAAACTCTGGCTGGAGAATAAAGGGTGTATAGCCACAAATTCTGTTAAGAAAGCCAGGAAAAGATAGGACTTACAACTGCTGGTTTGTAGGCAGAGGCCCAAAAACATTCCGCTGGGGAACAACCCACTGGGAAGCACAAGACATTTGACAAATAGTCGATTCGGGAATGATCCGAAAAGACGGACTGAATAAAGACACGTCCTAATGAGGATGTAACTCAAATAGGAAAATCCATCCCAATATATGTGTTGGGAGGAAACGGAAGAAACCGTCATCCACGAGGATATATCTCAGTGGGGAACTGCAGAAGGGAAGACATCATTTTCTGCTTATGGGGTTGACTCTATATGGAGAGATTTTAAACACCCAACATCTGCTTGGGGAGATCTGTAAAGAGATCTATATCACCATAGCAGGAGACACGACAAACAAAAGACATATGGCAAGAAATGCAACATGAATATCTGAATGTTTTATGAATATGCATATGAATATGCGTGATTTATGTTTGATGAATGCTGACAAAACAGACAATTCTAACACAAACAGGTTCAGGAACAACGTCCGGTATTATACTTCCAGGGGAAAAACCAGCTGGAGAGCCAATCTGCGGAGATCTACATGCTGAAAAGCAAAGATCTGCAAGTACTGCTGAAGAAGCAGAAAAATCAGAAATATCAGGAAACAACCCAAAACAGGGTACAGAAAGTCACAACGGGCAAAACAGCCACCAAGACGAATCTGTAGGGGAACAAGAGAAATCCCAAAGTATATCTGCAGGGGATCCCAGTGTCGACTGAGAAACAACAAATGCATAAGCACAAGCACAAATGCTGTAGAAGCAAATCCACACAACTCCACTGGGAGACAACCCACTGAGGGAGAATGATATCATCCAGATAGAATCTAACTGCATAAGCAACTCTACTGGGGAAAACTGTCGGCTACTCTCTTGGGAACAAGCCACTGAGGGAGAACAGACCAAACAAATATATTCTGCGATAAACCACTCCACCTGGGGATAATATACACAGCAAACTGATCACAACAAGTAGATTCTGCAATACAAGCCACTCTACTGAGGATCACAAATAGTCAGGAAATCAATCCGTTCACTGGAGGCAAAAGTCATCATCCGACCATACGGGGATTGAAAGAGTATTCAACAGGCAAAACTGCCACTACCAGCAATCTGCAGACTAAGCTGAGGAAAAGATGGTTGAAAATATACTGGGATATCAACCCAAATCAAAACTGCTCAGGAAAATAAATCCTGCTCTGCTGAAGAGAATAATTCTGGTGGAGAGATAGCAACAATTCCACAGACGACTTCGCCGGGGAGAGGTAAAGTACCGGGTATCAAACCACTGACTTACCGAGTCTTCAAAAGAAAACAAACGTGCTGAGGAAACAGACAGCTCCGCTGGCACACTGCATGGGGAAAAGCGGTAACAACTCCACTTGCAACCCTGGTGGGGATATCAATAACAGCTCTACTCGCGACTCCGAGGGGAGTATCAATCAATCAATTATACTCCTGACTGTGCTGAGGAGACAAATAAAGTCTGGGGATCTGACCCACTGGAGAAAGTGACGGGGCACCAAGGTGACAAACCATCAACCACCGAAACTTCTATAAGGAAAAACACCCATGCTAGGGGAACTGCTGCTGGAGAGAACGAAGTCTTCAACAACACTCACTTGCAACTGTACTGGGGAACAGCCCCAACAATAACTTTGTTTGAGGAACAACCTCAACAAATATCTGAAGAAAGAAGATACCACCAAGCCAGGAATATGAACCAATGTCTTACCTGTTGGGAATCAGGCCACCCTCGGGAGAGCACTGAGATATTCTTGAGTATCCTTTCAATCTTGTGAATGTTCACTTTGTTTAAAACAAAATTTTGAAAAATTTGATTTGTTTAAAACAATGACATTTTATCAATTTAAAGCATGCAAAACATTTGTTGAATTGAAACAAATAAGAGTGCAAATAATTGGATAAAAAGCTCAAATTGATTTGATGGAATGGTAGTCTGCAAATGGCAAGACTCCATAGATCTGTACAAATTTGAAATCAGTGATATATATTGGAAGAGGGCTACATCGAACATAATGATCCTTTCTCTACCAATTTGAATCTCGATGTATCCGAAGCTTCGGTTGACGACGAATCGAGAATCTTCTGACGAAATGACGACTGATGGACCAGAAAGTCTTGTCAGGATGCAGTTACTTGCCAAATCCCTAATTTTTGCCTAGATTGCCCCAGGGTGAGGTACTCAATCTAGCGGGATGCGAATATATCATTCTTTTTTTTTTTTTTTTAAGTCTCTAATTTTTGCCTGGATTACCCTTGCGGGTTCTCCACCGAGACGCTCATTTTTGCCTAAGCCGCCCTTTCGGGTTTTCAACTTAGCGAGCTATTCTGTTTTTTTCATTCTTTTTTCATTTGCATATACTTTTTTTTTTTTTTTAGGCAAAGTATCTCTTAACTGCATCTGAATTCACAGGACGAGTGGAATCCTCCCCATCCATTGTTGTAAGCATTAAAGCACCGCCTGAAAAGGCTCTCTTAACAACATATGGACCCTCGTAGTTTGGAGTCCACTTGCCCCTGGAATCGGGCGCGAAAGACAAAACTTTCTTGAGCACAAGGTCACCTTCTCGGAACACACGAGGCTTGACCTTCTTGTCGAATGCTTTCTTCATTCTCTGCTGATATAACTGACCATGGCACATGGCAGTTAATCGCTTCTCTTCAATCAAATTCAACTGGTCATAACGACTCTGAATCCATTCAGCATTAGTCAACTAGGGACTTGAGGGTATAATTTTTCTTTTTCCCTTGGAAAAATTTTGAAAAATTTTTCCTGGTTTTCGATTTTTTCATCTTTTTCACCCTCTTTCTTTCTTTTTTTCTCTTTTTTTTTTTTTCTTTGTTTTTTTTTTTTTTTTTTTTTTTTTTTTTTTTTTTTTGATTGCATTTGCAATGCCCCAGTTTAACTGTCTTGCTGATTCTCATGATACAGCTGAATGAGCTTCTCTGGTGCTCAAGAAGGTGGGTAATCTCGTCAGGAATCCCCCTCAACATCATCTTCCTCTGCCTCAGATACAAGGACTTCAAGATTGGGAGATGGCGTTAGATCATTATGTTCAATGGGTTTAGAAATCCCTGCATAATGATTCTGGATAATGAAAAGCTTTTGAATTTTAAACAAGCAAATCAATTATGCAGATGAAAATGCTGTTTTTTTGTTTTTCAGGGTTTTTTGTGATCACTGATTTCATGCAAAAGCAAAAAGTGAAAACAAAGGAAAAACAAATGTTTTGACAATGCAAAAATTGAATGAAAACATCATTGTATATATGCTTTGCCAACAATGTCATCACTTCTCCTTTTGGCATGGGAGAAGGGTTTTAAACAAAATGAACAATTACTCTGATCTATGGATAACTGTAGGAACATCCACAGCGACCCAATTGTGGCAGACACCACCAGGAATAATAAAATTGTTCAAGTCTTCTGCATCTTCTTCTTCAATGATAGCAGCAGTTTCCTCTTCTGCAGGTTGATCAGCATGGATGAATCCTCCACTGGTGAACAGACCTTGCTCGTTGCATGCCCCAGAACCATAGCCAATGCCAGCCCGGGATCGGTTATCTTCAAGTTCAAGCACTTTCCCTAAACCAGCGACTGCACCACATTCAATGGCCAGCTTAGCATCACGGTAGGAAGTGAATGAAGGAGACTTCTTCTCGATTGGTTTATCAATAGATAAAGCTTGGAACTGAGTTCCAACTTCATCCTCTGCATCAATGTACGAGAAAGAAGACAAATTACTGACCAGGAGAGCCTTTTCTCCCCCTACTACAACCAATTTCTTATTTTTGACAAACTTCAGCTTTTGGTGTAGGGTGGATGTCACGGCGCCAGCCTCGTGAATCCATGGTCTGCCCAAGAGACAGCTGTATGATGGGTGGATATCCATTACTTGAAAAGTGATCTGGAAATCACTTGGTCCAATCTTGATTGGGAGGTCAACTTCCCCAATCACGGTCTTACGCGACCCATCAAAAGCTTTTACAACAACCCCACTCTGCCTCATAGGAGGACCTTGATATGACAGACGAGAGAGTGTGGATTTTGGCAACACATTCAGAGACGATCCAGTGTCCACCAACACATTGGACATTGCATCAGATTTGCAATTCATGGATATGTGTAAAGCCATGTTGTGGTCTCTTCCCTCCTCAGGGAGATCAGCGTCACAAAAGCTCAGAGTGTTGCAAGCGGTAATGTTTGCAACAATGCTATCAAATTGTTCAAGGGTGACGTCATGATCGACATATGCCAGGTCCAAGACTTTCTGCAGAGATTCCCGATGGGGTTCTGAATTCAACAATAGAGAAAGAATAGAAATCTTGGAGGGCGTATGTAGAAGCTGGTCTACAATATTGTACTCACTCTTTCTGATGAGCCTCAGCATCTCATCAGATTCTTCGTCAACAATGCCACTTGGGCCAACTGAAGAAACAGGAGTCTTTTGTACAGACGAGGAGGGTTTGGCGACATCAAGTGCCGGGTTCTGAACATTTACAGCATTCCCTACAGGGTGCACAACAGTGTCAGAAGCAACAGCCTTAGCAGGCGCAGAAAACATACGACCGCTTCGGGTCAACCCACTAACATCAGCAATAGTGGTCACAGAAGTTGAAGGCAAAGGAACCTCTACTCCATCTTGGACAGCAACAGGATTGTACCGGAAAGGTACAGCTCGATCAGATGAATAAGGCACAGGGCCAGCTGGTTTGATGATCAAAGCAGGTGATGCCTTAGGCTTGTTGCTATTGTAGCGAATAACAACGGGCTCTGGCAACTTGAACACCGGTGATATGACATTCACTTCGGGTTCAACTGTATTAACATTGCGATTCTGGAGAATCTCAATGGTACCTTCATTCAACATCATCTGAAGCTCTCTGCGGACTTGATCACAACCCAAGCGATTAACAGAGCAGACACGGCACTGGTCATGGTTATGCTTCAAATGGCTGTACTGACACAGCATCTTATGTAATCCAACCAATGACTGCCGGATATGACTGATGTACTTCACCTTGTATTTCCCAAGGTCTTCCTGGATCATATTCACAGATTTCCCATGCGAAGGCAATGGGTTCCTGGTGACATTAGGGTTGGAGTCTTCGAAACTCAGAATTCCGCTTCTCATAAGGTCTTGAACCTTATTTTTCAGCGGGAAACAGTTCTCAACGTTGTGGCCCGGAGCACCGGAATGATAGACACAATGCTGGTCTGGTTTGTACCACCATTGCGGGTTGGCAGGAATAGCAGGAGGATCCCTAGGAGAAACCAACTTCCTCTCCAACAAGGAGGGATAAAGCTCTGTATATGTCGTCGGAATAGGGTCGAAACTGACCTTCTTCCTATCATAGTTCACATTTGCTTGATTGGTTGTACTTCCACGAGGCTGGTAAGCCTGTTGCTGTGGACGTTGCTGTTGCTGTTGATATTGCGGTTGTGGATATTGCTGCTGATGCTGATACTGCTGAGCATTATCCTTGAATACAGGTGCCACACTAGCCACCTGATGCTGATGTCCGGCACGATGTGCAGGCTTCCTCTGAACAGAGGGTCTTCGATGCTTTGGCTGAGACTGCACAGCATGCGCTTCTCCTTCTTTCCTCTTAAACGCTCCATACCGTTTAGAGGAAGAGCTATCATCTTTAGCTAACCGTCCTTCACGGACACCTTCTTCAAGACGCATCCCCATGTTCACCATCTCGGTGAAATCAGAGGGAGCGCTGGCCACCATTCTCTCATAATAGAATGATCCAAGAGTCTTCAGAAAGATCTTGGTCATCTCCTTCTCTTCTAATGGTGGAGTGATTTGAGCTGCCAGCTCACGCCATCTCTGGGCGTACTCCTTGAACGACTCTTTGTCCTTTTGTGACATAGACCTGAGTTGATCTCTGTCAGGCGCCATGTCAACGTTGTATTTATATTGCTTGACGAAAGCTTCGCCAAGATCATTGAAAGAGCGGATGTTGACGCTGTCCAGGCTCATGTACCAACGGAGAGCAGCACCAGACAAACTGTCTTGGAAGTAGTGGATCAAGAGTTGATCGTTGTCGGTCTGCGTGGACATCTTTCTGGCATACATGACCAGGTGTGCCAAAGGACAAGTGTTCCCTTTATACTTTTCAAAGTCTGGGACCTTGAATTTAACTGGTATCTTAACACCGGGAACTAGGCAGAGTTCGGCTGCTGACTTGCCGAAGAGATCTTTGCCTCTAAGAGTTCTCAATTCCTTTCTCAGCTCGAGGAATTGGTCGTTCATCGCATCCATTTTCTCATGAACATCTGAGCCCTCAGACGCTTCAGAGTGATAAATGGTGTCGTCTACCCTAGGCATGGTATGCACGACAGGAGGAACAGGTATAGGGACCGGGCTAGATGCCGGCATTTAAACAAATGTTGGAGCTGGCAGATCAGGCATGAAGCCAGGAGGCATCCCCCAAGGAAAACCGGGAGGCATGGCATTTGGCTGCTGGGCACTGACGGGCACCGTTGATGTAGCTATCTCCGAAATGACCGTCCGCTGAACGGGAGTTGCTGGTTGAGGAGCAGGCTGATTCTGAGCAGCAAGGAGTTGCTCCATCAGAGCGCCAAGTCTGGCGACTTCATCTCTCAAACTCTGGTTCTCTTGTTCCAATTGCTCCATAATTCTTGCAGAGTTGACTCGCGTATAATACCGGTGAGTCAGCTTGTCTTCAAAATAAATGAAGAGCAAAGGTTAGAACCGGAAGACCAGAAACAAAGGAGTACCTGTTTATGCAAGAATGATGCATGAAATGCTTGTGCAAATGCTTTGATTTTCAAGGGACCCTTAGGGTATTATTTGCAATATTTTGAATTTTTAAACATTTTGATTGCTCATGGAAAATATTTCATTCAAATATATCAAAACAAAGAAATACAGCATTTTTGATTCAATTATTACAAAGAGAAAAGGCAAATGACATCCTATGGATCCCTAACAGCTCGGGATGCTGGAAGACGAGAAGTGCACAACTTCTTGATCTCTCTCTCATAGGCGGCTTCCATATCAGCCTTCTCCTTTGCAAGTTGATCATACTTCCTTTTCCAGAATTTGGAAGACTGAGGAAGCAGAGAAGTCCAAGTGTCGTTAGGATCGTCGATCACTCGGTGCTCGAGAAATTCAATCATAGTATCTTTCTCCTTGAGCTGCTGCAGCAATTCCTCTCTCTCGCGGATCCAGGCACGCGAAAGGTCTTCTTCTCTCAACTCCTCTATACGTTGGGTAGGGAGGGTTGAAGGCCCAGCCACATCCAACAGTGTAGGTCTCGGATGATCATATGGCATCAGGTAGGTAGCAGCCCTCTGTCTGACCCAAGAGGTGTATGGCTCCAAAGCAATGCAGTTCTTTGGACCCAATTCATTCCTACTCTTTACGCGAATATTGCGCCAAGCGCGGACAAATCTGGCTTTCAGGCCTTGGGGATCTTTACCCTCCTGAAAGAATACACCTTCTAACAGAATGTTATGGGGTTTATCCTTTAGGGGGAACCCAAGCTGACGACGTGCAAGCGTAGGGTTGTAGGTAATCCCACCACATGTACCAAGAAGAGGCACATTGGGGAATTCACCACAAGAATTAATGATCTGAACGGTATCATACACGCGATCATACCAGGTGATATCATCATTGGTGAAAGACATGAGTCTCTGAGACCACCGTAGACATCCCTTGTTCTCCTTGAAAGCAACTGTCTGCGGCAAGTGCGAAATAAACCACTTGTACAGCAGGGGTAGACAGCAGACAATAACTCCTCCATTCTTCATATTCCTTAGGTGCAATGAAACATATGCATCACCCAACAAGGTCGGAACTGGATTAAGAACTGAAAAGATCCTAATGGCATTCATGTCCACGAACTTGTCAAAGTTGGGGAATAGCACCAATCCATAGATGAGCAACACAAATAGAGCCTCAAAGGCATCCTCACTCATGGCCTCCCCATAAAAGGTAGCTTGGGCAATGAGGAACTCGGAAGGAAAACCCTGAATTCCGCCTTTGGTAGTCAGATTAGCTCTAATCAGATCTTCATCTATGTGCAACAGACTGGAAATCTCTCGAGCAGATGGAATACTCTCTAGGCCACTGAACGGCACTTGATCCAGAATCGGAATCCCAATAAGGTGAGAGTATTCTTCCAAAGTCGGCAATAACTGGAAGTCCGGAAATAAGAAGCAATGATAGAGCGGATCATAGAACTGAGCAAGAGTGCTCATCAACCCCTCATCCACTTGAGTAGTTAACAGCGGCAGAAGCTTCCCATAGCGAGCCTTGAAACCCAAGGGATCTAATACATATGATGTCAGATTCCTTAACTCTTTGACATCAGGCTGTTTGAAGCTGTATTTCTTTGTATGCCTTTTCGGTCTTTCCATGTCTGAAAATTTTGCAAATAACCCTTTAAGTTCCTTGAAAATTTTCTTTTTGATGACATGAATGCGGATGAATGCGTGAATGCATGAATGCAACAAACACACTCAAGGATCAAGCAAAGCACACCAAACAAAGGTCGTGGGAAAGCTCTACGTATCCCTAATATCAATCATCCATTTTGGTGGATTTAGGTTTTTCACCTTATCGACACCCAAGTTCCATTGATATTAACGGTACATGAACCAGTTCAGACATTCTTAATATCAACCAGCCGCTTTGATGGATATAGGTTTTACACCTGATCCGGGATCCATTGATATTAACAATGTTTGAACGACTCAACCACGAATCACGGGTTTGTTGAGAGTCACGAGCATGGAGTCTCGGTTAAGAACCACCCAAAGGGAGTGTACTAGGGTTTAAACCTGCCAGACATGTTCTACCAGAGGTTCCCATAATCATCGTTCCATCTTTCGAATATTATCGGAGGAACGAATACTCGTATTCCAAGAATATTCTCAAGAGAAACTCTTATGAGTGTAGTATCGCGTAACAATCGTATTAGAACTGACATCTGAACGAGCTCCGCACTACGGTCCTAAAAATAGGCCAAGATGGGTTTGGTAAACTACGGTCCTTGGCTTCTGCGGAACATGATTGAAAGAATAATGCCTACCCACAAATAACTTGTGTGACATTATTAGTTCAACATGACCTCCACCAAGTGAATGGACTCGCAAGTCAACTGGCTAAGGAATACTCCACACCAGTCGACAAGACTATGCCATTCTCCTATCCTAGAGAGCACTCGAGTTCGGGTATAGAACTCATCTCACAGATCACCAAAGCAAACAAGCAATTGTATATCAAGCAATTCACACATTACAATCAATACAGTGATCCCAAATCGTACAAAAATATGTCAAAGGACAAATAATAATATATCACAACAAGGGTGAAAAGTAGGCAATACCACCAGGGATGATGGTGAGATGTCCCCAGCAGAGTCGCCACTTTTCTGTAGCGGTGTATTCGTCGCTATATGATCTATCGATTAAATCATAAGCTAGGAGATACATTGAAAATTTTCGAGTCGCCACCGCACTTTTATTTATCCAAAGGATTGGCTAAAAAGCGAACAAAAGCCTAAGAAGTTTTACACGTAGAAAACTAATAAAAAGATCAGAGATTCTGGGTAAGGGGTAAATTACGCAATGGGAAGGTGTTAGGCACCCACTACGTCCTAGGTACTCCTAGGGAGCCCTTTTCACAATTCTTATGCAAAATTATTATTTGTTATGACATAAAGATTGTGCAAACATGATTGGGATGATGGGAAAAGAATATACAATTTTTATTATTATTGGGTTATTGGGTTCGAACGGATGAACCCGTTGCCTACGTACCTTCCATCAAAGGTAAGGATCAGAACGCCGTAGTTCGGCTAAAAGATTTCCAAAAGTTGGTGGATTCAGTTTTAAACACAAGCACTGAGGCTTTTCATTATCAATGGGAGAACACTCGACCAAAAAACAACATCCACCATGCGAGGATAGCTTCGACGTACTAGAGGGGTTAGCCCTGTTTGAAGTACGGAAGTCTTACTGTCGACTCACTAAGGATAGGCAAGATTTACATCAACCACAATGATAATTGAAACCTATGGCTAATGTGAAAAGATTAATGGACGAAGCCAAAACAAGTGAATGAGTGAAGTTAATTGATTGTGATTATGAAAGTGAAGTCAGAGTAGGATTAAGATTGATTCAAAGAAGTATTATGAAAATGGAGTTTTGAAAAAAAGTCAAGGACTCGGGGTCCAGGTTTTTAATTAGAAAAACATGAGAATGTTTGCACAACACTTATGTCAAGTTTGAAAGGTATAGTGTGAAAAGTCTAGGACATAATGAATGATGAATGGATGAGGATGGATAGTAAAACTTCTTAGAAGGTTCACTTCTTGAAATCATATAGCAGATGATTCAAGTGTGTCCTTTGGAATAGCAATTAATAATAATAAACAAACAAAGCAAGCAAAAGCGGATATCGGATGCCAATCACTGGTCTTATACCAATCTCCTAAAACAGAACGGGATATCAGATGCCACTCTATGGACTTACACCAATCTCCACAGGCAAAGAAATAAAAGCGGATACCGGATACCAATAAATGGATTTACACCAGTCTCCTAAAATAGAGCAGGATATCAGATGCCACTCAATGGTCTTACACTAATCTCCTCAAAAGAAAACAAAGATGAAATGTGGAAGTCAATTGCCAATCTGTCTGGACTTAGGTTGACTCCACAGTATGGTCCTAGGAAATCCAATGCCACGTTACAGGGACTTACAATGGATCCTCACATACAAGAACAAAAGCAACAATATGATCACAGGAATGCAAATGCCAACTTACAGGGACTTATAATTGCAACCTCTCATACAAACAGATAAAACAAACTATGATCACAGGAAAGCAGATGCCAACTTACAGGGACTTATAACTGCAACCTCACATACAAATCAAACAGATCAAATTATGATCACAGGATAACAGATGCCAGCTTACAGGGACTTATAACTGTATCCTCACATACAAACAGATAAAACAAACTATGATCACAGGAAAGCAGATGCCAACTTACAGGGACTTATAACTGCAACCTCACATACAAATCAAACAGATCAAATTATGATCACAGGATAACAGATGCCAGCTTACAGGGACTTATAACTGTATCCTCACATACAAACAGATAACAGAAGATATGAGTGACCAATGAGGTCTTACACTCTATCCTTCCATATCATAGGAGCAAATGCCAAAGCAATGGACTTACAATTGTCCTCAATGGGCAAACAACAATGATAGCATCACAAAGATAAATGAGATGATCATGCATTAATGGCAATTGATGATGATGATAAATGCATAGCATACAAGCAAGCAAGTGCATATGAAGCAATCAATCAAACAATGAATATCAAACAGCACACTCTATAGCCAAACAATTGGGGGCTCACACAAGAGGGTTTGACTTTGAAAGTCCACTGTAATAGGTAAAGGTCGCTCTTAACCTGGCCATTGAGGGGCTCAGGTGAAGCAAATGAAAAGGAGATGAGGGGTGTGCCTCATTGCTTCTATCTCAAATCAGAGAGAGCATCAAAGAAAGTGTGGGAGTTCAGAAAGTAGGAACTCTCTCCACATTATTGACTCGATTAGATCTTGGGTATTTATCTAATTGCTTCAACCATGTAATGGGAGCAAAGAGAGGACACACTGAATAGTGGGGGATAGATTGCTTATCCCTACCTTCCACCAATTGCCTTACTTGAAGGACTTTTCCTGCTTAGGACAAATATAAACAAACACAGGCATTGCCTCTTAAGGAGGACTTCAGACAGTTTGCCCGGTCAAATAACAGACCGGGTCTCCAGACTACATGAAGAAGAAGTATTTATACCTCAAAGCAAATGCTAAAAAGCAAAGCAAGCAAGCAAGTTCAAAGAACTTAGGCAACTAAAGTACCTGAAAAAGTCAAACCAATTAGTAAACAGTTCAACAATTAATAACAAAGAGAAATGAACCAAAAGTCAACCACAGAGGGACCAATTGTGCAAGGCACAAAGACTCAAGCATATGAGTCACCTACAAAACAAAGGTTAGCTCTTTAAACAATCAAACTCAAGCACATTAGAATGATCCTCAAGGCATTGGTGCTTAACCTGAAACAGATGAACTCAACATAAGCTTAGAAGACCACTAGGGCTAGCCTAGGGTCAAAGATGAAAGGAAAAGTCAAGGCAGCCAGAAAAAGTCAACCCAAACCAAGTCTAAGCATTCAAGAAGCATTCTCAATTGGATTCATAATTATATCATGCATCATGGTCATTTCATGTGCAAAAGGATGCAAAGCATAGCAAGAGAAGCATACAAAAGTCAACAGCAAAGACTTCATTCAAAAGTCAACTCAAACATTCTCAAAAATTATGAAATAAATCACACTCAATCCTAACATCCAACATGGTATACATGTCAAATTTCATGGTATTTGGATGAGAGGAAGGCAGTCAAGTAAAATCATGAAGTCAAGCCAAGTTCAAGTAAGCATGGTGAAAGTCAACAAGCATGGGTCAACTTCAAAAAATCATATCAATTTGAAAACAGAAGATAAATGAGTGAGATTAACACCAATGCAAAGCTTGAGATGTCTAGTTATCACATATGAAATTTCATGGACATACAATAAGATTTGAGAATTTCACAAAGGATTTGGCAAGGCATAGCACAAAAAGTCAACAAATGACCACATATGGAAGAAAATTCATAATCAAATGGAAAACAGCATGATTAAATCCAAGAAAATTCATACACAAACTAGACATGTGAGGGATCATTCATGCAAAATTTGAAGTCATTTGGATGTGGGGAAGTGTGTGAACAAAATTTGTGAAAATACATGATCATGGTATGACACCCAATGCAATACACAACTTCAAAAATTCATAACTCTCAATCCACAAATGATAAATGCACAAACTATATATGGAAATGAAGGTCAATGTGTCTAGTTTCACCACAAAAAATTTCAAGGGCATTGGATATAACATGAGTATTTCACAATTGAAATGGTAAGATGTATCATTTTGGCATACATGTCAAGAAAATAATTATCAATTAAAATCCAGCCAATGGAAAATTAATTAAAATTCATAATAAAATTCTAGACACATTCATGAGTATGAGGGAAAAATTTCAGGATTTTTGGATAAAAAATGAATTGAAAATGAATTATGGAAGTTGGATGATAAATTGGTGCAAACATGAACAAAATGGTGTGGCAATTGGTCAACATAAGTCAACGCAGTGGCAAACTAGTAATTTCTGCCAACTTAAATGAAACGACACAGTATTAGGCAAAGGTGATGAAATGTTTTGATTGGCTCTCAGCCAATCAAACAGTAGCTCGGCCAATCCATTGAATTTTCTGAGTTTTTTTCAAAACCTTAAGGTTGAAGCATGGCAAAGGCATAGTAAGGCAACAACAGCAACAACAAAATTCGACCAACAACAACATCAAGCATACAGCATATGCATCAAGTCCATCATGTATCATTAACCAACAACAACCAAACATGACAAACATAATTCAATGGATTTTTCTGGGCATGCTCATGGAGTTTACACATAACAGCAGGACATGTGCAGCATGTCATCATTCAAACATCAATCCACAACAAAGCAAATATTAATCATGAACACAAAACTGGACAGGGCAGGTTGTGGAAACAGCAGCATGGTTTCATGTCTATCATGTTCATCCGACCAAACAAAGTAGAACAAACAACAGCACATAGCAGCATAGCATATTCAACAACAGCAATGGTCGTGGCACTTCAAGCAAGCTCCTCAACATCAAACAAATTTGAACAACATTACACAACAGCACAGCATGGTCCTTTAAGCAATCATCAAGAACAAAACTCGACCAAGTATAGCATAATTATGGACAAAGTGTTTGGTTTAAATAAAAGCAGCATCCATCATTCTTCATCAACAGATCAAACAACACAAGACAATAGCATGGCATTTGTAAATAATCAGCATTCATTTGTAAACAGTCAGCATTCAGGGACATGAACAAAAACATATCCAGCATATGGCAATGAGCATTAACAGCAAAACAACATCATCATAACAGCAGTAGGCACACATTCATAATTAACAACGTTTATCATCACACAGCCAACTTCAAACAGGCACAATCAATCAGCATGGCCAATGGCAATTATTATGCAACATCAAAATAACAACAAGCCAAACACAACAAGTGGAATTTCCTGGACAAAAAATTACAGTTGCAAAATAACAGCAAGCATCATCATCAGTTAGATTTCGAGCAAGACACAAAATGGCAAGGCCTATGTACTTATGTGACATCAAAACATCATTAACCAACAACAAACAAGCATAATCATGAAATTCTCTTGGCAGCTCGAAAACAGCTAAACAGCAGGGATAAACATCATGGTATCACCAACATCAACATAAACTCACTTAACATGGTAAGCAAAAAGGTTCATGCAACTTTTAAGCAAACACACCAAACAAATCAAGTGGGATCTCCAGGCATGGCATAAGTTTGAAAACCACAGCAAAATTTATGTATCAAGTGTCTTCATACTTTCATCATGAACAATAACAGGGCATTCATATTCAGTTTCATGATCATCAACCAAGCACACAAAACACTAGCATGGTATTGGTAATGTTCATAAAGCAAACAAACCACAGCATACAATAATGTTTCAAAACTGCAGCATGCCTTCATCAATAATATGCAGATTGAAATTTCAAGATGTCCAGAATCCACAATCAATCATACCAACAGCATCATTAATCATCAAGGAACAATAATATAGCATCACATTTTGAGGAATCAAAGCAAGCAAGGTGAATCGAACAGAAATAAGTTTGGACACACAACATGAAATCCAGATTTCTTGGCCATGACATAACCATTTCAAGCAAGCTATCACTCATTTGAATCAGCATCAAACAAACTATTCAAAGCACATCATGGCATGGTAAAAGGAGGAAGTCGAATTGCTTACTTGTTTTGGAGGAAATCGTGCAACAGTGATGTTCTTGATGATCCTCCTTGAAACAGATAGTGTTTATGCTTGGAGATGTTGGATAGTGAAGTTCTCTCGACTCAAGGAAGCTTGGAAACAGACAAATAACCATCTGCCATTGGAAGGGACTGAGGAAAACAGAGCTTGAGGATGGAGTTCCAGCAGGGTTTTAATGGTTCAAAAAGCCTCTAAATGTTGTCTAAAGCAGGGAGGAACCAAGGGCATTCGAGTTTCTTTTGATGGTTCTGCAGAAATCCTCTTTTGGCCAATGTGCCAGAAAGGGAGAAAGTGTCTTTTTCTGTGATGTAGGCTGCAAAACTAGGGTTACAATTGACAGAATGGAGCTTAAATATGTGTTGTTTATCCTTGCTTAATCATGTTGTAAATTGGTTTAGCTTAATGAAGACCAATTGCATTTTTGCTAAGTGGAAGAATGTGGAATTGGAGGGGTAAGTTAATGGTCGAAATGGGCCTGGACAAGCTGTACAAGACATTTGCAAAGGCTGTTTTTTAATCTGCTGCAGAATGCTGTACTGCTTGTACTCTTATAAAGCCAAATGCACAATTTTGCCAACTTTGAATTTTAGGTTAAAATGATGGTAAAAAAGTGGTATGATGATGGTTTAGGACTTTGAGCAAGTTTCAAATATGGTTTAAAGCATTTCCCAATTGACCAAATCAAGAAAAAGTCAAAAACTCAAAAAGTCAAAGTTTGGTCAAACTTTGAATTTAAATGAAAAAGGTCCAAAAATGCCATTTTGAATGGTGAGGTTTTAGGTCATGAAATTTATATTTCTGGAAAGAGGATGAAAAATGTGGTTTGTAGGAAAAAACCCCACCAAATTTGGCCTTATGGTTTGAGAGATATGGCTTGTTGAAGTTCAAAATTTGGTGAAAATGATTTGATCATATCTTGACAACCACACATGGGATTTTGATGTTCTTGGACTTTTTGAAAATGGGAGAACAAGATCTTCAACTTTCATGTTGGGCAAAAATTCATTTGGAGCTTGTATCATGATGTAAGTTTAAGATCAAGAAGTTTCCATTTTTGGCAGTTGAAATTACAGGTCCACTTTCTATTTCTGGAAAAATTTCTGATTGGCTTGATTTTCTTCCATGATGAGGTTGAGCATGATAGATGAGGCTTATACAAGCATGAATGAACTCCTTCAAATCAATTCTATCCATCAAATCTCTGATTAAATCAACTGTTGACCAAGGTTGACTGTCTGTTGACTTTTCTAGGGTTTTGGATGACTGATGCACTTCTGATGAATTCCAAACCCTAATTCCTTGAGAACTTGATTCCAAATGATGTCTCAAGATGTATGAACTTGTGATTAATGATCATGGTGCCCAAATTCTGCAAGAATGGCCATCATCCATTGCTTTGACTGACTGTTGACCATCTTTGACCTAATTTCTGATGATTGCTTCCACTGCAAGCAACAAGGTTAGACTGACAATATTTTTGTACCTTTTTGAATGATAAACATATGAAAGCAAAGATATACAAATGCAAAGAATGCTTGGTGATCAAGAAACAAACCACAAGGCAATCTACCCACTAGGAGGGGACAAAGGCATGCAATGATCCTTGAGGTCATGATATGATATGATATAGGCCATGAGGGATCTTAGGGCCCAAAATTGGGGTCTTACAAGTATGTAGATGTGTTTGCTTGGTCTTATCAAGATATGCCTGGTCTCAACACTGACATCGTAGAGCACAAGCTACCTTTGAAGCCAGAATGTCCACCGGTCAAACAGAAATTAAGAAGAACACATCCAGATATGGCCGTCAAAATTAAAGAAGAAGTTCTGAAGCAAATAGATGCTGGTTTTCTTGCCACTTCAGTGTATCCAGAGTGGATAGCAAATATTGTGCCAGTTCCTAAGAAGGACGGTGTAAGACCCCAATTTTGTCCCCTAAGATCCCTCATGGCCCATATCATACCATATCATTGCCTCAAGGATCATTATACACCTTTGCTTTCCTCCTAGTGGGTGGGTTATCTTGTGAGTTTGGTTCTTGATCACCAAGCATGTATTGCATTTGTATATCATTGCTTTTCATCTGTCTATTAACCAAAGGTACAAGAATATTTTCATCTAACCATGTTACTTGCAGATGAAGCAAACTAGGTCAAATAGTCAAATAAGTCATTGAGCAATAGATGGTGGCCATTCTTGAAGAATTTGGGCACCATGATCATTCATCAAGAGTTCATATAAGTTGTGACATCATTCTGGATCAAGATATCAAGTGATTAGGGTTTGGAATTCATCAGAACTTGGTTCAGTCAAGCAAAACCCTAGCAAGGTCAACTGAAGTCAATTGTTGGTCAACTGTGCATTTAATCAGTGATTTGATGGTGGAAATTGGTTTGAGAGGTCTCATTCATGTCCATATAAGCTTCATATAACATGTCAAACATCCACAGTAAAGAATTTGAAGTCAAACAAGAAATTGCCAAAAATAGAAAGTTGACCTGTAATTGGATTTTGCCAAAAATAGAAAGTCTTGCTCCTCAAAATTACATCATCATACAAGCTTCAAATGAATTTTTTCCAAACATGAAAGTTGAAGATCTTGTTCTCCCATTTCCAAAAAGTCCAAGAACACTCAATTCCCATTTATGGTTGGCAAGTTATGATCAAATCATTCTCAAAAATTTTTGAACTTCAAAGTGGCATATCTTCCAAACCATTTGGCCAAATTGGGTGGGTTTTTTTGCTACAAGTCATATTTGATGTTCTCTATCCAAATCTTTCATCACATTTTACCAAAACTCAACCAAGCAAAATGGCATTTTTTAAAGTGGTTTGAATTAAATTAAGTGAGGTGAAAAAATGACCTTTCAAAATAACCATCTCCAATACATTTTACCAATTGGAATTGTTCAGAAATCACATTTTTGATGTGTCTAAAGGCCCAATTCGCAGCTGTAAGCCATGCCCATGCAGTTTTGAGGGAAATCCACAAATTAACCAAAAACATGTCATTTTGAGCTAATTTTGATTACCACTCAAATTAACCAAACTTAGCAGCTTAAACACAGTACATATACAACATTTTTCTGCTGAAAAGCCCTAGTAGCCACACCTTGCAAACAGATCAAAATTTCACTCTCTCTCAAATTCTCATTTTGGCTCACTTGAACTTTTTCTGAAAAAACCTCAAAGAGCACGAACCTTGGTGAGTTGTTCTATCATCCACCATCATTTTGAAGCCTCTTACAAGCAACAACACACAACTGTAAAGCCTTTTTCATGGACTGTTAGAAGAGACTCTCATCCATGGCAGATTTCGAGTGAAGCTAGAATCAAGGTTGCTGAGCCTAAATCTTTCTTCCACTCACCTTCTGGAACATATTGGTGCCTCTGTTTCAGCCATTTGAAGCCAAACAACCAGCAAATCATCACTGTGCTTCCAAGTTGGTAAGATTTCGAATCTCTCCATTCTCAAAACCATGATATGCTTTATAAAGATCTCTTCATGCTGATTACCATGAGCTTCGAATCATAAAAAACCATTGAATATTGAGAGAGAAACTTGAATTTAAAGTTGATATGCAAACATGTTTTTTGTTTATTTCTCTTTTGTTAGCATGAGTTAGAGTAAATTAAGGTTAGATTTATGATGCGCATTGTGTGCTGATTCAATTGCCATACTTGATTCCAAATTCTGGGACATTTTGTTCTTCATGTTCATGAACAAATCACTGTAGCACATGAAACCCTATGGCTGTTTTCCAGAAAATCGTGTTTGGCATTTGGTATTTTGTTCTGCATGTACTTGTCACTATTCCATTGCCATGAGCGTATTGCTGCACGACACCTCACTAAGTGAAACGCAGCGTTTCACTTAGTGAGTCCAGTTATTACCAAAATGCCATTGTCGTTTATATTATTTAATTAATCATTTTATTTCCCCAATTTTTATTCCATTTTGTATGGCTAACTTACAAAAATCATAGCACACTCATTATTTATCCAATTTCCATGGGATTTTTTGCAAAATGTTCATCTTGATCTCTAGTTTTTTATCATGATTTTTCCAGATTTTTTGCATGAGTGGATTTTAAATTGTGCTAGGGTTTGTCATATGTGTCCATTTTATGTATGTCTTGCCAAATCAATTGTGAAATGATGATACATTATCCAATGCTTCCCAAATTTTTTGTGCTTAAACTTGACACATTCATGGTGATTTTGGTGTTGAGTTTGTGAATTTATCATTGCTGGTTTGTGAGTTATGATTTTTTGAATAGGGGTGTGACAATTTGTGTCACACCATTGATATCCAACTTCATGATTTTAATTACCATGATTCTTGAACTCAAATTGGTTTGAATTTTTGCATGAACATACTTGTGGATGTCTAGTTTACATGTGATTTTTTCTGGAATTATTGATGGCATTTCCTAATTGTTTGGGATTTTCTCCCCTGTTTGGTCATATGTTGACTTTTTGTGACACATCATCTCATTTGATTTGTGAAATCCTCATGCTTAATTGTATGGACTTGAAATTTGACATGTGATTAGTAGACATCTTAAGGTTTATCATGGTTTTAGTCCCATTCATTTCTCATATGTTGTCACTGTTTTATGATTTATTCAAGTTGGTGCATGTTTGGTTGACTTCTTTGAGCTTGCTTGAACTTGCTTTGACTTTGTGATTTTCATTGACCAATTTCCCTTTATCCAAATGAGCTGAAATTTGATATGCTTATCATGTTATGGATGATGTTTGATCATGAATTATTTGAGAATTTATTGAGATGTTTGAGATTGAATTTGAACTAAATCATTCTGTTGAGTTCTTTGAGCTTCTATATGCCATGCTTTGACCTAATTTGCTTATAAAATGATGATGATGATTGATATGAACATGAAACCAATTGAGTTTGTTTCTTGATTGTTTGAACTTGATTTTGGACACTTGTCACTTGCTGTTTTGATTTTCTTATCTCCTTTTGACCCTAGGCTTGTCCTAGTGGTCATGTTGCTCATGTTTAAGTTTGTTGTTTCAGGTTAAGCAACAAATACCCAAAGAGATCAATACAAATTGAATGAGCTTGATTGATTATCATGAACTAACTTGTTTTTTTTGTAGGTTGCTTGGCTCACATGCTTTGAGCCTTGTGCATTGCACATTTAACTGATTGTGTTGACTGTTAATCCCTATCTTATTTTGGTTTGACTTTGAGTTGTGTACTGATTCTGTTTGACTGGTTTCAGGTACCTTTAGTTGCTCAGTTCTTTTAAGAACTTGCTTTACTTTGCTTTAATAGCAATTTGCATTGAGGTATAATTCCTTATCTTCATGTAGTCTGGAAGACATGGCTTGTTATTTGGCCAGGCAACTGTCTGAAGTCCTCCTTAAGAGGCAATGCTTGTGTGTGTTTACATTTGTCCCAAGCAGGAAAAGTCCTTTAAATAAGGCAATTGGTAGAATCCAAGAGATATCCAACCTATCTCCTACTATTCTGTGAGTCACTCACATTGCTCACACTACTTGTGTTTGATGCATGTTGAGTAAATACCCAAGATCTATAGAGTCTAATCTGTGGAGAGAGTTCCTACTTTCTGAACTCCCACACCTTCTGATATTCAAATGCTCTCCCTGACCAGGGATAAGAGCAATGAGGCACACCCTGTTGGTGTAAGCCCTAGAGGCCAATACTTTTGGTACTTGTATCGATTTATTTATTAATAATAAAAGGTTTTTTCTTTATTACGTTTGTTTAATAAAGTCCCTAGAATAGCTAGTCTGTTTAATGTATCAAGTATGACTTAATCATGAGATCATATTAAACATAAGGACACTATTCTTAAAGTATCCGTAGTCGAGCTTTATTGTGAAGTGGGATGACATTAAAGCATTAAGACTATTATGTATATAGACTGATGATCACATCTCATGGATCATGGATAAGGAGTTATCAAGTCTTAAACATAGGTATGAATATTATGAGTAATATTTATACCGGATTGACCCGCTATGAGAATACTATATAGAAAGTTATACAAAGTGTCATAAGTTATTCTCATGGTGATAATAGTGTATTCCACTCTTCGACCTGAAACCACTATGGACCCTAGATGTAGAGTCGAGTGCTTTATTGCTGATCCAACGTTGTCCGTAACTGGATAACCATAAAGACAGTTGATGGGTACTCCACAAAGCATGCTGAGGGACATGAGTGTTCTAGATGGAATTTGCCCATCCTGCGTAACAGGATAGATGTCTATGGGCCCAATATTGAACTGAACAAGGATGACACGGTCTATGCCTTGTGTTCAATATAGACGTAAGGGCAAAAGGGTAATTATACACATAATTATTATCACAGATGGTTTTGTCAGATCACATGACATTTTCGTGTCTTGGGTAGCAGTGATGTGTTGCTAGATACCGCTCACTGTTTATTATGTTAAATGCGTAATTTAATATAATTGCCAACGTCACGAAAACCTACAAGGTCACACACAAAGGACGGATTGATGAGAGATAGAGTAACTAAGGAATACCGTAAGGTACGGTGCCCTTAAGTGAATTATAGAACATCGTAAGGTACGGTGTACTTGAGTAGAATACGAAATATGGTAAGGTACCATGGGCTTGAGTGATTTTGGGCCTATTATAAGATATGGGCCAAAATACACTTAAGTGGGCTTTTTAGCTTGAAGCCCACACAAGTGGTTCTATAAATAGAACCCTTGTGCAGAAGCATAAGTTGCGGTTGCATTATTTTCGTTTTCTCTCTTTCTCTCTCTCTCACTCAAAGCCTTCATTCGTACCAGCTAGCACTGAGATTGAAGGAACCCGTTCGTGTGGACTGAGTAGAGACGTTGTCATCGTTCAACGTTCGTGATCGCTTCGTGGATTTGCATCAAAGGTTTTGATCGTCACAAGAGATCTGCACCAAAGGTTTCAACCGTCACAAGAGGTAAATATTCTATCACTGATCATGACCATTCGTAAGGATCTCTAAAGGAGAAATTTTTTATTTCCGCTGCGTTTTGGACCGCAATTCTCCTTCAGTGGTATCAGAGCCACTTACGAGACCATGAATCGGATAGGTGTTTAATTTCTGTATTAATATGATTAAAAGACAGAATGAATCAATTAATTAAACGGGTAATTAAATTTGGCATCATGAGTGTACGAGTTGGATGATTGATGTTGACTATGCTTCGGAATCCGACATTAGTATGGTGAAGCAGCGATACATCGATCGTCCATAGGTTACGCAATTGAGACCGATCAACTTATATATGATATAAGTAATCCTAATGCAAAATACGGTATATGTGATATACTATTTCTGTTTCGTTCATTCGAACACTAAATGATTGTTTTCCTTTGAGCGATCAATGGTCATTTGCTTCGGAATCCGACATTAGTATGGTGAAGCAATGACCTGTTGATCAATCATACTGAATCAACAATCGAGGTGTGTTTGACGGTCTGAAATTGGCGCATTAGGGTTGGTGACGGCGCAAGGGTTGTGCCGTCAAGGAGTTGTGAATTTAGGGCTTTTGGAAGAGGTCCGTAGACTGTTTCAAAGTCCTATTAGTTTGGCCGCGTGAAGCTCGTATGACGAGCGTAACAGGCGTAACAAACTGGATGCGTGACGGTCGTAACACATCCATGACGGTCGTCACACTCACATTGCCTGTGACGGCCGTCACACGCCTGTGACGGTCGTCACACTCCCAGAGTCAAAATTTTGGGGTTCCTCTTTTGTGACTACGCAAGGGTTGTGTTCATGCAAAACAATGATAAATTCTACGCAGCGGAACCCCCGGCTAACTCTGCGTAGTGTGATCGGTCGCCGAAATTTAATTTGGTTTTAATTAATTAAAGGAATTAAAATTTAATAATAACAATGTGTTTATTATTATTGCCTTGTGGTGATCAGTTATGGCCTTAGTTGTCCTTTATTTTGTTTTGGGTTTTTAATACGACCTGCGTGTCGTGCCTCTCCTTTTAATCTCTTAATGTAACTTCTTTTCTCATCTCAATCCCTCGTATGTAAAACGAGTTTCTTCTGGAATGTAATGTTATGAAGAAAGAGAAGAAGACAATGTCATAAAGAAAGAGAAGATTTCAATATCAAAGGAGGACAACCTTGAAGATCTTGCTTGGAGAAGCTTAGATCGTTATTAGGTTAGCCTAGGTTCTCTCATTGGCTTGGGAGAACAATTGCGCTAGGGGCCATAACTGTTTCATTGTGTATGTATGTTGATGCATGTGTATGTATGTTGATGCATGTGAGAGACGATTTATATGATAAATAATCCGGTGAGATCATAACGATTACAATTCCCTCAAATTAAATATTAAGTTTATGCTTTCCAAGCTTTAGCACTCATCAAGACTAGTATCGGATAATGTAGGTTTCGCCAAAGCGAGGTGCATGTTCTATATTAGTAAGGTGCGATGGGATAATTGTAATATCCAATTGCTAAAACAATGGGTCAAACTTAACTAAATAAATATATAATAAGATTATATATGTTTAGAAGCAAGAGTTGGGAATGATCCATATCATGGATTGGAATAAGGAGTTATTCACCCAACTGAAATTTTCGAGAGTTGTATGAGATACAATTGGAAGGAGTTCCTACCTAAATGACCTAGTTCTGTGTAATCCGCCTACGCGGACTTAGAACGAAGTGAAATATGGATCTCGACCCACTAGAAAATCTTCCAACGGGATTTTTCCGAATCAAATGATGAGGGTCATTTGTTTTGAGTAAAATAGTGGGAGCATATTTGATTAAAGGCCTAATTAAATATGTCAATGATACTTATATTTTCATTAATTCTTATGTAGATTACCATGACAACAAACACCTCTAACAACATCTTGCGATCCATCCTTGACAAGGAAAAATTGTCTGGGACAAATTTCATGGATTGGCACCGAAACCTGAGGATTGTCCTCAAACATGATAAAAAGCTGTATGTCTTGGAGACTCCTGTTCCTGAAGAGGAACCTCCTAGTTCTGCACCTAAGGCAGAAAGAGATGCTTATAAGAAGCATGTCGATGATGCCAATGAAACTGCTTGTCTCATGCTAGCTACCATGAACTCAGAATTGCAAAAGCAACATGAGAACATGTCAGCGTTCGATATGATCGAACACCTGAAGTTGCTCTATCAAGAGCAAGCAAGGCATGAGAGGTTTGAAGTTTCAAAAGCCCTTTTTCAAAGCAAGTTAGCTGAGGGAGCCCCTGTAAGTCCCCATGTGCTCAAGATGATTGGGTATGTGGAAAACCTTGAAAGATTGGGTTTTCCCCTCGGAAAGGAACTTGCGACTGATTTGATCTTGCAATCGTTGCCAGATAGATTCAGTCAATTTGTCCTAAATTTCAATATGAATGATATGGATAAATCTCTTCCTGGACTGCTAGGCATGTTAAGAACAGCTGAGCAGAATCTGAAGACAAAAGGGAAGTCCATTCTAATGATCAGAAATGGAAAGAGACAGAACAAAAGGCCCACCAAGCAGGGTGATAAAGGGAAAGGCAAGGAAGTTGCCAAACCCAGACCCACTGTTGCTGCTTTGAAGCCTAGTGGAGGCATAGCAAAGGCAGGCACCTGCTTCCATTGCGGTAAGACCGGACACTGGAAGAGAAACTGCCCAAAGTACCTGGAAGATACGAAGAATGGAGTAGAGACTTCAACTTCAGGTATTTTTGTTATTGAAATAAATTTATCTACTTCTGCATCATGGGTATTAGATACTGGATGTGGTTCTCACATTTGTACAAATGTGCAGGGGCTAAAAAGAAGTAGAGATTTGGCAAAAGGTGAAGTTGACCTACGAGTTGGCAATGGAGCAAAGGTTGCTGCTTTAGCCGTAGGAACTTATGTATTAACTTTACCTAGTGGTTTAATAATTCAGTTAGAGAACTGTTATTATGTACCTGCAATTAGCAGGAATATTATTTCCATTTCTTGTTTGGACAAGTTTGGTTTTTCATTTATAATAAAGAACAATTGTTGCTCAATTTATTTGAATGATATATTCTATGCTACTGCACAAATGAGCAATGGACTGTATGTCCTTGATCTCGAAATGCCTATATATAACATTAATACTAAAAGGATGAAACCTAACGAGTTAAATCCAACTTACCTTTGGCATTGTCGATTAGGCCACATAAATGAGAAACGCATTTCCAAACTCCATAAAGATGGACTCTTGGACTCTTTTGATTATGAATCATATGAGACATGCAGATCTTGTTTAATTGGAAAGATGACAAAGTCTCCATTCACAGGAAAAGGTGAAAGAGCTAATGATCTTTTGGCCCTCATACATACTGATGTATGTGGACCACTGAACATACCAGCCAGAGGAGGTTTTCAGTACTTCATCACATTCACTGATGATTTCAGTAGATATGGTTATGTGTATTTAATGAAACACAAATCAGAGTCCTTTGAAAAGTTCAAGGAATTCAAGAATGAAGTACAAAACCAACTAGGTAAGAATATTAAAACTCTTCGATCAGATCGAGGTGGAGAGTATTTAAGCCTAGAGTTTGATGACCATCTGAAAGAGTGTGGGATCCTATCCCAACTCACTCCTCCTTGAACACCCCAATGGAATGGTGTATCTGAGAGAAGAAATCGAACCCTGTTAGACATGGTCCGATCCATGATGAGTCACGCCGATCTTCCAAACTCCTTTTGGGGACATGCACTATTGACAGCAGCTTACACACTTAACCGTGTTCCATCCAAAAAGGTTGAGAAGACACCATATGAGATATGGAGTGGTAAGAAACCACATATGTCTTACACGAAGATTTGGGGTTGTGAGGTTTATGTGAAACGACAAATTTCAACTAAGCTTGAGCCAAAATCTGACAAATGCTTATTTGTGGGGTATCCTAAAGAAACAAAAGGGTATTACTTCTACAATTCTTCTGAGGGCAAAGTGTTTGTCGCTCGAACTGGAGTTTTCCTAGAAAAGGATTTTATTTCCAAAGGAACCAGTGGGAGGAAAGTAGAGCTTGAAGAAATTCAAGAACCACAAAGCATAGATACACCTATGGAGGAATTAGAGCAGGAAACACAAGAAGTTGTGGAAGAGCAACCTGCTCAAGTAGAACAAAACCAGCGTAGGTCAAGCAGGATACGTCAACTACCTGAGAGATATGGATATCTCATAACTGATCAAGGTGATGTATTACTCATGGATCAAGATGAGCCTGTGACCTACCAAGAGGCCATAACTGGTCCCGAGTCTGAGAAGTGGCTAGAAGCCATGAAATCTGAAATGGATTCCATGTACACAAACCAAGTTTGGACCTTGGTAGAGCCTCCTGTAGGAGTTAACCCTATAGGATGCAAGTGGGTCTTCAAAAAGAAGACTAACATGGATGGTAAGGTACATACCTATAAGGCAAGACTGATTGCAAAAGGATATAAACAAATTCATGGGATTGACTATGATGAAACCTTTTCACCAGTTGCAATGCTTAAATCTGTTCCGATTTTACTTGCTATCGCTGCATATCATGATTATGAAATATGGCAGATGGATGTCAAAACTGCTTTCCTTAATGGAAATCTTCTTGAGGATGTATACATGACGCAGCCTGAAGGATTTGACATACCAGAGGAAGCCCAAAAGATATGTAAGTTACAAAGATCAATCTATGGATTGAAGCAAGCTTCCAGAAGCTGGAATCTTCGTTTTGATGAAACAGTAAAACAATATGGATTCATCAAGAACGAAGATGGGCCTTGTGTCTACAAGAAGGTTAGTGGGAGCATGATTGTTTTCCTGGTATTATATGTAGATGACATATTACTCATTGGAAACGATATCCCTACCCTACAACAAGTAAAGTCTTGGTTGGGGAAATGCTTTTCTATGAAGGACCTAGGTGAAGTAGCCTATATATTAGGAATCAGAATCTATAGAGATAGATCACAAAAGCTGCTTGGCCTAAGTCAGAGTACATACATAGACAAAGTGTTGAGACGCTTTAATATGCATGATTCCAAGAAAGGATTCATACCTATGCAACATGGCCTGTGTCTATCAAAAACACAATCCCCTTTAACTAAGGAAGAAAGGGATCGCATGAATAAGATTCCATATGCATCTGCAATAGGATCTATCATGTATGCCATGTTATGTACTCGACCAGATGTCTCGTATGCTTTAAGTGCAACGAGTAGGTACCAATCTGATCCTGGTGATGCTCACTGGGTAGTTGTCAAGAATATCCTTAAGTATTTGAGAAGGACTAAGGACTCATTCTTGATATATGGAGGTCAGGAAGAGTTGGCTGTAATTGGATACACCGATGCTAGCTTCCAGACAGATAAGGATGACTTTAGATCGCAATCTGGTTATGTGTTTTGCTTAAACGGTGGCGCTGTGAGCTGGAAAAGTTCAAAGCATGATACAGTTGCAGATTCTACAACCGAGGCCGAGTATATTGCTGCCTCAAGTGCAGCAAAGGAAGCTGTTTGGATCAAAAAGTTCATTAGTGAACTTGGCATAGTTCCTAGCATTGTGGATCCCATTGGTCTCTACTGTGATAACAATGGTGCTATCGCACAAGCCAAGGAGCCTAGATCTCACCAACGATCCAAACACATACTTAGGCGTTATCATCTCATTCGAGAGATAATAGATAGAGGAGATGTGAAAATATGCAGAGTACCTACACTTGACAATATTGCTGACCCACTGACAAAGCCTCTTGCGCAGCAGAAGCATGATGGCCATACTAGATCTATGGGTATTAAGGGTATGCCTGATTGGCTCTAGTGCTAGTGGGAGATTGTTGGTGTAAGCCCTAGAGGCCAATACTTTTGGTACTTGTATCGAATTATTTATTAATAATAAAAGGCTTTTTCTTTATTACGTTTGTTTAATAAAGTCCCTAGAATAGCTAGTCTATTTAATGTATCAAGTATGACTTAATCATGAGATCACATTAAACATAAGGACACTATTCTTAAAGTATCCGTAGTCGAGCTTTATTGTGAAGTGGGATGACATTAAAGCATTAAGACTATTATGTATATAGACTGATGATCACATCTCATGGATCATGGATAAGGAGTTATCAAGTCTTAAACATAGGTATGAATATTATGAGTAATATTTATACCGGATTGACCCGCTATGAGAATACTATATAGAAAGTTATGCAAAGTGTCATAAGTTATTCTCATGGTGATAATAGTGTATTCCACTCTTCGACCTGAAACCACTATGGACCCTAGATGTAGAGTCGAGTGCTTTATTGCTGATCCAACGTTGTCCGTAACTGGATAACCATAAAGACAGTTGATGGGTACTCCACAAAGCATGCTGAGGGACATGAGTGTTCTAGATGGAATTTGCCCATCCTGCGTAACAGGATAAATGTCTATGGGCCCAATATTGAACTGAACAAGGATGACACGGTCTATGCCTTGTGTTCAATATAGACATAAGGGCAAAAGGGTAATTATACACATAATTATTATCACAGATGGTTTTGTCAGATCACATGACATTTTCGTGTCTTGGGTAGCAGTGATGTGTTGCTAGATACCGCTCACTGTTTATTATGTTAAATGCGTAATTTAATATAATTGCCAACGTCACGAAAACCTACAGGGTCACACACAAAGGACGGATTGATGAGAGATAGAGTAACTAAGGAATACCGTAAGGTACGGTGCCCTTAAGTGAATTATAGAACATCGTAAGGTACGGTGTACTTGAGTAGAATACGAAATATGGTAAGGTACCATGGGCTTGAGTGATTTTGGGCCTATTATAAGATATGGGCCAAAATACACTTAAGTGGGCTTTTTAGCTTGAAGCCCACACAAGTGGTTCTATAAATAGAACCCTTGTGCAGAAGCATAAGTTGCGGTTGCATTATTTTCGTTTTCTCTCTTTCTCTCTCTCTCTCTCACTCAAAGCCTTCATTCGTACCAGCTAGCACTGAGATTGAAGGAACCCGTTCGTGTGGACTGAGTAGAGACGTTGTCATCGTTCAACGTTCGTGATCGCTTCGT
Source organism: Lathyrus oleraceus (assembly GCF_024323335.1). Taxonomy (NCBI): domain Eukaryota; kingdom Viridiplantae; phylum Streptophyta; class Magnoliopsida; order Fabales; family Fabaceae; genus Lathyrus; species Lathyrus oleraceus. Next base: position 56,090,159 of record NC_066580.1, on the reverse strand, counting down.
GGATTTGCATCAAAGGTTTTGATCGTCACAAGAGATCTGCACCAAAGGTTTCAACCGTCACAAGAGGTAAATATTCTATCACTGATCATGACCATTCGTAAGGATCTCTAAAGGAGAAATTTTTATTTCCGCTGCGTTTTGGACCGCAATTCTCCTTCACACCGCTCATATCCTTTCATCTGCTTCACCTTAGCCCCTCAATGGCAAGGTTAAGAGCACCATTAACCCCATTCCAGTTGGCTTCAATGCCTAACCCTTTTGCATGAGCCTCATTGTTTGGTTATAGAGTGTGCTGAATGACTTTGATTGACTGATTACTTAGTTCATTTGCACATGTTTGCTTGCATGCTTTGTGCATTTATCATCATTAATTGCTCATTAGTGCATGATCATTTCATCTGTCTTTGTGACATATCTCTGTTGTTTGCCCATTGAGGACAATTGTAAGACCGTTCATTGGCCATTGTTCCAATGATATGGAAGTGAGTATAAGACCATTTCATTGGCCACTCATCTTTCTCTTTGCTTGATGCATTTGTTTGTTGTATGTGAGGATGCAATTATAAGTCCCTGTGATGTGGCATTTGTGTTCCTAGGACCATACTGTGGAGGTTAGAGTAAGCCCAGATGGATTGGCATCTGACATCCATGTTTTGCTTTTGTTTGATTTATGTGAGGATGCAATTGTAAGTCCATGTAATTTGGCATTTGTTTTTCCATGATCATATGTTGGAGGTTAGAGTAAGCCCAGATAGATTGGCATCTGACATCCAAGTGTTTGCTTTGTTGTTGGAGATTGGTATAAGCCCAGATAGATTGGCATCCGGTATCCACCTTTTATTTCTTTATTGAGGAGATTAGTATAAGTCCATAGAGTGGCCTCTGATATCCAGTTCTGTTTTAGGAGATTGGTATAAATCCATTTATTGGTATCCGGTATCCACTTTTGTTTGTGAGATTGGAGTAAGACCATTGAGTGGCATCCGATATCATTTGTTTGCTTATTTTGTTATTGCTCACTGCCTATTCCAAAGGACACACTTGAGTCATCTTCTATATGATTTCAAGAGGTGAACCTTCTAGGAAGTTTTACACTCCATCCTCATCCATTCATCCCTTTTTGTCCTAAACCTTTTCACACATTGCTTTTAAAACTTGAGATAAATATTGTGCAAACATCTTCATGCTTTTAAATTCAAAACCTGGACCCCAAGTCCTTGACTTTTTCAAACTCCATTTTCATAATACTTCTTTTGAATCAATCTTAATCATACTTTGACCCTCCTTTTGTGAATAATCATAATCAATTAATTTCACCCATTCAATTGTTTTGTGGCTTTGTCCATTCTTGTTAAGTTTTCATACATTAGCCTTAGGTTTGATTTATCCTAGTTGGTTGATGTCAATCTCACCTATTTGTCCTTAGTTGATTGAATTGTAAGTCTTCCTTGCTTATTATAGGGTTAACCCCTCACTAGCAAGTTGAAGCTTCTCTCACATGGTGGACTCGTTGTTTGTATAAGGTTGAGTTTTCTCCCGTGGATAACGTAAGACCTTAGGGCTTGTGTTTAAAATTGAATCCACTAACTTTTGGAAATCTTTTAGCCGAACTACGGCGTTTTGATCCTTACCTTTGATGGAAGGTACGTAGGCAACGGGTTCATCCGTTCGAACACAAAAACAATAAAAATTGTATATTCTTTTCTCATCATCCCAATCATGTTTGCACAATAAATATTTCATAACAAATAACAATTTTATACAACAAGTGTGAAAAGAGGTTCCCTAGGAGTACCTAGGACGTGATGGGTTCCTAACACCTTCCCATTGCGTAATTTACCCCTTACCCCGATCTCTGATCTTTTCATTAGTTTTCTATGTGTAAAACTTCTTAGGCTTTTGTTCGCTTTTTAGCCAGTCCTTTGGATAAATAAAAGTGCGGTGGCGACTCAAATTCATTGTATGCTTTGCTTATGGTTTAATCAATAAATCATATAGCGACGAATACACCGCTACAGAAAAGTGGCGACTCTGCTGGGGATTAGTCCTTGGTGGTATTGCCTACTTTTCACCCTTGTTGTGTGATATATTATTATTTGTTATATGGCATATTTTTATACCATTTGGGATGACTGTATTGATTGTAATGTTTGAATTGCTTGATATACAATTGTTGTTTACTTTGGTGATCTGTGAGATGAGTTCTATACCCGAACTCGAGTGCACTCTAGGATAGGAGAATGGCATAGTCTTGTCGACTGGTGTGGAGTATTCCTTAGCCAGTTGACTTGCGAGTCCATTCACTTGGTGGAGGTCATGTTGGATTAATAATGTCACACAAGTTATTTGTGGTTAGGCATTATTCTTTCAATCATGTGCCGCAGAAGCCAAGGACCTTAGTTTACCAAACCCATCTTGGCCTATTTTTAGGACGTAGTGCGGAGGTCGTTCAGATGTAAGTTCTGATGCGATTGTTACGCGATACTACACTCATAAGAGTTTCTCTTGAGAATATTTTTGGAATACGAGTATTCGTTCCTCCGATAATATTCGAAAGATGGAACGATGATTATGGGAACCTCTGGTAGAACATGTCTGGCAGGTTTAAACCCTAGTACACTCCCTTTGGGTGGTTCTTAACCGAAACTCCATGCTCGTGACTCTCAACAAACCCGTGATTCGTGGTTGAGTCGTTCAGACAACCTTAATATCAATGGAACCTGGGTGTTGATCAGGTATAAAACCTAAATCCCCCAAAACGGATGGTTGATATTAAGGATGTGCGAGCCGGTTCATGTACCGTTAATATCAATGGAACTTGGGTGTCGATAAGGTGAAAACCTAAATCCACCAAAATGGATGATTGATATTAGGGATACAATGAGCTTTCCCATGACCTTTGTTTGGTGTGACTTGCTTGATCCTTGAGTTGATTGTTGCATTCATGCATTCATGCATTCATCTGCACTTCATGTCATCAGAAAAAGAAAATTTTCAAGGAACTTAAAAGGGTTTATTTGCAAAATTTTCAGACATGGAAAGACCAAAAAGGCATACAAAGAAGTACAGCTTTAGACAGCCCGATGTAAAAGAGTTAAGGAATCTGACATCTTATGTATTAGATCTCTTGGGTTTCAAAGCTCGCTATGGGAAGCTTCTGCCTCTGCTGACTACTCAGGTTGACGAAGGGTTGATGAGTACTCTAGCCCAGTTTTACGATCCGTTGTATCACTGCTTCTTATTTCCGGACTTCCAGCTGTTGCCAACTTTGGAGGAGTATTCTCATCTCATTGGGATTCCGATTCTGGATCAAGTTCCGTTCAGTGGCCTAGAGAGTATTCCGACTGCTCGAGAGATTTCCAGCTTGTTGCACATAGATGAAGATTTGATTAGGGCTAATCTGACTACCAAAGGCGGAATTCAGGGCTTTCCTTCCGAGTTCCTCATTGATCAAGCTACCTTTTATGGGAAGGCCATGCGTGAGGATGCCTTTGAGGCTTTGTTTGTGCTGCTCATCTATGGATTGGTGTTGTTTCCCAACTTCGACAAGTTCGTGGACATGAACGCTATTAGGATCTTCTCAGTCCTTAATCCAGTTCCGACTTTGTTGGGCGATGCCTATGTCTCTTTGCATTTGGGGAACGCAAAGGGTGGAGGAGTTATTGTCTGCTGTTTACCCCTGCTGTACAAGTGGTTTATTTCGCACTTGCCACAGACAGTTGCTTTCAAGGAGAACAAGGGATGTCTACGGTGGTCCCAGAGACTTATGTCTCTCACCAATGATGATATCACTTGGTATGATCGCGTGTATGATACCGTCCAGATCATTGACTATTGTGGTGAATTCCCTAATGTGCCTCTTCTTGGCACATGTGGTGGGATCAGCTACAATCCCATTCTTGCACGTCGTCAGCTTGGGTTCCCCCTAAAGAATAAACCTAATAACATTCTGTTAGAAGGTGTGTTCTTCCAGGAGGGTAAAGATCCCCAAGTCCTGAAAGCCAGATTTGTCCGTGCTTGGCGCAGTATTCGCAAGAAGAGTAGGAATGAGTTGGGTCCAAAGAACTGCATTGCTTTGGAGCCATACACCTCTTGGGTCAGACAGAGAGCTGCCACCTACTTGATGCCATATGATCATCCGAGACCTACACCGTTGGATGTGGCTGGGCCTTCAACCCTCCCTACCCAACGTGTAGAGGAGTTGAGAGAAGAAGACCTTTCACGTGCTTGGATCCGTGAAAGAGAAGAATTGCTTCAGCAGCTTAAGGAGAAGGACGCTATGATTGAGTTCCTCGAGCACCGAGTGATCGACGATTCGAACGACACTTGGACCTCTCTGCTTCCTCAGTCTTCCAAATTCTGGAAGAGGAGGTATGATCGACTTGCAAAGGAGAAAGCCGACATGGAAGCTGCCTATGAGAGAGAGATCAAGAAGCTGTGTACTTCTCGTCTTCCAGCATCCCGAGCTTCTAGGGATCCATAGGATGTTATTTGCCTTTTCTCTTTGTAATAATCAAAAATGCTGTACTTCATTGTCTTGCTATATTGAATGAAATGTTTTCCACGAGAATTTAAAATGCTATAATCATTCAAATATTGCAAATAATACCCTAAGGGTTCCTTGAAAATAGACAAAGCATCTGCACAAGCATTTCATGCATCATTTTTGCATAAGCAGGTACCCTTTGTTTCTGGTCTTCTTGTCCTAACCTTGTGTTCTTCATTTATTTTGAAGACAAGCTGACTCACCGGTATTATACGCGAGTCAATTCTGCAAGAGTTATGGAGCAACTAGAACAAGAAAACAGAGAATTGAAGGAAGAGGTCGCCAAACTTGGCGCTTTGATGGAGAAACTCCTCGCTGCTCAGAATCAACCTACTCCGCCTCCTGTAACTCCTCCCCAGAGGACAGTCAACTCAGAAGTAGCCACTTCAACTGTGCCAGTCAGCGCTCATGCGCCCAACGCTATGCCGCCCGGGTTCCCTTGGGGGATGCCTCCAGGTTTTATGCCTGATCTGCCAGCTCCAACCTTTGCTCACATGCCGGCATCTAGCCCGGTCCCTGTTCCCGCTCCTCCTGTCGTGCATACCATGCCAAGGCTAGATGACACTATCTATCACTCCGAGCCATCTGAGGGCTCAGACGTTCATGAAAAGATGGATGCCATGAACGACCAATTCCTCGAGCTGAGAAAGGAATTGAGGACTCTTCGAGGTAAAGATTTGTTCGGCAAGTCTGCAGCCGAGCTCTGCCTTGTTCCCGGTGTGAAGATACCGATCAAATTCAAAGTACCTGACTTTGAAAAGTACAAAGGGAACACCTGTCCACTCGCACACCTGGTCATGTACGCCAGGAAGATGTCTACCCAGACTGATAATGATCATCTGTTGATTCATTATTTCCAGGACAGCCTGTCTGGTGCCGCGCTCAGATGGTACATGAGATTAGACAGTGCCAATATCAGATCCTTCAATGACCTTGGCGAAGCTTTCGTCAAGCAGTATAAGTATAACGTCGATATGGCGCCTGACCGAGATCAACTCAGGTCCATGTCACAGAAGGACAAGGAATCTTTCAAGGAGTACGCCCAGAGGTGGCGAGAGCTGGCAGCTCAAATCACTCCACCGCTTGAGGAGAAGGAAATGACCAAGATCTTTTTGAAGACTCTTGGCTCATTCTATTATGAGCGGATGGTAGCAAGCGCTCCCTCTGATTTCACCGAGATGGTGAACATGGGGATGCGTCTCGAAGAAGGTGTCCGTGAAGGACGGTTGGCAAAGGATGATAGCTCTTCTTCTAAACGGTATGGGGCGTTTCAGAGGAAAGAAGGGGAAGCCCATGCTGTGCAATCTCAGCCCAAGCATAGAAGACCCTCTGTTCAGAGGAAGCCCGCACGTCGTGCCGGTCATCAGCACCAGGTGGCTCATATAGCACCTGTCTTCAAAGACAATGCTCAGCAACATCAGCAACATCAGCAATATCAGCATCAGCAACAATATCAGCAACCTCAGTACCAGCAACAACACCGTCCACGGCAACAGGCTTACCAGCCCCGTGGAAGTACAACCAATCAAGCTAACATGAATTATGATAGGAAAAAGATCAGCTTCGATCCAATTCCTATGACATATGCAGAGCTTTATCCTTCCTTGTTGGAAAGGAAATTGGTTTCTCCCAGGGATCCTCCTGCCATTCCTGCTAATCCACAATGGTGGTACAAACCGGATCAGCACTGCGTCTATCATTCCGGTGCCCCTGGCCATAATATCGAGAATTGCTACCCACTCAAGACTAAGGTTCAAGACCTTATGAGATGTGGAATTTTGAGTTTTGAAGACTCAGGCCCGAATGTCACCAAGAACCCATTGCCTTCGCATGGGAAGTCTGTCAATATGATTCAGGAATGCCTTGGGAAGTACAAGGTCAGATATATAAGCCACATCAGGCAGTCGTTGGTTGAATTACACCGTTTGCTGTGTCAGTACAGCTACTTGGAGCATAACCACGACAAGTGCCACGTCTGTTCGGTTAATCGCTTGGGTTGCGACCAAGTACGCAGAGAGCTTCAAAAGCTATTGGATGAGGGTACCATTGAGATTCTGCAGAATCGCAATGTTGATAAGGATGAGCCTGAAGTGAATGTCATCTCACCAGTGTTCAAGCTGCCTGAGCCCGTTGTTATTCGTTACAATAGCAACAAGCCGAAGGCTTCCCCTTCTTTGGTCATTAAACCTGCAGGCCCTGTGCCTTACTCTTCTGACAAAGCCGTACCGTTCAGATACAATCCTGTCACTGTCCAAGATGGGGTAGAAGTGCCTTTACCTTCCACTTCCGTAACCACTGTCGCTGATGTAAGTGGGTTGACCCGAAGTGGTCGTGTATTTTCTGCGCCTGCTAAAGCCCCTTTTGTTTCTGAATCTGCTGAATGTCCCGTGGGGACAGCTGTTAAAGTTCAGAATCAGGTATGTGATGTTGCCAAACCATCCTCCTCCGTACAAAAACTCCTGTTTCTTCAGTTGGCCCGAGTGGCATTGTAGATGAAGAATCTGATGAGATGCTGAGGCTCATCAGAAAGAGTGAGTACAACATTGTAGACCAGCTTCTACAAACACCATCCAAGATTTCCATTGTTTCTCTGCTGCTGAACTCAGAACCCCATAGGGAGGCTCTGCAGAAAGTCTTGGACCTGGCGTATGTAGATCACGACGTTACCGTTGAGCAGTTTGATAGTATTGTTGCAAACATCACCGCTTGCAACACTTTGAGCTTTTGTGACGTTGATCTCCCTGAGGAGGGAAGAGACCACAACATGGCTTTACATATCTCCATGAATTGCCAATCTAATGCAATGTCCAATGTGCTGGTGGACACTGGATCTTCTCTAAATGTATTGCCAAAAACCACACTCTCCAGATTGTCATACCAAGGTCCTCCTATGAGGCAGAGTGGGGTTGTTGTGAAGGCATTTGATGGGTCGCGTAAGACCTTGATTGGGGAAGTTGATCTCCCAATCAAAATTGGACCAAGCGATTTCCAAGTTACCTTTCAGGTAATGGATATCCACCCATCTTATAGCTGTCTCTTAGGCAGACCATGGATTCACGAGGTTGGCGCCGTGACATCCACCCTACACCAGAAGTTGAAATTTGTCAAAAACAAGAAACTGGTTGTAGTAGGGGGAGAAAAGGCTCTCCTGGTTAGCCATCTGTCTTCTTTCTCGTACATTGACGCTGAGGATGAAGTTGGAACTCCATTCCAAGCTTTATCTATTGATGAACCAATCGAGAAGAAGTCTCCTTCATTTTCTTCCTACAAAGATGCGAAGCTGGCCATTGAATGTGGTGAAGTTGCTGGATTAGGGAAGGTGATTGAACTTGAAGACAACAAATCCCGGGCTGGCATTGGCTACTGTTCTGGGGCATGTAATGAGCAAGGTTTGTTCACGAGTGGAGGATTCATCCATGATGATCAACCTGAAGAGGAAGCTGCTGCTATCTTGGAAGAGGATGCAGAGGATGTGAACAACTTCGTTATTCCTGGTGGTGTCTGCCACAATTGGGTCGCTGTAGATGTTCCTACGGTCATCCATAGATCAGAGTAATTGTTCACTTTGTTTAAAACCCTTCTCCCATGCCAAAAGGAGAAGTGATGCCATTGTTGGCAAAGCATATATACAATGATGTTTTCATTCAATTATTGCATTGTTAAAACATTTGTTTTTCCTTTGTTTTCACTTTTTGCTTTTCGACATGAAATCAGTGATCACAAAAAACCCATAAAAACAAAAATAAAAGCAATCTTTTTCATCTGCATAATGGTTTGCTTGTTTAAATGCTAAAGTTTTTCATTAACCAAAATCATTATGCAGGTTGATCCTAAAACCCATTCAACATAATGATCCAACGCCATCTCCCAATTTTGAATTCCCTGTATTTGAGGCAGAGGAAGATGATGTTGAAGGGCTTCCTGATGAGATTACCCATCTCCTTGAGCACGAAGAAAAGATCATTCAGCCGCATCTCGAAGACTTGGAAACAGTCAACTTGGGGTCTGAGGATTGTATTCGCCTGGTGAAGATTGGGGCACTTCTTGAAGGGTCTGTCAAGGAAGATTTGATCAGTTTGCTACGAGAATATTCAGATATCTTTGCTTGGTCCTATGAAGATATGTCGGGTTTGGATACAGATATTGTGCAACATTTCCTGCCTTTGAAGCCTGAGTGCGTGCCTGTGAAGCAGAAGCTCAGAAGAACTCATCCAGATATGGCAGTGAAGATCAAAGAGGAAGTTCAGAAGCAAATTGATGCGGGGTTTCTGGTGACTTCCACGTATCCTCAATGGGTGGCCAATATTGTGCCTGTTCCTAAGAAGGATGGAAAAGTCCGTATGTGCGTTGACTATAGAGATTTGAATAAAGCTAGTCCGAAAGATGATTTTCCTCTACCACACATCGACATGTTGGTAGACAATACAGCTAAATTCAAAGTCTTTTCCTTTATGGACGGATTTTCCGGATATAATCATATCAAGATGGCACCCGAAGATATGGAGAAGACAACATTCATCACACCTTGGGGAACATTCTGTTATCGAGTGATGCCCTTCGGTTTGAAGAACGCCGGAGCCACGTATCAACGAGCTATGACTACCTTGTTTCATGATATGATGCACAAGGAGATAGAAGTCTATGTCGATGATATGATTGCTAAGTCCCGAACGGAAGTTGAGCATGTTGAGCATTTATTGAAGCTTTTTCAGCGTTTGAGGAAGTTCAAACTTCGCCTGAATCCAAACAAATGTACATTTGGAGTCCGTTCCGGCAAGTTGTTGGGTTTTGTGGTAAGTGAAAGAGGTATTGAAGTTGATCCTGCAAAGGTCAAAGCAATACAAGAGATGCCTGCACCCAAAACTGAGAAGCAAGTCCGAGGTTTTCTTGGCCGCTTGAACTACATTTCCAGATTTATATCCCACATGACCGCCACATGTGCGCCGATATTCAAGCTTCTCCGGAAAGATCAGTCTCATGATTGGACCGAGGATTGCCAGAAAGCTTTCGACAGTATCAAAGAGTATCTGTCTGAACCTCCGATCTTGTCTCCGCCTGTGGAAGGACGACCTCTGATTATGTATTTGACAGTTCTTGAAGACTCGATGGGTTGTGTACTCGGTCAACAAGATGAATCAGGGAAGAAGGAATTTGCTATCTACTACCTCAGTAAGAAGTTTACTGATTGTGAGTCTTGGTACTCTATGCTTGAGAAGACGTGCTGTGCTTTGGCTTGGGCTGCTAAGCGTTTGCACCAGTACATGATAAATCATACAACTTGGTTGATATCCAGAATGGATCCAATTAAGTATATCTTCGAGAAGCCTGCTTTAACTGGGAGGATTGCCCGTTGGCAGATGCTGTTGTCTGAGTATGATATTGAGTATCGAGCTCATAAAGCTATCAAAGGTAGTATTTTGGCTGACCATTTAGCGCACCAGCCGATCGAAGATCATCAGTCTGTTCAGTATGACTTCCCTGATGAGGAAATTCTGTATTTGAAGATGAAAGATTGCGATGAGCCTACACTTGATGAAGGTCCAGAACCTGGTTCCAGATGGACGATGGTGTTTGATGGCGTTGTTAATCAATATGGAAATGGCATTGGGGCAGTGATCATTACTCCTCAAGGTTCACACATTCCGTTTACAGCAAGGCTAACTTTCAAATGCATGAATAATATGGCGGAGTATGAAGCCTATATTATGGGACTTGAAGAATGCATTGATTTTGAGAATCAAGTATCTTGATGTGTATGGTGATTCGGCCCTGGTTGTCAATCAGATCAAGGGTGAATGGGAGACGAATCAGCCAGGTCTCATTCCGTACAGAGATTATGCAAGGAGAATTTCAACTTTCTTCACAGAAGTTGAATTTTATCACATTTCTCGAGAGGATAATCGGATGGCAGATGCTCTTGCTACGCTCGCTTCCATGATTGTGGTCAGATGGTGGAATGATGTCCCCAATATTACTGTGATGCGTTTGGACAGACCAGCTCACATATTTGCAATTGAAGAAGTGAAAGATGACAAGCCTTGGTATTTTGATATCAAAAATTTCCTCCAGAACCAGGTCTACCCGCCTGGGGCATCTGTGAAAGATAGGAAAACTTTGAGAAGGTTGTCAGGCAGTTTCTACCTCAGTGGTGAAGTGCTGTATAAAAGAAATTTCGATATGGTTTAGCTCAGATGCGTGGATAGACACGAAGCAAACCTGTTGATGACTGAGGTCCATGAGGGTTCATTTGGTACTCATTCCAATGGACATGCCATGGCTAAGAAGATGTTGAGAGCAGGCTACTATTGGCTGACAATGGAGTCTGACTGTTGCAAGTATGTGAAGAAATGTCACAAGTGTCAAATTTATGCGGATAAGATTCATATTCCTCCGACACTCCTGAATGTGATTTCATCACCATGGCCTTTCTCTATGTGGGGAATCGACATGATCGGCATGATTGAGCCGAAAGCGTCCAACGGACACCGGTTTATTCTCGTAGCAATTGATTACTTCACCAAATGGGTTGAAGCTGCTTCGTATGCGAATGTAACCAGGCAGGTGGTTGTGAAGTTTATCAAAAACCAGCTGATTTGCCGTTATGGTGTGCCAGAGAGGATCATTACTGATAATGGATCTAATCTGAATAACAAGATGATGGATGAGTTGTACGCTGAATTCAAGATTGAACACCATAATTCCTCTCCCTACAGACCTAAGATGAATGGGGCTGTTGAAGCTGCTAATAAAAATATCAAGAAGATTATCCAGAAGATGACTGTCACGTACAAAGATTGGCATGAGATGCTGCCATTTGCTTTGCATGGATATCGTACGTCTGTACGCACTTCAACAAGGGCAACCCCTTTCTCTCTTGTTTACGGCATGGAAGTTGTTCTCCCAGTAGAGGTGGAGATCCCATCAATGAGAGTCTTGATGGAAGCCAAGTTGACTGATGCTGAATGGATTCAGAGTCGTTATGACCAACTGAATTTGATTGAAGAGAAGCGGTTAACTGCCATGTGTCATGGTCAGTTATATCAGCAGAGAATGAAGAAAGCATTCGATAAGAAGGTCAAGCCTCGTGTGTTCCGAGAAGGTGACCTAGTGCTCAAGAAAGTTTTGTCTTTCGCGCCCGATTCCAGGGGCAAATGGACTCCAAACTACGAGGGTCCATATGTTGTTAAGAGAGCCTTTTCAGGCGGAGCTCTGATGCTTACAACAATGGACGGGGAGGATTTCACTCGTCCTTTGAATTCAGATGCAGTCAAGAAATACTTTTCCTAAAAAAAAAAAAAAAAAAAAAGAAGTATATGCAAATGAAAAACAGAATAGCTCGCTAAGTTGAAAACCCGAAAGGGCGGCTTAGGCAAAAATGAGCGTCTCGGTGGAGAACCCGCAAGGGTAATCCAGGCAAAAATTAGAGACTTGAAAAAAAAAAAAAAAGAAGAATATTTGCATCCCGCTAGATTGAGTACCTCACCCTGGGGCAATCTAGGCAAAAATTAGGGATTTGGCAAGTAACTGCATCCTGACAAGACTTTCTGTTCCACAGCCGTCTTTTCGTCAGAAGATTCTCGATTCGTCGTCAACTGAAGCTTCGAATACATCGAGATTCAAATTGGTAGAGAAAGGATCATTATGTTCAATGTAGCCCTCTTCCAATATATATCACTGATTTCAAATTTGTACAGATCTATGGAGTCTTGCCATTTGCAGGCTACCATTCCATCAAATGAATTTGAGCTTTTATCCAATTATTTGCACTCTTAGTTGTTTCAATTCAACAAATGTTTTGCATGTTTTTAATTGATAAAATATCATTGTTTTAAAACAAATCAAACTTTTCAAAAGTTGCTGTTTTAAACAAAGTGAATATTCACAAGGTTGAAAGGATACTCAAGAATATCTCAGTGCTCTCCCGAGGGTGGCATGATCTCCAACAGGTAAGGCATTTGGTTCATATTCCTGGTTTGGTTGTATCTTCTTTCCCAGATCTTGTGATGGGGTTGTTCCCCAGCATAGTTGCAAGCGGAGTGTTGTTGAAGACTCAATTTTCTCCAGCAGCAGTTTTCCCCGGTAGAATTGCTTATGCAGTTGATTTCTACTTGGATAATGTTCTTCTCCTTCAATGGGTTGTTCCCCGGAGTTGTTTGGAGTTGCAAAGCTCTTTGTTTCTCAGTTGATGCTGAGATCTCCTGCAGATATGCTCAGGATTTTCTCTTGTTCCCCAACAGATTCGTCTTGGTGGCTGTTTTGCCCGTTGTGACTTTCTGTACCTTGATTGGGACTCTTGCTAATCCAGCACTCAGAGATTTGGTGTTTCCTGATATCTCTGATCCTCTGCTTCTCCAGCAGTACCCGCAGATCTTTTCTTTACAACATAGAGATCTCCGCAGATTGACTCTCCAGTTGGTTTTTCCCCTGGAAGTATAATACCGGGCGTTTGATTCCTGGACTTGGTTGTGTTAGAATTGTCTGTTTTGTCAGCATTCATCAAACATAAATCACGCATATTCATGCATATTCATAAACATTCAGATATTCATGTCGCATTTCTCGCCATGTATCTTTTGTTGTTTGTTCCTTGCTATGGTGGTGCAGATCCCTAATAGATCTTCCCCTAGCAGATGTTGGGTGTTAAATCTCTCCATATAGAGTCAGCCCCATAAGCAGAAAATGTTTGTCTTTCCTTCTGTAGTTCCCCATTGAGATATATCCTCATGGATGACGGTTTCTTCCGTTTCCTCCCAACACATATATTGGGATGGATTTTCCTATTTGAGTTACATCCTCATTAGGACGTCTTTTGATTCAGTTTGTCTTTTCGGATTATTCCCGGATTGGCTATTTGTCATTGTCTTGTGCTTCCCAGTGGGTTGTTCCCCAGCGGAGTTTTTTCGGGCCTCTACCCTTATACCGGTAGTTGTAAGTCCTATTTTCTTTGCCCTTTCAGCAGAATTGGTGGTTATATACCTTTTATTCCTCGACAAGAGTTGTTGGTTTTCTACCCAATATTTGGTAGTTGTAAATCCTAGTTTTTCCTACTCTCCAACAGAGTTTGTGATTTGTCATAAAACTTATTTTTGGTTTCCCGTGCGGATTTGTGATTTGTTCTATCCCCACGCAGAGTTTTTGGTATTCTACCCAGTATTCGGTAGATGTAAACCCTAATTCGTGGTTATCCCCACCAGAATATGGCTATTACCCCGTTTTCGGTAATTGTAAGTCCTATCTCTTTTTCCCCTAACAGAGGTAACCTTTGTGGTTCGTCCTGTTTATAAGTGGATTCCTGTTGTAGTGGTTTTATCCCTAACAGAGTTGGTGTCTCCCTGTGGTGATTTCTATCCCCAGTTGAGTCTTTGGTTTTCTACCCCGTATTCGGTAGATGTAGAATCCCAGTTGTTGATTCTTTCTCCCCAGCGGAGTTTGTGCCTTGTGGTACAGTTGGATAATTGCCGGATGCTAGCAATTTTATCCCCAGCAGGTCCCTTCACCGCTTGTCAGTGATTGTGTTCCCCGGATAGTTGATTGTCATCAATATATCCCTAGCTTGTCGTTGTGGATAATTGTTGTTTATGCAATTCATCCCTGGATCATTGATTCTCACCAGTGAATCCTCAGCAGATCGCCTTTCATTTACCCTCTTGTTGGTAATGTCTGTTGCTCCTTTTGATTGGTCATCATTATATACCTAGTTTGGTATCCCGATACCTTTCTTTTCGGTTGATTTATCCTTTATTAACCCTCATACCGGTTGTGGATAATCTTCCATGCGAGTATGTTATTCACGGTCTGCCGGTAATGAATAATATATCTCATGCACTCTTCAGTCGAAGCCTTTCGTGTTTTCCTTGATCGAGTAAGATTCGTTACTTCCCTTTGCGGAGTCGAATATTTGTTTGGTTGGATAATTGCCGGATGCTTGCAATTTATCCTTTGAGTTGTCTTTCGTTTACCCGGATGCTTGGTATCGATTGTCTCTCTTTTTGGTTAGTCACCTATTATATACTTCGGTATCTCTGGTGTCTTTTCCTTTCGAGTATATTATTCACGGTCTGCCGGTAATGAATAATATGTCTCATGCGCTCTTTAGTTGAAATCCTTTGCTGATTTTCCCCAACTGAGCAAGATTCGTATTCTTTGTAGAGTCGAATATCCATCCTTTAACCAGTTTGTGTTTCGGATGAGTGTGTTGGCATATATACCAATTCACGTGTTCGGTAGATCACCTATTATATACCTCGGTATCTCTGGTGTTTCTTACCATGCGAGTTTATTATCTACGTTCTGACGGTAATAGGTAATATATCTCATGCGAGTATTCTTATCCACGGTCTGCCGGTAATGGATATTATATCTCATGCACTCTTTGGGTTTGTGTCCCCAGTTGAGTAAGGTTCGTTTTCCCGTTGTGGATTCGAATGTCCATCCTGTAAGTCGATTCGCTTTTTCAAGCCCTCCTTTCGGATGATGAGTGTTTTGGCATATATACCAATTCACGCTTTGGTCGGTCACCTATTATATACTTCGGTATCCCTGGTGTTTCCTTCCCTTCTGCTCCCTATTATGACCTCGGTCCCCCTGTGGAGTCAGATTTTTCCTGAGTTTATGTACCTTTTTCAGGTCTTTCTCAGATGTGTGGTTGACTGATATCTCTCACCCTTATACCGGTCTTAGATATTCATTCTTCCTGAGTTTGTTACCCTTATACCGGTAACACCTCATTTCTTTGGTGCTTCCTCAGTGGAGTTTCCTGTTGCTTCTCCCCAGGAGTCAGCTTATGTCTTTCCAATGGATTTGTTTTTCCTTTGGAATTTTCTTTTCCCCAGTGTGAGTCCTTCACTCCCCAGTAAGGTCTCCGGTCTGATTTCTGTTACCCTAATCAGAGTCGTGACTTGTTCATGCTGTGTCAGTTTTGTTTTTCTCCAACTTGAAGTCGTGTCCTGCTCACGCATTCTTTTTTCTTTTACTATCCCCAACAAGAGTCTTGTTAGAGTCTCTGTTCCTGGTGAGTGTAGTACTCCGATGGATTGTCTTTTCTTCTGTGTGAATCATATTCCCCACAGAGTTTGTGTCTTTTGCATACATACATTTGCATCATGAGGTCTCTTAGGGACCAAAATTTGTCTCATTACTGTTATTTAAGCCCATTCTACCGCGTCGAGATGAAGATTTCTAAACTTCACTTCTCCGGCTAGAATGACCTTAAATAGGGGCATCTGTAAGACCCCAATTTTGTCCCCTAAGATCCCTCATGGCCCATATCATACCATATCATTGCCTCAAGGATCATTATACACCTTTGCTTTCCTCCTAGTGGGTGGGTTATCTTGTGAGTTTGGTTCTTGATCACCAAGCATGTATTGCATTTGTATATCATTGCTTTTCATCTGTCTATTAACCAAAGGTACAAGAATATTGTCATCTAACCATGTTACTTGCAGATGAAGCAAACTAGGTCAAACAGTCAAATCAGTCATTGAGCAATAGATGGTGGCCATTCTTGAAGAATTTGGGCACCATGATCATTCATCAAGAGTTCATATAAGTTGTGACATCATTTTGGATCAAGATATCAAGTGATTAGGGTATGGAATTCATCAGAACTTGGTTCAGTCAAGCAAAACCCTAGCAAGGTCAACTGAAGTCAACTGTTGGTCAACTGTGCATTTAATCAGTGATTTGATGGTGGAAATTGGTTTGAGAGGTCTCATTCATGTCCATATAAGCTTCATATAACATGTCAAACATCCACAGTAAAGAATTTGAAGTCAAACAAGAAATTGCCAAAAATAGAAAGTTGACCTGTAATTGGATTTTGCCAAAAATAGAAAGTCTTGCTCCTCAAAATTACATCATCATACAAGCTTCAAATGAATTCTTTCCCAACATGAAAGTTGAAGATCTTGTTCTCCCATTTCCAAAAAGTCCAAGAACACTCAATTCCCATTTATGGTTGGCAAGTTATGATCAAATCATTCTCAAAAATGTTTGAACTTCAAAGTGGCATATCTTCCAAACCATTTGGCCAAATTGGGTGGGGTTTTTTGCTACAAGTCATATTTGATGTGCTCTATCCAAATCTTTCATCACATTTTACCAAAACTCAACCAAGCAAAATGGCATTTTTTAAAGTGGTTTGAATTAAATTAAGTGAGGTGAAAAAATGACCTTTCAAAATAACCATCTCCAATACATTTTACCAATTGGAATTGTTCAGAAATCACATTTTTGATGTGTCTAAAGGCCCAATTCGCAGCTGTAAGCCATGCCCATGCAGTTTTGGGGAAATCCACAAATTAACCAAAAACATGTCATTTTGAGCTAATTTTGATTACCATTCAAATTAACCAAACTTAGCAGCGTAAACACAGTACATATACAACATTTTTCTGCTGAAAAGCCCTAGTAGCCACACCTTGCAAACAGATCAAAATTTCACTTTCTCTCAATTTCTCATTTTGGCTCACTTGAACTTTTTCTGAAAAAACCTCAAAGAGCACGAACCTTGGTGAGTTGTTCTATCATCCACCATCATTTTGAAGCCTCTTACAAGCAACAGCACACAACTGTAAAGCCTTTTTCATGGACTGTTAGAAGAGACTCTCATCCATGGCAGATTTCGAGTGAAGCTAGAATCAAGGTTCCTGAGCCTAAATCTTTCTTCCACTCACCTTCTGGAACATATTGGTGCCTCTGTTTCAGCCATTTGAAGCCAAACAACCAGCAAATCATCACTGTGCTTCCAAGTTGGTAAGATTTCGAATCTCTCCATTCTCAAAACCATGATATGCTTTATAAAGATCTCTTCATGCTGATTACCATGAGCTTCGAATCATAAAAAACCATTGAATATTGAGAGAGAAACTTGAATTTAAAGTTGATATGCAAACATGTTTTTTGTTTATTTCTCTTTTGTTAGCATGAGTTAGAGTAAATTAAGGTTAGATTTATGATGCGCATTGTGTGCTGATTCAATTGCCATACTTGATTCCAAATTCTGGGACATTTTGTTCTTCATGTTCATGAACAAATCAC
Source organism: Lathyrus oleraceus (assembly GCF_024323335.1). Lineage (NCBI taxonomy): Eukaryota > Viridiplantae > Streptophyta > Magnoliopsida > Fabales > Fabaceae > Lathyrus > Lathyrus oleraceus. The sequence goes on along the minus strand of NC_066580.1, from coordinate 56,072,572 downwards.
TGTAGCACATGAAACCCTAAGGCTGTTTTCCAGAAAATCGTGTTTGGCATTTGGTATTTTGTTCTGCATGTACTTGTCACTATTCCATTGCCATGAGCGTATTGCTGCACGACACCTCACTAAGTGAAACGCAGCGTTTCACTTAGTGAGTCCAGTTATTACCAAAATGCCATTGCCGTTTATATTATTTAATTAATCATTTTATTTCCCCAATTTTTATTCCATTTTGTATGGCTAACTTACAAAAATCATAGCACACTCATTATTTATCATATTTCCATGGGATTTTTTGCAAAATGTTCATCTTGATCTCTAGTTTTTTATCATGATTTTTCCAGATTTTTTGCACGAGTGGATTTGAAATTGTGCTAGGGTTTGTCATATGTGTCCATTTTATGTATGTCTTGCCAAATCAATTGTGAAATGATGATACATTATCCAATGCTTCCCAAATTTTTTGTGCTTAAACTTGACACATTCATGGTGATTTTGGTGTAGAGTTTGTGATTTTATCATTGCTGGTTTGTGAGTTATGATTTTTTGAATAGGGGTGTGACAATTTGTGTCACACCATTGATATCCAAATTCATGATTTTAATTACCATGCTTCTTGAACTCAAATTGGTTTGAATTTTTGCATGAACATACGTGTGGATGTATAGTTTACATGTGATCTTTTCTGGAATTATTGATGGCATTTCCTATTTGTTTGGGATTTTCTCCCCTGTTTGGTCATATGTTGACTTTTTGTGACACATCATCTCATTTGATTTGTGAAATCCTCATGCTTAATTGTATGGACTTGAAATTTGACATGTGATTAGTAGACATCTTAAGGTTTATCATGGTTTTAGTCCCATTCATTTCTCATATGTTGTCACTGTTTTATGATTTATTCAAGTTGGTGCATGTTTGGTTGACTTCTTTGATCTTGCTTGAACTTGCTTTGACTTTCTGATTTTCATTGACCAACTTCCCTTTATCCAAATGATCTGAAATTTGATATGCTTATCATGTTATGGGTGATGTTTGATCATGAATTATTTGAGAATTTATTGAGATGTTTGAGATTGAATTTGAACTAAATCATTCTGTTGACTTCTTTGAGCTTCTATATGCCATGCTTTGACCTAATTTGCTTATAAAATGATGATGATGATTGATATGAACATGAAACCAATTGAGTTTGTTTCTTGATTGTTTGAACTTGATTTTGGAAACTTGTCACTTGCTGTTTTGATTTTCTTATCTCCTTTTGACCCTAGGCTTGTCCTAGTGGTCATGTTGCTCATGTTTAAGTTTGTTGTTTCAGGTTAAGCAACAAATACCCAAAGAGATCAATACAAATTGAATGAGCTTGATTGATTATCATGAACTAACTTGTTTGTTTTGTAGGTTGCTTGGCTCACATGCTTTGAGCCTTGTGCATTGCACATTTAACTGATTGTGTTGACTGTTAATCCCTATCTTATTTTGGTTTGACTTTGAGTTGTGTACTGATTCTGTTTGACTGGTTTCAGGTACCTTTAGTTGCTCAGTTCTTTTAAGAAATTGCTTTGCTTTGCTTTAATAGCAATTTGCATTGAGGTATAATTCCTTATCTTCATGTAGTCTGGAAGACCTGGTTTGTTATTTGGCCAGGCAACTGTCTGAAGTCCTCCTTAAGAGGCAATGCTTGTGTGTGTTTACATTTGTCCCAAGCAGGAAAAGTCCTTTAAATAAGACAATTGGTAGAATCCAAGAGATATGAAACCTATCTCCTACTATTCTGTGAGTCACTCACATTGCTCACACTACTTGTGTTTGATGCATGTTGAGTAAATACCCAAGATCTATAGAGTCTAATCTGTGGAGAGAGTTCCTACTTTCTGAACTCCCACACCTTCGGATATTCAAATGCTCTCCCTGACCAGGGATAAGAGCAATGAGGCACACCCCTCATATCCTTTCATCTGCTTCACCTTAGCCCCTCAATGGCAAGGTTAAGAGCACGATTAACCCCATTCCAGTTGGCTTCAATGCCTAACCCTTTTGCATGAGCCTCATTGTTTGGTTATAGAGTGTGCTGAATGACTTTGATTGACTGATTACTTAGTTCATTTGCACATGTTTGCTTGCATGCTTTGTGCATTTATCATCATTAATTGCTCATTAGTGCATGATCATTTCATCTGTCTTTGTGACATATCTCTGTTGTTTGCCCATTGAGGACAATTGTAAGACCGTTCATTGGCCATTGTTCCTATGATATGGAAGTGAGTATAAGACCATTTCATTGGCCACTCATCTTTCTCTTTGCTTGATGCATTTGTTTGTTGTATGTGAGGATGCAATTATAAGTCCCTGTGATGTGGCATTTGTGTTCCTAGGACCATACTGTGGAGGTTAGAGTAAGCCCAGATGGATTGGCATCTGACATCCATGTTTTGCTTTTGTTTGATTTATGTGAGGATGCAATTGTAAGTCCATGTAATTTGGCATTTGTTTTTCCATGATCATATGTTGGAGGTTAGAGTAAGCCCAGATAGATTGGCATCTGACATCCAAGTGTTTGCTTTGTTGTTGGAGATTGGTATAAGCCCAGATAGATTGGCATCCGGTATCTACCTTTTATTTCTTTGTTGAGGAGATTAGTATAAGTCCATAGAGTGGCCTCTGATATCCAGTTCTGTTTTAGGAGATTGGTATAAATCCATTTATTGGTATCCGGTATCCACTTTTGTTTGTGAGATTGGAGTAAGACCATTGAGTGGCATCCGGTATCATTTGTTTGCTTATTTTGTTATTGCTCACTGCCTATTCCAAAGGACACACTTGAGTCATCTTCTATATGATTTCAAGAGGTGAACCTTCTAGGAAGTTTTACACTCCATCCTCATCCATTCATCCCTTTTTGTCCTAAACCTTTTCACACATTGCTTTTAAAACTTGAGATAAATATTGTGCAAACATCTTCATGCTTTTAAATTCAAAACCTGGACCCCAAGTCCTTGACTTTTTCAAACTCCATTTTCATAATACTTCTTTTGAATCAATCTTAATCATACTTTGACCCTCCTTTTGTGAATAATCATAATCAATTAATTTCACCCATTCAATTGTTTTGTGGCTTTGTCCATTCTTGTTAAGTTTTCATACATTAGCCTTAGGTTTGATTTATCCTAGTTGGTTGATGTCAATCTCACCTATTTGTCCTTAGTTGATTGAATTGTAAGTCTTCCTTGCTTATTATAGGGTTAACCCCTCACTAGCAAGTTGAAGCTTCTCTCACATGGTGGACTCGTTGTTTGTATAAGGTTGAGTTTTCTCCCGTGGATAACGTAAGACCTTAGGGCTTGTGTTTAAAATTGAATCCACTAACTTTTGGAAATCTTTTAGCCAAACTACGGCGTTTTGATCCTTACCTTTGATGGAAGGTACGTAGGCAACGGGTTCATCCGTTCGAACACAAAAACAATAAAAATTGTATATTCTTTTCTCATCATCCCAATCATGTTTGCACAATAAATATTTCATAACAAATAACAATTTTATACAACAAGTGTGAAAAGAGGTTCCCTAGGAGTACCTAGGACGTGATGGGTTCCTAACACCTTCCCATTGCGTAATTTACCCCTTACCCCGATCTCTGATCTTTTCATTAGTTTTCTATGTGTAAAACTTCTTAGGCTTTTGTTCGCTTTTTAGCCAGTCCTTTGGATAAATAAAAGTGCGGTGGCGACTCGAATTCATTGTATGCTTTGCTTATGGTTTAATCAATAAATCATATAGCGACGAATACACCGCTACAAGCGGGAAGGTACGAATGTGTGTCGACTATCGTGACTTAAATAGAGCAAGCCCAAAGGATGATTTCCCCCTGCCTCACATTGACATGTTGGTAGACAATACAACAAAGTTTGACATATTCTCCTTCATGGACGGATTCTCCGGGTATAACCAGATCAAAATGGCTCCCGAAGACATGGAAAAAACTACATTCATAACACCATGGGGAACATTCTGTTATCAAGTGATGCCGTTTGGGTTGAAGAACGCAGGTGCTACTTACCAGCGAGCCATGACAACGCTCTTTCACGACATGATGCACAAAGAGATTGAGGTTTATGTGGATGACATGATCGCGAAGTCTCGTTCAAAAGAAGGTCACTTAGTAGATCTATTGAAGCTGTTTCAACGATTGAGGAAGTTCCGTCTTCGCCTCAATCCGAACAAATGCACATTTGGCGTCAGGTCAGGTAAAGTCTTGGGCTTCATTGTCAGCCAAAAAGGCATTGAAGTTGATTCAGATAAAGTAAAAGTTATCCAAGAGATGCCCGCACCAAAAACAGAAAGGCAAGTGAGAGGTTTTCTAGGACGATTGAATTACATATCCCGGTTTATTTCTCACATGACTGCCACTTGTGAACCTATCTTCAAATTGCTGAGAAAGAGTCAGAATTGTGTTTGGACAGAGGATTATCAGAAAGCATTTGACAGTATCAAAGAGTACCTCATGGAGCCTCCTATCTTGTTACCACCTGTTGCTGGAAGACCGTTGGTTATGTATTTTACAGTGCTTGAGAATTCTATGGGCTGTATTCTGGGTCAACAAGACGAAACTGGAAAGAAAGAGCATGCCATTTACTACTTAAGCAAGAACTTTACTGACTATGAATCACGATACTCCTTACTCGAGAAGACATGTTGTGCATTGGCTTGGGCTGCTAAGAGATTGAGGCAGTATATGTTAAGTCACACCACTTGGTTGATATCCAAAATGGATCCAATCAAGTACATTTTTGAGAAGCCTGCACTCACTGGTAAGATTGCCAACTGGCAGATGCTGTTATCAGAATACGACATTGAGTATCATACCCAGAAAGCTATCAAGAGCAGTGTGTTGGCTGAGTACCTTGCTCACCAACCCGTTGAAGATCACGATGATAATGAGGACGAGTTTCCTGATGAAGATGTCATGTTCCTAAAATCCAGAGATTGTAAAGAGCCACTTCCTGAAGAAGGACCTGAACCAGATTCTCAATGGGGTTTAGTATTTGATGGAGCTTCCAACGTTTATGGACATGGAGTAGGTGCAGTCATTATCACTCCAGAAGGTTCTCATATTCCTTTCACGGCAAGAATTTGCTTTGAATGTACAAACAACATTGCTGAATATGAAGCCTGTATCATGGGTCTTGAAGAAGCCATTGACCTCCGCATCAAAAATCTTACTGTTTATGGTGACTCAATGTTAGTTATCAATCAAATCAAAGGAGAATGGGAAAGACGCCACCCTGGCTTGATCCCATACAAAGACTATGCAAGAAGATTGTTGACTTTCTTCACCAAGGTTGAATTGCATCACATTCCTCGGGATGAGAATCATATGGCGGATGCTCTAGCTACGTTGTCTTCAATGTATCAAGTGGGTTTTCCAAATGAAGTACCCAGAATTGTGATCAAGCGACTTGATAGACCAGCACATGTGTTTACAGCTGAGGCCAGTTTTGATGATAAACCATGGTACCACGATATCAAGCATTTCCTTCAGACTCAGGAGTATCCTCTTGGAGCAACAGAAAAAGATAAAAAGACTTTGAGAAGATTCTCAGGCAGTTTCTTCCTTAATCAGAATGTGCTCTATAAGAGGAATTATGACATGGTCTTACTCAGATGTGTTGACAAAAAGGAAGCAGAAATGTTGATGAAAGAAGTTCACGAAGGGTCCTTTGGTACTCATGCAAACTGCCACTCTATGTCAAGAAAGATGTTGAGAGCTGGTTACTACTGGTTGACCATGGAATCAGATTGCTGCAAATTTGTAAAGAAGTGTCACAAATGTCAGATCTACGCTGATAAGGTTCATGTACCACCAACCTTTTTGAATGTGATTTCTGCTCCTTGGCCATTCTCAATGTGGGGCATTGACATGATCGGTATGATTGAACCCAAAGCTTCCAACGGACACCGTTTCATTCTCGTGGCAATTGATTACTTCACCAAATGGGTGGAAGCAACTTCGTATGCAAAGGTGACAAAGCAAGTGGTGGTCAGATTCATCAAAAATAATCTCATTTGCCGATATGGCATTCCAAACAAGATCATCACTGACAATGGCTCCAATCTGAACAACAAAATGATGGATGAATTATGTGAAAGTTTCAGGATCGAGCATCACAACTCTTCTCCTTACCGTCCCAAGATGAATGGGGCAGTTGAAGCTGCAAATAAGAATATCAAGAAGATCATTCAAAAGATGGTTGTTACCTACAAAGATTGGCATGAAATGCTGCCTTTTGCACTACACGGATATAGAACATCAGTCTGTACTTCAACTGGGGCAACCCCATTTTCACTTGTATACGGTATGGAAGCTGTGTTACCGATAGAGGTTGAAATTCCATCAATGAGGATATTAATGGAAACTCAGTTGTCAGAGGCTGAATGGTGTCAAAGCAGATACGATCAGTTGAATTTGATTGAAGAAAAAAGAATGACTGCCTTGTGCCATGGACAGTTATATCAAAAGAGAATGAAGCAGGCATTTGATAGGAAGGTTAAGCCGAGAGAATTCAAAGAGGGTGACCTTGTGCTCAAGAAGATGATACTATTTCACAATGATTCTAGGGGCAAGTGGACTCCTAACTATGAAGGACCCTATGTTGTCAAGAAAGCCTTCTCAGGCGGTGCTTTAATTCTTACAAACATGGATGGTGAAGAGCTTCCACGTCCCGTGAATACAGATGCAGTCAAGAAATACTTCGCCTAAAAAATGAAAAGAACAGCTCGCTAAGTTGAAAACCCGAAAGGGCGGCTTAGGCAAAAATGAGCGTCTCGGTGGACAGAAAACCTGAAAGGGCGGTCCAAGCAGAAATTAGAGACATAAAAAAACAAAGAGAATATTATCCCGGTAGATTGAAAACCCGAAAGGGCAATCTAGGCAAAAGTTAGGGATTTCAGGCAAGTAACTGCATAACAGAGATAAGATCATTGAAGTATCAGAATATTTTCAACAGTTCTCCAACTTTCTCAAGGCTGCAATACAGGTCAAAAGTGGAAGAGAGAATGATGTCATTGTAGTTCAACGTACCCTTTTTCCACGAAATTACCATTTTCCAATTTGTAAAGATCTATGGAATCACGTTGTTGGCTGATTACCATCCTATCAAATCAATTTAAGCCTTTCTATATTTCTTGGCACTCTTAATTTTCATTTCAATTTACGAAAGTTCTTTTACTTTGACAAATATGTTTTGAAACAAAAGTTTTGAATTAAAAATAGTTTTTGAAAAATATAAAGATTATTTATTTTGATTTGTGGACATCAATAAAAGGATTGAGACATGTGGTCCCAGTAATTCTGAAATCATGTGATTCCAACTAGACATGTTCATATTACTATCCTTATATGTATATGATGAAAAAATCTCCACAGGTGTCTTGGCAGTAATATTTCTTCAGCAGAGGTTGTGATTCTGGATATCCCCAGCTATGCTTCCTAGTTTTCCTCAAGAGATCATGCAAGAAATATTTCAAGAAGTTTATTCCCTTCACTTGGGGCATGAAGACTTCCCAGTTAATTGATCATGAAGACTCCCCAGTTTAATTGATCATGAAGACTCCCCGGTTAATTGATCATGAAGACTTTGATCCAGGTTTTAAGTTACAGAATTGGCTTATGGGATTACTACAGGTATTTCCCCAGTAATTTATTAAGGAGGGATCAGCAATGTCCCTAGCAGAGGATGAGAAGGAAGATTTGATTTCCCTGAGCAGGAGTAATACAGAGGTCTCCATCCCTCAGCGAGTGAAGAAAGTTGATATTCAGAAACTACAGGGAATCTCCTGTTGTTCTCTGTCCATTCAATAGAAGGATATGTCTCCTCCTCAGTAATGTTTTGTAGTAAAAGAAGAGTGTGTTATGCATTTTAAGCAAATTCAAGAATTGCAGGATTTCTCCTGAATTCTCATTTATATTCAAAGGTCAGACATCACGGTTCCCCGGCAGAGTCTCCAAGAGGAAAGATCTCGTAACCAGATATCAGACACCATAATCCCCTGCAGAGTCTTCAGATACAGAAAGTCTCCATGATAATTAAAGCAAAAAAATCAAGGATAGATTTCCCCTATATTCTTATTCCCTGGAAAGATACCACCTATCCCCAGCGGACTTTATCCCCAGCGGAGTCTTCTAGAAGAATAATCCCTTCTGCATTATCAGCAAATTCAAGAATTGCAGGACTTCTCTTACAATATCATCTTATTTCCAGAGAATAACACCTTGTATCCCCAGCGGAATCCTCAGAAAGGTCCAATCCTCATATACATCACAAATTCAAGAACCACAAGGAATCTCCTGCATTTTTGAAGTAGAAGGCATCTCCATTCTTCTACGGAATCCTCAGCAGAGACAGACTTTTAAAAAAACCTGGATATGGTGCTCTTGTACCAATTCCCCAGCAAGTCTTTGTACTACTCCCCAGCGAGTCTCAGTGCAAATCTCCAGCAAGTCCTTATGCAGCTGTTAACATTTTCAGTTATTCCTAGTTTTGTCTGTCCATCATGCATTCATTACTAAATAATCATGCATATCTATGACATATCATGCTTGCATTCATATGCACCTTGTTTCCTTGTTTATATTGTGGGTTGAGTCAATCTCTCCATATAGAGTATCCTCATAAGGAGCAAAATACCTTTTATTGGTCATGTTCCCCACAGAGATCTATGCCTCGTGGAAGATGGTTGTTTCAGTTGTAAATCCTGATGAGTTCATTCCTCTTCAGTTGAAGTCTTGTTTGACCGTTTCATTCTAGTTCTATCCTAGTTTGAACCTCGTGTCTCCAGATAAAGCTCAGAAATTGCCAGTAAAAGAAGGCAACAATATAGTCTTTGTGACTCTCATTCAGTAAAACAGACATGACAGATATTGTGTCCAAGTCCTTTATACCTTCATCTTTGAGTTGGTACCCGTTACAAACTTGAGTTACCTACATCCATGAGTGGTAACCTTTGTTATCCCTCGGATAAATTAATTACTATCTCCATCTATGAGTTGATAACATCCTCACAGAAAGTTCCATGGTTCTACCTGCAACTTTGAGCTGGTAGCGTGCTTTCGTCTTTGAGTTTAGCACAGATTCCTTTTGATTCCACCTTCGTCTTTGAGTTGGTGAAGTACCTGCAACTTTGAGCTGGTAATATGCATTCATCCTTGAGTTTGCACATTTTCCCGTGATTCCATCTTCGTCTTTGAGTTGATGGAGTACCTTCATCTATGAGTAGGGTATGTTTGATCCTTGTTGAACTGATAGTGTGCTTTCATCTTTGAGTTTGCACAGATAACTTCTGATTCCATCTTCATCTTTGAGTTGATGGAGTACCTTCATCTATGAGTTAGGTACATTTTGTCCTTCCACCGTCATCTTTGAGTCGGTAATGATAAACATCTCCAGGAGAATATGTTCTAAATTCTTTTAAACACCTTTGTCAATGAATCGGTGGTTGCCTTCAACTTTGAGTCGGCATTTCTCTGTCTACCTCATCAATGGGTTGGTAGTGTGCATTCAACTGTAAGTCTGCACAATGATCCTTAGATCTGATTCTTCATCTACACCATCATCAATGAGTTGGAATTTGATTTCCCTAGCAGTGTTATTATCAATCTTTTGAAGCTTGCCTTCAACTTTGAGTTGGCATGTCCTGTTTACCTCATCAATGAGTGGGTAGTAAGCTGTCAACCATGAGTTAACGCAGTTCGATTCTTATTATGCCCTTGTTATACCTTCATCCTTGAGTTGGTATTCATCTTTTCTGTTACCTCCATCTTTGAGTTGGTAATGTACTGTCACATCAGTACTCTTGTTATATTGATCTTTTCCCACTTTCATCTATGAGATAGTGATGTATCGTCAACATTGAGTCGATATCTCTTTTCCTCTTATTTTCCATCTATGAATAGGTAGTGAATCTTCCCCAGCTGAGTATTCTCAGTGTTTGCCTTCATGCATTGAGTCGGTGTATGTCCTTCCCCAGTAGAGTTTGCACTCCTGTGTCTCTGTGTCTGTCTGTCTTTTGCATCATGCATACATGCATTTGCGGTCAAATTTTGTGGCGTTTGTCATAATTAATTACCTTACGCCATTCGATAGCCTCCGGCTATCTGGCCTAAGTTAATTAAATAGGGGCATCTGTCGCACCCCAAAATTTGACTTTGGCTTTGTTGACCACATCTTGATTAATCTCGTTGTCTCGTATTCA